>NC_050479.2:69827339-70431922 GCF_012460135.2 Molothrus ater
TAATGGTAGGTGCTCACCTTAAATACTGGTATCTAAAATAATTTTCTCCTGGGTTGCAGCCAACCAGGCCAGAACAGAGGACTGAGCAAGACACCCGGAGCCTGTCTTCCCTACAGCCCTGCTGCCCCTGAGCTGTTCTGGTGGAGCATCCTGCCTCTTCTTTCTTCTTCCTTTATCCAGAAGCATCAGTGATTTTTTTCCTTTGCAGATACCAAATTCAGCAGGTCTTTAGAGGTTCTGTTGCACTTTTGGGATAAAATTGCAGTCCCACTTGGACCGGCTCCATCTTACAACAAAGCATCCTCCCATTTTTGGGCATTTTTTACATTTTGGAGGACAAAGACATGACTGTTAATTTTGTACATACTGTTATTCAAAGCAGAAGCTCTGTGTTAGGAATACAATAACCCAGGCAGGCGCAGCAATCTCTGTTGCTGTTTATTTAACAAAGGGACCTCAGGAAACATGGTGAGTGCAGCCAGCGAGCCGTGGCATGTGTGACGTGCCATGGATGGGCTCTGCGTGTGGATGTGAGCCTGGATGTCTCTGTAAGCACACAGAGAGCACAAAGCACGGGCCACACGTTGCGCTAGGTGCTGTACAGAGCACACAACAGGGCTCTCTGCCTTCAGGGTGAATAGAAGAGCCCAGGGATGGGTACAGGCAGCTGGGACAGGAAAGGTGCAAGTGGCTGTGAGGCAGCAGTAGGGGAGGGATGGAGCCACCAAGATCAATGTGTTACATCAGTCAGGGAAACAGAGCTCTGAAGGTGGACACGATACTGGTGGTGTATTTCTGTAAGCTTCTCATGGCTTGGGAGCAGCCAGAGAAAGTATGGAGGTATTGCTGGAAATGCAACCAGGGATAAAGGACACCAGCACTTTGGGCAAGTCAAGGAGGGAGAACATCCAGTCTGCCTGGTCTGGCCAGTTTGCACTGTGAGCTTTGAAGGCACTTGGAGCATCTCCTTGGGGTTCACAAAGTGGCAAGTTGTCCATGTAGGCTGACACATGCCCACACAAATACACTGCACCAAAGAAAGGATGGATTCCCAAGGGACAGTGCACAGCCCAGGAAGTCTTCAAAGGGATCTGAGCCCAGCCATGGCACATACATGTGTCCAGATAGGATTATGGATGATGACACCAACCCATGGAACAATCTACAACTGGACCAACAATGCAGCACCACGCAGAGATAAAACAATTAAAGTTCATTAATTCACTGGTGAAGAGGGCTTGCCAGTCATTGTTAGTCTGGACTACTTGATACAACTGAAAAAATAAATGAATCTCTCCTTGAAGAGACTCTCTTGGGCCAAGTCCTTATACAGGCCCATATATAAATATCTTTATATTTAAATACCAGCTGCTCCCTGCTTTATGCTCAAATCTTAGTGGAGCTGTTGATGAAATGAAATGTGTGAGGAAATCTCAGAAGTGGCAGCTGGAACACTGAGAACTGCTGTGTCTTTAGTGGCACTTGGGCAGGTAGGAGCTTGCTCATAAATGGGAAATTCCACTACCCAGAATGTGCTGTAAGGGCATCTTTTCACTGGAAGCTAAGATGTTATTCTTCCTCCCTGCAGGTGCACCGATTGTAGATTTAGAGAGGGAGCTGACCAAGGGGATCTTCAAATCTCAGTGGAAAAGTGTGACATATCCACCTGAAAGTATATGCCTGCAAACACCACTCTGCTTTCCAGATTGCTCAGATTATAGATGAGCAACACAAAAGCATTTTTTAGGATCAGCTGCTGACTTCAGTTCCACACATTTGTGATGCTACCATGTGAACAGAGTTTCTGCCCGGATCAGCTGTCCCAGGGGATTGCTCCACAGCAGCTCTGAGCAGCCTGGAGCTTGCAGTAGAGGGGCCATACAGCTCTTCAGCTCTCTCTCCAGCTGATTGAGGCTCTAGTGCCTATCTCAGCCCCATCAATCATTCTACTGCATTTACTGAACCATCCAGAACTTGTGAGATAAAGCACTGTACAAATTCTGCTTCAGGAAAAGAAGTGGTTCAGCAAGGAATGAGAACTTTCCCACTGATGAGTTTGCAGAGACTGTAAAAGACTTCTTTACACTTCAGAATCAAAGACACCAGAGAAGTTATTTTGTAGTTAGTAAATCACATGTTAGCATCTGGTCCCTGACAGCACTTAAATTATCTTCAGGAATGGGTTTATATGTGTGGGGTAGATCCTTTCCCCTCTTTTCTTAGGTCAGGGTTTGCTTTGTTCCTCATATTTCCCATGAGCTACTTCCAAGGATACCTTATGGTGGCTGATGAGAAACAGGGATGAATACTCAATTACCACTTTTGCTGAGAATCTTTCACCGCTACACCCTGTCCAGTGGCTCTTTGGTGCCACTGCCTCTGATTTCCTTTAGTTATTTAGAGTTATTTAGGTGCAGTTGCATAAATTAAGTTGTTACATCTAAGTAACTTAGTTCAGTGAGCAGCTGTTCTCCAGGGGTTTCCCTGGCTCCCTCCTGGTATTGAGAATGCCTCCAGCTGCACTGGGGCTGATCTTTCTAGACTGCCTCAGTTGTGATGGTTTCCAGAGCCTGATTCAGCCAGTCTCACCAGGATTAGTCCTACAGCAGGAGATAACTTATCATTCAGAGCTTGCTCCTCTGCTCCAACTCTGAACAGGGATTCTGCTCAAGCAGCTGCAGTACATCTTCTGTGCATGTCCTGCAGCTGGTGGGAGAATTCCCATCCTTATATTGATACCATAAATTAAGGACTTGCACCACGTGAGTGGTTCAGACAGGTCTTTGCAGATCACCTCAAGTAACAAGAGATGAAGCAGGACATTAGGATGTGACATCTCAAGTCCACATAAGCACAGAGAAGATCCCAATTTACAGCAGGGAAGGCCTCAGGCTATGTCAGATAGGTTTGGTGCTGCGCCAAAGAGCTCACACACTTCATGTCATATGAAGGGTTATCCTTCTGTGCCCTGTGCTTTGAAACTGTGGGATTGAAGAACCAAGAGAGACAGACAGCAAGCTGGGTTTTGTGTTGGTCCCCGTGGCTGGAACCAGTTTGACTCAGCTGCCCTGTGATTCTCCTTAAAGCCCAGATCAGCAGTGATAAATAGTGCAAAAAGGGGAGCTCCTCTGACTAATGCTGTAAGATCAGCTGGCCCTTACAATTGGCCACACAACTCTTCAAAAAAAGTTCATTTTTGAGTATGTGGAGTAAAGAGAATTTTTAGTCTCAAAGTTACAACACCACAGCCATCTAGGAAATTAATTAGTTTATTTTGTGTGGTAGGACAGCATTGCCTTGTGTTGTTGGCTTTGTCTGGGAAAGCATTTTCTGTTTGCAGAGGTAAAAGAGGAGGTTTGGAGTCAAGTCTGGTGGCTCAGCTTGGATAAACAATTTCTAGGAGTGTATTTTGGTAAATGAGGTGGCTCATCAGAGCCTGGAGTGTTTCAGCCCTGAGTTTTTGGGTTAAGAAAAAAACTCTGTAACCTCTAAGTCATTAGTGTGATTCTTTTGTAGTGATAGAGAGCTTTCCTGCTACCCAGGGAAGGATGGCTGAGTTAAAACCAGGGAAATGCTTTCTTGCTTTGCTTGGCAAGAAATCATGTATTGAGTAGACAATACAATGTGCTGACCAGCAGCCTGAGTTCTTGATCCTACAGTCCCACAGAGAGTGCACACAGAACAGCCCTGCTGCCTTCTCCAGTATCCATACTTCTGTGAGAGGGCAGCAGTTCACCAGTTTAAAAGCACAATTTTCATCACCTCCAAATATAAGTTCTGCATGTTATAACTGCATTGGTGGGACAGCAGCTCTGCCCAGAGTACATGGTAAATTCCAGTGGTGTTGACAGCATCTCCCAACTCAGATTGGTGTACGCTTGAATATCCTCAGTGACCTGAAGTTGTGTGTCGGAGTCGCTCATTGTTTATTTTTAAATGGTCTCCTGATATATGAGTCCATTTCTTGTATCTCTGACTCTCCAGAGGACGGAGGGGGTGATGAGCTTTGGACCACTGAGTTGCTTTAGCAATCCAAATAAAAACAAAGGTTGGGACCTCATTCGTATGAAGCGGATCCAGCTCTAGTTACCATGACACCATGACAATCAACTTGTTTACTGCTTCAAGGTACAGTCTAAACATTCTTGGCATGTCATTTGCATAGCAATATCCAGAATGCTTTGTGTCACTCTACTGTATTAGGGCTCTGCAAATGCATTGAAAGGTTTCTTTACATGTATGCTTAACTAAAGAGAAAGAAAGGAAGAGAAAGGAGAAGGGAGCTTTACTTTTGGTAGCATGTTTCATACAAAGTGTAATCTAAACTGTGTGCAAAATTAAACATAAGAGCTGGACACATGACCCCCATATGTTCTGGGGAAAGAGGGAGGGGGGTAATTATTCAGCAGAGGGTGGAAAACAACTGAGAATATCTAGGACTCATTTTGGCAGAGTATTTAAGCATGTGCTTAACTTTAAACAGGTGATTGACTGAAATGCAGGGAGAAAAAAAAAAAAGATGCAGGGAAGTGAGAAAACTTAGATTTGTAGAATAAAAGGGAATAATGTCAGGGAGCCAGCTCGGCTGTGTGAGCTGGCAGCACTGCAGAAGGGCCAGGGTGGGTGTGTTGGCTGGGAATAGCTGGTGGGTTGGAAGGGTGCATGGAGAGCTGTGCCAGGACACCGTGTACAGGGAAGCCTGTGTGGTGGTGAATGAGGCACCCAGGTATCACCTGGCATAAACTGATGTGGTTCCTCTGCTTGCTCACCACTGCTGACAACCTGGGGGTTGGCTTCAACAGTTGTGCAAGCAGGGCTGGGAGTGAAACCGAGCCCCAAAATGTCTCTGAAAGGATGAGGCCTGGGGACAAGAGAGAAACTGAGGCAAGAATTGTGATCAATGGTAGTGAATGGCCAAAAGTATGCAGAGCTGGAGCTGGAGTCAGCCAGGGAGATGGAACTCTTACCAGTTAGTGCAGGCAGGAGTATGAGGGGGTAGTGGTGAGGAGGCTGAAAGCCTAGGAGGTGATGGAACAGCAGAACAGGTTTTTGATGTGCTGGAGCAGCTTGTATCTGGGTTGTGACAGGGTAAGTCAGCTCTGCAAGGGGCCAGGGTAGGGCTCAGAACTGTTTCACTGCAGTCACAGGCATCTAGGTAGAAGGCATGAGGTCCAGCAGGTTTGACAATGGCAATACTCCAGCTGTCTTGTCCTCACTCTGTGCCCATTGCACATCTAGGCTCTAGCACTGGTCATTCTCAAAAGAGCATTTTGATGGCCAGGAGCTGAGGACAGGAGTTTCCCGCATCACCAGCCTTCATTTACCTTCCCCCTAGTACAGTGTGGTGTCCTCCCAGTTCAGGAACCAAAGAAAAATCAGTTGACACGGTGGCATCAAAGATAAGTATCTCTTGTGGATTCAGTGAATCTCTCAGAGTCTGGTCAACTCAGAGATCAAAGCTGGTTTTCTCTAGAGGAGAGAATTGATGGAGAGGCATATCCAGACCAGATACTCCCACCCAAGATCTAACATACTAGTACACACCTATGTTCAAGCATGGGAGCCACTGCCCATCCAGCTGCAAAGTGCATAAAATAATGTATTTGTAGTCCGTGGCTGATGCTAACAGCTTTCATATTTGGAAACCCGAGGCTGAGGAAAAGAACAGACAAAGATCTGACAGGAGTTACTGTCTCCAAGGCACATTTTGGGTTCATAGATGTGTTTTCTCCAATTTGGTCTTTATAGACTGATAGCAAATCTGTGACAAAAATGTACTCTTTTTCTGATGTTCTTTCTTGGGAACAAGCCCAACAGAAAATGCCAAGGAGGAAAGGGCAAGTTGTAGCAGAATAAGAAAGGGGATATAGCAAACTTAACAACGAAGACTTTTTCCTGGTTATGATAATTGCTGCTTCCTTTTTTTAATTAGCTATTTAATTTGGTTTTATTTATATATGCTGGGTACATATGGGTTATATAAAATAGAGTATATAGTAGTTCCAGAGCAATCAGCTGTCCAGCACCAGGCAGCCATTCCTGTAGAGCTACAGCCATATTAAGCATCAGGCCCAGCCATTTGCTGTCATCATCAGTGTCAGTATCCTAGGAGATGTCCTGATCTTGCATAATTACATCCTGATAAATGAGTACTTTGTGCTCATAGCAAAAACACTTTCAAAATTAATGTAATTGAGAGAGAGCTACTGTTGATGTACCTGTCTCCAAATCATTTGGAATATCATGCAAAACTGTTTTATTTAGGATCTTTTTTTAATACCCGCCTGTATTTTAACGTAATCACATTCATAGACCAAATTATATTGTCCTTAGAGAATCAAATTTCAGAGCTGCCCTCAGGAACCTAAAGATTAAAAATTAATCCTTGTTATCCCAGTAAATTAATAGGTAAGGCTCATTCTAAGTAAACAAGAGTGATAGAAAAACACCCAGTTACCCACAGCATAATGCAATTCCAAAGCAGCAAGTCCATTTACCCCAAACACTATTCCAAACCCATGGGGCCAGCTCAAGGCTGACACTGTGTAAATACATTAACTGCAGATAAACCAAATTGTGTAATTCCTGAATTAATAATGTGGTTAAGAGTAACAACATTTAAAATACCAATGCATGTTTTCAACTGTAAACCTATTTGATCCAGCCTTTATGTGGAACCAAATGAGGTTGAGAGATAAAAATAAAAATCACATTAATGTAAAAGCCAAATAATAAAATAGCAAAATTAATATTAAGTAGATGTAAGTACACAGGTAATTAATGTTGAAAAGGTTCTTCATTCCAAACCTTTGGGTTTTTTCCCAGGTATCCATATCAGGTTCACATTTTGTGCCTGTGAAAAGAGAGTGGTTGCATACGTGATGGGATGGGGTGTAGGACACCAAAATTCAGCAATGCCAGTGTGTGGAAAAGAGAGCCCAGCATAATCTTTTGTCCTCCTTCCCCTGCCAGGACAGTCACTTTTGCTTGGGGATACAGTCCTTACAGCCTTCATAGCATCCAAAGAGTGTCCTCTCTGCATGCTAGGGCAGAAGTAATTCAATTTTAAGACAGAAATATGATCAAAAAAGTATATGCTGGAAAATATTCAAACCCACTTTGTGCACTTATAAATCTGATTCCTGTTGGAATCAGGTGAGACTGGGCATTTTAGATGCTAAAATGCGTAAGTAACTTTCAGAAACCTGCTGTCAAAATGGCTAGAGATAGAAAGTTGAAAATTGGCATGTTATGACATTCGCTTTAGCAGAGGTGCCCGCACTCTTCCCACAGCAAAATGACTTTAATTTGCCCAACCTCAGAGTCCTTGAAAATGACACTCTGAGCATTTGCTGTAATGATTTCTCACTAAATTAGAAAAATGCCCAACTAAGGAGGGATTATCTCTGCATGTGGATGTGGCATAATGACTGTCAAGTGCACTGAGAGCCCCACTGGGCTTTGCAAGGTACACAGGGTCTGCAGCAGAGGCCAGCATGCATCGGAGAATATTAATACTGTCTTGTTGGGGCCATCCATTGTGATACTCCACTGCTGTTCAGACAAAATTATACCATATGAGGGAATTCTCTTTGCTACTTTACATATATGAGGTACATTTTAGAGCTGAGGATTGTTCCAAATTGTCTGGCTGACAAACTCAGTCCATAAAGGATGCAGTCATATGTGTGCCTACACTCACTGTAATGTGTGCACTGGCTGGGGTAGCATCACTACAAAATTCTTCCTTGCAGCCCACATCTGCTGTGCCTGCAGTGAGGATGTGATAGTGAACTTGATTCTGCACACCCATAAAGTTTTCCAGCTGCTCTCACCAGCTCCGGTTCCTCAGGACAAAATGTGTTTGTCCACAAGGTACTGTTCGTCTGCCAGGCACCCTGCTGCCCAGGTTTCACAGTGAGCAAGGAGCAAGCTGTGTGGGCAATGCCACTGCCTCATCATCCCTATCACAGTGGTGAGAAACTCTCCCTGCCTGCCTCAAAACAGGGGTGTGAAGAGGCACATTTTGTACATCAGAACTTGTGCCATGGAGGAAGGGAGACATGGTGGGAATGTGCTGGCAGACAAGGATGTTGAGAGCTTCAGCAGTGCTACCACAGTACCACTCCAGCAGCAACACTCACACACTCAGTGCTGGTGTTCCTTGCATGTCACTGCCAGCCAGCTGGCTCAATCCCCTGCTGCTGAACAGGCACAAGGGGCACACACACGCGCCTCTATGGGTGCCACTGACTTCAGTGCCAGTGCTCTGTAAGAGGATGCCAGACCCCTTGCTAAACCTACATTAGGCTGTTTCTGCCTCTATTTTGCAATGACTTTTCAAAACAAACCTGGTAAACATGAGCAGGATGGGAGGTGAGTGCTGGAAAATCTGCAGGGCCCTGCTGTGCAAATTAAGGTCCTCTGAGGGGTCTTTTCTGTTGAAACTGGTCCACTGGGGAAAAACAGGCACGCAGGGAACATTATGGGGCTAAGCACCAGGCAAGACTGTGACTGACTCTTGTATCAAGGCCAGATTTTAGTCTCAAACCTGCCAAATTCATCCCCAACAGTCAAGGGAAAAGGAACAAGAAAGATGCTGCCCATGGGTTGTTGTAACTACAAGCTTGCCCTGCTCTCCCATCTCAGCTGGGTAATGTGAGAAGCCAGCAGAGGAGGAAGCCAAGACGGAGAGGTAAGAGGTCTAAGGGTCCCAGGAGTAAGTAGATGAAGGAAGGCCACCAAGGAGCCTGAACATTTTGTCCATTTGCCTCAATCTTGATAATGCAGCTACCTAGTGTCACCAAATCCTTGCAACTTCCAGACAGGGGAACACAAATCAGCCCAGACCAGCAGGGTGAGAGTACTGCTTTGTGCCTGTCCTGCACTGTCATGTCTAATGGTTCCCTTGCACTTCACATCATCCTGAGTGTCCTGAGAGGTCCACAGAGTGCCATGGGCTGCAGGGTCACACTTTCCACTCATCCGTGGGGTGGAGCTGCAGGAACCATAGATCTCCCAGACCCACAGCTCTACAAGGTGTCTTGGGAAGGATGGAGGGTGGCAGGTTTGTTTTATGGACAGGACTTGATGTTGTCCCAGCAGTGGGACTTTTACCTGCTCTGCCTTTACCCTGGTGCCCAGGGATCCCAAACCCACAGCTTCCCACACCAACTTCAGCCTGTGTGTGGAGCAGCATTGACCTTCTCCACAGGGATTTCCCATGAGGGACAACATCCCCCTGCCTCTTCCTGGTGCATGTTTTGTACATGCTCTGGGATGAAAACTGGGTCCCATCCTGGTGCGGGCAGGAACCTACGGTAGCCTAGGGACCCAAGCGCATTCCGTGGATCACAGGGCATGAATCCCTCCGTGCCAGGCGGTGCAGCTCTGCAGACTCGCGGGGAGAGTCGAGGCATCGGCTGCGGGTGCAGGGACGGCCGCTGCACCCACTGAATTTGTCCCCGTGAGCCCGAACGGAGCGAGAGTCCCGGCACAAGGGGCTTTTCTCTGCACCAACGGAGCGGCGGCCGGAGTGCCGGGCTCTGGGGGTCCCGCACCCGAGGAGGTTGATGCCAGTCCATCCCTGCGCCACCGTTTGTGGCATCCCCGGGGCCGCGGGACCTCTCGGCTGCTTCCGACGGGGCTCCCCGCTAGCCAGCGGGACGAGTCACCGCGCAACGGGAAACAGCGGCAAAGCGCTGCCGGGACCCGGTAGCCGTGATGGAGGGAGCCCCAGCAGGGTCGGTCCCGGCCCCGGCCGCAGCCCTGGAGGGTTAGCGGGAGGCTGGGACAGCCCTTCCTATCTGGCAGCCGTGGACACCGGGACAGAGGAGCCGAGTGCCGGTGGCAGCCAGGTGTTCATATGGCCCTACAGCCGCGGGCAGGCTTGCGGTTGGGATGGCGACGAAAGTGCTCAGCCCAGCCTCTCCCCGGCCCGGTCTTTAGCTCCGCGGGGGAGGACCGAGAGAGCCCCCGGGGTTCTCTCAGAAGGCGGGGGTCCCAAGCACCCCGTACCTTCAGCTCGACACGGAGAAAGGAGGACTCCCTGTCATCTGCGCTCGCCGGAGCGGGCGGGTCCCGGTACCGAGACGCGGCGGAGAGGGTTGGAGAGCCATGGTGCTCCCAGCGCACGCCCGCGGACGCCGAGGGGCTGCTTTCTACGCGGAGAGAAGGAAATAAACCACCAACGAGCTTTTATTTTTATCATAATCATTATTATCATCGCCATCATCGTTTCTCTGCACATAAATAAATAAATAAATATCTCCCGCGGGGAGGGAGTGGGACGGAACGGTACAACCACAGTTGTGCGCTCGGCAGCAACGAAATCAAAGCAAAACAATTTTGTAAAGGAAAAAAAAAAAATAGGGAAGAAAAAAAAAAAAAAGGGAGGGAAGATAGTAACCCAAACAGCCTTCAACCCTCCCCGTCCGTCCGCCCGCTTTTGGGCACCGCCGAGTTCCTGGAGGGAGCCCGGGACAGCATCCCTCCAGGCGGGCGCAGCGCCCGTGCCTCGCAGCATCCGCGCACTCCGCGCCCGTCTGGGAGCGCGGGGAGGTCTGCGAGGAGCTTCCCGGGCCCGGGGATGCGCCTGCGGGGAGACAAGTGAGAGAGCACTATGGGGGGACGCCTGGGGTCCTAGGGAGAGTTTATTTACACCAGGGTGCCGGGACACCCGTCCCCGTGGGCCGGGGGTCTAGAAAGGCGAGAAAGTCCTTCGTAAATTACACAAATTATACAAAACAGTATAAAATCCTTCGGCTGCATGTCAGCACCGGGGCAGGCAGGACTCCCTCCCCTGCTTTCGCCACAGTTCCTGCGGAGCCGGGGTGGGTGTGCGGGTGGTTAGGGGGTGACTGCGAGACCTCTGTCATCCTTCCCCGAGGAGGACGGAGACATGCGCAAGTCCTCGTCGTCCTCCGAGCACTTAGTGGTGGAAAGGGACGAGCATTTGCAGCTGTGGCCGCCCCCCCCGCCCCGGTGGGAGCTACTTTTGCCTTCTTTCTTGTGCTTGACCCGTCGGTTCTGGAACCAGATCTTCACCTGCTTCTCGGAGAGGTTCAGGTAGGTGGCGATCTCGATTCGCCGCAGTCGGGAGAGGTACATGTTGGAGGCGAACTCCCTCTCCAGCTCCAGGAGCTGCGTGCTGGTGAATGCGGTGCGCATCCGCTTGCTACTGGGCAGCTGGCTGGACGTGCTGTCTGGGAATGGAGAGGAGCGCACCGTCAGGACCGCCCGGACCCTCCGCCGCCCGCCCCGCACCGCCGGGCACTCGCCGCTCCCCGCTGAGCCCTCCTTGCCGCCCACCCTGCGGGGCCGCAGCCCCCTCCTCGTCCCCGGGGGGCCTGAGACCCAGCAAAAGACTGCCAGGCTGCAGTCCGAGCCCACAAGGGCTCCGCGGCCGCCTCTCCTTCCCCGTCCGCGCAGCCTGGCTCGGAGGCTCGGCGGGCAGCAGGGGCCTTCCCCAGCGCAGAGCCCGGGGCACCGGCAGAGAGAGGTGCCGGCACTCCCCGTCCGGGCAGGCATCCCCCTCCCCAGGTGTCTCCGGCGGGGTCCCCCGGGATCCCCATCGCCTCCCCGCAGTGCCCACCGCTGCCATGCAGGCATGCACCCCCGCTCGCCGCCCCTGCCCGCCTTACCCACGGAGATGCAGTGGAACTGCCGCGGGTCGGGCAGCGGGTAGGCGCCCTGGTAGAGCGCCGGTGCGTGCCCGACGCTGACGGCGGAGACGGAGTGCTGCTGGCGGGCCAGGGGCGAGTGGCAGTACTGGGAGCCGAAGGGAGGGAAGGAAGCCTTGATGAGGGGGATAGCGGGCGGCGGCGGGTGCAGCTGGGAGGCGGTGACACAGAGCGGGCAGACGCAGAGCAGCCCGGCCTTGCGAGCGTGGCAGGCTCCGGCCGGCAGCCCGGGCAGCGGGTGCGAGGGGTGCACGGCGTAGGGGAAGAGCGGCGGCGGAGGACTGCCCTCCCCCTTCTTCTCGCCCGCCTCCCGCAGCACCAGCGAGTCCACCAGGAAGGAGCGCGGCATTGCCCCGCGCAGCCCCGCGCAGCGCCCCGCGCAGCGCCCGCCCGGCGCCGCTGGCCAGCCCGAGTGGTGCTGAACGGCGCCCGCCGCCCGCTTTAAATAGCGCCCGCGCCATGTGATGGCGGCGCCGGGCGCTCAATGGGCTTTCTGTGGCTCTTCTCTTGGCATTCACGCCGCACGCTCCCTCATTATTTCCCTTGTTAACTAAATGAACTGCATAATGTACTCTATTCTTGTCGACCCCACCCACGCCGTAGCAGGCGGCCTCTCCCCTCCTCTCCCTTTGGCGGGGTTATTTTCTCATTCTCTCGCGATTTAATATTCTTTTCTTTCTCTTTATCGCTCTCCTTCGCTTTCAGCCCAGCTTTCAGCCCGCTCCCACTTGTTTATTTTGCCGGCTGCAGCCGCGGTCTCCGCCGGCGCAGCTTTCCTGCCAGCCCCCGGTGCCTTTCCCACCTGTGGCACCAGGTCTGCCCCTCGGTGCCGACGGCCTCTCTCTCTCCCCTCGCCTCCGGGATGTCTCGTCCCCACTGCCTCGCCCGCCGCCTTCCGCAGCCCCGCGTCTTTGTTCCCAGCCTGGGTCCGGGACCCGCCACTTATCACTGTGGCCGCCGTCGGGCGAAGCCCCCGGCCGCAGAGATGTGCCAGCCGGTGCTCCACCGGCAAGGACATCTGCCAGGCCTCTGCGTGGGCGTGGGCGCCCGGGCATAGCTCACGGGTGCGGAGAGCCACACGCATCCCGGCTGCGCTGGTGCGGGTACAGAAAACCCGATCCGCACATAGCGCTCCGTGCCGGCGGCACCCGCGGAGGCAGAAGAGGCGCTCGGCACATTCCGCGTGTCTTTACCCCTGGCCCCCGTGCCCGGTCCCAGCGGTAACACCTGCCATCGCTCCGTGGCACCGTGGCACCCACGTGCGGCCGCCCCGACCCCGGCCACCAGCAAACCGCGCCAGCCCGACCCCGCATCGCCGCGCACAAGCGCGCCGCGGAGTCCCCGGGACTGCGGGGGCCACAGGCAAACGGCTTGTTCTTTCCCGAACGATGAGATTTAACTTGAGCGCCGCGGCGGTGTCTGGGTGTCGCAGCACAGGGACCTGCTGAGTTCACAGCGGTCCCCAAACGGAGCGCGCGTCCCTCGGAGCTCAGGCGCACCGGCGCTGCCCCGTGCAGCCGCTCCCGAGCCGCGCTCCTCGGAGCTCGTTGGTTTAGTAGGTGAATAAGGAATGCTAACAAATAAGAAAAAGAAATAATTCGTGGGGATACGTGTTCTACCCCGGTTTTCCCGTTTAATATACGGGCAATAAAAAGACAAACGCACCCTCCGACCCCTGTCAAAACGTGGGGAGATTGGTCCCTACAGTAACCTCCCCGCCTCGAAACCAAACGGAGTTTTTGAAAGGAGGGGAAAAAAGGGGGAAAGGAAGAAAAAGACTTGAAAGTGGTGTACTCCGTGTCTCAGGGCTGTGCAGAGGTTGTTTTGCCCGTGGTTACAATTCTTATTGCGATCCACGGGTGTTTTGCCGAGAGAGACTATTGATGCCCGAGCCTAAAAGTGTACTGATGTGCACAAATGAACGGCGAAAAATTACAGAGCGAAGAAAAACGAATGTTAATAAAAACTCAGTCCTGCGATGATATAGAAAGGATTCCTAAGTGTCCTTTCCCATAAAGTGTTAATAGGGTTTGGATTTTTCTTTTCGATTTTTGAGGAAAAGGTATTTTAAAACATTTTCCGCCGGAGCCGGGTCCCGGGAAGGGGCATTTTTCCCCGCTGAGAAGTGGCTCGCCACCGGGGGTGGAGGATTCAGCCTTATTCCGAGGGATTCCCGCTGCCCAGGGGCTGAACCCCGGGGCTCCGAGCCGCAGGAAGGCAAAGGGTTAACAGCTTCTGAATGCACACCAAGCCCAAAGCTACTGGGAAAGAATATCCAAAAAAATAACCAGTTTTTTTTTCCAGCCGCTGGACCTTATTGAATGTCATTGAAGAAAGTTTTGAATGCCAGATAAAGAGAGGCGAATTAAAGTGTGTGACAGCAGAGGATAAGCAAACACAAAGAGAACTCTGTCACACTTTGGGCAAAATCCGTGGGCTTTTTACCAAGCCTCTTCGCTATGATTGAATTAAGTAATAGGAAAACATTTTCTTTCAGTTTAGAGCCATTAGACAAAAACTTCAAAGCGAATAACACTTTTTAATGTGCAGCTCAACAATGGAATCTGTTTTGTGCTGAAATGTTTAAATGGTTTGTTGTGCAACTGTGGGCTGAAATAACCTAGACTGAAGCAAAATAGCATCCTTCAGGCCGTTTTATGAGGGCTTGAAACTAGCACAGACCTTTAATCCCAGCACTTTAAACTAGCTCCCCTCCCCGTCTT
The DNA here is from genome assembly GCF_012460135.2 of Molothrus ater. Lineage (NCBI taxonomy): Eukaryota > Metazoa > Chordata > Aves > Passeriformes > Icteridae > Molothrus > Molothrus ater. The sequence goes on from NC_050479.2 coordinate 69,841,744, forward strand.
TTTGCGCCCCCCTCTTTTTGGGGGTTTTGTTGTTTTTTTGTTTTTTTAATAGAGGAAATTCTCCTCGTATATTTGCTCTCTCGGAACGATCGCCGCTGAACGAAAAGGGCTCCGAGAGAGGGGGAAAGAGATCCGCCGGCGGGGTCCGCGCTGCAGGCGGCTCGGGGGCCGCGGGGGAGCCCCTCCCGGAGCTGCCGCTGCTCCTGGGGCGGGGGGCCCCGGCCCCGGGGGCGTCCTGCCGGGACAGGGTCCCCGGCGGCAGCGGGAAGTGCCGGCGCTTGGGCTCCGCACGGAGAGAATGGCCGGGGGTGGCTGCTACCCCCGCACCACACCCCCGGGAAGGGCATGGGGACAGGGAAGCGTCAGGGTGAGCATCAGCTGCGGGACCCTTAGAGAGGGGAACGTCAGGGATCGCTGAGGGGGATGCAGGAGAGAGAGGGCAACAGCGCTGGCACTGACTGAGCCGTGCCTGTCCCCCTGGGGATGGGTGACCTGCGACACGGCTGCCGCCGAGGGGACAAGGTGTCACACTGCCGCTGCCTGGGGGCGGCTGTGCCCGTCGGTGAAAGGAGCTCCCTCTTCGTTTTGAGGGACCAGCCATCATCGCCTTTTGTGATGAGGCCCTGACCGTCCGCGGTGCTCGCCACTTCTCTCCCAGGGTAGGAGGTGCCACGCACCATCAATCCCTAGGAACGACGTGGAGAGGTGCGTTAGTTTGGGAGCTGTGGGGACGGGAGGATGAAATCCCGCTGGAATGGGAAGGAATTGCTATTTCCAAGGAGACCACGTCCTTGGTAGCTGAGCAGGGCTGACGAATTGTGAGTGACTGTAATATTCTCCAGCCTGTCCCGAGTAATCATTTTCCAATGTAATTATTTTCCAATTTTCCAATATTTAGCAAAATGTAAATCAAAGCCAATACTGAGCCACAAGGCACACGCCATGGGAAGGATTGTCCAAGGAATGTGCTTATACACTGGACAAACACACCCAGGAGCAAACCTGTGAGGTACCTGTGAATCTCTTCAATTAACCTGATCACTGAATGATTGTGAGTTTGAGTAACCTGGTTTTGGTTTGCTTGGTTTACGTCTGCTGCCAGTGATCCAAAATAACAGGGATTCCAGAAATATAAGCTATGTTTGTGTTTCATTTCAGTTTTTCCAAAATAAAGGCAAAACCACAGGGGGTTTTGTCATGTGAGTTTTTCTTTATCTCTTGTCTGTTCAATCAACTCCTCTCAAATTTATAATTGTATAATTTATGTAGCCTGTCAGCAATGGTTTTAAAGGGGGCTTAAAAAAAGGAGAGTCTATTTACAAGGACAAATATTGCTAGCATGAAGGAGAATGAGTTTAAACTGGAAGTGGAGAGATTTAGAATATTTGTTAGGAAGAAATTCAGAAGGTAGTGAGTGAGACATTGGAACAGATTGTCCAGAAAAGTTGTGGATGTCCTGTCCCTGGAAGTGCTCTAGGCCAGGCTGTAATGGGACCCTGAGAACCTGCGTCTCATTCCATGTTTCTGTGACCCAGCCCTGCCACATTTCCATGTGTTTCATCCAGTTTCATCTGTTTTCCATCACAATTAATAAAGATGATAGCTTATCTTGCCAGTAAAACCTGTGCCACAGGACCAAATCAAAGCTGCTTGTTTCTGTAACATTTATTTTCTCTTTCCACAGCAGATACCTAGGGTAGAGATTTGCCATTTAGATCTTCTTCAGTCCCATTGGTTCCTAACAGGATTGGTTTATAAGGAAATCTTGTACTCATCTCCTAAGAAGACAGTTTGTTGATTTGACCTTTCACTGAGGAGGCCATTCCAAAGATGTAGCTGGACATAAATAATAACAAAGTAACAAGAAAAGTGGGAATATGCAAAACCAAACTATTTAAAATAACCTTTTGCTTTTATAGTGAGACCACAGTTTAAATCGCTGGTGACCTTGTAGGACAAAAGTACTCAAAGGATGGAGAAGTGCCTGAGAGTAAAGAAGACAAGGAATTGCAAAAGAGGAGTTGGATATTAGTTTTGCAGATGCTGTTAAAATACAAAATTGTTAGAAATACCATCCTTCAACCTCAGAATCCACCCTATTTCCCAACCCTTTTTTATTGCCATCTTGTCCTTTCTCCAAACTTCTCACCTTTATGTATTTCAAGTCCTCTACAAACTGAAAGCTTTAGAGGTTGTCAGACTGCTCTTTGAGAACATCCAAGGGGAAATTCCGTCATCTTGTACGGTAAGAAGCTGTATCACATCTGTTGTTTACATGAAGCATTTGAACAGTTTCCTGTAGCTGATACACTTCTTTTTAATCACATTAACGTGGATGGCATCATCAAAAAGCAGGTTTTTTCTATAATTTAAAAGAGAATATCAGAGAGCTGAGGATACTAGAGCCAATAAAGCCACTGAAGAACAAGCTCCCAGGTGGAGTTCCCCAACACATAGAAGGCATTTCCTGGATGCTTTTGCAATGCTGCTGCACAGCCATGTGCAGAAATGCATCACTGGTGCTGCCAAAGGAGGAGTATGGAAAATGGGACAGGGTGTGCTGCTCTGGATCAGGTGCTGGGAGGTTGAACCTGGTGAGTGCAAGGGTTGTGAGCAAAGAGGGAGGTTTGCTTACCTGCTCCAGGGTTTTCTGTGTGCTAGTGACATGGTGACAGAGCCTGAAAGTTGCAGAACTGTGTAGCCTGGTTCCTTCTCTGATGCTGACCAATACATGCTCCTCAAGTGTTTATCATGCATGAACATGAAATGATTATCCTAAATGTTTGCTCAGCTTGTGTAAAGCAGACCTCACCAAGGTATGTTAATTCCTTTAACTTGCCAGTCCTCACAGTAGGCTGAGAAAATGAGCACACTACACTGACAAAGCAATTTTCTTATTTTCATTACATTTTTGAGGACTTTAACACCCCTTTTGAACACAGTAGAGTATCCAGAACATATTAGGTTACTTGTGTTTGTGTCTGCATATCTGGACATGAATCGAATTATATATGTTTATATTTATATTTATTTATATTATATATGTTTATGTTTATATTTACATATATTTATATACAGACATATCAAGTGTGTATGGTGGATGTTGATAGCCCTACAACCATACTGTGGCAATTATATGAGAAATAATTTCCTGGAAACAGAGCCATTTGTTGACCTCCTTATATTTGCATGCTAATCTTCTAGTTTACAGCAGATTGTTTCTTAGAGACACAAAACTACTGGTTAACACTGGTTAACAAAAATAGCATCAGGGATATCTAAGCCAGTACATGACAAACATTTTGATGGCACTGCCTTTTTTTTTGTATTTCTTGTAAAGCCTGTGATTTTCTTCCTTCTGCTTGTTTGTTTTGGTAAGCATAGTGACCTAACACTTAACAAAGTTTGGGTTTGTAGTTGTTACAGGCTGTCCTGGATTAGTAACAGACCTGGGAAGTTTCCTGATCAAAATGTGAATGTCACAAATCTGACTTCAGGCCCTTTTGCTGTTAGATCTTCATCTTCACATTTGGAGAGGGATGTCAAAGACTCTCCTGTCCTATGTGCCCGTGTACCTGGGGTGTAGAATCCCAGCTGACCTACTGCTGGGGATGTGCATGAGCAAACAGGCTCAAGGTTTCTGTTGAAAGAGCTCAATTTTTATCTTTAGTCCCTCCCACCATGGGCTAAGGTGGTTCCTTCCACTGTGGTCCAGCAATACTGTCCACCACATCATCCCAAGCAGAGCAGTCTTATATTTTGGGAAAATAGCCCAAAGCTGCATGCTTTGATATAAAAAAGATGATCCCAAAGTATGGGCCTTATGCCAGTGAAGTTCAATAGGAAGGCAGCATACTCCAAAATACCAGCTGGATTTCTTGGACTTCTGGAATCCCTCAGGCTTGTCAGACCCTAGAACTTCAACTCTTGAAGTTTGTGAGAAATACTTAATCATGAAAGGATAAATTCATGTCTGTATAAATGCTGATCCCCAGCCATTGAAATTATTCTTTCTCCACTATGAGAAACAAAAGAATCTTAGCCAAATTTTATTCTTCGTGTAGTTGTGCTGTGGCTACATAAACTCTCCTCAGCGTGTTACCTGCCACTGCACCTATTACAGAAATACAGGGAATGCATTGTTTTAAGAAGAGGGAATCCACAGAAGAGCTGGTCATTGTTGGCTCCCTTTGTACTCAGCGGGAAGAAACAGGAACCTGCACAGAGGGATTCATTTGCCTTATTGCAGAAACCCTCAGAGTTAAAAAAATACAAATATCCCATCAGAAATCTTACCTGGTGCTATAAAGGGTCCCTAAATGCCTGCCCCAAATGCACGTGTAAGGGGAGGGTTATGGGTGCTGTGTCTCTGTCCTGCTCTGCCTCAGCTGTTGCCTTCTCTCATGGATGCAGGCTGTGACTCTTTGGAGCACTGAACTCTCCAGAAGCCACGGAGCAGCACAGCGTGAGCTGTGTGGAGCCCCTCTACTCCCACTTTTGAATCACTGAATCTGACAATGAATCATTGTTTTTCTGACACCTCTTGCAGCTTGTATAGACGAGGTCAGAGCCTTTTAACTCTACTTCTGTCCCAGAGTATGGAAACTAATTAGAACCCTGTGTGGGTTTGGTGTTCCTGTCCCAGGAGACCAGATTGATCCATTAGATTTTAGGCAGGCATTCTCCTTTACTCTGTATCTTCTAACTTTTCCCTCCAGTTTTTCAGCTCCGCTCCTTTCTTGGATGCTGTCCTTATTTTTCCTTCTCTTCTTCAGAGTGTCTGTAATTTTTTCCATCACCATCTTCCCTTGTTGTCTCTCTTTCCTTCTCTTCAGCCAGATCAGTCTCTCAGTAAATGGAACACACCATCTAATAGCTTTTCATCCAGAAGTGTGAGAGAAAAGTTTTGAGTATGAGGTCTTCCAATTATCTCCTCCAAAAGATAAAACTAGAAGAGTTGATAGAGTCTTCTCCAAATTTTTCACATTGCCCAGATGCAGGGCTAGGAAAAAAACCCAAAAAAACAAAAAAACCCAAACCAACAAAACCCCAAACAGATGAGGAGACTCTGCTGTCTTGGTCACAGGCACATAAAAAAAGCAGTAGGTTAAGCTTGCCAGAAAGAACAGGCTGTGGGAAAAGGAACGTGGCAATCAGGAAAGAGAAGGAGATAAATTCAGAAATTTCAGTAGATATCAGGAGACTAATTGTTTTCAGAGGTAAACAAATATTTAGATCCAATCTTCAGCACCAACTGGAAAAGCTCAGCAATTGCACAAATTGTCCATTCTTCTCAAGAGATTTTAATCAAACTTCCCCTTGTTCTCTTTTGAGAGATAAGATGTTCTGCACCAATAAAAAACAGACTGAAGTGTGCCTGCCGTGATTTTCTCACTTGTCCTATGGACACTCTCTGTCTTTTAATTCATCAAATCCCTTCCAGCAGTATAACCAACCTCACATCAGGGAAACTCCTTCACCCTTCAGAAAGGAAGGTTCTTTTTTATCACTGGTGGTCTCAAAACTACATCTTCCTTTCTGGAGCTGAGGCAGAGAAGGAAGGCTCCTGCTTCTGTGTTGCTGCCTGCATCAGCAAGGCTTCTCTGCTTCTTCATAGAGCAATATGATTTAGATCAATGATAAAAATCTCCCTTTTGAGGGAAGAGACCTTCAGAGGGAATTACTGCAGTGGTGTCATGGGATAGGCAAAAAGAGCACAAGAGTACATGTGGGTTGTGCCTGTCTGTTCAGGACCTGTCTGTGGCTGAGATGCCCCTTTGAGACATGTGTTTGCAACCTAAGTTAGATGCCAAAAGTACTTTGCAGGCATGACAAAAAATCCCATGTAAAACCTGCCCAGAATTAAGCTGAACATCCAGTGAAGGTTTGACTACAGAGTCAAAATCACGACAAGTGTTTTCCACTCTCTGAAAACCAAAGAAATCACAATGATGCCAGTAAAACCTCTAAAAAAATATTATCCAAACCACAAATACACACACATAAATGCAATCTCGAGTCTGAAAATCACCACTGTGGCCTCCATGAAGCCTTCCAGCATTCAGAATTTGATTCAGCTGTTTGTTAGGACAGGTTATTTGTCAGGAATCAAAACAACACTGTAATGCCCTTCTGAGACCAGCTCATCCTGCAGACCCTGAGTCACTCCAGTGTGACTCATCACAGGTCCTGTCACATCTCTGTCAGAGCTTGGAAATGCTGTGTGAGGGTTAAAGAACACTTTCTTGTATGTTTGGCTCATATTTCACCTGGTTGTATCAACCTGGGCTTGTTCAACCCAGGCAGTGTGGACAAAGCAGTACATGTCCAGCATTCCTTGTACATGTCCCTTTGGTGGCCCCTTCAGTTATGCTTGGAAGTGAGAAATGGGGGAAATCATCTCTGCTGCAGCTCCCATGAGATGGGGGGAAGGCAGCCAAGATGTGGAAGTGCACAAGGGGAAGAGCTCTACCTCTTCCAGCTCCAACAAATATTATTTTTACTGTTTAAAATTTTATGGTAAACATGAGGGAATAATCAAGAATTAAATAAAAATATATAAAATGTTATGATAAAAATGAGGGAATAATCAAGAAAAATTTTCCCTTGGTTGTGGAAAAATGAGAGTCCCCAGCAGACTCTCACAGAATAGCTCAGGAGAGAGAGGAACATAATTTATTAGAATTAAAAACTAACAAAGGACAACAACCAAAGAAACCAGCCCTTTCATTTAACATCTTCCTAAAATGTTGCCATTTATGATGCATATCCCATTTCCTTTTTATTTCTTGGATCAACCTGCTCTGTCACTCTTCCCCTCTGTTGTTTCACATCCTCTCCTGGGCAGCAGGGCATGGTGGATGGCTCCTGACCTTTAGCCACCTCTCAGCATCCTAACAGGACCAGTGCTGAGAGACTGTGGGCCCTTACAAGTGAAAAACTACTACATCTGTGCTTCCTTGCCTCAAATTAAACTTTACTTCTTAAGTATTATTATATCTTCAGGTTCCTCGTCAGATATGTTTTGAAGTCAGTGGAAGAACTGCCATTGCCTCCAATGAATACCTATCACCTTGCAATACTTTCCAGGGGTTTGTTGTTGTTCCCTCTTCTAGGAACTTGCTTTGTGCTGTTCTTCACACCAGCTGAATAAAAACATTCAGCAGTCTCTGATCCTTCTTCCACTTCATGGTGCATCTTGACAAACCTCTATTTCCCATTCTGACACCAGGGAGCACAGTCCAGCCACCCTCTCCACATCCCACAAGTGCCAACAGCAGCAGCAGAAGTTACTGAGCTGTGCTCAAACTTCAGGGGGGCCTTCAAGACTAGATACATCCTGTGTGATTAAATCCAAGGTAGGAGCTAATGTCAGGCAATACATCTTGCTTATTTTTGTGTTTGTATTAGTGTTTTTATAGGGAGCACTATTTCAATTATCTTGGAACAACCCCCTGGTCATCTCCTCAGGCTTGGTTGACTGAATAGTTTAAGTACATATGAGTAGGGAGTCTTCTGGAAAAGAACAAAAAGGGAAGCTTTGCCCAAGAGGGACGTGAAGTGAGTACAACCTGTTAAATGTGGCCATGAGGACCTGAACCAGCTACTGGGTTCTCAAGAAACAGCAAAGCAGAGGCACAGTGGATGCATTGGCTCCAAATCATGTTCAGAGGATGGCCTCTTATCTGAAAATTAACATAGAAGAAGGTGTTGCAGAGACTTCAGGCTACACACCTGCCCCTGCTATGCTGCAATGCTGCTGGGGTGGGTGCAGCCCCAGAAGACAAATGTCACTCATCCATGGGGACAAGCACATTCTTTCCATAGCCACACCTTCCAAATTCACCATGCTGAGCTTGTGGCTGTTTCTAAATTACTGAGTGGATGGAAAGCTGAGCTGCAATGGAAAAGCAACACATCTAAAACCTAAATACTGTTTATTCTAATCCTAATAACTGTCTGTGCTTTGACCACTTTGCTGTAAAGATGACAAGGATCTGGGTCTCTAAACCCATCTTTCTCTGCTAGGACATCACTGACAGCCATGGATGAGACTTGCACAATGCTCATTTCAGTCCTGGAACAGAGGAAGCCACAATAGGTGTATGGCCTGTCCCCATCTACCTGCACAGTTGTGTTTATCTCCTAGTAGCTCACTTTTATGAAGATTCATGTCCAAAAAAATAATGTAAAGCAGAGTACACCTAGCTCATTGCTACATGCTTTGGCTTCTCTGGGAGGATAAATGCCCTGCACAATGCAGCATTTCTGCCAGCACAGGAGGCTGAGACCCAAAGAGAGAATAATAAGGTGCCTGAGTCATGTTTGTTAACTCCTCATGCATTAGAGAACTGTGTCCCCAGAAGCAGGAAAGCCCTAAAGAACAAAGGTGTTAGAGCCCAGAAACCAGCACAGTCTCATTTTCACCTTATGCAGTACAATACTGCCACATTACTACATAGACCTGGTGATGAAAACAGTGATATTTTTAACCTTTGGTAGCACTAGGAGTAGGACAAGGCTCTGAGTTTACAGGTTTTACATTGGCTGATATTTTACAGACTTTTTTCTTAGTATCATTAGAATAGAATAAACTTGTGGCAGATAAGGACATAAGTGCAATACAAATTATTAATATAATTAATAAAAGGATATTTGTCTTTCTATGGCAGAAGATGAAAACCAGACACAAACATATTCTTGAACTTCTTTTCTGCGTATGTCTCAAAGGTCCCTTTGTCCACTTTCTAGATTGCTCACAGAAATGCCTTTCTCAAGCAGTGACTATTCATGGTTTCACAATGGACATGGAGGTCACTATTGGAATCAAAAAATTAAAACCTCCAAATTTTTCTTTTGCCATTAACTTCTAATATGGGACAAAAAAAGGCTTTATTTCCTTCAATAATAGATAAGGGTCAAAGGCTACACATTAAAATCCCCTCCATTAGGCACAGTCAATTGAATTTTGAAGTTGGGTTTTTTATTCTTGAGTCTTGGTTGGGAGCTAAATATAAGAAGAAGTCACATTTCCTGGAAAAAAAAAAAGCCTGAGGACAAAGGGACCTGCTGATGAGTGTTCACACAACTGCAGGCTGTGGCAGCACTGGAGCCCAGGTTCTGACTCTCGGCTCTGAGGAGGCAGTGATGGATGATGGCCCAGTGTGAAGGCTGAGCAGTGATAAATGAGGCAGCCACGCTGAGCACACTCAGGGTAGCAGGGTAGTTTACAACACATCATAAAACAACACTGGCTGCTGCTTTGATGGACAAAACTCACGGAGACTGGAGAGGAAATATCAGCTGTCTGTGACAAGCTGGGAAGGTCTGGCTGGCAACCGAATGCAAACAAGAGCACCTTTGATGGTGCTTCTCCTGGGAGAGCCAGAGCAGCCATTCTGCAGGAAAAGACAGTTCATTTTCTCTGTGGATTGCCATCCTTAGAGGGGCTGTAGGTCAAGATTGCTGAGCAACACAGGAGGCAAAACCTCTGAGTTATTTTGAGCCTTGGTCTCAGATACATAGGTATGGTGGGACATTTGGGACATTGCTCCTGGATTTTGGAAAGAGACAGATGCCAAAACTTGGTGGTGAAATTTCAGAGGTTAACTGAGTGAGTTCATGATTTCATCAGTCCTTTGAGTGGACTTTCCTCACTGAAGATAGATGCCCTCAGGCCTGGGAGAGAAGAGAATGGCCAGCTTATGCACCTACACTTGTAGGGGACCTGTCTCTGTGACCTGCAGCTCTGCAAGAGCTCCAGCCAGCCTCATTTCTCTGGGACCCCATCCCAAAACTCTGCCACATGTCAGAGTCACACCCTGCCCCTGAGCAGTGACTGAACCACCCTGCAGTTTCATTACCCCAAGGCTGAAACTGTCCTGCACGTGCCTCACTGTCCACAGGTGAACACCTGCTGTTGAGAGCACACATGACACAGCCATGTCTGTGGACTCACTCTGATGCATTTGGGGAGGAGAAGCAGCTGGAGAATGGTCTGGGCTAGGGTCAGGCAGGAGGGGATGGCTGGGAGAAGTGCACTGAGCCAGCAGTGTAGCCTGGGCAGGACTGGACATGTGATGGAGATGTGAGAACTGTGGCCTGGAACAGGAGATAGCAAGAGGCACCTCAAGAGTCTGGGTCAGGGAATGGGACTGTGAAGAAGCCTGTCACAGAAACCTCATCACTGGCATGTCAGAATAGCTGAAAAGAGGCACAAAAAGAGAAAAAATGCTGAGAAAATGGGTGAAGTAGAAATTGTGGTGCTAAGGAGATAATGGGATGAGGATGGTCAGAAGGAATCAGATAGGGGCAGGAGACTATTAACATCACACCACAGAATGGAATTTCTGCTCCTTCATTCTGCCTAGGAGCACATAGATGGCTAAAGATGCCACAAGCTCTGAGCTTGGCCTGATACCCTGGGGTCTCATGCACATCCTGCAGAGCATTCTCTGTGCAAAGCAAAGGAGAAAAAAGCACTTCAGACCCATGAACTGCTAAATTGCAATTCAGTGCAAATGTTGCCCTGCGGCTGCCAAAGCTGAATGCAGAGGAATAAGAAACTTGGATTCAATCCCAGGCAAGGCATGTTTGGTCTGATGCAAACAAACATGTTTGTATTGATGTGGACCTCAAAACACAGCAGGAAACAAAACCAGTCCCTAGGCACGAGGGGACTTTCATCCCACATGATTCAGACCAAGATGTAAGAAATGTCAATGGGGCATTTACAGTGGCAGCTTTGCAAGGCTATGGGACCTCAGAGGTACAGCTGTGGGCCACTGCCTGCCCCCTGCTCTGCACCCATCCTGCTGCAGGCCTCTTGACCTGCTCCTCTGCCTAACTCTGCAGTGTCCCACATCAAGCTGGATGTTTTCCCCCCCGAATCCTCAAAGAGGATTTGGCTTTGAGGTTTTCCTTTCTTTTTAACTTGTGTTTGGAGAGGCATTATGGTCTTTTGTTGTATGATGCCTTTTGATCTGTGCTGCTGCAGTGAAGTCTGTACCTGCAAACTCCTTTCTTTGTGTTAGTTCAGTTTTCCTGACAAGACAGTGTCTTTGCAGGTTGAGGATCCCATTCAGGTTCAGAATAAGGATAGACATCACTTCTGCATCTCATCTCAAAGATAAACAATGTGGACAGCTCCATATCTCAGAGAATAATGTGATTGTAATAGTAAACCTCAACTTGTTTCTGGTGCTTTCTACCCAACAGCAGCCACCTTTTCAAACTCTCCTCTGCAATTTGGACAACATGCAATATGATGTTATGTCTGCTTCTTAGCTCAAGCTGAAAACTTCATATAACCCAGAACTGTACAATCAGGACTGAGAAAAAATGGAAAGCAAGAGATATAGGGCACCATATCTACCAAACATGGTAAATGATAAAGCTCACTGGTTTTTTTTGCCGCTGTCCCATTTTCCCATTTGCTGTACTGATCTGGCAAAAAGTAACCCAGGTGAGGACTTTCTGTCACACTGCAGGACTCCTTACACAGAACTGTTTTCCCAACTCTGTGTCCCCAAGTCTTTTCCCTGCCTGCTCCTTTTCATGTGGTCCCTCCTTTCTGTCACCTTAGACACAAGGTGTGTGTTTGTAGCTACTCTGATCTTCAGCTGCAGGGAAAGTCCAATCTCCAACTATCATTCAGCCTCTGAATTAAGCTTACTTTTTTCTCCACTTCCCTGTCTTTACGCTTTACTTTCTCTTCCCTGCTCTGGTCTAAAAAAATTTAAAAATTATATTTGGCTTTTGTTACATAAACAAATAAATGACACACAAAAGAAAAAAAGCACAACTATTACGACTTTCACCTTTTCAAGTGAACCAGCCCCCAACTCCAATATTCTGTTGGTTATTGAATCTGGATGGAAACTCTTGAAGACAATTTTCTGTCATATAGACATCTTTATCAAAACCAAAATGTGTCCAAGGAAGATAACAAGCAAGAAAAATTTTCATTTAGAACTTCCAGTGTGCTATCATGTTTTTATTATTCCTTAGTATGGAATAATGGGTATTGTAAAATATTCCATTTTGATAAGGTTAAAACATAATGGTTTGACACTTTTATTCATTATGATGTTACTGTAGCGCACATGTTTTATCATTACCTAACTTTTTATTTCAATGCTTTCTCTTTATTAAAGTTAAATGAATTGTTATACAAAAAGGTACTGAACTACCAAAGCAAAATCTTTTTGATGAAACTTTCCTAATAAAACACTAAAATGTTTGAACTCATCTGCTTTCAACAAGGCCTTGTGCACTGGTGACACACTCACTACAGCTCAAGGTGTTGGTTTTGATTTATTGATAATAATTCCTCATTAAATTTTGTTGAAATGGGATGTACATTTAAAGCGAACAAGGGTGTTCATGACTAAATGTGTTTAAACTCCTGATTTCAGGCAAGCCTTAGCTGTGTTCTGTCACTGATGAGGCTGAACTGATATGTAGAAAGGAGATGTTTCCAGGATCGTGCAAAGCTGAGACACGAGTGGCTGAAACACATCATTCTCCCTCTGCTCTGCCACATGTTCCTCTTCTTGGCTTTCAAGTAGAAGCCTGTATAGTAAAATCCTTGTTTACATGCCCCTAAACAAAGAGCCTGCTTGTACAACACATCTGAGGGAGAATACATTTCAGTGTTTTCCATTAATCCTGCAAACATTTACCTGGACCGACAGGAAAGCCAAGCACTGAGGTATTTGTTGGATTGGTGTCTACCACCTCACATGGAGTGGTGGAATAGTGGCAGCAATTAACTAAGCCAGATTATCAAAGAATAGAATCAAAACTCTGTGGAAAATAATAGAACATTTCTGACTTCAGTAGGGTTGTGAGAAAGATCCAAAATGTTATTTTGGTGTTCATAACAGTTTGGAGCTCAGTGGGAAGGCATCAATGTACTCTGAACTTTAAAAAACTAATTTCCCTGCCCATTGTGAAGCATTGTGTATTGCTTCTCAGATCAAGACAACATTTGTACAAGTCTGACTGTGTAAAGCAAAGTGAACTCATTAGCTGTTGAGATGGAAAGTCTAGGGAGGAGCCATAGGTAAACTGCTGTTGAATTTCTTCTTCATAGGATAATCAAACAGAGATCACCTTTCAATATTCTCTGTTCCATGTGGTTTTTGGAGTAGAGATGATACAAGATTTTCCCTTTTATTTTCCTCACAGCAGTGATGCCTTATTCACTGACTTCACCTTTTAGCCCTGCACAGGTATAAATAATTTGATGAGATACTCACAGATCTGTAACCTCTTCTTCTGATTTAATTCAGAGTGTTGAACTCTGACTCACTCTCTCTACATTTGCTCACCTGTCTCTGCCTTGGCACAGAGGAAGCTGAAAAAGCTGGTTACAATAACAAAAATACCCCTATATCCTCTCCTTTCCACAGCAATCATAAAATATCTCATGAGACACTTGGCACTCTTGTGAAAATTCCACTGTTTACTTTTTCCAGTCCAGCTACCACAAGCAGAAATGATTAAAACTGAGACTTTCACTCTAGGGGTGCACTGGTGTCAGGGCTGGACCCTCCCTTACTGCTGTTCATACTCTGGTAGCCCTGTAAGACATTTTTTAGTCTTTACTGTGCAGTGCCTGTAGACTCAAACTGTAGGGAGAGCATGAAAATTTGGCTATTCCTTTCAAAAAATCTGAAGAAGTAGCTTCTACTTCTTTCCATGCCTCCTAGAAACAGTCTATCCACCTTAGGTACAGCCTGGCCCTCAAACTTTACAGCAGAGAAGATGCGCTGCCCACCAGAGCTGTCCACCCTGGAGCTTTAGCAGCAGTGTCTGGTCTCTGTGACTGCTGTCCTTCAGCAGGGATGCTAGTTATGGCACGAAAGGGAAAGGTGAAAGGATCATAGCCATCACTACACTCATTTCCACCAGACTTTGGTTCCGTTTTCTTTAGCGTAGAGTCGTGGAAAGACACGAAATACTAGACAGAGGGAAGGTGTATTTCTCTCCATTGTCCAGCTGTGACTATCAGACCACTATAAATTGCTGAAGACGTTGCCTTCGTGAATCTTACATTCTTCCCCTTGCTGATGGATGTGAGGATATGTATAATACCCCATTGTCTGCCATCCTACATGATACAGGCACTTGGTCTCTACTGTACTTTGGCTGGTTTGTCTCCTTGTGTGTGAGTGTATTATACACATTGCCACCACCAGAATGAGACTTGTCTATACTCTCTACATTTTTAACTATGGAAGTGTTAAAATGTTTGGGGCTCATTTTTTGGGGTTTTTTTATTGGAACTTAAACTTGTGAATCTAGCATTTTTGGAGAAAGCTCAGATTGTTAAGGAATCAGCAGGACACATCACCAAGCTACAATAGGTTCACTTTCATGTGGATGCTGTAGCAGGCAAGCCTTCATGGAAAAACTCTGAATGTGAATTTAGCTAGTTTTGGATAAAGACGCCTTTCAGCGTCAATAAACACCATGAATGCAGCCACGGTAGAGTTACAACTTAATGAGATGAGGGGAAGTGCACAGGGTCAGGCCTCATCTCCCGGCCTCTGTCATGCTAATCAGCTGGGCAGCCTGCAGCTGAAAAACTGCTGGAATTTTTATTTGCATTTCATTTAGTTGGAAGGAAATTGACCCAGATGGTCCACAAAGGCAATAGAAGGCTGGCAAGCAGTCTAGTGCTGCACACTTTTCCGAGGGGCTGCACTTGTCCGCCCGTCCCTCTTGGAGCCCAAAACATAAAAGATTAAAACAGCGTAAGGGAATTGATTTCATGATTTTTAGATAATTTCCCTAAGATTTCAGAAAAGACCTAAAAAACCTAATTTAATCAGCCAGGAGCTCAATAGTAATTAAAGGGAAGAAAAACTGAGATAATGAAAGAGGTGGTGGAGATTTTTGCTGTTGCTGGTGGGAACCTTTCTTAATTAGAAAAAGTCTAAAATCTAAATGATGTTAATGACGACAAGCATGAACATTTATTGCAAAGACACTGTATTCTTGGTCAGTTCTGATGATTGATTGCCAAATCTGATAAACTTCCTTAGAAAAACCTAAAATAATTTGCTACGCATTTGTGCAAGCTGAGTATTTCCATGTGCTTGCTCAAATGAAGTGTATTGGTTATTCCTTTGGCCAAAACTTATATATTTGCACAAGTGTTGTTTGATTCTACACCATCTGCTCATGGTTTCACCTATTTTGCCTTGAAAGCTTAGGTAAAGCTCTGACAAAAATAAGGACACTTCAGATTCCACCTCGTTTTTCACTGAATTTTTAGAGATTGCAACATTTCAGAGCAAGTGCAGCAACCTCATGGACCTGATGGCATATCCACTTAATTGGAAGATATGAAGCACAACTGTAATCGT
This sequence comes from Molothrus ater, assembly GCF_012460135.2. Lineage (NCBI taxonomy): Eukaryota > Metazoa > Chordata > Aves > Passeriformes > Icteridae > Molothrus > Molothrus ater. The sequence goes on from NC_050479.2 coordinate 69,857,121, forward strand.
ATTATATAAAGCATTTCCTAAGGGCAAACCTTCAGAGGGAAATTGTCATGACACCCCAGGAGTGCATGAAGCTGGAAGAAATGTCTGGGGATCCTTTATCTTCTACCACTGTACCAGTGAAGGTTCTGCCCTTCACCTCCACCCTTTCCTGGAAGGGGGAACTGACCAATCTTCCATTTCTACCAGCATTACTCCAGTCCAGGTGAAGCTTCTCTCTTTGTGGATAGTTTGGTGGCCCCAGTCTGCAGCATGCTAGCCCCTGTTGTCTGGATATTTATTGAATATGACTAAACAAGTTTTCCCAGTGCAAGTCCTGGGGTACACCACCAAGGTGACCCAAACATACCGCCTGCTTCCTGCTACACTGAGACAGAGACCTGGCCTTTGTCGTCCAAGGAATCAGTGACTCAGCCATGAGCTCTCTTGAGGATTGCTCCTTCCCATGTTTAAGACAGTCACACTTCAGCTTTGATTTTATAAAGCTCACACAAAGAACTTGTCGCTGGTCCTCTATGCAAAGCAGATTGGGATAATTTCCATTTCCAGCACAATTAATAGTCCCAAACTGCTCCTAATGTCCCTGTTAACATTTCAGTAGCTAAGAAACAATGGAAGAATGATAGGAGGTCATTAGCTCCTTTTCTTGATCCGGTAGCGGTCCCTCTAGTAACCTAGGGCAATTTATAGGACAAATATTTATAAGGGAGATGTGGTTCTGAGGGCCAAATAACCAAGATGGAACACCCTGAAATCATACCTAAGAACCATAAGGCAGCATGCACAGCCACTGTCCACACTGAAAGAGTTTCAGTGTAAGTCCTTAAATTATCTCTGAAGAGATCAGTACTTTCCATGTGGCTTCCAACACCACATCTTGCCCTCCACTGTAGAAGGGAAGTGTCTCAGGGGCTGAGCACACTGCATAGGAGTCGTGTTGACAAGCAAGTTAACACTTTTATTTGCACACAATCCTCCTATGTACTTAGGAGCTGGGAGGTAATAGGAGAAAATGTGAAGGCCTGAAGTATTCAGATGATGCACACTAAACCTTGAATCACATGAGAAGCTTCTTAAAAACACTTAAAACAGCTCTTCCCAATGAGGGGGACAGTGGCTTCACCACAGGATGCTCCCCTGGAAGTAGCAGCGGGATCAGCAAAGTGAAAGACTTAGGAAGATCAGGTCAGACATTCAACATCACTTGGACAAACTGACTCACAGATATTGCTGCTCTGCCTCCTCGGGAGCCTTCTCAGTGCAGAAATCCAACTTTGCAAGTGAATAGGGAGTCAGTGCTAGAACTGAGTGGGGCAGGTCCTGGTGCACAAGCTACATTTTGACTGGTGCCTGAAATCCAGATGTAAAACCAAAATTGCCTTATTTTCATAGCAGCAAGGAGGGAGAAAAAAAGTCCAAGGTAAAGGCAGAGCTTTTAAATTGCAACTAAAACCACTGGTGACCCAGAGCTGTCCCATCTGCAGTGTGTGTGACATGCTCACCACCGAGCTGCCTGTTCCAGGTTTCAGTGTTGCAGGAAACCATCACTCACTGTCTGGAGTAGCTGTGGGTGCACATGGACTGAGCTCACTGCACCACACGTGAGGGCAATGGCAGGCTGGGCATCAGGAGCCACACTCATAAGCCCTGAAGGATGCCTTCAGGGCAGTGTTGACTGAGCTTGTTCTCTGCCCCATCTTGCTCATGAAGCTCATGTTGAAGGAGTTTGGATGAAGAAATGTAGAAATTGAAGCTAAAATTTGATAAAGAAAAAAAAAACCATCTGTGAAAAACTGCAATTTCTTTAGAAATCATTCATTATGGTTAAAGAGCCTTGCTATCTCACCTTGGCACATGTTTCAGCAGCTATCACTAAAAAGGGTTACCAGAACAGAAGCCATTGCTGCTGGAGAAAATGGAAATATTAATTTCAATTAAGCTAAAATAGAACTAATAGATATCAGATAAACTAAACACAATTCTGGGATTGATGAGTCCAGTTGTCTCTCACTGCAAGACTCTGAACCCTGCTGGTTTCTAAGGATGTTTCAAGGCATTTCAGTATCCTTACCACACTTTCCTTAAAGATTGCAAAAGCAAATTCGTTGTTTCTGCTGGAATCCTAAGAAGGTCTCTGGCAAAACAGGGAATGTTTACTCAAATATCTAGCAAGGAGAGCTACAGACTGAGCTGGGCTCTGACTAACTCTCCCTCCCTGCTCAGCAGCCATTCATGCTGCACCAGGGCTCAGCCTGGGGCCTGCGCACCTGTGACGGTGCAGGCAAAATAGAGAGCCCACTTTAGACAATAATAATGACAGCAAGCCCAGAAAGGTGATAGACAATGAAAGAACTGGAGTTGCTCTATTGTATGTTGCTGTGTTGTATGATTTTCTGATAATATTTTTCAAACCTATCAAGAGCTGCAGCAAAGGAGCAGAATGCTCTTGCTGCCCATACAGGACAAGAAATAACCAACTGAGGTGCAGTGTAGGGGTTCCCATGAGACACTTGGAACACTTGCTAGCAGTGTGAACAGTGAGGGACTGGAGCTGCCCTGGAGAGGTGTGTGCTGTCCAACATCTTGTGGAATACTCCATGTGACAGATAAGGGTGATCTTGTCTTATGGTGATGGTTTGCACTAGAAGACTCCTTGAAAACCCCTCCAGCCTTATTTTTGTAACCTTTCAGAATGAATCTGCTTTGGTGACTTCAGCTCTCTGGATATCTTTGGTTTTATTCTGTAGAGTCACCTCACACCCTATGTAAGGGTATCTGCAAGGATTCATTCCTCTAAAAACAAAACAGTGTCAAGCATAGGTCTCTGGTATGTGGGAACAACTCAGCTAAATGCATTAGGTTTGCAATGTCTTGCCCCAAGTCTGAATTTGATTTTTGTGAATTCAATAGAAAAGTTGTTATAGAATTGATAAAGAGAAATAATTTCAAAAAAGCTAAATTCTTTTAACGGAAGAAAAATCACGCTAAACAGCTCTGCAGTTACACTTAAAATTCAACAGGAAGTTAATTCCTTAGTAAAGCCACTCAAGCTTGACTAATAACAGTCTGAGCCAGGAAACCTAGTGATTTAAAGTAAACCCTTAGCTGCTTGCATAACTCGATGCATATGATGCCAGCTGCAGAAATTGCCATTTCAAACCTCGCTCTGGGTTGGCACAAAGGGAACAAATAGCTCTCAGCTGCAGGTGAAGCCTACCAGACCTTCCTCCTCAATCTTTGTATAGTGTCAGTTCTTCTTAAAAAACAGCCATTAAATTATCGCCATTGTCTTGGGGGAATGGTGATTGATGCCTCTGCTTTTATGCTAACTCAGCTTGTCTCTCTGCTCTAAATGGCCTTGTCTTTGCCATGTGTGTTGGTAGCACATCGTTAGGGTTTGGTACTGGATCCCAGCTCGGCAAACAAGGCTGTCAGATGACGAGGCTGTGCAGGATTAACACAACTCTCCTCAGCTCTTCAGTGCAGAAGGTCACAGGCTCCCACCTGATGGGGCTCAGGCAGAGCATTTTGCAGGGAGTGTCCTTCCCCCGTGAATGTTAAGGTGACAAGGTAAAATACCAAGGCTTTGTGCTCCTGCGGTATCAACTGGGCGTCGTCCCAGCTGCTACCTGGGAGGATGCGCACGGCAGAGTGGGAGCTGCAGGAACTCCCACAATGGCAGCGGAGACAAACCCAACCATTTCGGGTGTTTATTTGTTGCTCTGGAAATGTGTAGTTGTGCTGGAAATGTGAGCTGCTCCCAGGTGTGCTGGTGCCCTGCAGAGGATGGCTGTGCTTGTGCACAGCTGATGCTGCTGGTGAAAGTACAGCCATACACCTGCAGAGAAGAGCTGAACAGAGAAGGGAGAACAAGGAGAAAGAGAAAGCTCTAGAGGTCTGTAAGGACAAAAAGCCTGAAGTGCAAACACTGGTACAAGCCCCCAGCAAGCACAGAGGTACTGGTGGCTGTCCCTGTGCCCCCAGGTGCTTTGTGCCATGCTGGATTCCCCAGGGAGCTCGGCGTGGCTCCAGAGGTGACCCTGACATTCCTGCAGGCAGAGCAGAGGTTGGCTGCCATGGTCAAGAATTACCTCCCTGCCACACCCCTGTGCTAGGACTGGCACTGGGACTGGGACTGGGACTGAGCTGGGAGTCTGGCCTGCCAGCACTGCACTTCTGCATGAAGAGTTTTCAGTCTGAGCTATGATTTCAGCTCAAGTAAGTTGTTTTGCTGTGCCTTCCTACAAAGCAAGAGTAACTGTGGTACACTCACCAGGTGACTTCTGAGAGCAAATTTCTGTGGAGATGTGGGATGTCTTGACAAGGAGATTAGGGGGGCAGGAGGAGTGTTTGAGGATACTTTTATTTTGTGAAAAATCTTTCTCCTAAGACTATAAACCTTGCAATAAAAGAGCCAGGCTTTACACCTCTCTGGTCCCACGTGTAGCATCACCCTTCACTCACTGGTCCTGTTCATCCCTTACCCATTTTGATTGCAAGTTCTTCAAGCAGCAAAAGTTTCTTGCAACATATCTGAATCAGCATAACATGCCTCCAGTGCTGACTGCAGTTAATCAGAATAAAATGAGCCTTAAATGCTTTATTTTTTCCTTTCTGCTCCTCAAACTGCCATAGTTTGAATTAGCTGCAATCTTCACAGTTCAGAGGCTTCAAACTTCCAAGTAAAGACAGCAAGTATTAAAATAAAGAGGACACATCAAAATTGTTACTTAAATTGATAAAAAAAACGTAGCCTATCAGTTGCACATTCTACCTGGGACGTGTGTGAGGCTTGCCCACGTTTCTGTTCTTCAGAGACGTGCAGCCTGTGCTCAGGGGTTGTTACCAGGGCTCATATTTTTAAGCAGTCTGACTCAGGAGGCAGCCTATGTGTGCTGCAGCCACCGGAGCATCCAGTAGGTGTCACATGGACAAAATCTCTCCCTCTGTGAACCTTGTTTGAGCCAAAGCTACCCACAGGACTAGTGAGACTAGGACTACTACTAGTGAGATTACTATGGTGTTCAAGACATAAAACAACCCTCTACACAGTGCATAACGTAGTTTCCATTGATCTCATTTTGTATCCTTTTTTATTTTCTTTTTAGGAAGAAGAGAGATTGAAAACCTTATTTCTCTTGTGCATTGGCTATTGGGTGCAGCTCAGATCTCTGCATCACAAGAAGGGTGTGGTAAAGTCAGAAGACCAAAAGAGACAATGAAAATGACTGCTGGGGTGAAGCAGCCAGTTTAGGTGGAGACACTAAAGAGGGTCCTTGGTTTAGAGGGGAGAGGGCTGAGGGGTTATGTACAAAGTTCACCAAACCACAAATGTAGTTGGGGAACTGCTGTTCAGTCAATCCCTTAATCCCAGAGAGTGCTCAGGGAAACTTGGGGAGATCAGTTTAAAACAGAGATCAGTGCATGGCTGGTAGCAAATATTTGGAAATTGTGTCCATGGGAGGCTGCAAAGCCGAGTAGTACCAGCAGGTTCCCAACTGGATTAGACACACCTGGGAACAGCAAGCTCTTCAGCTGGGATTCAGGATCTGTGCAGATACCTCCCACTAACATCCCATCACCTCTGGGGCTGGAGGTTTCACAGCAAGTGACAAAAACCCTGTGCTCTCCCTCACAGGAGCTCCTACTGCCTACAACAAAGGAGGAGTAGATGGGTGGATAGGGATGACCCTGACCCTGACCAGATGACTCTGCCCTGACCCACCAGGGTGTGCATCAAGTTCACCTTCGGCAGTTTTCTTCCCTAAAGGGTTCTTGCTCTCCCCAGAGCTCACTGCAAAGAGGACCACCTTGGACTGGCAGGAAAGGGGAGCATGCCATGGACTAGAAGGTTCTCATATCTCTCAATGTGGTCCTGGAGCTACTTTTATTCTGCTCTGGTGGTCAGAAACTATATTCCTTTAATAGAAACATTGTTTTAGAGTGACCCTGTTTACAGTCAACTCCAAACAGCTTTTTGCAAATGTTTTCCCAAATACAAAATAATCAGACTTCTTTGGTGGCATTCAATTCCTTCTTCATTTCATTCCTTTCCAAAAATGTGAGGACAATATGGTTTCTTAGGATATTCATGGACACAGAGTCTGGCAAACATGTTCCTCCATGAAGAGTCACAGTAGGAGGGATCATCTGGTAAATCTTCAAAGCTCCAGGAATTGCCCAATTGGACATGAGAAAATAGTGTCTCTAAGTTACCAGCTATGACCCAGTCACAAAATAAAAAAAAAAATCTTGGAAATGTGCAAAGCAATAGACAAGGAATCTGCAGACAATCCAGAGACTGCCCAGTGCTGAGCAGAACGCTATGGGGGAATAATTAAGGCAAACAAAATCCTTCTACAGATAATTTTGCAACAAGAAAATGTCAAATAAACCAGCTTTGTTCAGGACTCCTGTTCTAGATTTTGGAATCTTCATTTTGTACAAAATCAAAATAATAGAAAATAATGGCTCAAAGGGCTGTTTTAGATTTGGTTTGGTGGGTTTTTCCCTTAAGTTTGCAATTGGTTCTTTTGAATGAACATTATGCCCTTTGAAGATTTCTGGGAACTACAGAATTCAATCAAAAGCTATAGAAACCTTCCTTCATACCTCCAATTTTCCAGCTAGCCTATCTGTAAGATGATGTCCAGCCATTAGCTAATTCAAAAGACTTTCCATTTCTTGTTTCTGCTTCTTCCTTTCATCTTTGTGGTGATGAGATACATAAAATCATAATTCTGTGAACTTAGAAATAGAAGCAGAGCCTACACTTACAGACCTACAGCTACAGGAAGGGGATTTAACCTGCTCCTGGACTTTCTTTTGAACACTTAAACTCATCAGAGATACCATATGATCTGCTGTGTTTACTGAGTTCTTTCATTTTATGAACTAGAGCACTGGTTTTGCATCAGCTCAGAGCTGGATACATTCTGCTGGAAGCTCCTGAGAAAGCATTTTAACTTCTTCAAAGCTCCTGAGAGCATTGCTACTCCATGGGACCATGAAGACCTCTAGCTGTTCAGAGGGAAAGAGGAAAAATGGTGGGTGTTGGGATGGCCAAACTTTGGCTGAGCAGGAATCCAAACACAGCACAGGCTAACATCTCTGCTCTTTCCTCTGGCTGCCTTCCTCCTCTTCCCCCTCTTTTTATACTCAGAAGATATGTCACTCATCTCCAAAGGCACTAACCCCCTCAGCCTTTAAGGTGAGTGGAGACCCTCTTGGTGAGGAGCTGTTTTCCCCAGTCCATGGGCCTGGTGCCCTGTCTGTGAGAGCCCTGGAAAAGCCAGGTTTCTCCACTAGGTTATCTTGGTTTACTCTGATTGGATTATGGGGACTCCTGCCCTGCCATGGCTGCTCCTCTGTTCTACTTTGTGTTCACAGGGCTCAGCCTTCAGTCACATAACCTAATACCTCTAGGCAGCTGAATCTCCCTCCTAATGCCAGTCATGAAAACAATTTGTTTCTGGAAGGTTGTGCCACCAAATACTTGGATCTTGCATGATAACTTTTATTGACATTATAAAACTGCAGATCTTCTTAAGGCAAGTTGTTTTTGAAGATCTGTGTGGCCTGTCATTTGACTAAAGTTCACTCATGTTTGTAATTTATTTTTATTTCACTCCACTCTTCCCTTTGTAAATAAACCATGAATCTCTGCCAGGCAAGCAAGGTGACCGGTCCAATCCAGATTCACAATGGCATTCCAGGGGAAAGACAGGGACCTTGCTTCTGCTCTTGACCCCATCCCCTGCCTATGGACCTGCCCCTGCCAGTTTACAGTCAGTCTCCCCCTTCTCAAACCCACAACACCAGCTGGGTCAGCCACATGCAGAAACATCTCTGGGTCCTTCTTACTAGGGCTGAGTGAACCTCCAGGTTTTTGTTTGATGTCTGAGTCCATGTTGAAGCCTAAACTGAGACTTAAACCTATGCTTATTCTCTAAAGGCCTTAGGTTTTATGCTGTGTTTCCAGGCAGACTAAACACTAGTTGCAAAATTTGATCTCCAAATGTAGAAGGTTTATTTCCTGGTAGAGTAAAAGCTGATCACTTCTTTCTCCACGATAATGTGGTTGACCCTGAGCATGTCAAGAGTCTAACATAAAGCAACAAATCTCATCCCCCTGCTAAAGAGATTTAAATATTATTTATCTACCCCTGAACTTTGCTATGCCCTGTTGAACAGATGACTGGGGGTGAGAAAAAATGGCCAGTGGGACTGTCTGCAAGCTTCAACTTTTTTTGTCTTCATTTAAGAGAGGGAAACCACTGATGAATTCCATCAAAGCTCTTGAAAAAACTGGACAAAACTGCCACTCCAGCTATAGCCCACACTTCAAATGGCCGTGAGATGGCCTTTTCTGTATGTTACATAGTTCAAGGAGGCAGTGAAGTGCTCAGTGGAAGATTTTGTATGGGAACTTTAACTTCCCATTCCATTTGACTTTTGGTCTTTAAAATACAGGTCAAATCAATGAATTTAATGAAGGCCGTGGAACACAAAGGCTTTGCCTTGCATTTTGACCTAGATAAAGGAGAGTCAGTCCAGGTCAAAAGGCTTTAGCAGCACTTTAAGTGGTTAGTACACAAATGTGACAGAGTGTTTAGACTCTCAGAGACTTGCAAGACCCAGTGACAAGCCGTTAAAAGTATTTGAAATAGCTGCTTGAATGAACTTTGATAAGGTACCGCTATTGTCTTCCATTGTCTCTTTCTTTTCATACCAAAACACCCCCAAAAGAACAAGAGTCAATGAATGTATAATGCAGTCCCACTTTTACTGGATTTGGGGCTTCTTTGGGCCCTTTGGACTTTTTTTGTGAACGGTTTATGCCATTTTCATTCATTTCCTCACATTAAGCCTTTCTCAGAGGCCAGTGATTAATGTGACATGTCAGTAAGAGCTTTTAAAGTGCAATGATACTTTCAGAAGCTATAACATGTCAATCGAATCTAAGATTAAGAACAAATTAGGAATAAATTTACTCTCAGTGAACCTTCTTGAGGGATGGAGCTACCCTGTGGGAAGATAGTGGTGGCACTTTCCAGCTCTTACCTCTCAGATCCAGACATCTGAGGCACAGCTAGTTCAGAGCAGCAGACCTGTATGTTAAATTCTGGATCCATACCTTTCCCCTTTTTGTTGGGATTAAACAATTGGTGAGACTATCAGGCACTTAACACACGTTCACACACTCCATGCCAGCATCTAAGTTAGGTGTTTGAAATCAGCTTGTTGGTAAAGTTAAGTTTCCATCATCAAAAATAAGTATATTTCAATGGTAGAAAGTGTACTGACAGAAAGCACTGGATCTGCCAGATCTGCCAGAAAGGAAATCTCCATTTAAATATGTAATTATTCTTCATTACCAGAAAGCATTTGTCCAAAGAAAACTGGTAAAATGTGTAACAGTTCATTATGCAGGACCAAATTTGTCTAGAAAGACCAAAATCCTAGTTAATTTGTGCAAGGCAGAAAGGTTCAGTTTTGTTTTGCTTTTCAATTTTGTTGTAAAAAGTCTGCTTCTTGAAAGCTTTCCAGGCCAGAGATCAGGTTCCCCCTTTATAATAGGAGCTATTAATGCCTGAAATGGGCCACTCTAAAGAACCACATGTCCGTTTCACATGGTTTGATAGCTCCAAGATTTTGCTCACTGTGCTTTTGGGACTTTTCTCAGTATTCTCTATAGTGAGATTTTTATTGTATTTTACTCTTTTGTCTGGTTTTTGTGTTAGAAATTTTTCCCTTATTCATTGACCAGCAACTTTCTGTCACCCATCTTTGACTTTTCTTCTTACATCTGCATTAAAGCTGTCATTTACTTATGCTTTTTCCCCTCTCTCCATATTTGGCAGCAAAAGCCTTCATCAGCTTTTATCCCTTTTTGTTCACATTATGACATAACCTGCACAAAGTGGCACAGCTCCCCAATTCTTGTATATAAAATTTGCAACATTTTTTGAGACGGGTCAATGCCCATTTTTGGGATCCTTTTCTTTATCTGAGTACCGTGTTAAAACTTTTTGCAGATGTGAGCTATTCAGGAGCAGCCTGCGGCTGCATGCAGAGATGGGGAAAAGAAGAAAAGGCCTTCCTATTTTGTGATTGCCATAGTAACTCAAACATTGCCAGGGTGTTTGTCGGTTTGGTAGGGCACAGCCAGGGAATTTTATTTCCTGTGCAATCAAGCCCTCTACTGGAGATCATGGCTTGTATGACACAGGGTTACAGAGAGGACAGTGGGCTTGTTAGGCCTGGGATTAAGCATTTCACTTTAAAATAATACCCATTTGTATCCATTTTGTTCAACATAACAACAGCTGCTGGCCTTGAGATGACAGGCTTGCCTTTTTAACCGGAGTCTCGTATGACATTTATGAATGAGACAGAGTCCATTCATTTTCACTTTGGATTCACACTGGTTACTTTTGGTTTTTTTGATTCTTCCTTTCCTTAGCCGTGTGGTCATAGTCAACATTGTTCCTGCAATTACATTTGTGGTTTATGAGAGGGCAAAATCTAGCCTTATTCAGGGTGTCAAACCATCACTTTCATCTGGGGGAAACAGGTTAAAAAAGAAAGAAGAAGTGAAGAAAGCATTTTATGTCAGTATAGTGCAAGCATTCTATTAAACCAATGATACAGATGGAGAAAGAAACCTTCAGATGTAGATATTCTTCAGATCTGTACAGGAACCGCAGACTGCAGGCAGAAAAGGTTTCTGTCTCTTTTCCGGGTCCTCAGAAGGACTTGTTGCTCCAAGAACTTCCCAAGTTTCCAGACTGTGACAGACACCACTACTCCCTGCATGCTGTGCTTTGCATGCACCTGCCCATGCCACTCTTTACACCATATCAGACCATTAAAAAAGCTCTCGCCCTCCTCCCCTCCTCCCTTCCCTCCCTCCCCTCCCTCTTACTCACCTCCCTTCCCTCCCTCCCCTTTTCTCTCTCTCCCCCTCTCCCTCCCTCCCATAGTGAGCTTCAATTTTTTTATTCCTGAATCATAAGAGAGGTTCCAAACTAGGTAGGACCACAAAGTTTCCGTCAGTGCTGGTGACTGAGGGAACGGAACAAAGAGGAAAACCACTTTGATGACACCAGAGGGGCTACAGTCTGACTTAGACAGATTAAGCACTTGCTTGAGCTGATGTAGAATGAATAACAAAGGAAAGAGTGTACATTAAGATGATGGAGTGGCTGATCTTCTTACGCCTCTATTTTCCATGAACTACCTGCTTTCAGATTGAAAAGTTGAAGATTAATATTCAGCTATTCCCCTGAAGCAAACAGGATTGTAGCTCATTGCTACTTCTTTAAATATGCTTAAAAACCTGGATCCAGATCACTCAGTCCACAGTACCTTAGAAGCCTGGCCATGGACATTACCCATTAACCCATGGAAGATCTTCCTCAAGGCCAGCTTTCCTCTGCATCAGTCTGCTCCACTTTCTGCACTGAGGTGGCAAAGCTAACATGGGGATTCCTGAAGAGGCTGCCCAACACGTGCACCCCTGCTGATGTGCTGCCCACCTATGGGGCTGCAGTCCATGGATGGGGCTGGAGTCCATGACCTGCCCTCTGAGTGCCCACGGCTCACAAACCAATACTGTAACTACCTGTAACTAATCACACACAACAAGGCAGAACATCTGGAAATACCACCTCTTGGACTGAGAGCAAGACCCATCTATACTACAACCCCAATTCTGCCCTGAGACCAATCCAGTGATCTCAAAAAGGCTCATATGCATATCTTCCTTCCCAGAGGAAGACTTTCTTCATTAGCATAAAGCTGTCTGCATTCTGTGCTCTTGTGGCCTCTCTATTTTGCCAATAAATCAAATTTCCCATTTAATCTTTTTCTTCCTCCAAGCCTAAAAAACAATCCCACTGAGAGTGCCACCATTAGTAAAAAATCTTTATGCTAGCATAATTGATGATCATTGTATTCTTTAAATGTTTTCCCATTTCCACTACCAGGAATTCTTCTGGTCCCATTACAGTACAAAATATTAGGAGTTGGCATGCTTTTATGGTGTCCATTACCTACAACAGTGAAATCAGTCACACTGTTGCCAGTAAGCAGTTGAACCAGTAACAAATCATCACAGTGTGATGCTTGGAGATACTCATAACTCCTTGGAGATATTTACAAGTCTTCTTGACATGGTCCTGGTCAATGAGCTCTAGGTGGCCCTGCTTGAGGAGGTGGTTTGGACCAAGTGACTTCCAGAGATGCCTTCCAACTTCACCACCTCTGTGATGCTAGGTTGAATGCTGAGTGTCATAATAATGCTAAAAACTCTTTATGATATTGATGAACTAATGTAAACAGCCTTCAGAAAGGAAAGGTAGCAAAAATAAGCAAAGAATATTGAACTTAAGGATAAAATAGACTACAAAACAGCTTCACTTCAAACTTGCACCAGCATAAATTCACAGTAACTCTTTGGTTTATGGATTTGCACAGATAAAAAAAAGAAATCCAAACCAAGTCCCATAGTTCTTAGGGTGTCTTAAAGGTAAGTCAAGTACAGCAATACATGAAAAACCATTGTTGTGGAAAACTTCACTTGGAAGCCATTTCACACCTTGCCTAGTTACATTATTTGCAGAAGAATTTAACTGCTTTTTTTTCCCCCCACAAGATGCTTAATTTATAAGCTTTACAAGCCCAAGCAACTCAGAATATTGTATCTTTATTCAGCTGTTTCCATCATGGTCAGACCTATAAACACAGCTTTGGTTTGGTGGGATCATGGTCGTTCTTGCAAGGGAGTTGTGACTCACTAGGCAGCAACTTTGCCCTTCTTACAGCGTAGGAATTAGGATGGTAGAGGTACACATTTGCCTTTAGGTTAGAAAGACTAAACTTCAGGGAGTGGTGACCTCTGAAATAGAGAGGTTATATGCCTTTTATATGAATTCCCAGATTTACTCTCCCAAATTTACCTACATAAAATACCTACTCAATTCCAGAACTTAATGATAGGAAAAGCTTACTGAAATAGCACAACACATGGTGTAATCTGGTTCTAGGAAGAACACTGATGTGTCTCAGAGCTTGTTTGCAAGGTGTGCACATCTTTCTCACTACAGCTGTCACATTAAGATTGTTATATAACAGCTAAAATACACCTCTGAACTGGGAAAATCAGTAGACTGCTATAGTAGCTCAGATATTTTGAACTTAGCAGAGCTTAGAAGCTACTTCCATGTTTTTATCCTTTGCAGAGAGAAGCTTGCTGAGGGATTTAACTAAACCTCAGTACAATTCTTCTCTGTGTTATTGCTTCACCAAGTACTTTAACATGATATAAGCCCAATGAAAGCCAAATAAAACCTGCAGCCAATTCATCCTCAGCAAGGTACAAAGTGTACAGCTCCATTGCTGCTGCTGATGGAAAAGGATGCACAGAGCAGATGCCTAATGGCACAGGAGAGAGGAAGAGAGCCTGTGCTAGCCATGGCACAGCTGTAGTTGGCTCTGGCCCTGGAAGGGTTAAATGCTTTGTGGTGAGGTACGACAAACTTCACTTAAACTCAATTCTGTGGCCAGTCCGATTGTTTTGACACCTGCACTATGTGAGGGATGGCATGGTCTCCTTTGTGGTGCATAATGACACATCTTCATTATTGTTCTAATACTCTGAAAAAAAAAAATCCCTAATCTTTCTGTGGTGCCAGTGACTGTAACAATGCCGGGACGTTTTATTTTCCTCCTTGCTCTCTCTTTCCCTTAGCCCACTATTGTTGCCATAGCCACGATGGTGCAGTACTGCTGGTTCGGGGAAGTTTCTGTACTGTACCGCCCTGAGCTTATTGTTTAAATCTGTATTATTCAACTGTTCTGAAGATTTACATTTTTAATGGCTCATTTATGTAATCCCATAAATAAAGTAGCAGAAAAGCATCCCACACAAATGAGTGAATTGGGGTTTGAAAAAAGCTGCTGAAGCAGGTCACTCAGGGTCTCAGCTGCGGGGCCTTGATTGGTATCAGCGATATAACCACTGTGGCAATGGACTTAAGACCACCCAGTCAGCCCCAAAATGGTGCATTACCAGGGAATAGTGGAATAGTGCTATAGTTCAATCTCCCCTATTTAACAGGGAGCAGAGTTCTGCTGCAAAAACCATTTCAGCCTCAGGCTCATTTACCTTATAGCTTTGACAGCTGCACCTCTCCCGCCTTAAAGTTTAGATGATTAGCTTTTCCCTCCTTGCAGCTGATGGCGATACGTTTTTTTCTTAGCCAGTATATTCCTGAAGGCTGATAAATTCCCTCTGAAGAGCCTGTGAATTCAAGCACCTGTCTGAAGAATTTGTTTTACAAACTGAGCACTGAGATGGAGATACATTCTAACAATTCTAAGCTTCTGTCCAGTGCTCCCCTTGCTGGCTCCCTCCCCACACACAAATCCTTCATGAACTGTAAACCCTCTGAGTAGGGCAAGTCTATTTAATTAGTTGTGCTAATAAAAAGATAGAGAGGATATTTTGTTTCTGGTCACTTCTCACCCTTGAAAGTTGATTTTTGGTTGTTAACTCATAGAGCAGCCTCGGGGCTGCTGTGCATTTGGGGTGCTCTGCCTTGGGGCATCCACTGTAGCTCCTGAAGCATCCTGCTCTCCAGGACAGGTACCAGCAGCCAGCTGCATGGCTGGCACCTTGCACCCTTACACTACTGGGTTGAGTCAGTAGGAGAAACCCACCTAATCCCAGGCTTGTGACCCTGGCACAGCTTTGGGTGCACCAAAGCCCCACCACAGAGGGTGCCCTGCTCAGCAGGGGCAGCTTGCCTGGGGCAGCCCCATTTAGGGTGCTGTAGTTAGGCAGATGTGAGGCGGCATTCCAGGGGCTGAAGGATGAACTGATGTCACTGCAGAGAGTTGGTCCTCAGCACATGTCCTCATCACTGGGACAGCCTGGGCTTCAGGGGTGCTCACATCACAGCAAGACTGGGTAGCTGGGCAGGGGGACAAGCCTGACAAATGGAAAATGGACTGGCACGCCTTGTCACACCAAAAGCTCTCCTGGGGATCCCAGTTGGCACAACACATTTGGAGAACAGTTTGCTCTCCTATATCCCCTCCAAGTGGACATCCCTACATCCACAGCAGGGAAGCTTGGCAGAGGCATGAGCTGAGACCCTGCCACGGGGAGCACCTACCCCTAGGGCCTGCCATTGCCCTCCTCCCAGATGGTACCAACAGGTAACAGTGGGCACCATCCTTCCCCCGGCAGCCAGGCCCTGTCCTCACCGTGCT
Organism: Molothrus ater; assembly: GCF_012460135.2. Taxonomy (NCBI): domain Eukaryota; kingdom Metazoa; phylum Chordata; class Aves; order Passeriformes; family Icteridae; genus Molothrus; species Molothrus ater. The sequence continues at coordinate 69,872,397 of NC_050479.2, forward strand.
GCTCCCACACATTCCCTCCTCCAGGAGAGCTATGGGAGCACACGGCTGTGAACACAATGCCATCCATCCTCCTGGTTCTTCCCAGGCCATTCAGGACAAGTGTCAGCCCAGGCACCAGCTGGAGGACAGACAAGCATCACACAGAGCTGCAGTGACGTGACCTTGTGTCCAGAACCCCACCTGCAATACCTGGCCTGCTGAGACACACCAACGCTTCCCTACACACACACAAGCATTCCAAATGCAAAGAACAAGGTGCTTTCCCTAATTCCACAGCAAAGCAGCTCTTCACAGAGGTGTATGTCTGCAGGAAGCTCTACTGGCAGATAAACTGCAGCGATCCACAGGCGAGGGGCAGACAGACAATAGCCCTTCCTCAGTTTACCTGCTGGATCTTGTTCTGCCTGGCTGCATGGAGCGGAGTCAAAGGAAGCTGCTCGGAGGCAGGGAGCAGGCAGCAAAACAAAGGCAGGGAGAATACCAGCCAGTCCAAAGGAACAGTGGGGAAGCTGGTAATTGGGCCATGTGTGTTTGGCTTTCGCCAGGCTAGCAGGTTTGTTTTTCCCAGGCTGAGCCTAGACTGAAAGAGAAACGAAATTATTAAAGAACTCAACCTAGAAAGGATAAAAAAAAGGAAAAAAAATGTTAGCAGCAACGGCTGGAGGTGAATCTCAAGTAATGGGAGTGTGGTGGGGGCTCACCATTCCTTCCCAAGGGCATAGATGCCTGGGAAAATATTTTCAATGGGCAAAGAAAAATAAAGTTTAGATAAAATTCATTCCAGTTGACTTTTATTGCTAGTTTAACTCAGTTCTTCGCTGGGAGCTTACTCCTGCTACAGAAAGGTAGAGCTGTGCCTTCCTGGTCCCTTTCTTGTCACAAGAAATTTCCTGCAGAGATCCGAGTCTAAATGAGACCTGTTCATGAGGCAGATGCAGAGGCATCCTCAGGGATTCCCCCACAGTGGGGCTGATCCTCGATCCTTTTGCCAGGCAGACACTGCAAGGAGCTGTGCATCTACCTGCAGGTCTGCAGCACTTCTGGCAGGCAGGACGTGTGCAGAACTTCCCTGATTCACACCAGCTGTGGGCTTACTCATTGACACAGCACCAGCCACTTCCCTAGGAGCCTGTGCTTTCTCACAGACATTTATTTAACTAGACTGACTCAGGTGCTTGCCATGAAAGAGGTCTTTCCAGTAGCCATGCCCCCACACAGCATCTTGCTGGAGTCCTCAGGGAGGGAGGTGGAGAGCCAGAACATGGGAAACTTCACCTTCCTCTCCGTGGGGTATCCCCCAGCTTAGTAAATGGACACTAGGAGAGGAAGAAGGGGGTAACACTCAAACTGTTCCAGACAAAGCATATTCTGTTCTCCAGGGACTCGGCAAGTGCCTGATCTGCATGGAGGGGTTCAGAGAGGTACTGACCATGCAGCACTGCCTGGAGGAGCAATGGCAGGTAGAGAAAACCCCATTTGAATATAATATACAGAATCAAGACAAGGTAACAGCTCATGTAGGGCCTTGGTTTTCCTTCATGTGTTATACTCCTTTCTTAATACTATTATTATTTGACTTAAAAAACAGTTCATTACCAGCAACTATCAGTTGTTGCTTGTCTTGATGGATTAGTTGCTTGATGGCATTTTTCTTTGAGAATTTTTAAATGACAAGCATTAGGCAAACTTTCATCCCTCATGTGGTCCTTTAAGAGACACGGGCAATTCTTTACCAGGAAAAGCTGGAAAATTCAGAAGACAGAGTCTCAAGCAGAGCAGAATGCCCACTCAAGTTTCCCAAACCCAGACTTTGGTTGTAGTTACACAATTGATATTGAGATGAGTGGTCATATTGCTGCTGCAGCACCTTCTGCAGGCAAAAAATTTAAGGCTTTCTTTTAATTGAAGCTATGTGCTCTTTAACATTTACTCTTGATTATTTCCTATTGACAGTCACTAAAGCAAAGTGTATATTAATGCAGACAGGAGTTTCATTCATAAATGGTGAGCTACAACAGGATTATTTGTAAGTGCAAAGATCACTCACATGAATAAAGATTTGGTGGATCAGTGACTCCACTGGTAAAATAACTAAAATCCTTCTTCAAACACAATCCAGATATGTTTTCTTGCTACTTATCCAAACAAGTCTGCTTTTGTGTTGTTCCAGCTTAATTAACTAAAGGCACATAATTATTAGTGAGCGCTTCGACAGGACAGGAGAGGAAACATGCTTCTTGGTGACCAACTTGCAGCCACAACAAAAAAGAACCCAAACCAGCTCTGTGCAGGAAAAGCAACCCCCTCCTGCTACATTATTCCATTGATCTACAAACATTTACATCTCCTTTGTTAACTAGTTTTCTGTAGAAATTTCATGATCACTAAGGAACAGTCTTTCAACTGCACCTCAAGAAACTTCTGGTTTAGAGTGATGCAGTCTAAAAAAGAGGCTGTGTTTTTGCCCTTAAGTTGTGTTATACATGAAATCTCTCAGGCTTTTCTTGGACGTTCAAGATTCAATGTAAATAATTCAAATTGGATTTACAAAAGAGAGGAGGCTGTACAATGAATGCAAGTACTGCATGTTACTATCTCTCTGACAGTCAAAACTAACAAAAGCATTTCATGAAGGCTACATAAAGTGTTTTCTCCTCTTTCACATTGTTTTGTGATCTACATTCAGTACCAGATTGACGAGAATCAACATTTGGAGGATTTCTATCTAACATAAAAATAAAGTCTAAAGAACAAACTGTTCTGGCTATGGCAAGAGAATAGTCTCACCTGAACAAACTTTATCCACATAAGGTGCACTGAAACTAAACATAGACAACACTGGTAGCTCACAATTAACAAGGAACACCTGTGAAGTACTGCTGCAGCAACACCAAGGTAAGGTGCTCTCCCTTCCCATGGGAGTAGCTAGGGAAGCTGAGACCAAGAACATACTATTTATTTACATATTTATTTAAGGACAAGGCACTTTTACAAGTAACAAGTGCATAGCAGTTAGCAACACATTTGAAAAACTCATGTACAACTCTTAATTTTCAGGGTTAAATCCTATCTTAGGTAGCCTTATAAACCTGATTCTGGGGCTGCACAATATGAGCAACTGCAGACAAAATACAAAATTGGCTTTGTGCACCCAAATTCTTATTAAAAAATCACTGTGCTCCCTTCCAAGTTTACCCATTCTGTGATTCTATAAAGAGTTGCCTTAAGAACAGTTAATGAGCAGTGGAGGATTTTGTTTTTATTAAGTACACTTACAAAAGCATTAAAAGATGGAATTAACCAATGCAAGATGAATAATTTGTGTGTATTCTGTAAGTCAGAAAAATGTGGAATTTAATCTGAACCTACCACCACCACCACTGATGAAAAGCTTTCTCCAGTTATCAGTGCAGGTCATGTCAGATCCTTTAGCTGAGCAGTATCCAAGCATTATCAGCAATCCAGACTAATTTTGAGAGCATGCTTTAATCAGTTTCCTTACCTGAAAGCCTGACATAAATTAATACAGCATCAACATCAGCCCTTACCCCAAAGTGGTGTTTGAGGTTGAAATCTCTCAGGACAGTATATACCAGCACAAGCCAGACCAGCAAGAATTCACAAAAATTTGTTCTGTGGAATATCTCCAGTCCGAATTCTGACCAATGGTGAGATGAATTCTCTGCTTCAAAGTCACATCCATCCAGCAGTGTCACTGCAGCAGTACTCAGCCAGTGTTATAGCTGCTGTCCTTCCAAAATGGATTATTAAGGAGTGCACAAGAGTGATTGTACTCAGCAAAATAAGGACTGCAAACACCATCTGCTTATTTACACTGAAGACAGTCCTTGTATTCTCCAAAGATACTACCTTTTCATTGATCCCACTTAAATAACTGTAAATTTTGTGAAAGGCTAAGAGTTCTAATTTAGTGCTGTGGGTCTTGCAGGGAAATAGAGGACCTGTACATAACTCCCCTGGGGAAATGTCGAAGTATCCCACTTCATTGGATATGCTGACCGTGCCAGTCTCCAGCGGGCTCAGCGCCAGTGTTTCTACCTTCCCGCGACTCAGAAGAGCAATTCCCAGTTCATGCAGCAGAATCCAGCAGAGCAGCCCCCGCTTTGTCCCTCGGGAGCCCTGGAGAGGCAGGCCGGTGCCGCGGCGAGGCGCGCACTCGCCTATAGGTGGCGCTCTTGCCCTGACTCACCGCGGACGGGCCGCGGAGCCCCCGTCCCGCACAGAGGCGCTTCTCGGGTAAGAAACCCATTAAATGCATTAATTCCGCAGGGCACTCTCAATGAACGTTCTCGATTTTATTGTCAACACACTCAAAAACAAACCTATGTTGAAAACAATTACTTCTGAGAACAGTAAAATACAAAATATTTCACGTAGAAGTTTGTTAATGTAACACAAGCAGAAGTGAGACATAGAAGATGTCAATGGCTATCATTTGTGCTCATGGTCACAAGTTTAAGAACTGTACCACTACAGAATTGTCACATAGGCTTGGAAAGTGAGCATTTGACAGTTTAAGCATCACCTCTGTATTTCTAGTATTACATATTTACTTGGAAACTTTCTAGCAGTAGACAGAAAAGATGAAAATTTTGTCTTCAGGGTTTGTTTTGAAAGCACCATGACAACAGACTGTTCCAACTACTTCCTTACAGAGGGAAGTCTAAACAGAGACAATTATTGCAGTTGCAGCTTTTTAGGGGTAATGTTTATTGTTATCTATGATAGGTTTGTGAATATACATTAACAAGCAAAATCAGTATTTCCCAGCAGTCTCTCCTGCAAAGCAAAACCAGCATTGCCCAATTTTAATTTGTTCTTTTTATATTAAAGACAGCAATCTCTTATAGTCTATACAAAATGCATATGCTTGGCCAGGCACTGACCAGCTTTCTCTTCTTCTAGATTCTAACCCAAATAAGCAAAACTTCTTTATTGGTTAGCAGCAAAGAAGTTCTGCAAACTTCACACAATAAATAGAATTCTGCTTGATTTAAATTTATTTCCAAAAGGGTGACATGACTAAATGATTTGTATTAGACAGTGACATATGTATCACACTCCATCACCAAGACCCTAGGCTTAGTCAGAAGGGGAGAGAGGAATAAAGGGAATGTCTGTTCTAAAACAACTGAAAGTTTTATGTTGTACTTTGCTTTTCTCTTAAAGGTCCCAAAGAAAAGTTTCTAAAGCTACCTCAAGGTTACTTCTCACACAGGCAACTTGGTTCAAAACTCAAGTTTGAACATCAACTCTTCTTGAAAAACTGAGACACCTCTGCTTTCCTATAGTCAATGACATTCCTGACTTGTAACAACACGTACTTGTCACTCTCCTCTCCTCATCGCTTGCTTGATCTCTTTTCATGTTTATCCTTGGTGTGCTGGTTCCTGCTTTGGTGCCTTGGAGGAGAGTAGCTGACCCTCCTTCTGGATTGAAAGCTGGGTGTATACGGGTGGATTCTGCGTTTCTTTGGTTTTTCTTCTTTCCTGCTTTTGTTTGGCTCAGACTCCTTATCATCTTCCTTTTGCTCTCGCTCTTGGTCTTGCTCTTTTTGAGATGGCAACGTGTTTTTGATGGTATTAATAAGAAATCTTTTATTTGTACCAGCAAGAGGACATTTCAACCTGTAAAGACATGTAAAAGTGATCAAAAGAGAAGGTAAAAACATCCCAAAACAAGTCTGCGATTTTAACTTCAGTGATTTTAAGACAGGTTTGTGATTTTGGCTTTCCTTGCATGCCACCTAGTGTAAACTCTCAGTACAGAAAAATAAGTTCCAGATCATCACCATTCTTTTGTCTTACTCTTCATGGGAAGAAAATAGTTTTACTTCAAAATCCACACGATTTTCTCAAGGTAGTGTGTGTAGGGGGGAAGCAAAGGATGCCAATGTATTTTAAGGTTGATGGTTCCTAACTTAGGAATTCAGAAATCAAACATTTAGTAACATACTCTAAGTCAAATCAGAATGGCTTACAGAGACCATGATCTTCTAAAGTCAGCATTATCTAGTGAACTGCAACATTCAGAAAGTAAGATACACATGCGTGAAGAACCCAAATAGCTGTACCATAAACATATACACGAGACATAACAATTTAAACTTATACTTAGCAACCACCAAAGTGTTTTATTTCTTTTTCTTAAACAGTAAAGATACTTGTTCAACTATTTTCTGCTTTTTTTTTTACTTTCTCCTCTCGCAGCTTAACACTTTTGTACATAATTTATCAGCTAGTTTTAGGAAACAAGTATTGTAAATTTCATTTATCTTGTTGGTATCAATTGTACTCTACTTATTCCCAATTCATCATCTCTTAAGGAATGGAATAAGGAAAAAAAAATTGAATATGTTCCTACAGAAAGCAGAAATCACTCTGAAGACTTTGTTTATAGTTGGACTGACTGTGGTGTTTGTCTTTACAGTTTTGAGACAAGTTACAGGACTCCTTTTAAAAAATCAGAGCTGTTAGAGATCACAGCAACTTACTGAATCAGCCACAGAGTCATGGAATCCTAACACCACAATGTTAAGATCATCTATTCTACTTGAATATTTTGTGTAAGTGTAGAAATGATACCCTAACTACTCAAAAATCTTTGACACCTCTAAACCATCAGAACTATCAGAACAACAAGCAAACTACAACAAAGATCACGTATGATCATTTAGCATACTTCATGACTTAACTGGGCATGGAATTTACCATGGTGTTCTGCTTCAGGTCTACATACTTAGTGTTCCTGATAATTGTTCTTGTGCTAAATCCTTCAAGAACTTCTGAGAGCAATTTTAGAAGTCTACAGCCACAGTTTTATTTCAACTAGGCATTTTCTGATAGAAAATTCTACTGCATAGAATTTTAGAATTTCTTCATATAAATCTACATTGTTTTTCTCAAATCCTGGTATTAAATAAATAAGATCTTTAATCTAGTATATCTCTTTTGTAAATTAGGTAAATAAATGTCAGTAGAACAGGGTTTCTATTTGAATCTACACCAAATGATGAACATGGTGCTGAACAAGTCATGGCACAGGTTACACTCAAGACATAACAGAAACCAGCCAACATTCAAGTCCTTTCTATGTATTATGAGGGTATTAAGCTATTGTACCTCAACATTTCCTACCAAGGAGGGCAGCCTTCTCTAGGCTGCATCCAGGCAAAATCTATATCACATTTGTTCTTCCTCTTGCTTTTTCTTAAGAGCTAATGCACTGATTTAAGCACTAATATATAGTGCTAGAATGAGACAGTCAATTTGCCCTAAATAAATCCATCTGGCTGAAGCATTTATTTCTTTTTGACGCTAAGAGTGCTGCCTGAGCTATACTAAGAATGAAAATTGATGAGAAATGCAGGACTTGAGAGTCAGCTAAGAGATGCCATTAGTTTACCATCATACTGTGATTAAAGTGAGCCACCAGGCTTTCATGGAGCAGCAGTAAGTCATGGCACTGAAGAAAAGCATTAGTTCTTAGTTTTATTGACTTCAGACTTCAACAAAGCAAATGCTGCCTTTAAATCTTAAAGCAAACAAGATGTATGGTGTGTGCTATATTACACACACACACAGAGCACATGTTCACAAATAGCCATGGTATATATGGAACTCTGAAGATTAAAAGTTAACTTTGATATCTTTAAGATCATCTCTAATGGTGAGGAAATTGCCATCTCTGAAGACCATGCTTGGGTTTGCTGTAGGGCCTGATCCTGCAGTGCTCAATTCGCAAACAGGTTTGCCCTCAGGTGAGTTCTGAAGGGCTGGGAGGCAATCTCAGCCTGGGCATGGTGGAACACAATACTGCTGTGACCAGCAAACAGTGCCACAGAACTGATTTGAGAAACTTTGCTTCTAAACAAACAAACCAACCAACCAGCAAAAACCGAACAAGTTAAAAGAACATTAAAGTTCTGAAGTGAAATATGCCCCAAGCAGGGCTGCAGGCATGTGTGAGACAAGGACACAAATTGCAGTGCTAGAGCCTTCCTGTCTATCACACTCCAGTTCTGTAGCAGTCTTCACCCATTGTGAGGTTCACTTTTTGCTCCGCATGCTCCAAAAGCTAGACCAAGCTATTCTCTCAGACAGAATCTTGCCTCCCTCCACAAATAAATCTCACACCACTCAAAATCTCTCCGCTATGTAATAACCAAGACAATGCAACACAATGATATTGCCTTTTGAGAAAAAATTAAATCTCTCATTGTTAATGTAGGTCAAATATTAACCCTATTTTTGACCCTTTAAGTCAACTTCTGTGCAGTAACAGAATTTCCAACCAGTGCTGTCATCCAGTGCAGCAGTGCAGTTCAGCACAGAAATATACTATACAAGTTCTTAACAGTAAAAACATGCTGACACCCTTTAAGACACATGAGCACAATGCCATGTGCCAGTCTTGTCTCTGCTGAGTAACTGGACACACCAAACAGGATTGGCACAGTCAGCCTAATCACACAGAGTAAGACCATCTTTCCAAGAAAAAAAGTTCACTATGGATGAACTGACAAGGTCATTGCTACCATATCCAAACTGCCATGGAAAATATAGTATTTCAATAGAAGAGTGACTAAAGGGGGAGGGGAAACAGCTAGAGGTTGTTTTGCCAAACCAAGTAATCTATGTTGTTACCCTGTTATGGGCGGACCTTACAAAAGAGAATGCCTCAGAGGCTACTGAAAGTTTTGAAATATGGTCTTGGCAGCCAGGTACAGCTGGCAGGACTTTGTAGGATCATAGAATCTGGTTTGGAAGGGACCTTAAAGATTATCAAGCTCCAACCCCTTTCACTAGACCAGGTTGCTCAGAGGTCCATCCAACCTGGTCTTAAAACACTTCCAGAGATGAGGCATCCAGAGCTTCTCTGGGCAATCTGTTCCAGTGACAGCTTGAGTTAGGATGTGCCCTGATTACAAGATTTAAACATATTTTTTTCAATCTCTATCTGTACCCTGTTTCTCCTCCTCCTCCTCATATTTAAATGAAAGCTGAGGGGAATCTATTGCAGTGTTCCTGCACACAACACCCATTCAAAGACAAGATACAACACAGCACTTCACAGTTTCAGTAGCATCATCATTTTGTATTCTGCTGTACTTCTAACAGATTTGGTATTGAACAGAAAGCTATCTACAGGAATGAAAGCAATTTTAGGATTGCTTTGCAAAAAATAGACTTTAAAATAATGTAATGCTTCCAAATTTTTTTAATTGTAATTTCATCTGCTCTTACAATGCAGAGCTGAACAAACCATCCAAAAATATCATGCTTTCCAGTTCTTACTTTACATAAGCTTTTCAAATAAGATGAGAAGCTACATTCAATTTAGCTTTGGCTCATGTTATCAGCATCTTCGAAGATCAGACCTATACATTGGAAAATAAGGCATCTAGAAATTTTTTCACACAGTAACTTTTGTGGCATTTTAACTGCCTTTCTTAGTTAAAGCAGAACAACTGCTTAAAATGGGACCTAACTTCACTGCTATAAAGAAAGTCATGAATTATGTACATAGAACCAAGAGAAACACTTCAAAGAAGTTGAATGTTTGGCTTTATTTTAACTAGAAACAATGGAAACTCCCAAATACCCTATTTCATCTATGTCCAATAGCCTCTGATGAAACAAATTTATCTAAGCATTTCAAATGTTCTTAGATTATTTGTCCAAAACTCCTCACCCTGGATCCAACTGATCCTTCAAATGTTAGCTTCCAGACAACCGCTCTGCTGTCTTTTCTCATCTCAGAAGTTCCAGCATCACAGCATCATCACTAGGATTCAACCACAGATTCTGCTCTGTTCTGATTAACATTTCCAGGATTAAGACACCCTCAGAAGAGGGTTCTTCCTTACCCTTCTCTCACACATTTCCTTCTTTGTGATTAGCTGTACTAATGCTTGAGCCAGACACATTAGCAGTAGGATCTACATCATGTGTTATCATAAGGATCCAGGAGACCTCCCGCCCCCCAACAAGAATCACCACAGCCATAGAGTACATACAAAAGGAACACTGCAGGAACTAGAAATACCGCATTGCTGAAGGAAATCTACAAATAAGAACATCCAGCATTTCTTGGATTCATTCACCATGGACCTACATACTGCCTATCTGAGCAGTCCTGAGAATATGGAGGCCAGTGAGCTGAGATTCTTAACCAACTAAGAGATCATGCAGCCCTCCAGCAATACTCACAGTTGCTCCATGTCCAGAGAGCCTCAAATAATTTCCCTTCCCGAACAAACTCTTGGCCAATATCGCTGCCAACCTCCCTGCTGGTTACTTGTGCCAAACAGGGACAAGCCTTTCTTCCACTAGCCTCTAAGGTTGCAGCACCTGCTCATGTCATCCACATTAAACTTGTAAGACAATGTAAAACCAGCAACACATTCCCAAGCTAGAAGAAATACTAATGTTACTGCCCTGTATTTCAAGGCTCAGTCTTTGTACGAGAGACTAGGCTGCAGGTTGATGGCTTTGTGCATTTTTTGTACCTGTCAGCTAAGCTGGTTTGGATACTTGTATTTTAGGCTCCAGCAACCATCATCTATCTCAAATTATGAGACAGCAAAAGGTTAGGGAGGGGTTCTTGGGGAACTTTTTCACACAGTGTACCTGAGCTATGGAGAACTAATCACTCTAGACAGTAATAGAGCAATGGCTTGAACCCGAGAGCAGTCCCAAACAGTGCTGAGAGGCTTGCTGGCTTGCTGAAGGTTTTGCTGCCATCAATATTCACCAGGAGACACTACTCCTTTGTAATGGTATACACAACATAGTCACCCCACCCAGAAATGCCACTTCTCCACATACCTCCCTTTGACCAACTTCTGTAAATGCCACTGACTCCAGAAATGTATTTCCCAGTATTCAACAGCTGCTGGAGAGCAACATAAACTGGAATCAGTGAAGTATAAGCAGTAGTAGCCTCTGCTTCTCCTTACCCAAAGACAGATGGCAGAACAAATCTTTTCTTCATAGGTTGAGCTGCTTCAACTTTCCAGTGCCAATGCAGGACTGATGGCCTTACACTAGATGTCTCCAGGGTGTGTGCATCTCTTCTCCAGGACTCCTCTGACAAAGGGATGAGGAATCCCAGAAGTCCTCATGAAACACACCTGTAAGCATTTTGAGTTTGGCAAGGAAGGAAGGTTTTGTGTTTCACCTGTTAGCACTGTGCTTTTAGACAAGTCGGTGATGACCTTGTCTTTGCTTCCATCAGTTATGATTTCCTCGATCTGGTCTACTAGTAACATATTTTCATGAACTAACTGTTCTGCTCATTTCATTCCCAGAGCTCTGAGCAGAAGTTACTTTCTTCTCAGTAGTTTACACCTTGCAAGGTTACATGTCAGTCCTGGGTATAATCTCTGAAGCCCTTCACGATCAGTAACACTTGACTGCATTTTGCTGGAGTGTGATATTCAACTGAGCAGAGTTAAGTTTTCTTCCAAATGTCTTACCCATTATATCTCCCATATGTTTATGCAATACCTAGCTGTTGGGCCAGTTCAGAAGCACCAGAACTGCATAACAGGGCATAAAAAATATTGAAGAGGTGACAGCAGTGGCAGCTTCTGTTCTGTCTGTTGTGCCTGCAGAACTGGACAGCAAAGACTTATTGCCTTAGAGGGGCTTTATACTTTCCTTACAGCCACACACTAGCTTATGCCAAACCCTACAGCAGTAGATTTGTCACAAAAGGGATTACTACCAATCTCTCTAAGGACAGATTCAGTGAGATAAAAATCCCTGAAGATGCATTACATACAAAGAAATCATCTCTAAGAATATGATCTCCTGAGATGCAGAAGAAGTACCTTGAAGAAGGTACTACTGAGCATATTCAGAAACAAAGATATTCAGCAAATAATTTCCTAGGCACTGGGTATGGGCCCCGGATGGACACAGGGCACTGCAGGGGTGGATCCTTGGTTTGACCCAGTACAGCTGCTCACATGTACCTCTGCAGTGGAAAGTACTTCAACAGCTTCAGTTCAGGGTATCACCATGCCAATCCCTATGTCAAGAGTCTGATTATGCCTGAAGCTGTCTTGACAGTCCTTTCCTCCTACAACTTTAGCAGAACCCTGACCTAGCCAGACACCATTAATCTGAACCTGCTCTGAACAACAGGTCACCCTTGCCTATCCCATTCCCTGGCAGGCCTTGGACATCAGATTTTAGCAAACTGCATTCTGAGCTGATCATCACAGCCAGCTGAACAGGACCACTATCCTCTTACAAACAAGGAATAAGAAGGAGCCACATTCAGGAGCAGATGCCCATACACTCGCCTGGCAGGTATTCCAGACTGCACAAGTGGCAGCAATATTGTACAGGGGCACCTGAGTATCTCCCTGCAGAAATCTTTAGTTTCCATATCTGGAATCAACTTGCAAATTCAGAGTTAACTGGATGCATACATCACTTCATGGTGCTAACTGTGTGCACTGGGTTACCTGGCCACATGGCTAGGCTGACAGGGTCAAAGCACGGTGGATCAGTACAGCTACAGCCACTCTGGGGGATTAAACCAATTAAGCTATTTTAACAGAAAAGGTATAAACTGCATCCCTAGAAGAAATACTGAGTAAAATATACAGAAAATCCCAAATCTGTTTGAAAACATAAAGGAGTAACTATTTTTTTTTTCAGCAAGACACTATATCAATCTCTTCAGAGCTATTAAAACAAACAGACAACTGAGCTGAGACCTTAATGAACAGTGCAGGCTTATCTCTTTGTACTGTTGATGGAGGAACACAAACCTTATCTACAAGTGCATTTAGTGCACTCAACTGGTGCACTACTTGTGTGAACGTCCCTAGATCCAATGGTTCTTATTAAAGTAATATGCATTATTTTATGATGAATGACCCTCCTCAACATCTTATTACTTCTCTAACTACAATTACATGCATTACATTCTGTGTCAATCTAGCTGTAAAATCTGGAATACTGCATTGAAGAATTAATGTTGTATTTCATTTAAGATTTAAATACTGTGATTTTTTCCCAGTTACCATACAAATTAGCCCCTGGGTTTTAGGTTTTTTTAGTATTAAAAAGTAACCCTCTTCCAAAACTGGATTATACTTTTGAGTTCATTGAGTTCATTTTTGACTACAATTTACATATTAATTGTCTAGTAAATTATAGTTTATTGTTTTATTAATATAAGGCTTTAGCTTTCTTTGTCAGGTTATGAATTCTTTTCACTTAAAACAGAGTAAGTACATGCACAAAGACTCTTGAGATTCCAACCCAAACTTTGCAATTCATCTACTATAAGAACATATTCCAAATTTTCCAATTGTTTTGTCTTCAACACATTCTGACAAACAATTTCCTGCAGACAGAATTTACCTGAACTTCTTTCTTATTTAGATTGGAATTTTTGCCCAAATATGTAGATGAGGACAAATTATTTAAACATGAAATACATAAAAAGGTAGAGACTTCTGTCACACATTAAAGACAAGATTTATTTTTTGGCATCAGAATTCATCTCCTCCTGGTACAACTTACCAACCCATAGCTCCCATTGTTTCAGCTCTGGTTCTCCCACGTTTTGCCTCTTTAAGTAACTCTTCCACAGCCTTCCTAAGTAAGAGAAAAATGAAAAGGTCACCACTTGTGGAACACAAGAACTTGCCACTTTATGCACTTAAGCAAATAAAACAGATAGCTTTATTCACTGTAGTGAATTAAGCAATAAAGAAGCTACCAAAATCACCTTGACTTTTAAGATAATTTCGAATTCCTATGCACCAAGATTAAAAGAAACATTCTGAAATATTAAAACCAACTAAAGGTGTTGCAAATACAAAACTGTAACACTCAATGAAAAACAGGGCTTGGGGCACTTCAGATCACTTTTAAGCATACTTCTGCCTGTGAGGACAAACTGGGTCCTATCATACCACAGGCACTCATGGAAAAGGAGCATCTCCCAGGTAAGCCATTCTGTTGGAGACACCTTCTCCAAAAAGCCAAGTTCAGCATCAGCAACCTCACCAGCTACCGGTGCCTTCCCAGGTAAGCGAAGCAACGGGTGTGGGATGGCTGCTTGCAAGAACACCAAAATATGGGTGCAAAACACCGGCTGTAGCACTGGAATATGAGAGATGTTGCATACATAGGTCTTCATGAAATTACAGCACATTTTGTTTTTTCTCCAGACCCAGAATTTGCTATCTGAGCATCCTGAACTAGGTTACAGCGATCATGGCAGGAACACAAGGCTTTTATAGAAGCTTGTCCTGAGCCTTCAAACAGCAATGTCAGACAAAGATGAGGAAGGAGGGGAAGTAAGTGTCTGACTTTTAATTACCGGTTACCAAACTTGGTGATTCTCTTTTTAAGAAACCCGACTGAAAGATTAAAAGCCTGTCATTATTATTGTACTATAAAATCTGTAACAATTTCTAATTGAAATGAGAAACCAAATAATCTGAGCTACTAAGCACTAATAAAGCCCACACATAGGTATTTTAAACAGCTATGATTCAGTTTTAGGGAAAACATCATAAAAAATTAATATGGTGAGACCAATTCTATTAACTTAGGCAGGAATTACATGCCTTTAAGTATTTGAGACTTTTTTTTGTTCTATCAAAGCTCAGACTGACTTGGCATCCACCTTAGCAGCCTTCTAGTTCCACACCTTCATTATCAACCTTTGTTTCCTAATACTGTTCTTTCAACATTGCCCTTATTCACTGCAGCTTTACAAAGCCCTTTCAGCTTGCACAGACAAATGAAACACAATGCCCATGTCCTCTATGAAATAATGTTTCCACTCACTGAACTTATATCCTCTACACAAGTAAGCCAAAAGCTACGCAAACAAGTTTTTAAAATTTGCTTTTATAGGCCTCGCGGGACTCCGCATTCCTCACTCTCTTCATTTTTACAGCTTGGTTACAATACAAACAGTTCCATGGCTGCCAGCTTCAATTCTAAAGGCAGCAGCATGAGCAAAGGGAATGCAGCATGTAACTTTCACATGAGAACCATCCAAACACTGGGAGACTGATAGGAGAGAAAATTAGGGACAGGGGCACATTTAAAGAATTCTGTTATCATTCTGACATGTTTTATAGCAAGCACCACTTAAAACTTGCTGTGGTAACTATTTTTGGGCAATCAAGTTGCAGAATTGCAGTAACATGAAGGTACAAGCAGTGATATTTTTATCTTCAAGAGTATGATACAAGACCTATTTACATTTCTGAGGGATTAGAGTTTTTCCTCTCTCTGTATTCCAAGGTTACAGGCAAAGCTCCCATTGCATATATCTTAATAACCAGCACCGTAAATACACCATTAATGCTGTCCAAATAATAGAATAATTCCTAGTCAGGCAAAATGAGAAGTATTTCCTATTCCTCACTCAGGGGAAGAGCTTCATAATTTTTTTCCAAAAGCTCAAATGGATAGACTGAAAAAATGAATAACTGGGAATAAAGAGGTATGTCTGATAGTTACAGGCAATGAAAACACCATGTTATTACAGAGACCACCCATGGTTTGTGATTACAGATGACTGTCAGGAGAAGACAGATGATGCTGGATCTGACAGCTGAGAGGCCAGAGAGCCACAGCTCCATGTGCAGGTCCAACCAGCAGCAAGGCTGAAAACCAGCTCCCAGGAGCAGATGTACACACTAGGCACATACACTGCTGGCCACATCCATCACAGACAGACACACAGTTTGCTCAGACCCACAGCTTCATCCTGCTTCTCTCTCCAGCTGGATGTGGGAGGCCCCAAATCTTCAGCCCAACTGCACTGCCCGTACAGACCATCACACAGGGCTGACTGGGACACCCTGGTCCCCAGTACCCAACCCCACTTCAGTCTTGCCTGTAGAGACACACCAGCACACATACACATCTCACTCCTAACCCTACAGTCTCTTCAGCAGCTGGGCAGGACTCCCTGGTGTCCCAACAGCTAGCTCCTCCTGCCTCTTGGAGATACAAGCTCATGCTCCAGCTCTCTCCTTACTCATCCACTTACCAGCTCTTCCAGCTTGATCTCCACCAACAGCCACACAGTCCCTCATACATCCATACTTGCTCCAGTACTACAGCACAGATAAACACATGGTCCCCAATCCCATTTCAGGGGCTAACATTTGGTTTACTCACTCCATGAAATGTCCCCAGTTGCCAGCACTCAGGCCTCCAGCCCAGGCCCAAGCCCAGCTGCTGGCATCCAAACCTTCACATGTTCCAGTAGCTGGCATCATGGACATATGGTCCCTCCAACCCACAGTCTGACTGTAGCTGCTAGCACTAGGATGTACACCCTCTTCCTTCAAACAGTCCTTCACCCAAGACAGAGTTAGAAAGGAATTTAACAGGAAGACAGGACAGACTGCAATGATTAGGCACAGGGCATGGCCAGACAAGAGTACCAACCAGCAGCCTATACACACATGACCAGAACTTTTTATTCCCTTGTTCCTTTATTTTCCCACTCTCACTTCTCCCCACATCACTAGAACTTCCTGCTTTCCCTGTCTTTGGTTTCTCCCCTACACATCCCACATCACAAACAAGTGACTGAAGACACTGACAGTATTATTTAAAATTAAATCTCAGGAGCTGGTCCTATCTGCTCACCCTTACTAAGAAAACTGATGAAAATGAAAGTCAGGAATAAAACCTAGGGCACAACTACAAGAGGAAGAATGAAAAGAAGCACAATATGCCACAAGCTTCCTGACATTTGCTCAAAGTCAAAGACATCCCACATTGGGGATGTGAATGCTCTCATTCTTTGCTGATCAGGTTTTGTACCTATTTAAGTATTCTACTTGCCAAGTCTTGTGAGTGCTATTTGCAGCACATTTCTGTGCTGATATTCTCACCAGCCTGAGTAGTGAACGTAGCACTCCATTTCAAACATCAATCTTAGCTTGCAGACCACTTTTTTTTTTTTTTTTCACCAGGGGTAAGGAATACTGAATCCTGACACTTGACTTTAACTGTAAAAATCAATAGTAAGAACCATTAATTTTCTCCAAGGCACAAAGCTTGCTTGTTAAAAAGTGTAGCTGGGCTGCCCATGCAGCAAAATATTAGATTATTGATTCTCAACTCAACTACAGGCCTCTTGTTACAGAATTATAGCATTCTTTGTGATTCAGAGCAGCATCTCCTTAGGAAACAATCCCAAGTAAATGATGCTCTAAATAAGCTTGGCAGGTACTTCTAATAAAGTATGATATCCAAGGCTGTGAAATATTTTTAGCTATTGAAAGACAGAATGGATTATGGAAGAATATGGACACAGAGTATAACAAAGCCACTTCCTCTGTATTTGAAGAGAAATGATGCATCTTCTGTGCTTCAAACACACCGAACCACAATGACAATATTTTAGGAAGCAGAGGGGGAAGAAATATTTCATTTTTTAGATAGGAATGAAAATGGTGATCTCCATAATATCTGAGTATATATTTAGTTGAAATACACTAGGAAAGTCACTTACAGGTGCTTGCAGAGGAAACAAACTGAACAACTCCTATTAGCTTATTCACAACATTTCCCACCTCCTTCTTGGCTGATAACTTCAAATACCATTAATCATATGTTAACATAATTTAGAATTTTCTTAAGAATCACATGGAACCTTAAGGCTCAGGGTCTTCACTGATGTACCAGCAAGTTCACAGGCGAAAATCTCAGTTCATACTTCCATCAAAGGTTATGGGGTAAGATGGAGCAGAAGAAGTAGTTCAGTAGAATGTAGCAAATATTACTGTTTTACACATCTGTGGTATTTACAGCTTTTAGAGTTTTAAAATCCACAGAATGCAACAGTCACACGGGAACTTAAAAGTTAGCATTCAGCTCCTAGGAAAACCTCACTTCATATTAAAGTGAGGAAAACATCAAAAGCAAGATCAAGTGAGAGTCAGACGCAGTAAAATTGAAAAATAATATCAGGCAACGTGGCAGTAAGGATAAAATAAAAGAAGCTAGATGAAGAGACTTCTCCCTAGATAGTAACAAAAATATAGGGCAACTGACTTAACGGATCACTTTTTGGAATACTGGGACACAAAATTAATTTCTGACCTGAAAAGTGCACAAAAATACTACACTTCTTTTTCCCTCATGGTAAATTAACTAAAAACCACATGTATAAAAACCTTAAGTTTTTATTTAAGACCTGTGCATTGCAAGACAAGCCTGAATTCAGAGACAGACTACTAAAAATATTCCACATAAACCCATTTTTAAATGCTAAAAATCCACCTAAAGTAGTTAACACTGTGGCTACAGAACAGAAACGCTATTATTTGTATGTTAACCCATATTATAAACTCATATTATAAAACCCTTAAAATTTATAAGCCTAAACTACCATTGCTACACTACTCACAGGAGAATATGATCAGTAAGTTATTGAATATGAATCTAAGGCATAATGTCTGCAACCCAAAGGACAAAGAAAGGTCTGTGTTAGACTGGAAGGGCTCTGTACTGAAGACTGCACAGGGAAGCACTACTTGGAGTGAGTAATGCCAAAGCATACCCTCTAAATGCACAGAGCACAAGCTCAATTCAGGGTGCTACTACCAAATTGAGCTGGTATGAAAATTTAAGGTATGAAAAAGTAACTAATGATAGGTGGATCCAGGACAGGAAGAGCTAATTGTCAAGTGCACTACATTGTAGTTGTAATGTGTTTGGGGCCAACTAAACACCCTCTGAGGTGCACAGTGACACGGACTGGTGACACCAAACAGCTAAACCCTACTGTGTCACTTTGTTAAGTGACACTGAGCTTCATCCTCATTATCTACCACGGGGCCACAGAACAGGAGTAGCAAATCCCAACTTGGACTGAGCCTTCAAAGAAGGGTAAAACTTGGAATGTAGCTCCTGGGAAAAAGAGCATCAGTCAGGAGGTGACTGTGGAGGAGTCAGCTACAGCTGGTGAGGTCAGCTATGCCCTGAACTGCCCAGAGAACGCCAGGTCCCCAGCATGGCAACAGCAACCAGAAGTCAGCATGGAAGAACAGTGGCATAGTTTCAACTCACCATGAATGAAAAAGGTTTAAGTTTGGAATGGCACCAGTACAAATAACATTCATGCATATACAGAAAGAAGCTTTAATTATTAAACTGATGATCTGAGAGCAGAAGTAGCTCAGCAAGAATTAAAAGCCTCTTAGAAAGCATTAAGCTCTCTAGCCCTTCCACTGTCTCAGTACTATTGCTTTTTGCACATTTCAAATACCTGCTAGATTTAAACAGAAAAAAGTTATTTTCAGTAAGCATTCCCAGATATGGTTTCCTAAAAGTTAAAGGAGAGAACCATGAGGAGAACAGTTCAGTAAGCCTCTGGTCATCACTTCACTCTAACAGTTGTTTTAAACAGACATAAGGAAAGTGAACAACCCAGAAATAAGCTTGCAAAAAAAACCCCAAAAACAAAAACAACCCATCACACAAATAGGACTATTTTGCAAAACATTTGTGACATAAACACCAAAAGTCTATTCCTAAAACAAAAGCAAGAGAGGCCTACTTTGAGTATCCAAATATAGAAATCAATGTTTTATTCCTCAGTGTTTGCTTGGGAGCACGGCAACTCAAAACATGCAGCAAGACGAATCCACTGGTCCCAGCAAAATGCCAAGCAGAAAACAATTTTATTTTTTGACAAAATAACTGCCAAGCATTTTGTATTTTCTGATACAAAAATACAATTCTAACAACTGGTCAACGGGCACATATGCAGCACTGAAAAATGAAATTCCTAACAACATAAGGTGTTCTGAGATTTTTATAATTTATTTTACCAAGTACACAACAAGATCAAATTGTAATAAGGAGTGAACCACCCAAGACCTTCCAATCTTGATTCTAAGCGACATCAGCACGCAGCCGAAGTTCAGTGCGGAAGACACGGCAGAAGCAGCTCCAGGCCGCGCACCGTGACCGCACACGCACAGCAGGGGCTGGCTGGGGACAGCGGGGAGAGGCCGGCGGAGCTCGGGGCCCGCTCTGCGGCGCGGTCGGGCCGGAGGAGCCCCAGCCCAGCGCTGCCCGGGCCTCGCGGCGCGGGAGGCGCTGCCCGGGCCTGAGCAGCGCAGCAGCCCCGCAGAGGCCGCACGCTCTCGGGACCGCTCCCCCCGCTGTCGCTCATCCCTCACCTCTCCAGCTCCGGGTCCTCCTCCATGGCTGCCCCACCGTCCCCCACTGCGGCTCCTCAGGGGCAGGCCGGCGCCATCATCCGCTGTCGGCCGGGCGGGGCGGGGCAGCGGGGCGGGCGTAGGGGCCGGCGAGGACCCCGGCGGGAGGAGCCGGGGCGGTGCGAGCCGGGCCTCGCCACACCCCGCGGGGCACCTGCGGCACCGGTGGTCGCGCCCCCGCCAAAAGGAGAGGGGGGCGGGGGGCTCCCTAGCGGGCAGGGTCCCCGTGTACCTAAACGGGGCGGGGGAAGCAGGCGCGGGGCGGTGACTGAGTGTCGGGAGGGCGGGAGCGCCGCTGGGGCTCTTAGTCACGGAACCGCCTGGGGTTTGTTCCTCGGGCACGGCCGCAGGGCTCGGGCAGGCGGGGACACGTTCGCGGGCAGTCCCGGGCGAGCAGCGCCCCACCCGGCCCCTCCTCCGCGCCAGCCCCGCCCGCGCTCCCCACCGCTCCGGGCTCCGCACAGCCGATCAGGCGAGCGGCGGGGACACCCCGGCCCGGGGCTCCGCTGCGTCCCGCCCCGGCCCCTCTGCCATAGGCTGCGGTTCGCCCGGCCCCGCGCCTGGGGCCGCCGCCGGAGTGGCGGAGCGCCGCTGTCACTTGGGCCGCGCCGCTGCCCAGGGCGGAGGCGGGAGCACCGGCCCGGCCCGGCCCGGCGAGACACGTTCTGCAAGTGCTGCTGCCCGGAGTTTGCTTCCCTTAAGGTGGGGCGGGCGCAGCCGGCGCGGCTGAGGAGGAGAGCGCTGCGTGGAGCCGGCGCGGTGAGTAACTTCCCTGCCCCGCGCGGTGCGGGCGGCTCAGCCCCGCTCAGCCTCCCTCGGTGGCAGCGGCGCGGGGGTCCCCGCGGGGGCGGCGGCGCCGGCGCCGGGCTGAGCCGCTCTGCGCGGGCAACAAGTACGGGAGCGGGGCCGGGCACCGGAGCCGCCGTGCGGGGCTGAGGTGGGAGCCTGGGAGCAGCGTCCCCGCCCTGGAGCCCCCGGCTCGGCGGCGGGGCTGAGCTCGGCGGCGCCTGCCCCTGCAGCGCGGCTCTGCGAGGCTGAGCTGTGGGCTCGGCTGCTGGAGACCCACTCGGAAAGCGCCTGGTTCTGGGTCCCCCGATGCACCTATGCTGCTCTCGTGTGGCTTCATTAAAGACGCTCTTTTCTGGAAAGGAGTCAGATTACTGCGTGCGAGGGAGGCAGAGGAACAGCTGCGAGCGAACCCCTGCTGCAGGAGCGGGTTTCAGGTTGTGTGTTTTACAGCTGCGCCAGAGGAACTCGGGGCTGGCTGCGAAATGCCGCTGGAGCCCGTGTGGTTCGCAGCTATTTCCAAACGTTCAGTCTAGCCCTCGGAGCTCTGAGCCACGCTCTCTGGTTTCTCCCATCAATTGCTCGCTCTTAGCACTGAAATGTGGTTAGAAAACTTTTAGCCTTTTATACTCCTAACAAGGCGTACTTTAAAATTATCATTGCACTTGACGGAATCGTACTTGGTCAGCTAACGGAGAAAACCGTTCCTGGGGCTCTGGTAGGGCTCAATCTGATAGTCTCTGGTGACTTTTCTTACCGTGTTCATAATGCATAGTGCTGATTGCTTACTTCTCTAGAAATCTATTAAGTACTTCTGAGCTTCCTTTAATTCCTCTTTTAATTACATGATTTAGGGGTTTGGGTTTTGTTTGTGTGCAGAGTAAAAAATGTCTGTGAAGGATTAGTTTTGGACTACATTTGATAGTCTCTGGAAATAAATTTCCAATCATAAATACTTTTGGACATCTGTTCAAAATAGGAACTGGTCTGAGCTGCACTCACTTTAAATAAACGCTTTGAATTCCTGATTTTATTTTTTTATTCCTCTACCCACTTCTTCTGGCTTTGTAATGCTTTATTCTAAGCTGCAATCCAGCAGCAGATCAAGGAGGCTTAGGAAGAAACATCAGATGGTTTTGGTTAGTGTCCCTACCACTTGGAAAATAAACATGTTAGTACCATATGCTGCCCCGACTTTATTAAAACAAATTTCCTCAAAATAGAAACAAGTTGTATCAGTGTACTTGCTAGAACTGTAAGACCTAATAGGAGTCCTTTATAATTACTCTTTTTTTTTCTAATTATCAGATCACTGAGTAAGAAATCCTCTCCCCTGAACACAGTACAATATAAAATTACTAACTCCAGAGTCAGCAGGCTGCAAAGAACACTATTGTGCCCAAGTAGATTTTTTTAAATAAAAAAGGTTGTAATATTATGTTTTAAAGTGCTTGTACTGTTACAATTCTAAAATGTATGGATATTCAAACTCATAATTTTGCCATGAGTTTTCAGTAATGAATTTCTGACTGTACTCACCCTTTACTTTGCTTGGTGACTTCAGCAAGAGGGAGCCCAGGGCCTTGGACTCGGGTCTGAGATTTGCAAAGGTAGTATCTTTTCCTAACACTGCACCTGAATTTTCTGTTACCAAAACAACAAAAAATGTGACAGTTTAGGGACAAAACTTTGCAAGAGGAATGTAAGCCGGTGATTGGGTGGAAAAATACTGTTCTCTTGAGACGGGGTTAAAAAATAAGTTTACTAAAACCTGTCCTGCCATAAACGGCGGCTTTGACATTGCAACATTTGGCATTTGTTTGTTGTGCGCTCCCACGGAAGCACTGATTACCTCAGTGAAAGTTTTTTTTTGTAAGCCTTTACCCATACTGAGTGGTCTCAATCTTTGTATATATTTATGGGCCCACATTACTAAAAAAGAGCAGAAGTTAGTTAGCTACTAGTTAAAACTGTATATCTGCAAATATGCCAAAATATCCTCCTCTTCTTTCACCTCCTTTTTCTGTACTTCTAAAAAACGTTAACATATTTGAAAGCAACTGGGAAGAAGTTATACCAACAATATCGAAGTGAAATGTATAAAGACGTAATGTGTACTAGATAATTAATATAAATTATTGCCTTGCATCAGCAAAATGTTGCTTGTTTAAAGAGCTACTAGACACGAACAGCTGTAACTAATAAGAAAACATCATTCATTTGGTGTTAAAATGCTCCCTGGTGTAAAAGGCAACAGGGGAAACTGGTTGCCTATTTGGCATGCCAGTGGCTTGTCTCTGATATTTGAAAATTCTTTGTTGATTTCGTTGGCAAAAGCATTTTTAATGTGACACCATTGAATTACATGCTATTTAATTGCTTTATTAGGTCAGTAGAGTTTGTCCTTTAGAAATTGTAGTGCCTTTTGAAGAAGAAAATGCTTTTAAATGTTAGTATTAAGTTATATAATTGATAGGTCTAGGTTTCTATGGAGCAATAAAAATTAATAATATTGTGGAGTGGTTTTTTTTGTTCTAATTCTGTAGATATTTGTGCTTGCATATGCTTAATTTTAAACTTCCAGGTATTTCTTTTGGAATGACAGGGTCTGCTCTTAGGCCTAATGATAAGCCTACATGTAAATGTTTTTGAGGTTGAGATTTATGTTTGCAAAATTCATGGGCTGATGCTGTCGTGTGTTTTCATACTGCCTGCTCTGTATCCTGCATGAGATAGTGTAGGTGCCTGAGGGGACTGCTCTGCACCTTGGCATGTGTGGAGATGCCCCCAGCCCTGCTGTTGTGTTACAGGGCATATCAGTGCTGTACCCGAGCTGGCTTCATCCTTGCAATGTGCTCTGCAGTACTACAGATGTATCTTTTATTTCTGAAGCACTTTGGTGGTACCAGAGATGTCAGTCCTTTATGTTCCCATAGAGAGTTATTTCAGCGGATGTCAGTTTAGCAAGTAATTTGCGGGCTAGAACAGGAGTGGAATCTCTTGCAGAGTCTCTCCTGCTGAGCTCTGAACACAAGGTGGTGAACACAAAAGCCAAAGTGTGCAGCTGTTTGATATAAAGTCAGATAACTTGTGAGCATAAAGATTTCAAATCGTTTTGCATTTTTTCCATTCAAATAGTGGGAACTATTTTTGACATGGAAACATGGGGTAACATAGCTCATTATTTGCAGTCTCATTTTTGCTTCAAGTAAGCAAGTTGATATTGCTCTGGAGTTGTGGCATGTTGTTAAGAATGTCTAGAATTTTCTTATTGTCATAACAATAAACCAGATTAAATAGGGTAGGAAAGTAATTATTAGATTATAAATGAGTCAGATCAATGTTATATGGAAGGTAATTTTGCCAAGGAGGAGTTGGTTCACTTTGGGCTGGAGTGATAGATGTTCTATTTTACCTGCCTGTTTTTCTTTTGTTCCACAGAGAGGAATCATTGAGTCATCACAGAATGGTTTGAGTAGGAAGGGACCTTACAGATCATGTAGTTTCAATCTCCTAGGAAGGAACACCTGCCACTAGACCAGGTTCCTCAAAGCCTCGTTTTGATCTTTGAATATTAACCAGCTTTTTTGGGCTCCTCTTCCCTTGAGGACATTATCCCATGATTCTCAACCAAACAGATCCCTGGAGAGGCCAGTCTGCTTTTCTGGAGCCCAGGGTGCTGAGCCTGCTGTGCTCACTGCCTTAAGGTCCTCAAATGCCACCATTCCAGTGTCACTGCAGCCAAGGCTCCCCACTAGTTTCACATTCTGTACCAGACCCTCTTTGTTGGTGAGAACAAGGTTCAGCATAACACCTCTTCTTGTTGGCTCTTCTGTCATTTGGAAGAGGAAGTGTTTTTGTATTTAATTGGAGAGATTTGACACATTTAACCACTTTTGATGGACTATACAAAGTTTTTCAGAAGAACCCTTGTTTGTAGAACGAAGTGCAATTTGCTTAAGTAGTATATCCAATATATGAACTAATCCAGTTTTAAAATTATTTAAATGGTAGTAATAAGTAGTTCTAGATAATGAAACAGAAGGAACTATGACTTATTCAGCCTTTTTCTAGCAATAGAGCACAATGAAAAGTGATCCATGTTAAAGGAGAACCCATAAGTGTCTGGGCAAAGGGAGGCACCCAGTAGTTGCAGAATGGCAAACCAGGACCTTTGGGTTGTGTTGCCTGGAGTGGTGTAGTGCTGTCAGATATTATTCTGCACAGTGGGGAAAAATGAGCTACATGCTTCCTGCTTTGGCTTTGTACATTCCTTGCAGTGGGAGTGATTTTGAAGTGCGATACAGGCTGTGTTCCCCAGCCCCCAAGATCACACTACCGCTGCGTGTTCCCATGACCTTCTCCAAAGAGGTTGCACAAGCCCAGTGGAACATGTCAGGATGCCTGTGTTGTATGTTCCCAGGGGCTGGCTCTTTAGAAGACATTTGGGAGAAGGCACACTTTATTATTGGGTTCAAGTCAGTGTTCTTAAATGCTGACGTTTTTATTGACTCTTGCAGTTGTACTCTTGTGTAGATTTTTGTTACGTTCTTCACATGCAATTTTTGCTTGAATCTGAGCTCTCTGCCGCAGACAACCCTCTCTTACTGCAGTATCATTGTCAAAAACTGTGACCTCAAAAGACGAAAGAATACCTGTGATGGAGGATTTTAAGCTCTTACCTTCCTGTGGCCTTCTTTGTTCTTCAAATTGGTGCTAATCCTTGTTTCAGAGTTCATAGATAGGAAGAAGAAAGCTGATACAGCAGGGGTTTTTTGGCACAACAGAAGAAAATTGAAATTCAACCAAAGCTGATGGAGGCTGACTTGTGTGCTGTACTTCCAAAATCAGTTTGTGGAAAGTGATTTTCTGAGATTGCTCTCTTGTGCTAGGACAAACTGTTGTGTTCTGCCACAGAAATGTTATGTTTGCTCTGAAAGGCTTTGAAAGGACCAACCCAGGAGGCTTTTATTATGATACAAAGCAATGTTTCAGAATCCAGGTGTTGTGATTTTTCTGGACATTGAGTTTTGGTTGGCATTCCCAAACAAGATCTTAATTTAAAAAAAAAGCTTGGCTGGTATCAGTGAGCCACCTTTGTTGGTGGATTTTACTTCGTCATGAAGTGAAAGCACTTTTGTCTACATACCTCATAGTCCCTAGATGAAATGAGCTGTGTCACAGTGGCAGTAGAATTGAGCCTGTGGTGGTGGGGGTTTCTGTGGCTGTGGCCTTGTCATCCAAATAATTCCTCTAATTGACCAGCAAAACCAAAACGCCAAGAAGAAAGCCAATAACCCCTACAAGGCTCTTAAACTGACCACGTCCTGACTTCAACACAGCTGGTTCTTCCACTGCCATCAGTAACAGCCTGCATAGAACAGCACGTTCAAAGTCCATCTTAGGGCCAAGTAGCCTCCATCTAGAGCAAGTCACATATCAGGGAGCAAGCTGGAGACCTTAATGTCTGGATGTGCCTCATGGAGAGTGCACTGAATATCTGTGATAGATTAAATACTTAAGTATGCATCTTATTAAGTTGCCTCTGCATGTTCGGAGATTAAAAGTTACAGAAAATACCCAAACCAGTTACCACTATTGCCGTTTCATGCAGAGGAGGATTCTTTATTGTTAATTCCAAGTTCATGCATTTATTTACCAATGGCCCACCCTTCTTTGTCTTCTTCCCTCTTCTTACTTGATCTATTGCCCTGGCCCATGTCATTTTCTCTTGTGTTGCTTTTTTTTAAATCGTGTTGTTTAACACTTGTTTATAACCAGAATGAATTAACTGTGAGTGAAAGCTGGTCAATGCATCACAAGACCATATAGATTCTGATGTGTTGTGTAAGCATTCCGATCATGTTGGAGAGTTTGCCATGAACCCTGTCCTGATCGAACAGCTCTGAGTACCCTTGGCACAGGGCATGTGCACCCCAGGGGCTGCCCCAACTCTGAACTGAAGTAACTTGTTTTTTAAACTTCTCGAAAAACATTTTCAGTCAAGCTTTTTCCGGAGCAGGTTGATGAGGGTTTCCTTCTGTCTGGCCTTTTTTTCCTGTTTTTATGTCTTGTTTGTTCTAGAGCAGTTTTCTCAGCCTTTTATTGTTATTGACAGAAGCTAATGAAGGCTCACCCAGTTCCTGCCTTTATGTTAATTAAAAATTAGTACCAGTCAATTCCTGGTCTATTTTTACAATTAGTCCGTCGCTAAACTGTCATTACTGCTTCAAATGAAGATTGAAGGTTTAAAATTCACAGGGTTTCCTGCCTAGTATTAAACCAGCATTGAATGCCTTCAGATTTTGGGTTTGCTTCCTAACTGTTTTAATCCCTTTTAGACATTAAAGGTAAGGCTAGACTCATTCAGATTGGATTAGGCTAAAAATACTTGTGGATCTGCCATGCATTTCTTGCAAATGTCTTAAAACTGTGTATAAGTTAGGTCTGTACATACACATAAGAAAGCTTCATAAGAATTCAGTGACAGCTCCCAAATATTTCTTTTTTTTGAAATCACCAATAAAAAAGGTATCTTTCTACTTTGGCAAAGTAACTACTCTTCATTCCTGCTATCAGGGGGTTTGCTCAGCATGTCTGTTCAGCACTGATACTTTTATATTCTGTAGCTGGAAGGGACATTAACTGAATTGGACTTGACCACATGCACAGCAGCAAATACACCTATCGTAGTGTATTTATACAGTGTTGGAATGATCCTGCATAAAAAATCTATAAGGATTTAGTTGTGAGGAGGGCTTTTTTCCCCACTTTGAAATCCATTTTGACTGTAGCTGCTGACTTTCTATTGAATGTGGCTCTACTGCTTTTTTGCAGGGAAAATAACTTTGCGGTGAGGCAAAAGTGAAGGTGATTCAGTGGTGGTAAAAAGGAGAATCAGCAGCACAGCTTGTCTGAGCACTTGACCTGAGCTGTCTTGCCATGTAAGCAGAAAAAGAGAATCTGTGGGAAAATTAACACTAAAGTGAGTGGTAACACAAGATTTTGGGTTACTGGAGTGTGAAATGAAAACTGTTAACAGTCCTTTCTTCTGCAGTAAGGGATGTGTGCCATTGACCAGAGAAATGCTGTAGAAGTGTAATGCTTTGTTAACTCATATTTTGAAAAGTTTGGAAAGCTGTGAAGCCAGGAAATGTTCTGAAGTGTTGTGCTGTTACGAAGTTGAAGATACTTGACTAGGAAATTTTGAGTACAGCTTGACTTGCTTCTTTGCCTTCTACAAACAATCACATGTGAGCTTCACAACAGGTGAAGCCTTTAAGTAAGCTTCAAGTTCAGTGAAGGCAACTTATTTCACACAGTGATGTCACCATTGTGCTGAGATTTTTATTTTTGCCTCAGATTGTCAAAGAGGAGAGAGTTATGTTTTAGCTGATACTGACTTTGAGGATAAAGAGCATGGTTTGTTCTAAAGTGTTCTTATAGGCGAGTCTGCCTATACCCGAAAACCTGCAAAGCAGTTTAAGTTGATAGGCAGGAGAGAAGGGACTTCACTACAATGCACCCATATGTGTTAGGAGCAATTGCTATCCTGCATATATAATTTTTCAGGTGATGTATCACATGTAGAGTCCTATTTTGCCATCCCTGTAGCTTGACCGTACAATTGAATCCACAGCAGTGACTCCATAGGGCTCTTTATGGGCATGAGAGTCCTTTTGCCTGCTTCTGCTCCCAAGGAAGTCACTGAATTCAGCACAGTTATGATGATGTTACAACAGAGCATCTCTGATGGGCTTTCTTTGCTAAGGCTCAATCTAATAGCTGCTTGTGCAGATCTGGTTAACATTTTGCTTGTCATTGAACTTCACGTGCATGTGTATATATAAAATTTCTGTATGTGAAGAAGTAAAACAGCACAAAAAGGGAAAAAACAAGGGAAAGAACTGTGCTTTCTCTTTTTTCTTTCTTTTCAGATCTTAGAAATCCTGCCAGATTTAGCTATAACATGAATTATTTTTATGGAAGAATGGAAAAGAAATACAAATTATTGATGCATGCAAAGCCATGACATTAGCGAAAGACATTATAGGAATATGATCTAGGATGTTTTTACCAATTTAATTATTGTTCAGTTCTGTAGTTTTTACTCTTTAGTTGTGAAGTATATAGTCTTCTGATGCTGTCAGCAGTTACAGCAGTGAGGAACTTCAGTCATGTACTGTTTAAATAGGAGAGCAGTACTGTTAATTGTCAGCACTGATTGTAGAAAATGTCAGGAACAGTTTATGGGTTTCATTGTGGGGATTTTCATATAAATTGCCACACCAAAACTTCAGAACACAGTAAATGAGTGATGGAAAAAGAGTAACCTTTGTAAGATAAAAGGAGTTATTTTCTTAATTTTCCAGCTGATGAGTAAACATGAAAGGAAAGGCACCAAATTGCTTTTGCTCTCATTATATATTTTTCTTAGTGCACAGGTTGTTCTGTCCTTTTTTAATATTAAACTTAGTTTTTTGACATAAAATTATCCTGCTTCTCAAATTTGACATAAATTGGAAGCAATTAATAAGTGAAATAATCAAGCAGTCATTTAATCAGAGTTAAAACTGTGTGTAAATATATTTACATATTTATTTATAAAATTGCATTTAAGTATAGTGATAACAGTCTTTATTAGAAAAAGTGCTCTGATTTAACACGAATTGACAAGGATTAGGATTTAACAATGAATTAATTACTGTTTCCTGTTTGAGGGGGAATATAAGTTCCCCAAAGATTCTGCTTTTAGTACTACCATCTTTTTCCCCAGATGTTCTCAAATACATTCTGCATTGTTTTAAAACAGCTCTAATCTTTAATACGATTATCTGTAAATTTCCATTGTTTACTGAGGGATTTTTTCAGATTATCAAATCATTTTATATACAAATCCTCCTTTCCTTGGTGCATAGCGTAACTCTCTGTTGCATGCCCAAGGCAATGCCCCAAATGAAACCAACTGACATCAATTATTGATGATGATTGATTACTCTGCCTGCTGGGAAGTGAAATCAAGTCTCAATTCAGGATTTGTTTCAAACACAGGGCAATGAGAGCAGGTGCCGGGAGACACTGGAGCGTGTGCATTGATTTGCAGTGTAAGCATAGGCAGGTGACTTATGAGTACATGGGATTGGGTAGGGGAAATGGTTACAGCCAGAGTTGTCATTGCTTCTGAAGAACTTGGGTGGTGTGTTTTCCTGGTACCAACACACCAGAATGAGAGGAGCTTTTCTTTCTCATCATGGTGGTCATGTTGCATTACACTGGAGCATGCGATAGCACTTAACAGGAGGGGAGAGCCCCTCTGTCCCTCTTCATCCCACCTAAATATGGCCTGATTGGATTTGCTCTGACTCCATCAGGCTTCACAAGCTGTAACTGTACTCCCTATTTCTCATGCACCAATAACTGTCTTTCAGTGGGGTTTCCTATGTGTGAAATCAAGTAACTTAACAATGAAAGTATACTTAAGCATCCTTTATGCCACTCCTTTTGTGTCTGTCCTTTGTGTGGGATTGAGTTGCAGGGGGAAAAAAGCTTCAGAATAGAAACCAGCAGCTGAGTTACAGCATAGGTTCAGGAGAAGTGAGGGAAAATTGAAAGGCAGTGGATAAGCTAAAGCATGGCATTTCTTAGTTTTATAAATTACCTCTGTGTAATTGTAGGCATCTTTTTAATGGAACATATGCAGCAATTACATCATTAGTAAAATGCTTATTGCTTGTGAGGTTTAGAAGGAGCTGGAAATACTGCCTGAGCTACAAGACAGCTTAGAGACAGCTGAAAACTGTATTATGCTTTAGGGGAAAATAAGTCTGATTGATTTGTTTCCTGGAGGACAAAGTAATGAGTGAGGATTTGGGTCCAGCCAGATTTCCCCCATTGCAACTTCTTTCCAATGGGCCTGCCTGGGTTCCCCTGTAAATCATTCACTCTTGCATGTTGTTGTGGTAAGCTGTTTTCAGGCTTTCAGAACAAGAGACAAAAGAAGGGAAATACACATTGTTTTCAAAACCCAGCACGGAATTTCTTGGGACAGAGCAAGCTGTGCAGAAACATAAGCATTTTCCATATTTGAGGTTGTCAGAATCTGTTGTAGGAAAAAAGGTCAGATATCAATACAAGAGTCTGATATTTCCCCATCAGGACTACACCTCCATTTTTGGATTCAGGAGTTCCAACTCCAAATGTTCGGCAGGAATCAGAAGTAAGTGAAAAAGGATGCATCTTCGAAGGACAAAGCAGTGCAGTGAGAGAGCTTCCCTTGTTGGCAAAAGCCTGAGTAAGCAGGTGGGGCTGGCAGCGTGCCCTGGAGGTTAATGCAGTCAGTCACCAAGCTGGAGGGGAAGGTGAAGCCCTCACTTCTGCCCAGCTTCTCAGGAAAGGTCCTCTGAGCAGGCTTCTGCTGCTGCCTCCCATTTCTTCCCCTTGGGTGCTGGGAGAAAGAAATGGTAGTTAGGACCGAGACAGTGCAAGGCTAAAAAAAGCCCACCCAAAAATCAATGTATATAGTATTGATGGCATTTAGAACAGTGTTCATTTCTTTCTTTGGTGAGCTCCAAGCAGCAGCAGGGCCAGCGTTTCCTTTCTTCTGCAGCTGAGCTGCCCCAGTGGGCCCAGAGGTTGCTGTCTGCCCACCCATCCATTCCAGCTGCCTGTTGTGCTGGCTGGGGTTTTATGGTGCCACTGAGGCTATTTCTGGATGACAAATCTGTATTAGAGAAATATTTTTTTAGTGCTAATGCAGGAGCGGTCTAGCTGAGCACAGACAGCAGTCTTGTTAATTTTCCAGGCTGTTGCTATCTTACTCTAAGCCGTCCCTAGACAGCCTCACCATTTTATGTTTCCTCTCTAATGGCATGAGCCAGGATGTCATAATATTCAAAAT
This sequence comes from Molothrus ater, assembly GCF_012460135.2. Taxonomy (NCBI): domain Eukaryota; kingdom Metazoa; phylum Chordata; class Aves; order Passeriformes; family Icteridae; genus Molothrus; species Molothrus ater. The sequence goes on from NC_050479.2 coordinate 69,904,340, forward strand.
CAAATGTACCAGAAAATATAATAAATTAGAGTTGGGCTAGCAGAGTAATTGAAGAATAAACTGAATTTAAACCGAACAGGATTGTGTTATGAACTGATTGCTATTCACAAAATGCACCAGAGGAGTGTGACTTCATGTAGATTTACTATTGATGGCAGCATTTCCTAGATGGCTCTTGGCAATAAAGAAATGAAAACGGTGTGAACTTTTGGGTTAGTACCAGAACATAACAATGCAGTAAAGGAAAAGTACTGTTCTCGTTACACTGCAAAGTGATTCTGGAAGAAAGATTTTCCTGTGTTTTATTTATTTATTTAAGATGTTTATGTGTATTTAGAAATCATTGACTTTATAAAAAGGGAATACAGGCCTTGGCATGGAAATAACTGATTTTTTTCCCCAACTCTTAATGTAATTCTTCTGTAAGAAACTACTGAGGAAATGTAGCAGTAGAGAGGATTCCTCCTCTCACTTCTGAAAATTGAGTTTAAGGACATTTGATGTCCTTAAGGAATTTTAAAGTTGTTTGCCCAGACAGTTTTACAGCAGATAGAAAATTCTACTCAAAGAAAAATACACAGACTATTTTCTATTTCACTAAACCAGGTAATGTACATACATAAGACATTTTAAAAATAACCCTTCAGCTGTGATGCTGGTAGAGGCATAGAGAGATGGCATAAGATCTGGATTTGTGAGCTACGAGTTAGCTGAGCTGAGCCCTGTGTTCTTCTGTTCTCTTGAAATGTGAAATGAGATAGAGCTAGTGAAAGGCACCCTGAGGGTTGCTTGTACAGCCAGAAGCCATGGGAAAGCCTGTGCAAATGGAAGCAGTCAGCAGCAGGTACTTGCTAAAACATAGCAAGTGCTGTCTGAGCTGCTGGGCTGAGGAATCTGCGTGGGTTGTGCGCGAGCCAGCCCTCTGCTGAGCAGGCCTGTTGATGTTGAGGTAGTCAAACTGCTGGTGTGCAGAGAAACTGAAAAACCACACTGGACAATACTTTATTTTCTATTTATTCTTACTTTGAGAACGCAAAAGAAATTTTGCAAGGATGAGCTTTTTGGGAGCAATGATCCAAGCTCAAGGCAAGACTCATCTGCTTTCACAATTGTGTGCTGTGATGGAATACCAGCAAATAGAAGGGCTGTTCAGTGGTAGAAATTGAACAAGCCTACAAGCCTTTGGTGGAAGTGGGGACAGATGGGGAAAAAAGCAATATTACTGCCCCAAAATAATTAATTTTGTAATTATAAACAGTGTGATTTGTTTAATTGAGCTCTTCTAAGTTTAAAGGTTTAAGTTGTGTTTAAATGTGAAATGGTATTTTTATTTTCATTATTCTTGTAAAATTTAAATAAGGTTCTCTACCAGAATGGTAATGAAATCAATTTGATTTTTAAACTAATACTACAGAATGGTAAAAAACAAGCAGCACTTGTGAGCTAAATACTTGAATATATACAGTAAGGTTTAGCATTATTAAACTAATTCAAAACGCTGTTAAATCCCTTGATTTAAATTACTTCACTGTGCCATGACCTGATGGAATTAGAAATTAATCTAGAAGATACAATTAATAGACTACATACATCTCTCATGTAATACTTAAACTTAATTATTTTTCTGTGTGTATTTTGATCACTTAATAAGTTATTTCCTTGCATCCATCCCATATCCCATAGAAGTAGGCTGAGGGATCACCCCAGGAGGGAGCATGGACAGCTACTGTCTGTCCTTTTGGGCTGACTGGGAAATAGTTAGGGCCAGTTTCATAAACAAGCTGCCAACAACCTTGGCTCTCTCTTCAAACTTGTGTAGGAGAGAACTTGGGAGAATGCTGTTATAAAGGAAAAAATAATCTTCCTAACAGTAGGGGGGAAATCGGCAGCATTTAACCCACTTAAAAAGAAACAGGCAGTACAGGAATTCCTACAGGAAGGTTTTGAGGAAGGTAGCCTTCAAGATCTGGTATTTCTGCTTGCTGCAATGGGAAGTTCTGATATTTTGTGAAAAATTAAGAGCTCTTTTGTGTTAGGACTCCCTGTTACTTGCCAGGTGGAAAGTAACAGGGAGTCCTAACATCCCAGGTGACTTTTCATGAGTTAATAAAACACTGCTTATCTTTGAGAGCTTTCCCCAGTGGAACACTTGTAACAAGTGTTGTCTGATTAAGGTTTTTTCTGGCTGTGCTCAGTCCCTTTCCTAATGCTTCTTACTTTGTTAACTTAGCACACGGAATCTGTGTGCTATGGGTGAGCTCTTAGTGCAGGTAAGACCACTGGAGAAACTTTGAGTGCAGTTGTTAGGGAGAAATATGATAGGTAAATGGAGTTCTTTCAGAGACTTGTGGAGCATGATTTTCTTTCAAAATATGCTGGTGGCATGGAATAAAGTCATTATTTCTGATAAAGTTCATTTCAGTAGTAAATATTAGAAACAACTCAGTTTGAGCAGTCCAGATTGTTTTGGAAGCTGTAGGCAGTTGAATGATGTATTAGAATTCAAGCAGTATATTTTTGTAACATTTAGAAGCAGAAAATCTAAACCACTTTCAGAGGGTGAATGCATCCTGGAAACATGCAGCAGTTACCATGATTAACCATTGGAAAACACTGTTGTGCTCAATCTTGTAGTAATGTGACCAAAGGTCCTTTGAGAACCAAAAAGAGTAGTAACAAGGAACCCAAAGGTGCTGTTGCTGGGGCATGGGCCACAGGCAGTACCTGGGACTTGCCAGTTTCTGATGTGAATGCTTTCAGGTAACATGTGAAAGCTGGAAGGACTTGGAAAAGAAAAAAGTTTAGAAAAAAATATTAGAGGATGCTTTATTTAAGAACTCTTCTTTCCTCATCTGATTGGTAAGTAAACCACAGTGCATAAATGTAATGGAAGCTTTCATAATTTAAAAAAGATGTTTATATATCTGGTGGCATCACTGATGGGCAGCTAATCCAGTTAGGTGTGGCTGGTGACAGTTTGCTACAGACTGAGTAAATACCATAAATACCTAATGATGGGAAACTCAGGAACTGTCAACATGACCAGCTAATACCACTAAGTAAAGATTTCACTCTTGGATCCAGAATTGCAGAAGTGTGTATTTAATGTGTACACGTGACCTAATCACTTCAGGTAGTTCCACTGTGCAGTGATGCTGTTGGGATCAACATTTAATGCTGCAATCTCTGTTGAGGAATGCTTTTTCTGTATTAGGTAGGCAGGGAGACAATGTTATGTAAAGTCATTGATGTCATTGCATGGTGGCTGATAAAGCGGACAGGTGGGATGAGAAATCTGAGACTGATGTGCAAGATATCCATCCTTGTACACCCTGCTGCTGGCGTGGTGTTGGACTGCTCAGGATCATTGTAGGTGTGTTATTAAATGCTTTAGGGATAGCCTTTTAAAAATATGGCAAGTCAGCTTTGCCACGGACACTTCTATGCCTGAAGAATCTTTTCAGTCTGTTATTTTAAGTTATGCATGCCCCAAAGCAAGTGTAAGTCTTAAAATCAGAAAATACCAGGGTGGAAGGCACCTCAAGGATCATCTTGTCAACCTTTCCTGACAGAAGCACAGGCTAGACAAGGTGGTGCAGCACCTTCTCCAGATGCATTTTGAAAGTGTCCAGCATTTGGGAATCCATCATTTCCCTGGGGACATTATTCCAAGAGCTGATTGTTCTCATTGTGAAAAACATTCCTTTTTTGTCCAATCAGAGTCTTCACAGAGATAACTTGTACCCATAAGCCCTCATATTTTCCATGTCTCCTTGTAGAATAGGAGTCTCCAGCTTCTTTGTAGCCACCCTCTAAATACTGGAACATGTTGATAAAGTCTCCCCTAAGCCTTTCCTCAAGGCTGAACAAACCCAGTTCTCTCAGCCTCTCCTCATATGGCAGACTTTCCAGTCCTTTGATCATCTTTCCCCTCTCTGGGCCTTCTCCAGTTTCTCCATATCTCTTTTAAGCACTTCTAAGTGTGTCCATTAGATAGGGAGATGAACAGCTCATAAATTCAGATGTTGCTCTATTTCATGTTCAGTCAAATAGACTTTGATGGTTTTAATGTAGCAGCACAAAGGCATTTTGAGTTTTGTGAATGCGAAAAGGAATATTAATTCCAGCTTTATCTCTGAAAAGTTCAATGAAAAAACCAGGGAAGAGCCTTTCACATGTTTCACTGTGTTCTTTTCCTACCTTGGTAAGAGCTGCTTCTCTTTTTCATTTACAAAGAATGTAGTAGCTGAAAAGAAACTTTCTTCATGTGAAAGAAAAGAAAGAAAATGAGAAAATGAGTCTAGAAGATTGTCAGCAGAAATATTTCATGGGGTTCACAGAGGGTCTCTTTGTACAAAAATGGGAGAACTACAGATACAAACTAAGTCTCTGAATGAGGCAATAGTTTCTTTGAAATGGCATGCCAGTAAAATTCTTTTTTTTTTTTTTCGTCTCACCTCTTCCACATTTCTGAATAGGGCGTAGAAAAAGCCCATCAGAAAAGTTCATAAAGGTTAAAACCTATGATTGTCAGCGACTTAGAGATTATTGGGTAAAGGCATTAAATAAGTGAGGTATACAGTGACTGTTTTGGGGGCATTATGTTGTTCTGTTGCACCTTACAAAGTTAAAATGTCATGAGTTAAAAATGTGTTTCCTCATATTTATGCACAACATAGACCAGCACAATTGCTCAGCTAAACAAACAGGACATTTTCAATTATAAGGTGCCATTACCTTTGTGTGTTCTTGTCATTTATGAAATCAGTGGGTGGTTAATTAAATTGCTCCTTTGGACTCTCCTGAAGGCTGTGTATTAATTATATTTTAGTGGTGGTGTGCACATTTCTCAACTTTTTAATGAGGGTAAAAGTTGTTTACCTCTTCCTTTGTGAATGCTTTTTTTTTTTTTTAGGTAGGTATAATATGGGGTTTTGTGGTAGGTTTTTCTTTCTTTCCCATAAATCTCATTATTCAGCTGCTCTTTGCAATCATGTGGCATGCCTTAGTTTAAATGAAATCTTAAAATGTTAAATTTCATGTTGCAAAGTACTGCTAAAGCTGCGGAGTCTGCGTGTTGAACTCCACGTTGTTGGAGGGAACAGGTTCAACACTCAGGAGAGCAGGCTCCCTTCAGCCACTCACGTCTTTTGAAAGCAGTTCTGGGGCTCACACCCAGAATTCTTGTTCAGCCTGTTGGCTGAGCAGGCAGATTTCGGCTGTCCTCCTCCTTTCCTCCGTAGAAGGAGCAGCACTGATGCTTGTGAGTTCAGAGGGAGGCTTGTGGTGGCAGTGCTGGGTTGGGGAGCAGCTGTTGTGTGGCAGGGTAAAGGCTGTGCTTACACCCCCTTCCTTTGCTGTGTGGTGTTTCACCATGCTGTTCCATACAGCTGAGATCTTCGTGAGGAAAATCGTGCTGTCTTAGCAAATGCCATTTCCAGCTATGACTTTAATCAATGACACATGTGCTGAAGGAAGCCCATGTAGGTGTAGTGCTGGTGTGCTCACAGAGGAACACAGTAGCTGGGATTGGTTTGTGTTGGTTCTTCAGCTGAAATGGAGCATTACAAGTAGGTGTAAAAACCCAAAGAAAATGCCGCTAGCCTAGCATGACTATCATTGACATTGTCATTTTAAGGCTGTTGGAAATGTCTCTAGCAGAGGTCAAAAGTTTTCTTAGTGCTATGTCTTTGAAATACCATCACAGGTTTTATCTCATGGGAAGGAGCAGAATGGGCCTCACTTCTGACTGGACAATTTATTTAACTGGTCTGATGGTCTCACCAGGGGTGATGTCTCATCTAGGCCATGCAGCTCTTCTATGAAGCAGAACAGGACATCAGTCCTCTTCATTATGCTGTTTATCTAAGCCTGTTTGTTTAAAGCCACACCAAGCCAAGAAGAGGCAGGAAAAACAGATTTGTTGCTTTTTCATAGGGATGATTTACTTTGCAGTGATATTTTCTCAAGTGGAGGATATTATAAAGGCCACCCTGAAGTCTTCTGAAGTATTCCCTGAGACCTCGAACTGAACCCTGTGCTGCTGGAGAATGCTCTTCTACTGCTATTTATCATGGTGTTTGTAGATTTGGAGGTTTTTTTCATCCACTTCATGGAACTAAGTGAAGGAAGAGGACAGTCTTGAGGGATAATGGTGGTTATCACATTTAGCTGGTCGTTGACTCTCCTGTGTGTAATTTGTCTGGTATAAGGGAAAAATAATACTAAAGTATTCAATTTGTAAGTGGAGTTACTAGACTTTATAAAAGCTGCTATGGAAGATAGTTGTAGTTTGTGGCTCTGCAAATAAGCATGATTTTATAGTATTCAAAAAGCCAGAAACTTAGTTAATTTGAAAGAAAACCATAATAATATTTCCCCTCCTTTTTTAATCAACAAAAGTAAAGTGATTTCAGGGTGTAAAATGGACTTTCTGTGTTGAGTACACCTCTAGTATTGAGATACTGAATTATATATGGAAATTGAGACTTTGTCAGAAAGTATGTGCAGTTTTGAAAACAGTCTCAGTATTCCACTTTAAATTTTTTCTTTAAAAAAGCAAAATTTTCTGAAATAGAAGAGTGGAAGAAAGAAGAAGGATGTTACATAATCCACTTGGTTGTTTTTCTTGCAAACATTTTGTTGCTTTACATAATATTTATAGCATAGAGAATGACAGGGACTCGAAATGTCCCATCTGTGTTGTAAAGCCACTGTACACGCAGAGTTACTGTAAGGATTCCTGCACAGGTCATCCCTGTGTTCTGTGGGGTGTGCTTACAAAACTGTGAGTTGTGAGGTGCTACGGGGAGTAGCAAGGTTTCATTATGCATGCACAAGAAATGGCTGGCGACATTTTAGCCTGCAGTTAATTTTAATGTTAAGTTTAGGTTTTGAAAAGGACACAGTGTAAGAGAGTTTCTGCAGATCTTCTACACTGGCTCCTGCTCCGGTTAGTATTTGCTGAGCCACGGCTGTTAGGGCTTCACTCATATTCGTGTGAGGTTAGGTGATTAATTTACTGCTTTAAGGAAATCAAACCCTGAGAGCTGCTTAGTGGCTTTAGGAGGAACTGGTCCTGTTTTAATTACCCATTGGTGAATTAATTTGTGTATACCAGCATGCCGACAGCCTTTCTCCTTGGAGTTCCCTGTTACCATGTGATATCCCCTCCTCCAAGAGATGAACAGTATATTCTTCTTTTCCTGTTGGCAGGTGTTCTGTGCTGCCTCCGCTGGCATGGAAGGCTAAGAAATGTAGACTAAAAAGGTGATTCTGAAGGGAAGGGGCTGTTGTGCTCTGTGTTGCAGGTTTTGTAACAGATCCTGGGTTCCGGCTGCCAAGGAATTGTACCGGGGTGTTTCCAGGGCTCTGCTCGGCATTTTAAGGATGCTCCTCTTCAGAGGCTGGGTGCCAAGTCCTTAACTGCAGGTTAGACCCTGTGATGGGAATTACAAACAAGAAATGAGGGGGATGCTTTTGATTCGGCTTGTTTCAAGTGCATAGGCTATTCATACATGAAGTGGAAAGTGAGTCTCTTTTAAATTAGCTGGTTTGTGCTTTTTGTTTATTTTTTTTTAATTTCTTTTTCCTTGGCTTTTTCCTAAATTATGTGGTTCTCTGTTTTTTGTTTTTTTGTTTTTTGGTTTTTTTTTAACAGGCTGGTGCTTTGCAAAATGCTGTGGTCAGGAATCTAGATTTCACTTGACTAAATACAAAGGCTCTTTCTGGTGATTTGTATGTATGTGAATTTGTAAAGATTAAAAAAATTTTAGCTATGCGCAGTAAAATTCAATTTTAAAAACACATTTCATGCATTATGTGAGATAATACAAAGATAAAGAGTATCTTTGTAGTCAGAATGTGAGAAGAAGTGAAATAAAATGAAACATTTATGCAAATACAAGCAGAGGTCTGTGTACCTTCTGCCTGAAATTAAACCAATGTCCTCCTTTCTCATGGCTATTTGTATTATTTATAATTGCATGAGATGTGTATTGAGAGGGTGGCTGGGAAATAAGCTCTTAAATGTAAAAGCTCTTTGGTCTCCTAGGATACCTATGTAGTAATAGTTGTACAGTTATCCATAAGGTTTTCCATTGGGCATCCTAGAAACCCTCTAAACTTCCAGGTAGCCTTTATTAACCACCTTGCAAAAAAAAGGTTGCTCATTTTGCTAGGCACCGTGCAGAACATGCAAACTTTAAGTAACACAAGTCCTTTGATTAAGACTTTTTTAAAAATTAGGAAGTGATGACATGCTTCTGAAAAACAGAATGAGAAAGTAAAGATCATTCAGGCATTTGCTCCTTCTATTTTCACTAAATCTATTTGCCTTCAGGGTTTGTTGATGTATACGAATTTTGAAAAAACTTCACTTAATGTTTTCAAGTGGAAATGTTTGTCTGAAAGAATAACTCCCATTTTGCTGTTTTTCTAGGATTTGAGGAGGGGAAGGAAGGGAAGAGAAAAAGGGGGGAGCAATTAGGGTGTCAGGTCTGGCTGTCAAGCATTGTTTTTTTAATTGAAGATGGGAAATTGTTGGAGAGGTTCAGTCATTTTGTTGGTGATTTTTCTTACCCCAAGCATACTGTGTATCAATGTTAAACCTAATTATTTGGGATAAGATTTTATAGCAACTTCATTGCACACTTTGGCCCCCAGTTTTCCACTAACTAGGAATCTCTAAGCCAAAGCACCCCCTTGGTTGCATTTGAAAGTTTGAAGGGAGTCAGGAGGCCAGTGGAAAACAGGGGTCACCAGCCAGCCAGACCCTCAGCAGATGTGCTGTTCTCCAAATCTCTCATCTAGAAAAAAACCACACCTTTTATTATATATAGGAAAGCTGCAGTGATTTATTTTCATGTACTCAGTGGAAACAAGAGAGTCTTTGTAAACCCTTTATGGTTTAGATTCCATTTAGTAATAAGGTTTGGCTAAAGCAACAGAACATGCTTTAACAGCAAAGTATCAGTTCACAATTTAACTTTATTGAAACTTAATATTCAGTTAAACTGGTCTGTGTGGACAAGCACTAAATCTGAGTTCATACATTTCTAGTCCCGAAGTTTACGAAGGAGAATGTATGCAAATTACTCCCTTCAGCCAAAGTATGGTATATTATTGTAGTAGCTTTCCAGTGTAACTTCTTGGTTCCATGAGCAGTTTTATCTTTTCCATCTTAAAATTCTTCAGCTAGCATGGCCTTTTCACAACTCTGTCATCCCTATATCTTTTATTTACAGTGTCATGTTGCCTGGGTTCTTATCCCATATGACTGATACTAAAAGGCAGTGCTGCTTGTAGTTGAGTCTCCTGCTCTTAAAGCAAGTTGTCTCCTTTGAATGAAACTCTCATCATGTTCTTGCCTGGACTTCTGCTTTTCACATTGCACACAGAAAGGACAGGGTAAAGGCTTTTAATTACTGTGTTTGGCCTCCTCTTTGTTCATTAAATTGAAATTACTAGCTTTTTCACTCTGAAAATCAGTGGAAATCAAGGCTGTTCTCTTACTGCAGTGTTAAACAGTTCTTCACTGATGTGTGAAAAGTTGGGTTTCTGACCCAAATGTCTGTGTGGAAAACAGACATTTCCACACAGAAATGGTGGAAACTGGTAACTGTGGAGCAAGCTATTGTTTGCTTTACACTAGACCCTGTTCCTCTGAGTCACTGCACCAGTCTGAGCTTGATGGTAAGTTTGAGTTACTTGTTAAAAGCTCTGGATTTTACAAACAGGAAGTTTGCAGGTGAACTTCTGAGTAACTCATTGAATCTTTGTTGCTGCTGATAGGAGCAAAAAAGCTTGGAAGTCTGCTATTTCCAAATAACCAGTTGCATGCTAGGTCTGTTGTGTGAAGATATCGTGGCCTTATGAACACAGCAGCTACTGCTCCTGCCTCTGTACGAAGGGTAGGCAGGTGTCTACAGCCCCTCTGGTCCTTGTGTTGCATTTCTGGCATCCTACAGTCTTTGTGCAAGCACTTCTCCCTTTTTGAGGAAACGAAATATGTCCCATGGGAATGTGCATCCTTATCTTGGAGACACCGTAATACTTTGGGATCAATTGCACAGCTCCCAGTGGAGTAGGAGTGTTATCTGGGGTGGTTTCTAGCTTTTGGACAATGTAGCAATGAAAAAAAAAAGTTAAAAGTTTAAAAAAATGTTTCATGTAAGTATCTGGCATAAAACATGTGAAAGTGTTTAGTATGAGTTGGGAGTTTAAAAAAATTATGGAAATAAAAGGTGGTTTATGAATTTTTTATGTCTGTGAACCTAGCCTAACTTGTTGAGAAGTGCTTGGTTTGGGAAAATGAGCATTGTGGTTAGGGAGTGCAAAGAAGATGGATACTCCAGAGGGTGAGTTGTCTGCCTTTTAAAGACCTTTTTCCAAAAGCACTGCTAATGAAGTAATATCCTTCAAAGCAAGACTGGTATTTTAAAAGCTAGCTCTTAAGGGTTGAATACATAGAATAAATGAGGAAGCAAAAATTGTATCATCCCCCACAGATGCAAAATTTCAGCCTGCTGAGAAGAGATTGGACAGGGAGGAGGAGGAGAAGGTTGGCTCCTTCCCGATGTAGCATGTTTTTGTCAGTCTCTGTTGCTGCATCCATTTTGACTGTGGGTACAGAAAAGTGGTGCCTGAAGTTAGGAATCGGAACTCTTCAGCACACCGCTCCTTTACCACTGTCTTCCCAAAACGCGTGACTTGGAATTCCTTGCTGATGTGAGTAAATGTCCTGTACGTATTGTACAAATTCATTGTTAACTATCTTAAGAAGTGAAATGCATTTTTCTTTCATAATTTCATGTCTTTGTTTTTTTTAACAACTTGGGGTTTGTTTGCCAGATGAGCGTAGCAGTTGGAATCCTGATGCCTCCCCACCCTAGCAGACTTCTGAGCTTTGCCCCTTTTTGCTTGTAGCCTTCTGTGAGGACTTAAGTCTCTTTTATTGAGCAATTTTATTCTAGTTTATTTCTTGATTTATACTTCTATTAATGTATCTCTTCTGTCTAATCTCTGCATATGGCTATCAGTTTGATGTTTTACATAGATGCTGCCAATTACCTGGTTTTAGTGTCATTTTTTTTTTCTTTAGTTTTAATTTTTGCTACTCATTTAGAAGATAATGATTATAAGTTTTTGCCTTTCTTTAGGAATATTACCTTTTCTTAAAGAGAACAAGACTACTGAGGAAAACAGACAGAAATGCTGTTACAGCAGCTCAGCTTTCCCTCTTCCACATTATTCATTCTGCAGAGGGGAGTTAGGAGATTGCTGTTTAACAGTTAGCCCCTGTCACTTGTATGAGTACATGGCAGGGCCTGCTGGCCTGCTGTGTGTGCACTGCTATGCAGCTTTGCTAAGATTTCTCACTTGAATCTTAAAGAACGGTTTTTCAATAGTGTTACCACTGAGGTAGTTTCTTTCTGAGGGCACTAGCAGGAGTCAGAGAACGTGCTAAAGCAGCCAAACTTTGCATCTCAGGCAGGTAAAGAGATGCACCATAGAAGCTTTCCTATGTAATAGCTAGTGAAATTCTATTTTTTTACATGTGTGTATATATATATAACATGCAATCAGGCAAGCTAATAGGGAATGTGAAACAAAAAGCTGGCAAACATGGTTAAGGAGTAGAGAAGTGTTTTTAGAAAAAATGTCTGTTTTTTTCATTCAATAACTGTTGTCTCTACTCTTTCTTGGTGGCTGTGTAATTACAAGGGCTGAAGTGGAGAATATATGATTCCTACAGCAGGACTAAAAACAAATGCAGTCTTTGCTTCTGTATTACTTGTATCTGTCAAATATGTATAACCAGACTGGATTTTACATAGTCAACTCAATGTCCACTTCCTTTTCTGAATCCTGTCTGGAGGCCTCAGATCAAGCAGTAGTCTACTCTGTATGTAAAGACCTGTTTACATACAAAGTATTTAAATGGGCTTTATTTAAGATAATATTTGTATATATTAAGGCTACAACTTCTAGATCTAACATGTTCTTATTATGTAAATTTTGCTGATGTGTGGAGCCATTTATTTTCAGTATCTGTACAGAGTACATCTGTTGCAGTATGACAGGTAGCCTAATTGGAAGGTCTCAGTGTAAAGGTTTTAATTTATGAAAAGCATCCTACAAAATAATATGAGGGTATTTTGCACAAGTCATGTTCTGCCCTTTTTATGTCCCCAAAGCTGGGTCAGGCAGCTGGCTCTGAAAAAAATCTTTTTACGCGTATCAGAAAGAAAGTTTCTCCTGGAAATTAACTGGAAATCAAGTTATGTACAGCAGCAAAGTGAAATGTCTTCAGCAGACTTAATAGGGAGAGGCACAGCCATCATCCTGAAGTGTTAAGAATCAAATTGTCTTTATTGTGCAGTTAATTCAAGTGTCGGCTAGTGCATGGCATCCTAACATAATTCCCAGGCACCAGTAGAGACTGCTCCGCCAGGGCAGTGAATGAGTCACCTGCTTGCCAAGGGGTGGCCAGTGCCAGTCCAGCTTTCCCTGATCCTGGTTGTGCTGGGCTGCAGACCAAGTGGGGCAGTTGTGGTGGTGAGTCGGTCGCTCTGCAGGCAATACCCCTGCTCATGGGCAAGTTGTAATTAGGCCTGTGTGTAGGTAGCCTGAGTTAAATACTCTTGACTATGGGCTCAAGAAGGCTCTTATTTTCCTCTTTCCTTTGAGAGTTCTGATGTGATGATACTTGCTTTATTTCATTAGGGAGAAAATAAGCAGTCTCTAGGCAGGGCAGACCGGTTTAAGGGGTTGCCTTAGCTCACCAAGTGATGTTCCTTAGCTGCTGGGGTTTGGCAGGTTGAGGCTGAAAATTGAAGCTGAAAGCTCCAGACCAAGTCTAGACCATTATCTGTGCTCTTCTGCTGTACTTTTAAGTTTCTTTCTCTGGCCATGGGTTGTCATGGGTTCCTTGCAGGCCATGGCACTCACTCCTGCAGAGGACTCTGCCTCCTTTTCTCCAGGAGGAGGACATTGTGTAGCTTATCATTTATCTGAGCTGTCTCTAAACCATGTCCTCTTGGCTCTTTCTTGCACAGATCTTAGAAATGCTTGTTTTCAAAGAGATCGGAGGTTTTTGTTAGCTTAGGAGGTAGCTTCATTTTTTTCACCCTATGTCTAAGCTAAAAAACTGCTTAGTAACAGCATAGTTTACCTTTGAAAATAGCTTTCCCCATCACTCAAGTTGTGATTGATGGGGGAAACCAGCTGTAACCAGTTACGCAAGGTGGCATATGCCTGAAGGAAGAGATGGGATGGTGTTTCTCTCTGAAAATAGTTAAGTCCTACAATTTAACTATTCAGAAAGTTCTTTTATCCTTTCCACCCCTCCACCTCCAGCTTCTCTCTGTCATCAAAGCCATTTCATGATTAATCCCAGTGCTGTCTCCCTGAATTTCCTCCATGCACACCCTGTAGGGATGGGGGCTGGTTATAAAGAAGTGCGGGAAAATGGAACATAGCTCTTGGATTCCTTTATTTCCTTTGAATCACTACTGCTCCTTAAAATTTGAATTAATCAAATCAAATTCTCTCTGTACATATCCAGGAATGAGCTACGTTTAATCTAGTTAAGTGTATTCTGTTCATCCACAAAAGTCCCTGTTTCAGGGCAAAGTGCATAGGGGAGGGCTTTCCAGAAGGTTTAGCATCTTGATGGACAGCTTTCTGCTGCCTTCATCTCTCCCAGCAGAAAGGGTGGCACATATGGCAAGGGCTGGTGGACAGATTGCGCGGCAGAAAATATCCATGGCGGATAAGCAAATGTTTTACTCTTTCTTGCTCTTCTCCTCTGCTCCATCAGTGAGAAGAAAGCCTCACTAATTGTCCCCTTGTCTTTTTGACCGTTGGGGTACTTTTTTCACTTCCACTGAATATAAAAGCCCACCTGTTACAGCAGCAGTAATTAAATACTGCTTTCCTTATTCTTTTTGTGCTAGGAAGGAAATTTGTCTTCGGGTCTCCTGGCAGGTAAGTCTGTGTTTTTTCACTTCTGTTTAATTATGTTTCTTTCTATTTACTTTTTCACTGCTGAAAAAATCCAGAAACAAGTTTAGGTACTTGTAAGTTTCTTCTAGGTTTTTTTAATACACTTAGGCCTAAAACCTGCTCTGTTGTTGAGAGTCCTGGGAGCATCTTAAACTCCCCAGGTGCTTGTCCTGTGTTGTTCCTAGCATGGGGCGATTTCTGACACAAAGTGGGGTTAGCCCCCAAAAACAGGCACTTCACTTTCCACTTAACAGAACATTTAGTGTATGTACAGAAAATAGATCTTGCAAATTGTAAAGGGAGCTCCTACCTTTTGTCTTACGAAACATGATGTCAGGGAAAGGCAAATACTTGAGCAACACTTTTATAGGGTGGGTAGCAGTGCCTGCTGAAGAGACTGTGCAAGTTCAAGTTCTTTGATGGGGTTTGTGCTCGCTGCCGACCAGGACATCTGACTAGCCATCCAAACCTGGGTGGCTCTGATCTAGCTTGGCTTGTGTGTCATATTTCCTCCTTTTTCTGCGTTGCTCTTGTTCAGTAGGACTATGCAAAATTTAGTCTGTAGATGTGTAGCTGTATCTTTGTTAGAGATTCATACTTGTCTCCTTTTCTTTTATGCTGAGATGATTTATTGGATATAGCTCTGTATTTTCTGTAAAGAATGGGTATTTCATTGTAGGAACCTCCGTAGAGTCACAGTCTTTATCTTTCCTGTCTCATTTGAGACCAATTTGACGAAAGTAAAGCTATTTTAATCTCCTGGTCCCAAAATAGAAGCCGTTCCATTTGTGCCATAGAAGATGGCTGCAGCAGGATTTTTGCCTGTTCGAGCAAAACCTTTTGCCCACTTGTTTTATCTCTGGGCACCGAGTCCTTCTTTCATCCTGTCATCCCCTGATGTCGAGCAGCCCTGGCTTTTTGGTGGTGGTTTTGGGAGATGGGTGACATCCATCATCTCTCCTAAGGATGGTCAGTCTTGTGCTGCCCCTCGGTTTCCCCATTCCAGACATCCCTTTGGTAGCTCAGATCCCCTGGACCTCTGCAGGCAGCTGTGGGGCAGAGAGGGGAGGGCGGGCGGTGCTTCTGTGGTGCCCCTGCCTGGCAGCGTCTCACCCCCCTGTGCAGCAGGGACCCTTAACGCTGTGATGGTAATTAAAGCCTGTAGCCCCCAGTTGCCACGGAAACGCAGCACTCCACAAATACAAAACACAACTTGCGGTCCTGTTAATTTTCCTAAATGCTCCTTATTTGTCAGATTTAAGCAGGGTTTCATGTCGCGTCCTTGAAAAATGCTGGACTGTGAAAATACCCAGCAAGGGAGTGCGTGTGCACTTTTTTTTTGAGGAATTGCATATAAAAACCCTCACCCCTGGGGCAGGGAAGGACAATCATCACCTGTGACCTCTTGCCTTTGCAGCGATGGTGCCACATCAGACCTGGTGTAAGGATGACTCCTTGTCTGGGAGGGCATTCCTTTGATGGAACAAAAAGACTAACACAGAGGCAAAAAATAATCTCTGGAGAGATGGTTTTACTGCAAGCCCAGCGTTGCCTGGTTGTGGTTTAGTGGAACAAAGTCACCATTCAGGTGCAATATTATTTAGTTTGACTATAAAAATTCCAGTCATTCTGCTGAACAACTTGAAAACATGGAAGAGGTTGCTCATCAGCACAAAAAATAGGTGTGTTGGGTAATTGGCATGTGGGGCTGCAGTGATAGCGGAAATTGCTGTGCCCTGTCCATCTCTTGTAGATTTTTGACTCGGAGCTGCCAGGTACTATGTTTTGTCAAAACTTTAATTTGTTTGCATTTCCAAAAGAGGAGGAGTCTAACAGGATTATTGCCTCATAAACTTGGACAGGGATTGAATCGGGGTTTGGTGTTTGAAGGCAGTGCAGCCTTTGGATATCAGTATAATTTACGTGGATATTGTAAAGTCAATACATGTTGCTAGTACTGCTGCACTTGTTTATTATATGGCTTTTATATTAAAGCAGAGATTGTATCTAATGAGCTAGGTCATGCTTATTGGGAGATGGGAAATAACAATTTCCCCTATGGTGATGTTTGCTAGCTATTTATTCTCATTATGTTTTTTTATTAATTTCTTCTGTCTCTTATACTTTCACTTAAGCTAGGGTCTGCTTTGAGAACAGTTACAAGTCATCAGCCTGATGCTGTAATTCCTGTGAAGAATACTGCACTGGGAACTAAGAACTAATGTTTAATTAATGTTATTATGTGGTTTTAAGCAATGGGTTTAACCACTGTCTAGTTTTTCTTTCCTGGGGCTTATGTCAAACACTCCTAACTGCTCAGAGATCCTGTTCACAGCCATGGCATTTGAATAAAGCAGGGGAATTTGAAAATTATGAGACCCTTCTTAGCTAGCTTAGGCAATCAGGGACTATTGTCCATGGAGAACAGATTGTGGAAATCCTGTGACATTTTAAAATTAAGCCAACCTTTCCTGAAATCCAAGATGGATGACTGTGCTGTTGTTCAGAGTTATTGATTAGTGTGTGTTACATATTATCCCTCAAGGTCAAATCGGCCAGGCCGGGCCAGGACTGCCTCAATTTAGGGCCTCATCAAATCTTCTGAATAGCTGTTACAATTTTTTCCATATGCTCCCTTGCCACACTGGAGAGGAATAATGAAGGGTTATATACTGAGGTGTTCCTGTGATGCCAGCTGGCAGCAAAATTTTGGGATCTCATCTCCTCTGAGATGAAGAGAAGAAGCAACTAATGTCCAGTGGCCTTTAATCAAAGGGAAAATACAGGTGGACAGTTTTTCACTTGCAGCTGGTTTAAATTACACAGAAGAAATTAATCATTGATTCAGTGGTTAGATAGATCTCAGTGCAAACGCATCCCCCTGGTTAGAGAGTTCTTAGGTGCAGAACTGAGATTTGCATCCCAGCCATTTTGGGATACAGAGACAATAGAGTCCTCCAAAGGAACAGGGGTGTCATTCATCTCAGGGGTGTTCTTTTGACATTTGCTTTTGCTTGAGAAAATTGCATAGACAGTAGTAAACAAAATAAAAAAATGGGATGTATTAAAGTTGATTTTAAAAGATATTAATTGTTAAGATGGATATTTTGCATAGTTGCTTACTTCTGGGGTATACTTGGGTTTTTGGTAAAATTTTGAAGAGTCAGTTAATGGGCTGTAAATCTCTAGGATTTTAATAAGATAATTTAGAAATAGATTGCTTAAATCTGAGAGCATTAATTGCAAAATACATGTTACCATTAACTTCAAACTGGAACTAGTGTTAACTATTTGTGACTCACTTAAAGACAAGTACAGTTAAAAGGTTAACTTACTGCTACAGTTCCAGTTTGCTTGTGGTTTTCTTTTTTTTTTTTAATAGCACCCATTCAGACAGAAGGAATAAATATTATGAAATCTGATGTAGGTATAAAGCCTGACATCTAATGCTTTTGTAAAAATGTGTTGAGCTTCTCCAGAGAATGTTCATTTCATCAATAAATCAGAACTAGAGGAGACCTAAGGATAAGGCCGTCTTTTTCAGTCTAAAATCACTTTTGTGCCGACTCCACTAAAAAAACTAAAATAAAAATTTGCACATAAAATTTGCAGTTTGGTGTCCAGTCTTGCCCAGTTCCCAAGTGGATTGTAATTTAAAACTGAAAGCAGGGCACCACCTGCACTATTTGACTGTTTTAATGAAGTCCTGGGAAAATTATTTTCTAGTGAATTATATGACTTGAATAACAGGCCTGGCTGGCTCTTTTACCCACTTCATAGTTTTTATAATTCTGGTTATTTTTCCTGTTTGCAGCTTTCCTGGGCTGTTATCATCCTGTGGAGCTGGTGATCTGCTGTGATAGGAGACAGAGAAAATAATATAAGGGATGCAGAAAGAGGGCTGAAGTAGGGTATTATAAAAGGCAGTGCTCTGGTATTGTGGATTTCAGGGATATAGTACCTTACATCAGGGAAATTTAGACCTGACCTGTCATCCCAGCTGTTGCTCAGACCACAAACTCTGTGTTTGTGAACTTTGTAAATAAACTGACATTTTGCACTGGGAACAGATGGTAAAATGTCTTGAGATCATAATTATGATCAATAAAAATTGTGGTGATTGTTTCCTCAGTCATGGAATGGGCTTGCCCCAAGTACAGCACAGCAGTGTGAAAGTAAAGAAATCTTGATTTTTTTAAATTTCTTTTTTTTTTTTTTCAGGTGGTTCTGGTGTCTTTATTTAGGTATTTATTTTTGTTGGTTTAGGGTTTTCATTGTGGTGGCATGATTTCTTCTGAATCTTCATTCTGTAATGCACTATCTCTTTCTTCCACAGCTCTGCTGGCAGAGAGGTGTGGAAGGTGGTCACATTAGCTGCAGAAGAGGTGGTGGGCATAGTTTATATGGCATTTATTGATGATTTAAGTTACCAGGGCAGTGGCAGCACTGAGGCAATGTCAGCTGCCACCAGGAAGAGCCTCTCTCTGGCCCTCTGCAAAGCAAAGCACAGCCCCGGGTTTGTCTCTGCACCAGCAGCATTCAGACCCTGGGATGGGTGAGCCGTAGGAACAGGTGTGTCTGCTCACCTCCTGCAGTGGTGGCAATAGAGTGACTGCCTGTGTCAAGCTCTTGTGATTACAGTAAACAGAGCCTGTCTCTGGGTATACCTTTCCTAAGAGATAAGGCTTGTGATTGTAATTTTTTACATGGCAGTGAATGCCTGGTTACTCTTCTCGGTTTTACATTTTATTCAAAATCTAAAGGAACTTGTTAAAATTTTTAACACAAAAAAGGATTAATTACAACCTCCTGAAAGAGAGGTGCAGATTTCTTTGACCATAGCCAGTTATAGATGTCAAACTATCTCATGGGTATATTTACTGTATGGCACTGACTCATGCTCTGTCACAGACTGCCATGTGAGTTACATGGACTTCAAGGGATAGAAATTCTAGAAGCCTTCAAGGAGGTCAATTTGGGATGGTCACACTCAGGATTCCTGACTGGATCTCAATTACAGTAGTGCACAGAATGATGCTGGGTTTTTCCATAGCCTCAATGATGGTCTTCAACATGCTCATGGTGGGAAGTGGAGGGGCAAGTACCAATATCCACAGTCCTCATGACCAGTGACAGGACTCAAGGAAACAGCATGAAGCGGAGACAGGGGATGTTTAGGTTGGATATCAGGAAAAGGTTTCTCACCCAGAGGATGGTTGAGCACTACAATGGTATCCTCAGGGAAATGATCCCAGCACCAAGGCTTACAGAGTTCAAGAAGGCTTTGGGCAAATGCTCTCAGGCACATGGTGTGACTCTTGGGGTGTCCTGTGCAGGGCCAGGAGTTGAACTTGATGATCCTGATGGATCCCTTCCAACTCAGAATATTTTGTGATTCTGCATATCAGGACTTGGTTCTTTCTTGGGTTTTTGGTTGGTTGGAGAAGGAGGAAGAGTCCTGGTTGTAGTCAGTAGTAGGTACAGGTCTACAGTTTGGGCAGCACACGTACAGTGGTTTTTGCTGCCTGTTCTGTGTGTCACTTTGCTCTGCAGGACCTGTTGGTGTTGCAGGTACCCCAAGTTCAATACAACTCTGTGCTATGTATTCCTCCCCTGCCTTGACTGACAAAATAATTTGGTAAAGTCACAATTCAGTGCTGTGTTTTGCTAGAACATTTATCTGGTTTATTTTGCATTACATAAAGACCAGCCATTAGATGGGTCTCATCCCTTCTGTGTTAATCCAGCAGCACGAATGCAGCGAGAGAGTGCTCTGGTTTGAGCACGAGGGCCCCGTGCGCTGCTCTCCTTATCTGCTCTCCAATCTTTGAGCTCTTACATAATATATTTACAACTGTTTTTTGACTAATCTCTTTTGGGGTCTCATTTTGCATTCTTAGTCTCCAGCAACAAAGAGCTGCTATGCTCTTCCCTTGTGAAATCCTTTCCAGAAGGTGCACATTATC
Source organism: Molothrus ater (assembly GCF_012460135.2). NCBI lineage: Eukaryota > Metazoa > Chordata > Aves > Passeriformes > Icteridae > Molothrus > Molothrus ater. The sequence continues at coordinate 69,924,313 of NC_050479.2, forward strand.
TACTACAAGACAGGGCAACGATGAGCATCAATTTCCATGGCAGAATAGAAGCCTGGATTACAAATTACTATTTAATCCTTTTTACGTCAAAGGATATAATAATCCTTGTAAAATGTGCTCTAAGTCTTGTGCTTGACTGTGTGAGGTTAAGGAGCAAAAATCAAAATAGGGAATCTCGTAAAAAGTAAGACATGAGGAAATGTGTGTGTTCGACATGAATTTCAGAATATGGTTAGAAGTACATTTCAGCAGTCAGAAATAAAGATGATGGGCCTGATACCTAGACTGCTGGTTTTCATTTTTCTCTATCTTTTCTACTACTTTGCTACAAAACAGTCTCTGTCGTGAGCGTTGCTTGCTGAATTGCAGTAAAGAATTTAGGTACAAAGTAAGCATTGTTCTAATTTGATTTTTTTTATCCTCCCACAAGTAAGAACATTTAGCAAAACTAACAAATATGGAGGTGCCTTAAGACTGTGAGAAAATCTGTTTTATTTTCTAAATCATCATGCTATGTGCGTCAAGCAGTGTGATTCTGTAAGGGAGAGAAGGGTAAATAAGGTTGGGAGGGATAAGGATTTAGTGTTTGAAATTGCAGACTGATGGCTGCACAACTTCCTGCCCAAGCAGCTATTTTAAGAGGGGCAAAGTTTAATAACATAAAAAGTTTAGAAAATAAATCCCGTGGTGACAGACCTAGAGTCTTTTCTTGCTACACTGAGTGTGCTATAACTTTGTTAGGTAAAAAGCAAAACAAGTAAGTTGTTTGAAACCAGTAGTTTCATATGATTAGTTTATTCCATATTTTTATTACTGGCCTCTGTACTAAATCAGATGGGGCATACTGGATAGAATCTGTCCTTCTTACTGTGTAGCAATCCACAGAGGAAACCTTGAAATAAGGTTTGCAATATTTGCAATATTACTAATGGAATGAACTGGGCTAAGCTGTTTGCTGTTATTTTCAGTGCTGTGTATTTAGAACATTACTAATAACCTAATAATCTGTATAGTCAAAATCCAGAAAACAGAGTAGGACCAGATTAAAAATGTTATCTCATACTAAAGAACACGATTATTTGATCATATAACCATCATTTCACAATAGGGTATTTTTGTGCCAAATGCTAATTGCACGCTTCTAGTGTAACAATGCATTATGTGGTGTCCTTGCTGTCACAAAATGGTCATCTTGCAGGTGAAGACACTGCACTGCACCAGCTCTTATGAAGCCATAAAATGTTTGTGTTATAAAAGGATTCGTATTTGTAGATTTTTCATTGTTCTTTTCTTTGACAAACTTACAGAAAACAGGAATATTCCCCTGATCTATCTTGATCTTGTATTTTGGTAAATCCAGAAGTCAAATGTTTTGAAGAGAACTTCCATATTTCCTGCAAAATGAATAATTTCTATTTCTTTATTTGTTGCAGAAAATGACTGAAGAGCATATATAAGTAACCCTGGAAGAAGTTGCTGCTCTGTGAGCTTTACATGAGCATCCCCATCCTATGAGAAGGAATAGGAGAAGGATCCGTCAGCCTTCTTAGCTGTAAAATGGGGACTGCAGGTGACGACATGGCTGCAGTGGAGCAGAATGCCTCTTTGAACCCTCTGTGCTTTGAGTGTGGCCAGCAGCACTGGACAAGGGAGAACCATCTCTACAACTACCAGAACGAAGTGGATGATGACTTGGTCTGCCACATTTGCCTTCAGCCCTTGTTGCAGCCGTTGGACACTCCCTGTGGACACACTTTCTGCTACAAGTGCCTAAGGAACTTTCTGCAGGAGAAGGATTTCTGCCCACTGGATCGAAAAAGACTCCATTTTAAACTCTGCAAGAAATCCAGCATCCTTGTTCATAAACTGTTAGACAAGCTTTCTGTTTTGTGCCCCTTCTCTTCTGTGTGTCAGGAAGTGATGCAGCGATGTGACCTGGCGGCACATCTTAAAAACAGGTGAGCGCTGCAGGTGCTTGAGCTGCATTTTCCCTACATGCTTGTTTGTGGTCAGTTTGTGTAGCAGTAGAAATTGTGGGCAGGAAGAGGGGGAGAGAGTTGGTGGTGGCTTTTAAATTCACAGCAGAAGACCCTAGAAAATGGTCAGTCTGTAGCTGTGCACAGGCAATGCACTGGATTACCCCTTTTTTGTGCATCACACCAGAAAATAGTGAAGACTGTTTGGTGGCAGCCATGGGGACAATGATGTGGATCATTAGAGGTCTGAAGAAAATTATTTATCAAAAAAATAAAATACTGTGGCGGTTGATTACAGTAGGGGGAAAAAGGCTGAGGGAGTGGGAAAATTAGAAATGTGCAAACTGTCTGCAGTAGGAACAAAGAAGATCGAGTTCAGATTTTAGGGGAAAAAGCTTTATAATGGTCAGGCATTGGCATGGCTTGGTTAGGGAGCAGTTGTCCAGTCCCCATTTTTAGAAGTGTTTATGAACACGTTAAACAAACTTTCATCAGGAATAGTTACATCAGAATTGATTCTGCTTTGAGGTAGGCAGATGGACATGGTATCTCTCAGGACTTACAGACCTTCTCTGCCTGCCCTCAGTCCAGTCCAGGGACACTGGTGACCACCCAGACAGGTTCATTTGAGAGGTGCATGGACCTGCTCCATGGGCTTGTTTCCAAGTCTTGGTCTTTGTACCTTTGGAGACTCTTGCAGACCATCTTTGCAGGGAGAGTGGTGTTGCAGAGGAGATTGGGAGCGTGTGTGTGGTGCAGATGTGCCTGCAGGCAAGTGCTCTGCCAAGAAGGGGAAAAGGACAGAGACCACCTGCCTTGGCAACTATTTGTTCACACTCATATTTCCAGTGTGCCCTCTTCCTTTTTCCACACATCCTGAAGGCTTCTGGGGATTCAGAGGCTGGGAGGACATGCAGAACGTGCCGCAGCCCTGTGGACTGTGGTGAGCATAGAGCTTCCTGGCTGTGTTTGGTTGTAGTAGTATGGTGTCCATGTCAGGGAGGTACAGGGGCTAATTAGGAGCCTTTCTCTCTAGGTTTTTATCTTCTTTTTTTTTTTTAAATTCTCCACATAGCTTCCATGTTAGTTTAAGCACTTGCTTGTTTGCTTGTGGCAAGTAGTTTCTGATCTATACGATGACTTGAGGGTGTTGAGGAGGCCTAAATGTTTTATGATTCTGTTTTAATAAAAGGCAAAGTTTAACTGATTCAATTTTAATAAAAGGCGAAATGCTATCAAGACTACTGCTAAGTATCTGATTCATCTTCTGCTTTCCCACTGTCATATCCCTCACCTCTTCAGTCCTTTTTCCTTAGCTGACGTAGTTTTGAATGATATTAGAGCTGTTTAGAATGGGGTTATGCAATTTATTTGTACATAGAACACTATGTATATACTTTCAAAGTATACAAAAAATATCCATTTACTTCATGCACAAGGTTATTATGGAATTCAAGTGAGCTGAGTCACAAGCTTTTTCTGTTTGTCGGCTGGAAAAAGCTTTCAGTTGCAGAAGGCTGCTCATTTTCAATTCCTTCTGTTGTCTTGGTTATCTTGGCTGATACACATTTTGAATATATGGTGATTTACAGTTTTCAATTAAGTTTATTTGCAAACATCTGAACCACCTATAAATTACCATTGCTGGCATAAATGATGGCAGCAACTGCATAGTTTGAATTTAATTCTATATGGATCAGTGAATCCAGTAAACTTCTACTACTGATCATTACATTTAGGAAAGAAATACAAAATTCAGTATTGTTTTAATTGTTGGCTTTGATTAATATAAACTAGTCTCAAAAAGCCTTTACATGAGATGGTTTGTGTTTCTGAAGAAAGCAGTATGGTTGGTTAATTTTCACTGTCTAAAAACCTTCACACTTGGGTTTTCCAGTGGTTTTTTATTAGCTTCATTTGAGCATAAAAGCTGGAAGAAAATGTCGTTGTATCCACCAGGTACCTCAGAGTGTAAGGAGAATTACTGTAAGATGCTCCCACAAGGAGATGAGAGGCATCAGACACAAACCTGATTACTTCACAGTCACTAATTGCACTCCAGGATACCTCATTGCACAAAGAAAATATTCTTGATTTCTCAAACTCTTGAGTTTCATTACATTCCCTTGCAAACTTGGTTTTTAAAGTTAAGCACAGTGCATGTAATATGATTTAAAGGGAAGAACCATGAGTCATGTTTTTCAGTCACTTGGTATAGAAAATTTGCTAGTGTTTGGTAGAGTAAGTGTCAGTTTCATTCCCTGGAGTTGTTTAAGGAAATGGCATGTGGCACTCAATGCCATGGTCTAGTTGACACGGTGATGTTTTGTCATGGTTTAGACTCTATGGTCTCAAAAGTTTCTTCCAACCTAGTTAATGCTGTGTTTCTGTGATTTCTAAATATCAAAGGTACATTTATGAGAAGAAAATCTGACAAAAAGTTAATGAGATTTTCTGTGTATGATTTTAATTGAGTTAATTATGATTTTAATTGAGTTAATTCTTTTGGGTTATTCAGAGGTGAAAGAAGTCTATTGTATTATAATGAGAGGGTTGAGTATTGTATTTATTGCTTTTTAGTTGGGCTTTATCTGTTGCCTCCAGTATTTCCCTATGGTAGCTTAAGTTACCAATTTGGATGAAGACATTTTTCCAACTGGGTAACATTGCAGATAATTTTATGTCAAATTAATTTTGACCTTTTATATAGGGTTGCATTTTTTTGGAATTGAAGAAACAATTGAGCTATTCACTGGGTGTCGCTCAGCATGCTTAATATATGGATTTAGAGTAACAAAATCCATGGGAAGACAAGTTGTAAATATACAGAGCTTCATCATTCAAAATCGTGGCAATCCCAGTTATTTTGGTGTTTATGACAGTGCTGGTGAGCCCTGTTCTTCCCACCCTCTCCCATGTTAGCTGCAGGCACTGTCCCTGCCTGGCACTTCAGAGCACCAGAAGTGAAGAGAATCTATGGGATTTAACCCTCTTTTGAATAAGTGGATAGGCAACAAATTCATAGTCTTTACATGCCATATGGACTCTAGCCGTTGCTGGAAAGGTAAACAATCTCTCTCTGGCTGTTCTGTGCTCTGAAGCCGCTTGACTCCTTGTAAGCTTCTCACATTGTTGGGCGGGAGAGAGAATTATGCAACAAAACCACTCTTACTTTGGCTTAGTCTTCTCTGATTCCCAAACCTAGATAACTCCTGGTGCCTCACTTTCCCCACTTTATTTTTTTTCCTTTCTTTTTTTTTTCCTGTCAAAAGAGAAACTAAGACCCAGACACTTGACTTTCCAAAGCCACACCGGGTTTTACTTCGAATTGCAGCTGTAAATCTTACCAGAATTACTGCTTAAGGTCACTTTGCTGGCAAAGTTTTATGAGCAATAGCAAAGGCACTTGGATTGCTTCTTTGCTTAAATACAGCTCCTGCTTGGGAAATGATTTAGTGCAGCTGGTTTGAGGTTATTTAGTGTGTTTGCTTTTATCAAACCATTAGACTGGGCAGAAGCTGATCGCGTAGGTTACAATGAATTCTTTCTTTTCAGTAGTCAGTGAGCAAATGTGTTTTTCAAGCTCCTACTGTTATTTTGCAGAAATACCCTGTAAACTACGTCTTAATTTTGTATGAAAGCTCTTTTTATCAGCAGAGAGGGATTGCTGCTAGTGCTCCAAGAAGTCAGTTTTTAAATGAGAAATCCAGCAGACTTGGCTGTAAAAAAAACACAACAAAAACCCACCAAACAAAAAGATCCATTTTTCTTCTCTCTCTGATATGAATTAAGAAAAATTGAAGGTAAAAGCTATACTTTGTCACCGTCCAGAACTGAGCAGAAGCTGGTACTGAAGAGGGTAGAGGAAGAAGCTGAATATAAGCAGAAGCTGATTTCACATCGCTAGAATAACTGCCCTTCAGTCTTCCCATTAAGTAATATCACTGTGTTGCTTCAGCTGGGTAGTTGTACTATCACAGAGTTGTTTGAGTTTGAATCTTACTCTTGAGCATCTTGATTCATGAAAGAAATTAAAGAATTTCTAAAAATTCTTAAAACAATCCTCCCTTTGTTTTTGCTCCTAGACAAGATGTTCTGGCTTTATTTATGCAATTTGTTCAGCCCTTATTTATGCAATTTGTTTTATGAGATTGTTTTTATGAGTAAAGGAATCCTATCTTTAAAGTTAGTTTAGATCACGAGATGCTCATCTTTGTCCATAACGTGTTACAAGGTTTAGTCCAAAATGCTCTATATACCACATATTTGGTGTTAGTGAAATTGTGCACCTCTGGAGATTTACTGGCACTTAACTGTTACAACTGCGGTATGGTTTTGCTGTTTGGGAGTAATACATTCTTACTGCCAACAAAAATCTTATGTTGCAATTGGAAAGAAAAAATCTCCGTATAGATGTGCTTGAGTACCAATACAAGGCTATGCTGTTTGGTAGGTGGCATGACCTAGGAGCTGGCATCCCATGAATTATGTCTCCACTAGACTGCTACTTTCCTGGCAATGCAGTTGCACTGTACTAGACTGAAATTCAGAGTTCAGTAATTAACAATTACTGGTTAATTTGGTGGAAATCTGTGGGGTTTTGCCCTTTTTTGCCTCATACAGTGCTGCACAAAAGGGATTCCACTGAATTGAGTAGGTGTGCTGTTTAGATTTCTTGGTACTAGCTTTTGAAATGATAATTAAACATCATTGGCCAAAATAAACCTCAAATCTATTTGTATTTTGTGTGATGACTTTCATCAGCTGCCAGGTAATGATGGGAGAATGTGCTGTGTGAGGGAGGGTGGAGGAGGACCTGGCTGTGGTTTAGGAGGCTTTGACAGAAATAGGACACTTCCAGGGATGAGTTTTGTGCTGTCCTGGTTTGACACAGCTTAAAAAAGCCCCAAACTCTTAAGGTGTGCTTTGCCACCTCATGCAGGTCCTTTGGGCTTCTCAGGCCTCGTGAGATGGCTGAGTCAGAGTCAGCAACAGTGCAGTGGTTTGTAGGAGATACCTAAGGAAGTGTCTGGCTCACAGTAGTAGTCCAGTAGGGCTGGACTCTGCTGTCAGGCTCAGAGGGATTGGAGCATGGTTCTGTGACAGTGTTGGTTTTCAGCTGTTCATTTACCTCTTTGCTGAGAAATCACCACTTCTATAGCACAGCAGTTCAGGGACAGCAAGGACACACAGCTTGGGATGGTTGTGTCCTAAATTCTGGAGAATCACTGTGGGAGAGCATGTCTTTTAGAGCTCCCAGCAGACAAAAGGTTTTCTCTGCAAGAGCATTTACCCTTTACTGTGTTGCTGCAGAAGTGAGTGATGTTGGAGATTGTTCCTTTTTTTCCCCTATTGCCAGCGTTAAGATTTGAGGGACCATGAGGCTAACCCATCAAGTTAAAGCATATTAGAAATACTGAGGGAAGTGATAGCATCTTTCCTTTTCTTGATCTCTTGGGGCCGTTGTTTTGAGGTTTGCATTGCGAAATGATAAATGATAGAAATTTCCTGCCGATTTTCACATGTAATTGTGTGTCTCTGGCCACCAAACAGATATATTGGCTGATCTGTCCCACTATACCAGTGGTTTTCTGTAGTAAATACTGTCTGGGCAAAGCCAAGAAATAGGGTTGTGTTCCATCATTAAAATAAGAGAAATGTTTTCACAAAGCGAAACCTTTAAAAAAATTTTCATCTTTCGTGCTTACACTTTCTTAACTTTGAAGAAGAAAATGGCCAGCAGTTGCTTTGGGAAAAGCCCCAAGGAATTATTTCTGAAATGCATCATGTCATAATATGAACTGTCTCTAATGTATGTTTTTGTGCATATTTCAGAGCATATTGGGGTTACCTTTTTCTACTCTTCTAAACATGGAGAACACAAAGGGGGACATGAGACAAGGGAGGACACATGGAGAACTCCTCTGGGGGAGGCCTTATAGCCTTTAGATACCTTTCAGTATCTAAAAGGGATATGAGAGCTGGAGAGGGATTTTTTTTTTGTAAGGGCATGTAGTGATAGGTTAAGGGAAATAGCTTTAAACAGAAAAAGGGTAGATTTAGGTTAAATAATAGGATAAAATTCTGTACCATAAAGGTGGTGAGGCACTGGAAGAAGTTTCCTGAAAAAGCTGTGGATGCCCCATCACTAAAAGTGTTCAAGGCCAGGCAGGATGGGGCCCTGAGCAACCTGGTCTAGTAGAAGGTGTTCCCTGCCCATGGCATGGGGTTTAAACTAGATGATCTCTAAGATCCCTTCCAACCACTGCCACTCTATCATTCTATGTATATCACTTTAAAAAATATATTTTTTTTCATATATATATATCTAATGTTATGTATGTATAACATGGCTGGGGGTCACAAAAGCTTTATCAATGTTCTTTGGATCTGAAACCTTAAAAATCCATGCTGAAGCAGTCTAACCATATAATTACCAAATTACTTTTACAGAATGTCAGAACGGAATTGTGATTCTCAAAACATTCTTCTTTAATAAGTTAGGATGTCATTAGGCTTCTGCTGTCTTTTACTCTGTTATTTCTTCTCTTGCAAGAATGAATAATTTCTTCTTTTGTTATAACAACCTGCAAAGTTCCCAAATGCTGAATCCTTCTAAGAAGGTTCATTTTTTTCTGACACTGCTACAGTATGAGCATTTTTGGGTGATCAGCATCTTCAGAAGCAGGAACTTTAAGGACATCAAGTACTATAAGACGTGATTTATCAGACACTGGCAAAACTGTCACAGAGGCAGATGTAAGATTGGTGTCCACGTCTAATTATGTGCACATAAATGCAAGATGATTCAATAAATGAAGGCTTTCCATAATTTTGCAACATTGCAGCCCTTTTTTTTGCAATGAACTATTGTAGGCTTTTAAACATAAGCAAAAAAAATACTGCATTAACAGTAATGGAAACTTAAAAAACTGAGTGTGTAGTGAAAAGCATCAAATACTGTTGCATAAGGGGAACAAAAATTGCACCTCCTATGTCAGAAGTCAGAAAGAAAAAACAGGAGACAGGATGGAGATGAGAACACCTTCTATTGGCCCAAGAGACAAGTGATGAACAGAGCTGTTACTTTTGCTAAACCTCTCATACAGACTCCTAGAGAAGCAGAATTTTATTTCGGTATTATAGCACTTAGATTGCAATTTAGGGAAAATTTTCATCTCTTTCCTCCTTTGAATAAGCCCAGGAAAATATGATGCTTACTTCTTTTGGCTTACTAAGGGGAAAGAAGATGGTTTCAGTAGGTCTCCAGTTATGTCTTGGAACAGGGCCTCTCTTATGTAGATTTTTTTGACCATCTTTCCAGCAAGTTATTTTCCAGAAACTAACATGTACAGAATCCACCTTTTAGTGGAAGTTGTCTTGTCCATGGCAGAGGGCTTGGAACTAGATGATCTTTAAGGCCCTTTCCAACACAAACCATTCTGTGATAACAAAATAAGGCCACATCCAGAAGGTGTTACTGCACATTGAGTTCATGGCCAAAAAACTACCTAGTAGAAGTTTTGTGAAGAAAGCAGTATTGGGGTTTTGTCCACTAAAACGTATTTTGGCCTTAAAATTCAGCGTGTTTAATCTTTTTTTAATGCTGCATTTAAAGCTATGGCTTTGAAGATGACTGATTTAACCCAATGAAATACTTGGGCATTTTGTGCTACAAACAGGGCTGCAGGCTTGAAGCATGATATCAGTGTTGTCTTTACAGGTGTCCTGGGGCTTCTCATCGGAGACTTGCTCTGGAGAGAAGGAAATCGAGCAAGGTGCAAGCAGAAGCAGAGGGTGAGAGTGGTGTGGGTGGGCCGGAGCAGCCCAGCAGTTTATCTCCAGACGCTGATCAGGGAATAGTGCCAGCTGAGCCAAGCTTTACCTCGCCCGCCCTGCCTGCCTGGACAGACGAGCCCGGCATCGACAATCCACCTTTTGAGGAGAACACAGCAGCAGACAGTATGTTATCACTTATCTTCTCAAGTCTCTTTTATCAGATGTGGAAACATTTGTGGTGTCAGAGCTTGTCTCTTACCAACTGTGCATGTGCATCTTCATTTTTGGCTCTTTTCTTTTGCAATTTCTGGAGAAATATTAGTGTATTTTGATTATGTGCAAGTTTACAACTGGGATAAAGTCACAGGAAGGAAAGAAATATCTCCGATTGTGTGCCAGCTACCATGGTGCTGTATCATCATTTATTGTGTCAGGGTGCAGTAGTTTGTGTTAATCTGCTATTGGGTCTGGCCTCACAAGTGAGATGGAAGGAGTGTAGTTTCTGTAAAATTATAAAAGTTATTTTCTAAGATGAGATTTGTTTTTCCCCCCAACTGGATCAGCAGCCTTCTCCCACACAGAGTGCTGTCATGCTCAAGCAAAAAGGCAGCTGAGTTACTCCTGCATTTGTCTGCACTGAATGAGCAGTAACACCTTTAGCATCTGGGATTTTATAGAGGAAGTGCTGAGCCTTACCACAGAGAAAGGTGGTCCTGTCCCCTTTCTTCTCCTCCATATTTGCCATCCTTTAGCATTCTCCTTTTTCCTCTTTAGTTGTCTCCATGTTTGCTTCAGAAATGGGCTCCTTCAGTTGACCCAGTGACTCAATAGCAGCTCCTCATGCAATTGCAAGACAAGGAGGTTATTATGGACTAACCCGTAAAATACGTTTTTATTGTCACCCTGATTTTTTAAGATTTTCTAAGCCTTCTGATGTTGACATTCTTGTAACAAACTTTCTCACACACTTTCTGTCAATAACTCACTGTTTTGCATTCTTTTATGGAGGAGGAGAAATTTGATGGGCTGTTGGTTTGTCCAGTGTCATTGGAGAGGTGGCACTGTCACCCTCCAATCCACTGTCACTTTTGGAAAACTATAAATGTTGGAGTCAGAAAATAAACTTCCCTTTTTTCTTCACCTGGAGAGCAGCAGTGTGCGCTTGTGTTCTTTTGTGCCCTATAGTGACACATTTTTATCATCATCACCAAATGCAAATCCCCAGGTGACCCAGTGAAAGACATGAAGTTGATTATAAAGGATGGGACCCAAAGGGTTGAGAGTATCCTATTCCAATCCAAATGACCCCATTTCAGGAAGCATGGATTCTACTAAGTCACCAGCTGCTTTTTAACAAGCTAGGGGTTTCAACAAGTAGTGAAACTGATCCATTTGCACTGGTTTAGTTTTTTTTGTTAAACTGCTGCTTTGCGGCCTGTCTACATTATATTTTGATGATTTGTTTTATTGGAAGTGAATGAAGTAGAAAAGATATTAATTGTCTTTCTTTTTAAAAATAATTGGCAGCAAATCAACAGCCACCTACCTTGCCTGAAGGAGAGATCACTACTATTGAAATTCATCGGTCCAATCCTTATATTGAATTAGGAATTAGCATAGTGGGTGGCAATGAAACACCTTTGATCAACATTGTCATTCAAGAGGTTTATCGAGATGGGATCATTGCCAGAGATGGAAGACTTCTTGCTGGAGACCAAATACTTCAAGTATGGAACCTAATTACATATTCTGTCTGCTTGCTTTCTGTTCACTCCTTGCAGAATTGTTGTTAAAATGAGATGGAAGATTTTCCTTGTCAGACTATGTTGTGTCAATGTTAGCTTTGCAATTATCAGTTGGAAAGCAAATTAATATTCAGAGCAGAGCCTGTTGTTCTAGCACTTTTGGCTGTCATGCTTTATGTTGTTTGTCGGACCAGTCCTTGGAATTATCTTTCTTCTCTGGCATCTGTTGTCAACATTTAAAATACAAGTTTATTTTTCTGTTTTTAAATGTTGTGGGACTTGGTCTTTATTTCAACTTTACTCATGCATTCCAAAGGAGCTCAAGGTTATTTCTGGCTAGCAAGTTGGCATAACTTGTCCTATGTAAGAAGCAATTTGTGGATTTCATCTAAACTGTTATTTTAACATTGCCTTCCAAAAGCTGAGGCAGTTGACCAGCATCTTTCAGTATGTATAAAAGACTCAGTGTTCGGCTTTAATGGAAGGATTTAAGCAAGATGCTCTAAGCATTTAAAGAAAAAAATGAACAAAATGTAAGTTTGTTTTGATTGTGTATTTTTGGTTTGGTTTTAAGTAATTCACCACAGACAACAGAAAAAAAATCAAGTTCTATTAATTTTGAAGTTTTAGTTTTTATATTAGGGGAAGGGGTTGTTTATACAACACTAAAGTAACTGAGTGCTACATAAACAGAACAGTCACCCAGCTTCTATTTTTAATCCTTCCACCTGAAATAAATATATTATCATCAATTCAAAGTTACTTCAGTAGAAATGTTTGCTTTTGATCTGGCAGCCTAAGATCAGCCCAAATGTAATTGTAAGCCTTCATTTCACTGTTTTGAAATCAAGCTGATAGAAGTAGCTTAAATACAGTAGTTACCCTTGGAATAAAATTAGTTTGCACTTCAGAAAATAAAGTCCCTTTTGAGAAATGTGCCTTTTTCCGCTCTTGGAGTGTAAGCATAGTGGCTGGCCAAGAAAACAACCCAAGAGCTTTCCAAGATGTTTCCTTTTCAACAAGTAATTGCAGACACTGATTGAATGCTGCCTCATTTATTTTTATACTAAGGGCTCTACTTGTTTGACAGAATAGGGAACTTGAGTTCCAATGAAGCTTTGGAAATTCCTGCTGTTTGGGCAGGTGTCAGTTACAGTTTCCAAAGCCATAAATGGCAGTGAATTGACTGTAAATAGGAATTTACTAGCTGCAGTGAGTCTTCCCCTATCAACAGCCTGGCAGTGGGGCTGTCAGATGCTAAGTGGGTGTCCATGAGAGTCCTTCTCTCATGCCAAGGGAGAGATACAGAGGGTAAAACCTAAATTTTGAGGGGAGATAGAATATCTTTATTTATTTGAATTTGCCTGTGCAGGTGCTGAGTTGTTGTATTAAAATGATCAGGTCCAATCTCTGCCATCTGTAATTAGGTGCACTTAGGTGCAGCTCAGCATGTACACTTCGGTGGGATATTTCTGAAAATGTCTTCCAGGGCTTTTATGAGCTGTAAAGGTCTAAAAGAAAGAGCCAGAAAGGACTGTGAGATGAAACTCAGCATTTTCTTGCCCAGTCAAACAAGAAGTATTACCCTTTTAAGAGCTGTGGGAACAGCATTTAGTAACAGCTACATAAAAGCTTGTGTTGTCTGCAAGGTGCAGATAGGTGCCTAACAATTTCAAAGTGCTCTACAAATTGTGTCTTTTTTGTGCTGGACTGTGACTGTAATTCATGTGATGCATGTCCTAATGAGAATCTCTTTCCCCAAGAAGTGCCAAGGCTGTTTTGTTCTGAAATTTTAAACTGCCTTATAGAAAGAAGAATTACATTTTATTGCATATATTCTTCTGTGCCCTTTGAGTGCTCACATATTTTATGTATTTACTTTAGCTAGCTACAGTTAAAAATAAAAATGGATTTAATTTAAGGGCTCTGATGGATGGGCCCTAGTGGTTTTTGTGGGAGGCAGCTCTAAGTGTTATTTCTCCTAGTTATGATTCTTTTCCCTCTGCCCAAGGTTACAGCCTGTCTCAGGGCAGTAGCAGAGCAGGACACCACCGTGATTCTAAGCTCATGGTGCTGCCAGCAGCAGTGGCTTTGTGCTGGATTTTGGGCTGGAGGTGTCTCAGGGAGGGTGCAGTCCTCCTTCACCATCAGAAACTACCACAGCCAAGTGGTTCAGCACAGGCTTCTGGGAGCCCCTCAGCTCAGATGTGTGATGTAAATGTGGCAGCTGCTGTACATAGATTGCTTTGTATATTTTTATAATTTTAATATTACTATTAGATGGTGAGAAGCTGCATGTTTGGTTTTACTTCCTTAGGTTGCAGTGGGGACTATTAAAAGGTTTAGGTAAGGCACATCAATCAGTATAGACCATTTGGTGATAGCTTCTGTCTGGGGCAGGGGTTCCTCCACCAAGGCTAAGGATGAAATTCTATTGTTAACTTTGAATTCTTTCTTACAAAAGAAGACAAACACAGCTTTCATGCTGAATTTTTGTCATACTCCTCTTATCTACCAAATCTCATTGTACTGTCAGTTCTTATTTTTACAGTGCAAGAAATGACTGAAGCTTACTGATCTCTGTATGAGTGGGCTGTATAACAAACACAATTCTTAGTTTTAGGTAGAGAAAGTTTAATCTGTTTTTCATTTACAACTGAATTTTGGGTGATACAGGTTATAAGTCTGAAGCTCTGGCCTACTTGAAATCTGTGGAAAATCTAAGTTCATGCTAAGACTTGAGAATTAGTACAACTACATTTTTTTTACTGTGTTAATGAACCAAATTCATTATTCTTGACTTCAGGTTTTCTAAAATGTTTTTTCACATTATGAAAGTACTGCATATTGTAAGACATAAGCTTCATTCAGAGATTTGGATCCATTCTTTTTATAGCTATTATTTTGCAGTTTTAAGTGATGCTGGGATTGACATTGAAAGCACGTACCATGTTCTTGTCCGGGAAAACAAACAATGTAAAGAAGACAAGTGTAGGAGACGAGGAGAGCAAAAACCATGGCCTGTGATGGCAGAGGGCATTCACTACTGGGGACATGTTGTCACCTTTTTGGGAGAAGGCCTAAAATACTGCTAGGGGAAGCTTAGATAGGGTATTAGGAAAGATCTCTTCACAAAAGGGTTGTTAAGCACTGGAGCAGGCTGCCCAGGGAAGTGGTGGAGTCACCATCCCTGGAGATGTTTAAAAGGAATGTAGATGTGGAACTTGGAGACACAGTTTAGTGGTGGAGTTGGCAGTGCTGGGTTAACACTTGGGCTTGATGATGTTGAGGTCTTTCCCAACCCAAAAAGAAGTTTGTAGATTGAACATCCAATGTGAGTTTGCAGGAAAGACTGGAAGATAAGAGAGGAAGCCTAGTGAAGTCAGACATGTATGTTGCTCCAAGGCTGGTTTTGCAGTGAATGAATTTACTTTGGAAAGGACTTAACTAAACGTGCAAAAACATCATTGTGACTTCTTTTGCTGTCGTTGGCAGGTGAACAGCTTTGACATAAGCAACGTGTCCCACAACCACGCGCGGGCCGTGCTGTCGCAGCCGTGCTCGGTGCTGCAGCTGACGGTGCTGCGGGAGCGGCGGTTCGGCAGCCGCGCGCACGGCCACGCCGACGGGCCGGGCTCCGCGCGCGAGGACAGCTTCCAGGTGACCCTGCACAAGCGCGACTCCAGCGAGCAGCTCGGCATCAAGCTGGTGCGCAGGACCGACGAGCCGGGGGTGTTCATCCTCGACCTCCTGGAAGGGGGCTTGGCTGCTCAGGACGGCAGGCTCTGCAGCAATGACCGCGTGCTGGCCATTAACGGGCACGACCTGAAGCACGGCACGCCGGAGCTCGCTGCTCAGGTCATACAGGTAACTCGCTTTCCCTGCCTGAGCCCTTAGCTTGGCTGTATTTCTAGAGTGTGTTCCCAGGCAGAACAGCTTGTGTGAGGCCTAAAAGCCTGTGTCAATGTAATTTACAGTGATTTATGTTTTGAAAATAAGAGTGAAGAACAGCACCTGCTTTGGCACCTACCAGATGAACTTCACCTCCTCAGAAGTGAAAAATGCGTTAGTCTTCCCTGGAATGCAGCCTGAAGGTTAGAAGACAGCTTGTGTAGCAAGGAGAATAGCCTATTGTAGCATACTGCTTAGCAGGGAAGAAGAAAAAAAAGAGGATTATTATTATTCTATTTATGTATGTATTGTATTTTAATCTCTCAGTAAGCTCTATAGAAGTGGGCTTTGTTTTTTTATTGATTTGCCTGTGCATGGAATTGAGTTAAAACAAGAAAGTAATTTGTCAGACGTTAGAGTCAACAGGTAGCAGCTGGAAAGTCAAATAGAGGTTTTCCATGAGTTCTACATGGTATAAACAATTTTCTGAGTGTTCAGAAAAGGGCTATTTCCAATGTCTGGTTATGTCCTGGACACAAATACTACCCAAAGCTCGTTGCAGTGTGACATATGACCCATCTGTGTTGCCACAGGAAAACCTTTACTCCATGCCTTTCTCCCAGTCTGTAAGGAAACAGATGCAGCACTTTGCTATTTCCTGCTGATGGGAGGTTGGTGAAAATAGCTTTGTTTTTAGGAAAGTTGGAATATACCAGTAGTATGTTCCTGCAGTCTAGTGCAGTCACCTTTGCTTAAAGCACCACACAGACAACTCTGATACAAAGGAGTAGTAAATACTTGTTTCAGGAATCATTTCAAGTGTTTTCCTTGCAGTGAAATTAAAATAACAATGATCTTGGGAATTGTATTTTCAGTTCCCCAACTTTTGTATACAGTGATTGGAATTTAGCACTAGGTAACTTTTACCTTTTGAGGTGTGGCTTTGCAGCAATAAAAAGAGCTGATGTTTTATTAACATCTAATAAATGGGTCTCCCAGTATTCCCCAAAATCCAGAATACTATGGTTATGCTCATGGATAACATCTTTCTTGCAGTTATCTTTGGGAAGTACCATGGAGGTTCAGAGCTTTTGATCAAAAGCTGCACATCTTGGAGCTATCACATAGGCATTTCATCCATTTATTGCTGTGTGTTGCTGGAGTTCACGGAGGCTGCAACTGGAATGGGATGAATTTTAATGTTCGGAGCTTTGTAACACAGAGTGAGAAAAGGTCCTTTTGACAAAGGATTTTTAGCTGATGTAAAGACAACATCTGAGGTGAAGGAGGAATGTTAATTTTCCCTCCATTTTGGGCGGAATTGCAATATGAAGCAAGTAAAGTAGTGTGCAGTCTAAAAAGGAACTGGAAAACAAGGTCTGCTGTTGTCTTGTTTCACATTCTGTCATATGTTTTTCTCCCTTTCTAATAATCAGTATCCTCTCAAACTTGATGACATTTGATGACCTAATGTATTCAACAGGCAAGCGGGGAGAGAGTGAACTTGATCATCTCTAGACCCCTGAAGTCACAGACAGTCAGCATTATCCGAGACACCGGGACTCACAACAGCAGCTCACACCAACACCAGTCCCAGCAGCTGTTTCACAGCAGACCTAACTCACATAAGGTTGGTGCTTCTCCTTCTAAAAGGAAAAAATACTGGTTTACTCATGTGCTGGTGTGGGTAGCAAGGCAAAGCTAGAAAAAAGGGTTATATTATTTTTTTTAATCGAATTAATAAAAAAATGATGATAACTTCCAAGTTCTCAAGTCCTGCATCATGTGTGGTGTAGGAACAAAAGATACACAACAGGTTTTCAGTATGTTTTTGGATTTGCTGACTACAGTGAAAGAAGCAAGTTCCGTGAGTTCATACAGCTGTAGTTGTTAGACCTTGTCTAAGACAGTGGCTGGTACTCGTGCATGGGAAGGGCTGTCATTCGAGACTCTTGTACTTTTTGTTGCTCTGTGCTGGCTGCAGCCAGGAAAGATGTGAGGTGCCCACCATCCAGCTTATAAAGAGCATGTTGCAGGGATGTGTCATCTCCTTCATGAGTCACCAGTCCTGGCTGCAAGGCTGCTGAGTCTCAAGTAGGGAGAGAAAGGCAAAATGAAGAGACTTTCATGAAGCTAGTACTCTTTGGAAGAAATGCTAAAATAGAGCCTGTGCTCGAGATGTCCTTGTAATTAGAAAAATGCAACTTCTCACTCTTAAGAAGTTGACTTTGTGAAATAATGGTGATATTGACCATGTCAACAAATCCACCTTTCCACCTGTCCACTCTATTTGCTTTACTATGTAGCATCATATACTTCTGTTGAGATAACTAACATGTGTTGATAGGATTTTCTTTTAAAAGTGGGGATCATTTCAGAAGAGAACAAATGAGGCTCTAGGAAGGTTGTTTTCCTCCTGAGGGATAAAGGTGAGGCTCCTGAATACCATGGCCACAGCACTGGGCCATACCCACACAGTGATTAGTTTGTTGGTGTCAGAGCTTGAGGCAAGTTTGCATGTGCCAGCATGAGCTGTGCTCTTACCACAGTTGATCCGAAGTTGGATGAGTGTATTTCCCCCACAGATCACTGCCATTTGTGGGCTCTTCTAAAACTGGAAGTCCCATGTAACAGTAAGTGAATGTTTCTCGTATTTTGTATCATTTATCTTTCTCTCTGCAGTTGGCTTTGAAGCCTTGTGGCTTTAAATATGTTTGTATGATTGTGTGGCAGCAGCCAGTCCTGAAGCCAGAGAAATGAACTGTCTTTATAAGCTGTGGTGTGTTTACATATAGCTACTTCCATCATTAATGTGTATGTGAGGAGCAGAGCCAGTCAGGAGCACGTGGCATTGGAGGTCAAAGACAATGTTGTCATTTTCCAAGAGAAGGCAGGAGAGTATATACGTATATACATTTTGAAGAATATCCCAGGTTATTTCTTTCATTATTTTGGATTCCTTGCAAGTATTCTGTCAATTTAAGATGCTACTACAGGTGTATGTGCAGTGGTTTGAATCTTTTACTTAATAACCTGAGGGAAAGGCTTTGGCAAATAAAATTTAGTTTGATTTAGATTTAGATCTTTTTTTATTGAGCAGAACTGAATACAGGCTGAACTTCATCATTCAGTTGTTGGAAAATTTAATATAGGATCTCTTCTTGTTTCAAGCTTGAGTCTTCATTATAATCATCAGGGAGGCTGCCCAAGGTACCCATTACAAGCCATTAGCATCAATTGGCCTTAGTTTGTGCTCTGGGAGGTTCTACATACCAGCTGCAAAAGAGAACATGATGTATAAGGGCTTTAAAGAGTCTCTTACTGTCATCATGAAAACACATGTTTTCATTTCTTAAGAGCTTCTTTGTAGTTCTGTGGCATATTGTACTGACAACTGAAGTAATGCTGATGTTCACCAAGACTTTAAAAGATGTTTATCTGGCTTGTCTCCAGACTTTTGACCATATGGTTTTGTAGTGCAGTCCTAAAATTTAGCCTCTTCAGGGTAGGATATAAAGAAAAACTAGAGTGGGATTTCAAGATAGGCCTTTATAAGCTTTCTATCTGTGTTCAAGTATCTACATCCAGGGGGTTTTTGTTGGTGAATTGGGGTCTTTTTTGGAGGAGTCAGGGATTTGACCCAGAAGAAATCCAGCCAAAGCTGCTTTCTGCTACTTAGTCATTTTAAACTGTTCCATTAAAGTGCCAAAGTGTGGCTTTGGGGTGTTGTTATTTAGTTGATTTGTTCTGGTTTTCAGTTTTGGTTTGCTTGGTTTTTCTTCCTTAGTTTTAACAATGTTATTTATCCTTATTGAACAGGATCTCTCCCAGTGTGTTACATGCCAAGAAAAGCACATTACTGTGAAAAAAGAGCCACATGAATCTCTGGGAATGACAGTGGCAGGAGGCAGAGGCAGCAAAAGTGGTGAACTGCCCATCTTTGTGACAAGTGTGCAGCCTCACGGGTGCTTGGCGAGAGACGGCAGGATTAAACGAGGTGGGGTTGGCCTTCCCTGGTGGCAGGGCTGCCTCTGGTTGCTTTTGATCTCTGAAATCAGGTGGTTTCAAAAAATCTTCTCACAGATGTAGGAAAATGCTTATGGATGCTTTTCTTCATGATTTAATAATGGAATACAGTATTTAGTGTTGCACTTTCACCTTTCATGGGAAGGGGATGTTTACAGCTTGATAGTAGGGGAAGTGGATAAGATCAGGAAATGAATGGTTAAATTCTTTAAAGCTGATGGTATTCCCCTGAGCTGAGGGTCTGCTTGATGCAGACACATCCTGTTTTCATGTGTGATTTAGTGGGTTGTACTACATCTCTGTCCAAGGAATCTCTGCTCTCTGGTATAACACCTGAACAGCAGAGAAGCTCTGATGACAGACTACAGCTGACCCACATGAAATTTGCCCAGAAGCTTCATCAGTGTTAATCTGGTTCCCAAAAGCTTTCTTATCCTCTGGGACATCATGAGTGTGCTGGTCTTTGGGGGCGCTGCAACACCTGTCCTTGTTCCCTGGCTTTATAAAAGAGAATGAGGAGGCAGAGGTTAGGCTCAGCATAGATGAAGGCAGTCCTGCATAATGGATAGCAAAGCATTTGATGATTAAAATGTGTTATGTCATATGTGAATCAGAGACTGCCTTTGGGATCTCTGTGATTCACAGTTCACAGAATTACGGAATGTTTCAGGAAAGAAATTTAGGGAAAAAACTTCACAGATTGTACATTTAAAAGAACAGTGTGGGAGCATCCTTCTATGTTTCTGAGAAAGGGAGATTTGCACCCACACACCAGCAGGTATGCTTTCTTTTTCTGTACTACTATGAAAAACACACTTGATAGAACAATCACTATTGTTCTTTCATTGTGTAACATTAAAGTAGCCACAGAACTACTGGGAGGAAAAACCTTTCAAAAACTGAGTCTCATACCAAATGTGACCCAGGTGTTTGCACTTTTGATCTGTTTTTTCTGGCTTTCATTGGCGAGACATTGTGTGGAAAAGGAGTCTGCCACTGGATAGTTAATAACATTGTTGTTTACATCCTGGGCCTTCTTAAAAAACGTAAAACTAAAATTGTGGAAATCTTTTTCTGGCTTTGATATTTTCCAGATTAGCTTTGTAGAGGTACTTCTTTTCTTTCTTTGAATTAACTGAGTTTTGTACCAGACTTTCCAGTAGTTTTTGAATTCTGTTTTCTTCTCCCAAGTAACGAGTTATTAAAAACAGATGAATTAAAGCACTCTGTGGAACCTCACCAGTCTACAATAATTGGGAACTTTGAGGTGCCTGCATTGTTCCTGCCATCATTCTTCCTTCACTTTTAAAGTTAGGGTGAACTCAAGATCCTCATCTGGAAACAGTTGTGTCATGGCATCTGCAGTAGCAGTTGCAGCCAAGCTGATGAGGTACTTAAGTAATTTCTATTTCAGATTTTCAGGGCATTATACATAGAGGCCACAGTATTTGGTGTGTATGTGGAAATAAATTACACTGATCCAATTTGATATAAAGTTTCAAACTGACAATATAAAGGCTTCAGAGCTCCCAGTCTGTTAGTTCAGACTGTCTCAGGTCCAAAGATGGACTGAAACTATGGAATGAGACCCTGGCCTGGGAGGTGCTGTGGGTGGGCAGGACTGTCAGACTGATGTGCTCTCTCTCGCGGCTTTGTACAGGTGATGTGCTGCTGAACATTAACGGGATTGATCTCACCAACCTGAGTCACAGCGAGGCCGTGGCCATGCTGAAGGCTAGTGCTGCCTCTTCAGTAGTTGCCCTGAAAGCCCTGGAAGTCCAGATTGTAGAGGAACAGCCCCAGGCTGATGAGGAACAATTGAGTACCATCAGTGAAAATGAATACGATGCCAGCTGGTCACCATCCTGGGTCATGTGGCTGGGACTTCCAAGGTACAGAATTAATTGATAAAGTACTTATTTAGGTGCTTCAAGCTAAGTCCTGCAAGAGACATAAAGAAGCAGAGACCTGCATAGTTGCAGCACATCTGCTCTTATTTCTACCTCGCCATCTCAACTGTATTCAGTTGGCAGTGTGCTTAGAAAGTGGGCTGTGAACAGGAGCAATGTTTCCTTAGGAAACTCAAAGATGAATAGACTGGTTTTATCCCTTCACAAAACATAGTAACTACCAATGGTGGAGTCTTCTGTTCAGAGAGAATTAATATTTTTTTTATTGTTTTATTGTACTGTGACTTTCTGTAGAGTATCTAAAATCAGAGAAATTACTAATAAAACCACCAAGTATATATCCATCTGTCTCTTTGCTAATCTGCTACCTAAGTTCATGAGGCCAAATACTTAACTTCAGAGTATTGCATCAGATTTTGGCCATTCTGACAGACTCTTGACATGTCCTGTGCCAAGACTGCAAGACTGTAGCTGTGTAACTATAGGCTCACATTGGGGTTTGTTTTTTTTTTTTTCAAGAATCCACTACCATCTCTGTCAAACATAAAAACTCTAAGAGATTTGCAGCAAGCTCCCTCCCCTTAACTACTCTGCAATCTGCTGGACATCATTTGTACTCCTCACTCTCTCGAGGCTGCAGCTATAATCTCATTCTGGCATCACTTGTTACCAAGAAGAGTTCCTTCTGCAGCTAGTAGAGTTGTTAACTTTAGCCAGGGCATGCAGGTTTATTCCTTTCCCTGTGATGGATTTACCAGATCTGTACTTCAAGTGTAAAATCACAACACGAACCAGACAGACTCGGAGCAGAGTGCAGCTGAAGATAACACAGCCATGCATTGGCCCTCCAGAGGTTTCACTTTTTCTGAGTTTAACTGTCAATTAATTTATCTTCTAATTAAGTATTAATGAGTAATCTCAATAAATGGCTCTCAGTTTTGGTAAATATACTTCTTTTTCATGCTTTAGCAGCAGTTTATTTCCTATGTAGAGGTTTATTTCTTTCATGCAACAGATGCCATGTGTGCTCCTAACATTATGCTATGCATTGTGCTTTAAAGCAGTGACAAACAACTGTAAAGAACTTGGTATCTTCTTACTGAAAAGTTAATTTCTATGTCTGTTTATTTTTTAAGTTACAGTCATTGCCATCTTCACTGGTGAGAATTAATTTTCACTAGGGCTGATTCTAACATATAGTTAGTGAAGTGTGATCTGAATTATTTACATTCTGTGTAATAAAATGGTTAGTCATTTATACTTTCATTGCTCATGATGAATCAGTACAGAGGTAATGAAGATTGTGCATGGGTTTTTAATTTTTACTTAAAGTAGTAAAAGCTTAAATTGGCTAGGGGTGGAAGACAAATGCTTTGCATTTTTGACTTGCAGACTGAACGCATCAGATATTGATTTTCCACCCACATTGTTGCCACCTGTGGAATCCATAAAATGCAGTTCTGTTACTGTCAGTTTGAAGAGTTGACTGTGTTTAAGTAATTATTCTAGCATTGCATTACTTCTTTTAAAGCACTTTTCTGTCTCAAGATTGTGGGGTTTTTTTGGTAATTGGTTTGAATATTGCAAAATTACTTTGGGAACAGAGGTCTAATCACCATCCCTCCCCTTCTCTGCCACACTCAGCTCAGTGGTAATGATGAGATAGCAGATGTTGTGCCTACTGTAGAACCATACATGGATTTTTCTCTTGTTGTCCTGTGCTTCCATTCCGCAGCTGCCTGCACAGCTGCCATGACGTGGTGCTGCGGCGGAGCAATCTGGGGAGCTGGGGCTTCAGCATCGTCGGGGGCTACGAGGAGAACCACACTAACCAGCCTTTCTTCATTAAAACCATTGTTCTGGGAACTCCTGCCTACTTCGATGGGAGATTAAAGTAAGCCAAAGTAGCAATGGGAGAAATAATAAAAATAGTAATAAAATCAACAATAATGAACCACTTTTAAATAGTTATGTGCAACTAATTGCTTAAAGAAATGCATCTTGGGCTGCTGGACCATGCAGCCCAGTAGTGCATTTCCCTCCCTGATGAGTGGGATGCAGGGGGGTAACAGGGTGTTTCTGTTGGGGAAGGGGCATCTCAGAGGAGATGGCATCTCCTGTGATCTTCCCTAGCTGTGCTGCTGATGTCACCTGCCATCTCCCTGTTGAACTCCGCTTTAGGCCAAGAGAATGTGCACTGTAATATATGTGCAGAACTAGCTAGTTTTTGTCTTCCTATAAAACAGCTAAAATTTAGAGCTTCATTTCTGCAAAGTGGGCAAAACTGCTTTCTGCTTTCACATAGCCTTCTGAAGCCACTGGAAACTGATACTGAAGATGGGTGCTGCTGCTTTAATAGAAGGGCAAGAAAGCAGATGATAAAGACTTCTGAAAAGATTGTTAAGGACCCAAGTCCCCATGGCATTACCCTGTCATTAGTTGGCAGGAAACTCACTGATAAATGAAGCAAGTTTAGCAGAAGCCCCTGAGATGGTGGAGCTGGAGCGCTTGCCCCACGAGGAGAAGGCTTCAGGGGCAGCCAGCAGCCCTTTCCAGTACTTACCTGCACATTGTCAAGGAGACAGGGCCCAGTGGTGCAGGGTGAGAGGATGAGTGACAACAGGAGCAACTTGAACTAAAAAGCTTGAGGTTGGGTATGAGGAGAAACTATTTCCCCATGAGTATGGTCAGGCAATGGTGTAAGTTGCATGGTCTCTGCCCTTGGAGGTTTCTGTGACTGCTGGGTAAAGCCCTGAGAGTCCTGGTCAGAGCTTACAGCTGACCTTGCTTGCAGTAGAAGGTTGGGCTGTAGAGCTCCTGAGGTCCCTTCTGACCTTAAAGATTGTATGATTTTACTTACACGTTACATTTGGATGCAGCTCCCAGGTTTAGTATCCAGATATATATCTTAGCCTCATGTAGGATTAGTTCAGAACTAGGACTTAAAATTCCCATTAAGGATTGTTCTCTTGTTCATAAACTTGATTTTTTGTGAAGGTGGTAGTCAAGAATATACAACTTGAAGTTTCGTGGCATGGTTTTTACATGCAGATTTTCTTACAAAGCGACTTAAGAAAAGAATGTACTTATGCCTAGAGCCTTGACAGTAATTGATTTTTCAGTTCAGTGACTAAATAAATAAATGAAAAAATAACTTGGCTGAACATAAAATTACTTTTTTTTTTAAACTGTGGAACAGTTTGGATTAAATTAAAGATCTCAGTTCAACTCAAATAATTTCAGATTAGGGACTTAATAACTAGAAGTCTTTACACAAATGGAAGTTCAAGCATCATTCCTAAGAAGAGTGGAAGAATCATCATGGTCACATTTACCCCCTTGTAACCTATGGAAAATATGCTCTTGTGTGATAATGTGACGTAGTGCTCTCTTTTCAAATGTCTGTTCTACTGAAAATACAGACTTAAAAATGGGCCAGCTACAAGGGAGAGCCCCTTCGAACCTGCACCTGGAGTTACCGTGGGACAGGTCTCTTCTAAAGCTGTTCTGTTCTGTTTAAATTATCTAAATGTTAGGCTGGAGAGGAAGGGAATAAATAACTTCACAGTTCAATAGTTTAGACAGTTTTCTGCTTACATGATCTGTCTGGTGTGATTTTATAGAAGGCAAAATGGCTTCCTTGGAAAGGCTGTGGGAGTGAGATGTCATTCAGTGAACTGTAGCACTTTGGTTTGGGCGATGGGGTTCCTTGGTTCAGGAGAGGACTTTTGAGTGCACATTTGACTGGTGTTGCTAACTCTGCTCCCTCTTCCTCTGCTCTGACCTAGGGAAAGCTCAGGAGAGCATCTTTTTGCAACCCATTTTGGTGCCTCCAATACTTGAGAGGATCAGTTTCAGGACAAGTCCTGTTTGATCTCCAAGTCACATTTGACTAGTCTGGGGAATGTCACACACTCAAGTTGCAAAGCAGAGGTGTCTAGAGAAGGAACATGCTCAATACAGAAATAAATTTGGTGCATTTTTGAAGTTTTTATTGAGGTTCTAAAAACCAGAACTTAACCCTTTGAGGTAATTTTTCTCAGGGCCAGCAAATGGCACCCTCACAAGTTCTGTTACCCAATCCAAAACGCAGAGATGCTGCAATTGAACCATCTGCTGAGGGACATTTCAAGCCAAATGGTTATATTTGACAAAATCATAAGCCACTGAAAACAAGGTTCTTAGTTGGAATGTGGTTGGTTGGTAACCATAATATCTTTACTTACACCTCCTACAGCAAAGGCATGTTTGGTGTAAATGTGTTATAATCCACACAAACAAACAGAAATGCTTCTGTCATGCACATGCTATCTCATCTTCTCTTGACTCCATTAGGTCTTCCCAAATATCTCTTCTCATGCTTCTGTACAAGTCAGCTCTTAATGCAGAACTATCTTGGTATTAGCATGGAAATAGAATGATTTGGGAATTTCCCAGATGAGTTTCAGATTAATCCTAGAATAGTTGGAAGTTGAAAGGGACCTTTTAAAAGTTACCTTGTCCAACACTCCTGCAATGAGCCAGGGCGTCTTTCAGTGGTAGGACAGACTTCAAATTGAACTGCTTTGGGAATTCTAGTTACACCTTCCAGCCTGATGCAAAGGGGGAAAGTATGTACCTCCTACCACCCCAGCAGTGAAGTGCTGTTTGTTGGTGTGTGCTAATTACTGCAGAGCAGGTCTCGTAATGTGTTCTTCTTTCTTCTTGTGTTTTTTAGGTGTGGTGATATGATTGTTGCTGTAAACGGACTATCCACGGTTGGAATGAGTCATTCTGCACTCGTTCCCATGCTGAAGGAGCAGAGGAACAAAGTGACTTTAACTGTGATTTGCTGGCCTGGAAGCCTCATATAGAGTTGTGAATCACTTTGGTTCAAGCAGCATCTTTTTCTAGATAGCTGGCACAAAAATCTCCTCTATCTTTTTTTCCCCTATTGATACAGCTGGTTTAAAGCTGGGCCAAAACTGCTGTATTCTTTTTTTACAGGCCTCTCAGACTTACTCTACCTGTTCTGCCATCCTGAAATAGCTATTCCTGTTTGCTATGTCTATTGCTGACACAAATGTAGATATATTCGAGCTCACAGAGAAACCCCCACTCCACTCTGGCTATCATTGAGCTTTTCCCATCAGGCTTGTAGGGTCTGCAGAAGAACTTAGCTGTTCCTTGGGTTTCTCTGCAAAGTCCTCAAGTTGTGTTGTGATATATAAATGTAACATTCATGTGCCCTCTCTTCCTGGCAAGAGAACATGTGTCAGTACCAGAATGACACATCTGTCTGCTGCTGTGAACCAAAACCTGTTTCCAAAGGTTACATCTCTTCATTTTGTAAACCTTTCTGGTTTGATCCCCCATATTTTGGACTGATTCAAGTATTCCATCTTACTCATCACAAATTACTTGGTCCCCCAAATTTTTCTTACTAGGCATCAATGTTCATAGAAAAGTAGGAAAAAAGCCTGATATCACTAGAATTTTTATAAAGTGCAATAATTGGACTCTTTGTTAGGAAACTTTAATATATTACAGAGTTTGTACCCTACACAAGAAATACGGAAGTAATTCCCGTTGCAATGCTGGCAAGGATTCATGTGCCCAAGGTTTCCTTTGAGTGAATGGCTTGCAATGTTAGACTTTACTTTACAAATGAATGTTTTGCTATGTCAGAGAATTTTGATGAACATTTTTATGGAATCATTTTTAGCGTTTCTATTGTAGTTGTCAGCTCTCTTTATTCAAGTGTGGAAACAATACTTTGACTAGTACTTTCTAAATGAGAGAATTATTTCCAGGGAAAAAAGCAAGCTATTAAGAAACCATATGTTATGGTTTACAGGTGAGCAGGCTAGAAGGAAAGCTCTTTGATTTCAAGTCCAACTGCAAAAGTAAGCTGCAAAGTTCACTCTTACTGTCACCTCTTGACAAATGTGCAAATGCCTTGATATCAAATGCTGAAAAGAGCTCTTTTGCATTTCAGGATATTTTTTTTTTCCCTTTAGAGAGCACCTGCTATTAAGTTGTCAGTAATACAGTTTGACTTGGATTGTATTTAATATTTTTACAAACCAACCTGTAACTTCTAGACTTTGCCTTTCCATGATTTTTGCAGGCTAAGCACCCACTTGTTTAAGAAAAGAGGGGTGGAGCACAGAAAGAAATGTGCTGACCTGGAGCTAACCCTGTGTGTTGTCAGTGTTCTCAATATTTGAAAAGAGCTTCATTTATAAACCAGGTTCCCAACCTGAACTGATTTTATGAATGACCTCTGTATTGTATTATTAATTACCAGAGAATGTATTTGAGAGTCACAGCATATTTCAATTGTGAAGCATGAACTTTATTTTCAAACTTAGCTGGTGTAATATCAGGGCATATTATCGCATGTCATCAATTCCAGTAGCTTTGTTTTCAAAAGAAATAAAGTTACTGTTTTGCAAAAAAAAAAAAAAAAAAAAAAGGAAAAAAAAAGAAAAAAGTTTAAAATCTCATATGGTTTTATTCCTCTCTGTAATGTATACTATTGGTTTAATTTCATAATATTAAAATACAAAAGAATGTCCTCTCCAGTATATTACTGTAGTGAGAATCCTTGTTTCTGAAGCAAACACCAAATTTATTTGATACTCTAACTGATTAAGAACCAGTTTTCTCCCATTCCCAGATGGTGTTTAACTGTATGCTTTGCCCTTATGCAGACTTTTTTGTGAAGTACATCTTAGTGTGTAGGCTTTAGGGAAGTTTTTGACATATGTACTAGATTTAGTGGTTTTTATTTTAAAAATTACACTTTTCATTCAAAATACTGAAAAAATATTTTTAGAATTTTTTTTTTCCTTTTATATGTTAAATGTAGCAAAAGCATGGGTTAGCTTAAGCTGTGCAGTTTTGTTTCTGTGTGCTGTAGCTTTTGATCAGAATATCTAAGCGATAAAACTTCAGAATAAATTCACTTCCTGAATCATCTTTCCCCTTTCTCTTGTAGCAGCATAGTTGGGTTTGGTTTTCTGTGCCTTCTGTTTTAAATTATTTCAATATTATTTTTTTCCAAATATTGCTATCTAATTGTATGGTATTAATGAAGGATGAATGAAAATAAAAGTTCATTCTACACATTGTAATAACTCAGAAGTGTCGTCTCACTCTTTGCAAAAGATACGGGGAGCTCGCTGCAGACTTGGTTTAAAGATAATTTTTTCTCTCCTGTGATTTATCACAAATTACAGTTAGTGAATGTACCATAAGGGTCTGAGGGTATGCTCATCCTGCCAGGGTGACACACCAGCTGTTTAACCATTAATCCCAGCACTGAGAAGTGTTTCTAAAGTGGAGGTAAGATCTGTGCTTTATGGTACTTTGCCACAAGTAGCGTTTCCTCTTTCCCCCTCCAAGGCAGCTGGTACTGATCAGCTGGAGGATGTTTTCACAGCAGAGACTTGATGCAAGGAGACAGTCTTGCTGGAAACATCAGTTCTACAGCTGCAACTTGAGCCTCCTGGTTATCAGTTCCCATCTCCATCTCCTGCAGGCAAGGATGCTCTATCCTTAGATGTCTACAATGCTAGAATGAGTCTAAAAACAATTTCTCAGTGATTTGCAGTAAAGATGCCCAGACTCTGTATTGCTGCTCCTTGCAGTAGTTAAGAACTTGAGCTGAGTTCCTTTAAAAGAGAACCATGCCTGTGTACAGAAATGCAGAAGAAACCTGCCACATCTGCCAGTAGATTATGAGGTCTGGTGTTTCTTGTAAGGTAGGAGCCATACTATCAGAGTTTTGGTTTTACAGACAGATAATTGAGTTCATTGCTGCAGGGGGAGGTGCACAGAGCTTGTGTAAGGTGGTGGACTTGGTCATATGTGTGCTGGCACTTCATGGAAGGAACACCTTTTCCAAACAACCCTGGGGATCCCCAGTTAAGAATGTAAAAGAGCTTATTCTGTATCACAGCATGCCAATAAAGTGAAATTTAGAAAGCTTGTTTGCCATGCTAAACTTTCTGCTTACAGTCATGAACAACTGAGGGGAAAATCAATGCCACAGAAGAATGCAAAATATATAGTAAGAATATATTTTAAAATTCTGTAATAGATCCAAGGTGGATATTATGAAAATCTGAGCTTGGTTCTCAGAATGTGACCCAGACAACATCAGAAGCAAGGCAAATTCCTTTTTTTAAAAAAGAAACTTGACCATTTACTTCTGAGGCAATTTTAATGGCTCATAAGCATGCAGTAACAAACTCAGGTAGGAGATCCTGATGACTTAAAAGGTGTGTGCATGCCAGGCAGGACAAGGGAAAAGGTAGTGTAATGCCAAGGAAGGTCAGTGAACATCCTCATCCCAGCTGTCTCAGGCAGCTTCTAGGTGAGCGAGCTTACCTAAAAAGTGGTTCTTCGTAGACACATAGAGAAAGGAGAGGCCTTGTCACACCTGAAATAAATCTGTCTTGCTAGTGAAGAACAATTCTTAAATTACATGTTGCTCAGAGGATGAGAAGGTTTACTTATACTTCTGGAACAATTCAAATAACATTATATGGATAAGAAATCTTACTCTTAACTAAATGTTGATGTTGCCCTTCTGTTTGTTGCCATATCTCACGTGGCTGAGTCTCCTGAATATCAGCAGAGTATGGATGCAACACCCATGTCAGTGATGCATTGCAGCTGACACAGTGGTGATGAAATCCCTTCTGTAGAGTCACACAGGAAACTCAGAAATCAAATCAGCTCAAGAGTCTGGTTACAGACAGCCTGCTCAGTGTCAGCTGTGGCATCCACTGGGCCTGGAGCTGATTAGAAGGAGAAGGAATATGGTTGGGTTTGGGGGTTGTTTTTGTTGTTGAGCTATGCTGGTAAAGGCTGGCTGGGGGAGTCTGGGTTGTAAGCACAGCCAAACAAACAGCATGCTCCTCAGTGGGGAAAGCCAAGTTTCTGTGCACAAGGAGGGATGAGGGCCAAGTGCTCCCATCACAAGCTGGGGAGGAATTGGGCATGAAATGGAAGGGCAGAGCCTGCTCTGTGACTGTAAAGGGTAAATGCCACATCTAGGAGGGGCTGCCCCTCTTTGTTCTCCTTCACAAGTAGTAGCCTTGACTTCCAGACCTTTCCTACCATGGCTTAGCCACAGCAACCAGGTGTAGAGACCCTGTTACAGACCGTGGCTGATGTTTAGAGAGAAGACAGCTTTGAGGCCACTTTGCGTCCCACAGCAGCCTGCTGTGGTGGAGAATGCCAGCTTCACCTCCATGGCAGCTGGTGGTCCTGGTGGTGACTCAGTTTTGGGGGGCCTTAGAGGGAGGTGCTCTGCAGAACAACCATCCCCCACTTCTAAGGTGCAGGGGTTGACACAAACACATCAGGAGCACTCTCTAACTTAGCTATGCTTGCTAACCCTATGGATCCATAGCACACAGAATAACCTCTGCTGAGTAGGGGGCTCATCTGCCAAATCTCTTTTTACCCCAAAGCATAGTACATGGTGATGCAAAACCACCAGGCAGCAACACCAAAAATGCCTTTTTTCTGCCCATCAGCAGGCAGCTATTGAGCCTTAGGGCAAGCCTGGGCCTCTGGTTCCACATCCCTTTCTCAGTGAACAGCTCCACTAAAGCCAAACAAGCCAGGTTTGCAGTTTGGACACAGCTTTGTAGGGTAAGGAATTAAGTACACAATTAAGGAATCAATTTGGTATTTTGTATGATCTGGAACAAACCAAAGTGCTGGTTGCTTTGCTCCCAGGTTTTGCTATAAAGTGATTGTGGAAAGCTACAGAAGAGAAGCCTTTTAATCAGATTAGAATAGATAAAGAGTATAACCCCTTGGTTATACAATTGAGCTTTCTAATCATATTAAACTTTAATTCCGGCATCAGTGCCATATTGGAACAACAATAGCAAAAAGCTGTAAGCATAAAATATTACAGATCCTTAAACATATTACAAAATGTCATCCACTAAAGTTAAAAAATGCTATCGTGTTTGGGGAAATGTGCCAGCTGAAAAAAAAAAACAACACCCGCGAGGCTGAAGTCCTGTGTACATGTGCAGATTAAATGCAGCACAGCAGAGGCAAGGCTTGACCTTTTTGTTTCTTACATTTCTATTAATTAAATTGCTTCCCAAGCAGCTACTTCTGTTGTGGCTATTACCCACCTTAGCCCTCATCTACCAAGGTTCTAAGTACACTTAACTCTTTTTCCAATCAGTTAAAGTGTCCCCTGTTGCAGGATGCAGCAAGAGGTGGCTCCTCTTTACTGGCGAAACCCCTGGAAAGAAACATCTTCAGCTCTCTTGCCCCTCCACTGCTGCAGCCAGTGCTCAGCATCCAGCAGTGCTAAAAGCCAGAGAGGACTGAAGCCAAGAGCCAAAGGAAAGGGATGTTAATGCATTTCAAATGCCTGATTTAAGTGGGTTGATTTTCTGGCATCTCTGTGTTCCTACAGATCTGAATTTCCTCTGTGAATCAGGTTTGTGAGTACAAAGGACCTGCTTGGAGTCATGGTCTTGCACTGAACCTCTGCCCGTGGTGGCGAGTCCTGCCAGGACTCCTCCGGGCCACAGCTGCCTTGAGGAGTCCTAGCAGATGATTGTGGCTGTGCCTCCTTGAGCAAAACAGCCAAGCAATAATTCAAAACTGAAGGTTTTCCTTTCTTCTTCCCTCCAGCTGGAGTCGCCTCTTCCCCTCGACATGCCGGAGGTGCCTGTGCGGTTTGTTTTGATCGAGCAGAGTCAGGGTGCCAAAGACCTCAAATTTCAACAAGGTGGTCCCTTCTGGCTGTGGTGTGAGTGTGGCTGGCAGGGCTGGCAGCTTGGCCCGGGGTGGTGGCTGAGAGGGCAGTCAGGACAGGCCAGGAGCCACCATGCCACTGCAGCCCTCTTCCCATCCTTTGGAGCTGGTCAGGGATCCTGGGTTAGCTCTCCGGACACAGCAGGTTTTCTCCTGTTTTCACCCCAGGGTGAAAACCACACCAACCCATCTGTGGTTTTCACCTTGGTGTGAAATTTCATTCTGCTGAATATTTTGCACTTCACAGAGTCTTTCTCATCCTTAAAGCAAATAGCATTTAGCTTCAGATATTTCTTCCCAAACTTCCCACCATTTTTTCTGGCCCTTTTGCATATTTCCTGACCACTGTCCCTCTGGAGCCCCTACAACTGCTGCTTCCCTTCGACATCCCCTGGCTGATTCTCTACAACTGCCTCAAGTGCTGTTTTTTCCACGGCATCTTCCAGCCCCTAATGCCTCCTCCAGGCTCCCAGGGTGTCTCTGCCTCATCCTCTGATACGTAGCACACAGGGAGGTGTAAAGGCTGCTTTGAGCTGGGGGTTCAGAGTGGCACCAGGACAACTGCTGGATTTTCTATTCCCCATCCAAAGTAAGACTGGGACCCACCACAGCTGGTTCTTGGAGAGGTCCCTCATGTCTGGTGCCCACCCCAGCACCCCACACACCAATGGGCCCAGGCTGGTGGGCAGGGCCCACTCTCTAACAGCCTGGGAAGTTTGGCTCTTTGTGTTTCTTTGTCATTGGTGCCCTGGTAATTATGCACCTTATGAAGTTATCTGATGTAATCATACCCTTCTAAAAATACCTCGGATTAAAAGCTTTTCCTGGGTCTTTAGGTGATGGGCCTGCAATTTCAGAAAATGAACTGCATTTTAGCGTTCCATTGAAATTATTAACAGTGGTTCTCCAGTTGACTCTGTGAGTAGTTAATGGAACAAATGGGATGCTCCACTACAATGAGGGTTTTAAAGCTATTTGAGAGATTCTCTGTTTCAAATAGGAAAATAATTCTCACAATGCAAAATCATTTTGTGTTTGCATCTTTGAGAAATAATGGCTCTGTGTAGCTTCGAGATGCAACTATTTATCAATAATTGTTTCAATGTGCTCTTCCATCCTTTGCTGCACTGGAAAAAAATGACCTGCAGAGAACTCTGGAAAAAGAAAAACAAGTCAAGGAATTAATGATGCAGAAAGAAGCTCTAGCCTGGGCTGAGCTCCGTGAGGGGGTTTTGCCATAAACCTTGAAAAAGAGATTTGTGTGAGTTCGTGCAAGACAGAACAACAAATATTCTGAGACTTGCTGAATTTCAGTCACTCCATCTCCAACTCGGCTCAGTTAAACTCAGCCTCTGAGAGCTGGCAAGTTTTGGAGTGCTGTGGTGGGTTGCAGCCCATAGCAGGGAGAGAGGAACCAGCCTCTCTCCTACATCCCAGTTAACCTGCCCTGTAGGCAAGGGCAAAATAGCTCACATATCTTCTGCTGCATCAGCTTCCTTTCATAGATTCTTGCTGACAGAGTCGAGGTGTGTTCAGTGCATCCTTCTCCAGGGGATGAAAAGCAAGTGATCCCTCTGTTCCCAGTGCCTTTTTCATATGAATGGGTGGAGGATGGACCAGGATCCAGCTCTGCACCTCTCACAATGAAACCAGTCTCACTGTTCCCCCTGCCCTGGGGATACAGGAGTTCCAGAGCAGGTTCAGACATTCTTCCCATGGAGCAGATGTGCTGCAGAGCCACCTTGTCTTTACAGACACTATTTCAGTGTCCCCAGGTTTATCTCCCATCCACTGAACACCTTTGCACCGTGATCCTGCAGCAGAAAAGGCACTGAGTGGCACGAGCAGTTCCCTAGGATTGACACCAGGGCTGGCTCCCTGATCCTGGTTCCTTTGGCAAGGCAAGAAGAGCCCTGAGCATTCCCACCTCCTGCCATGCAGTCCTTCCCTTGGGCTGTCCTCCCAGGGTGCAGGCTTGGTCCTTGCTCCCACATGCTGTATCCTGCCAGGAGCTGCTCCTCTGTCAGTAGTGCCAGTTTTACTGCCTTTTCCCTGGATGATGGCATCACCCATGTAAGTTTTACTACCTTCCCTGACATCAAAGTAGTTCTGTTTTCAGGGCAAGTGTCTCAGCTGTCCAAAGCAACCTGAACTGCAATCTAAAGAAACTCTGTTTTGCATGGAGTTTTGGAGTTCCTTGAATGAAACCTTTTTTTTTCCTCTCTCCTAAAGTATCTGCCAGAAATCCAGTCATTTACCTGCCTCCTCAGGAAGGGTGAGAGGCACCAATTTCCAGCAACAGCCCGAAATCTCTGGCCTGGGCCCAGAACCACTTGTAACAGCAGTTCTTGCACAAGAACAGGTTTTGGCAATGTTTTGCTTTCCCAGCCAGGCTGGATGTGATCAAGAATGAGGGTGTGTAATCAACCAAAACATCAGGACATGACACTGTAGGTAGTTTTCTAGCATGTTTATAGATATTTTCATGGCCTATATGTTACTTATTACCCATATATTACAATTGCCCATATAACTAACTAAAACTACCTATATGGTATAGGTTACATGTGATATAGGATAATTACCTAAAGGTTTGCAGCTTGTGGGTGGCCTGGTGGGCAAGACTGAGCTTTGCTTGTTTGTTCTCCTTCCAGACCTGCAGCTCCTCAAGGCACAGCTCGACTTCCTTACACAGCTGTAAATCAGCCTAAGCTAGGTTAAAAAAACCACCCACAGACAGCTTTCCTTTTTTTCCTTCTCTCCTAATTCACCTTTCCCTCACTGTTTGTACAGCCTACTTTTCTGGAGGACCAAGATCTATCTGGGAAGGTCTGACCCCAGCACCCTGGACCAGAACTGCTGCTGTGAGTACAGCCAGGACAGGTGGGGCACCCCCAGCACAGGCTTTGAAGACATCCAGCAGCAATGCTTCTGTCTACACTTATTTGATTTTATGTCTGTGTCTCATTATTTTTGTTGGCAAGGAAGGCACAGGGAGGTTTTTCATCAGGAGTGGAGTCAATCAAGAAGCACCACAGAAACATCTTTTGGCAGCTGCTGCTGCTGCAATCCCATCTTCCATGAGGCAGAGGAAATCTTGCCTAATCTAATGAAGTCTGATGTGTTTGCTTTTAGAAAATCCTTCCTTTATTGCTGTGATTGGTTAATTCTGTTAGCAAATACATCAACTACACCGCCATCTTTGTGTGTGTCACAGTCTCATGTGCCACACAACCACACTGCACCTGGGTTATCAACAGGAGGTCTCTGTGATGACTGTGACTTAATTTGGCCCAAGAAGCCACAGCTCCTCAGCTACTGCTGGTGGCCATGGCTGGGGCACTCAAATGCCTGTTCTTGGAGATATAATGACACAAAAAACTCACTCCCTAAACAAACTCCTCTGTGCAGAGCTCCAAAGCAAATCAGCCTTTGCACACATGTGCTAAAGTGCTGGAAGAGGAGGTTTAATGCTGCCAGTCCCCTGCTCAGAGCCACTCTGGTGACTGGCCCCACAGCCATGCCCCTGCCCAGTGCTGGTGGCCTTGTGGCCATGGGCTGCCCCAGAACTGGCAGGGTCTTCCCAGGCACCAGCCACAGCTCCTTCTCAGGGACTCCAGGAGTCAGACAGGGTGAATGAGAGGTGAGGCTCAGGCTCATCCTTTGGTTGTTATTTTCCAAATGGGAGGCAGATGGACATCTTCCTTGGATTAGGGAAAATGCCTTGTCAGCCCTACCCTTCAGAGGCTGCATTGCTCTCCCCCTGTCTCCCATTCCAGGAGATGCTCACCTGGGCTAAGAGCGTTTGATTACCAATCCTGTGGGTTCTGATGCTGGAAATGGGAAACCTATCTACTTTATCTTGGGTGGAAGGCTGAGCAAAGAGATGCATCTTTGTGATGCAAATGTCCCCTTTGTTTAGCGTTATTTTTCATTGTGGAACAGATAAAAGCTAAGCAGGGAGCAAGGAGCAAACCTGGCATGTTGTGACAGGCACTTGCAAACAACAGGCAAAATGTGCCAATTCCAGCTTCAGCCAGGTGTGTCTGACTGTCACTTGCTGAGTCTTCGGAAGATTTGAGCAGCAGATATTTTAATTATAAATGCTCAGCCAAGTCAATACATTTCTCAGTACAGAAGCAGTGACAGACAAAAACAAGGATTTTCTTAAAATTCAGCAACATCTGCAAAATTCAAAAATAAGATAAGCACATCTTAAAAATAAAGTAAATTCAAACTCATATATATAAACCAGGAAGAGCAGTATACGCCTATAGGGAGACTCCAGGTAAGCTTCAGCCCAAACCTGGAAAGATACATAAGCCTTGGAAGCCTGGAAAAGCTTCCCATTGTGTAATTGTGCTGTACTCCCATAACTAGAAGTAAAACAGAGCTGTGCAATCTTTGGGCTACCCAGGACCTTCATGATGGGGAAGAACTGCAGCAGATGAACCCACCCCCAGTCCAGGAGTGAGGCACAGGACAGGGATGCTTTGCCGGGGCACAGGAACCTGTCATGCTGACACCTAATGTTTATACCAGGGAGCTTGGGCTCCCTTTCTCCTTCATGAAGGGAAACTGGCACTTTGAGGTGCTGTTCATCCCAGCCCAGTGTAGTTGTCTAAAACAAATCAGATGACTCACGCTGTGGGCACAGCTTCTCTTCCCCCCTCTCTTGAAGGGGAGTGAGGATGGGCAGAGCAGCTTTTGCACAACAGTGTCCAAAGCTCAGTGAGAGGGATCCTGCCATAGACAGCAGGGGTTTTCCAAGTTACTCAGGTGTAAAGCCCCTGAGAGGGGCTGCTTTGAGAGCAGCCAGGAAAGCGTGCCCTCTGACTGATGGGGCCCTCTGATGAGGGGCTTAGCTGAGCCCTAGACCCTGATGTGTGGGGCCATCATCAGCCTGTCACAACCAGGCAGCCCTGCTGGGATGTGGGCTTGGAGGGTAGACATTTACATCAGCCAGAAGCAGTGTGATTTTAAACACAAAAATAATGCATTGGTTTGACTGTTGTGGTAATTGATGGCTTCTCAGGGCCACATGTTGCCTGCTGTACCTAAACTGAAGAAATGTCAACTCCCCCCTTGAAGATACTTAGAAGCTGGCTGGGCATGGCCCTAGAGAACTGGCTTGGGGTGCTGGGCTAAATGACCTCCAGAGGTCCTTTCCCACCTCAAACCTTCTGTGATCCTATGAAATAAAATAATTGCATTATTAAAAAATAATACAGAAATTAAGAATGTTCTCAATCAAGCTTTTCTTGAAAGACAATTGAGGTTTTCAAAAATACTTCCATCAATCGGGAGCACTTCATGTTTGAGATTTCATGAAAATACACTTCCATGGAAGCCTGCCAAGATCCACAGCTCACTGAGCACTTTCCAGCAGAAAGGCTCATCCTCCTCCCACCTGGCTGGACAGGGGGTGACCACCACCCCTGCTCAGCAGGGAGGCAGCACCAGGGCACGATCCTCTCCCTGCCCTCCCTGCCTGCCCCTGCTCCTGCCACAGGATGGGGCCGTGGCCCTGGTGCCAGGGGTCCCTGCAGGGCCACCCCAGGGCGGCCAGCCTCACCTCTCACTCCTCCTGGTCGGGTTTTCACACACACCACAGACACCCTGTGAGATAGGCACAGCAAAACCTCCTCCCTTCCTCTCCTTCCATGGCTCTGCACCTGCAGGGGAAGGGGATATTGATGTTGTTTACCGACAAAGGTAAAAAAGAAAGAAAAGGAGCAAGAGCAAAATAATTCTTCCCCAATGGAAAGCTCTTCTGTTTGTTCAGATCATTACCGTATCAGCAAACCCACATAAAAGTACTATTAATTTTAATACTTTCCCAAGACTAATTAGGTTTAAATTGGGTAGAAAATATTGTGCAAATAACTAGCCATGCATAAAATCCTCGGTGAAGTTTAATCAGGAGGAGTAGAAAACAGGGAAAATAGTTTTTATTAATGCATTTATACCATCTTAGAATTTCCCTGAATTGTGTTTTACCTTGGCTATAAAAATGAAAACATTTAAATTTCTTTAAAATTACATTTGACTTAATTACAGCCAATCCCTAATACCAGCAAACAACCCATTTTGCCTACTTTTCAGCATAAATAGCCACCAGCCTCATCATTTCATAAAGAGTTGTTTTCCTACATGATGTTCTCTGTGTGCAGAATGTTAATAGCTACTATAGCTGAATATGAATAGGCTTTGTAGCTCCACTTGAAATATAGAAAAATGGCCCAGACATTAAAAAAGATAAAAGGGAAAAGGGCAGTAATGAATTTAGAGGAAAATGAACATTAATGGTACTAGCATTACCTCATGTTCCACATAACAAATTATTGGAAATCTGTCAAGCACACCAAATTATCTACTCATCTGCTGTTGTGGGGCCCTTTGGAGCCATCCAAAACCAGCAAAAGCAAGACAATTTAAGCTAATTTTACTATTTATAACAATAGAACAGACCATTAAGATAAATTAATGTCATTATCAAGTTTCTATGAAAATGACAAATACCGCTATTTCAAGCAGCTTTAGAAGCTGTTGACTATAATGAAATCTGCTGTACAGGTACTAAAAAGAAACACTCCAAGTAATTATTTTCTAGTAGCTTGTTTGTTTCCTTCACATTCATTTACTTTCACCACAATTAGTTCTGTACACAATATATGGTAACTAAACAGTCAACACTACGCAGCATTAGGACTAATTAGACAATTATGATGTAGTTTTCAGCCTTTTAGGTCCTAAAGAGAGCCAGGAGTAAACATTTTAGAGGCAAAAATAGCGGCACCACATCGATTTGTGGGTTTGGAGTTTGAAGGAATACAAAGCAATGCGAGAAATAAAGCCAGGTAAAATGCTTTACACAAAACAGCCTGAATTGAGATGGTTATTAAATGATCTAATTGCTGAGGCTCCCAGCACGAGGCTGGACATGGCCAACAGGAACAGCCGGGGTGAGGATGCTGGAGCAGGCCAGCTCCGGGTGGGCTGTGGAGCTTGGGGTGAGAGCAGTGCCAGGGCAGTGCTGGCAGCTGACCAACAGCAGTGGGACACCAGCTGTGCATGGTGGGTGGGAAAAAAAGCACATCCTGGGAAGATTTACATGTGTTCTTTCAAAACTTCCTCAACGTGGTAACTCCAAGTATTTCACACGTAGCACTCCATCCCTTCGAACCTCCAGCACCACTGCACTGGACAAAGAGTCCTACAAAAAGTATGTAAAAAAATGTAAAAAGGAATGTATTTTCTTACTGCCAGTCCTGACTGTCTGCTTCAGAGGATAAAGAAAGCAGAAGCTCATGGTGCCTCCTTCTCTACCACTCACGATTTCCTGGACAAGGCTAGGAAGGATCCATATGTAGTGCAAACACAGCACAGATGCCACTTGGTACATGAACAGATCCCAGCCAAAATATCCACGTTCAGCTGGATATTATTATCAGCATTAACCAAGCACACTGGAGGTAGCCATGGAGGGCATCATGCTTTCCCTGGCCAGCCTTGAGTCTTTTTCCCCACCTCACTCACACGGAGGGCAAAAATAGGATGAGGAAGCTTAGCATCCCTCTTTGAACTCCTTTTCACTTTCCCCATCTCTGTAGCTGCCAAGCTTTTATCTGCTCTGTGTGTGCCACTTCATGCCAGCAACATAATGAAATAATTTGCATATTTGCACATAATTTCCAGGGAACCATCTCCAGCTTTGAAGCCCCTGTACAGCTGGGTTGTGGGGCCAGAGTGAGTTGCAGGGTTTGCTTCCCTGGTGCGAGGCCTGGGCAACAAAGCTCTGCCCTCATCCCTGCCTGGGGACAAGTTGCACCAGGAGCCTCCTTCTTGCTCCAAACACAGCAAGAGGTTGGGCTGGGCCTCCCCAGACTGCTGTGGTGCAAGCCACAGTCCTCATTCTCAGCCCCCTGCTGCAAGGGTAATGCTCCACAGGGCAGACCACACGTGGGGCAAGCTGTGCCAGAGAACTCCCAAGAGCCTGAGGACAGGGTTCCCTGCTCCCAGGGCCACAATGTCATCTCCAGCCCAGGAACTGGTGAGGAAGGCACCAAAACCAGTTCTTCTGCTGACAAGAAGACCCCTCCATTCTCCTTTTCCTCCTGGCTGTTCCCTGTCCTGCATCTGGCAACACCACCATGACTCTGAGATATCTTATTTTGAGTGCTTATCAGTTCTGTGCTAATGATAATGAAAGGTAATTAGTCTATAAAAGCATTATCACAACATTCATTGTTATTTATGACGTTTTTATTAGTACTATCAGTCAGGGATTTTATGAAGCAGAGGTTTTATTTTTCCTTAATTAGACATCTATGAGAGAATATCAAATCTGACAGTCCATTTAGGAATTTATCACAGAATAAAGAGACTCCAGCTGAAAGCCAGCTTTGGTTTATATGACCGGTTTTGCACTGGATTTAACAGAAGCTGCATCTATCTGCAAATTTGACTCAATGTCCCTGTGATGGACTATGCATCCATTGTTTAGGGAAGGCTGAACCATCCACCCTGCTTCTGAAGGCTGGAGATGCTTAGGTTGTGTGGGCATGCAAGAGCAAAAGTCTTGGGAGTTCCCGCAACAGGATATTTTCTGATGCTTTTTTGTACAGTAACTGCCTACATGAGTCCTTAAAAAAAGTGCTTAAAACCTTCCTAAAGCTCTCCCAGGAGCAGCTGGAGGCCAGCAGCCATCACACAGCAGGGGCTCAGCGAGCTCAGTCACTCAGAAGGATGCCTGAGCCCCTGGGACCTTCACTTTGGTTTCTCTCTTGTCACAGTCTTTGACCCTTGTCCTTTGCCCTGCATTTTTCATTACCTGGACAGATACTTGCATTGCTCCACCTCAGAAACATGCTAAAAGGAATTAAAATTCGGCATCTGAAAGGGGTGGTGACCTGGCTGCTGGTCCCTCATGCAGCAGCTGTCAGCAGCAGCACAGGACACTCAGCAGGGTGGGGTGGCTTGGACAGGGGACAGCAGGGGCTGGCAGTCCCTCTGGTGACCAGGAGAGCAGCACCTTTCCAAGGGGCTCAGGAGCAGCTGCAGGGCACAGGACAGCCAAGCTGGACTTCTCAGTCTGCCAAGCCCTACAAAGAAAAGGATTTTGAAGCCTGGAACTGGATGCAGAGCAGTAGTGAAGGGGGCAGGACAGCAAGACCGTTCTGAGCAGGGATGAGGAATTCAGGGAAAAACAAGAAAACGTGTCCCTTGTGTGCCTAAATAAATGGTCTCTGCATAGCCAAAGCAGCTGAAAGGGGTATTTTAACTTCTCACCTCTGAAATTCTGGAAGGTGCTCAATATTTAAGAAGTTACAGTAAAAAACAAAGCAAAACAAACTAAACATTTCAATACTTGGAGTAAACACCACTGTGAAAAACATGAAGTGCTTTTAAAGGATAGTGAGAGCTGACCTTGCTACAATTTGTATGAACTTTTGTTCAGGGAGAAAATAGCAGTGGCGAAGGAACAGAGAGGAGAAAGCCTTTGCAAAAACGGAGGAATGAAGCTGCAGCCACACAAATTCAGCCTGGAAGTGGAGCACAAACCTCCACCAGCCAGGGTGCTTAACCATTAACTCTTGAGTTGGCTCTTGCCAGCTCAGGGCTGGATGCCTGTACTCCCACACAAGTCCCCGGGTGCAGACAGAGGTGAGCAAACACAGTGTGATAGCCTGTGATAGACAGGCAGTCTGCCCGAGCGATTTGAGGTTCCTCTCTGCCCTTAAACACTGCGGGGTTGTGAGAAGCATCCGCAGGCTCGAGAGCTGGAGCTCACCTGGGCACTCACTGAAAATACACACCAGAAAGGGCTGTGATGGAAATACCACAACAGTCACACATTTGACGATTTTTCCAAAATTTCACCTCTGTAAATCAAATACACCCTGGGAAGTTTCTGAGAAAGCAGGATTTTCTTTTGTGTGTGGTCCTCTGCAAGCACAGGATTGTGGCGGAGGCAGGAAGGGAGAGATTAACCACAGGAGCCAGTTCCGTGCTTAGATACCAACTCCCCTTGTTCCACTACAAACAGATGGAGCCCCACAGACACCCACACTCATCCTCGCCTCCGACGAAGGCGGCCGGAGGTCAGCGCGGCTTTGGCAGGCGGGGATGCTGCGCCTGCCGTCGGTGCGGAGCAGCCCCAGCCAGAGAGCGTCAGATGCCCGACAGGGACCAGCCCCAGTCTCGCACCTCAGCTGCGCTGCCAGGCGCCTGGGGCTGCTCTCTCCTCACCGAGGCTGCTCTGCACTCTCTTTGTGCAATAGTGATAAAAATTAACTCTTCTTCTGCAGCCACAGACCCAAGCAGGGAAACGAATATTCTTCTCCGATCCTTCATCCTGCCTCTTGACAAAACTGCATTTATATGTGTGTTAAAGAAAGGGACATAGACAGACGGAAAAAGCTGCAGGAGCACTGGTGAGGATACAGAGAAAGACAAAAGAGAGCTTTTCCCCGGTTCTCCATGCTTTAGCAGGAGATGCAGGACACCATGGCTGGCTTTTCCCTCCTGCCTCTGCTTTTGCTTGTACAAAATCCAGAAAGTCCCAGTTCACTTGGCAAGTCCCCCTGCCATGACATAATTACAGAAAATTATCAGCAGATTTCCAGTCCATCAAGATGAGACTTTGCAACAGATCCAGCCTGAATAACCCAGAAAATCATGTGGTCACTGGTTTATGTTGTTCTGGGTTTTTCAGAGTTTGTGTTTAAGCTTTTCCTCTACACCCCAGAAGCACAGCCTGGATAGAGACAAAGAAATCTCCTCCTCCCACTACCACAAGTATTTTTTCTTTTCCCCTGCTTATAGCTGATGCAAGCATGCCAAGATCAAGGGAATGAGATGGTGTCAAAGTCTGCAGGCAGCCTGGCACAAGCCACTCCAAGGCATGGGCTAGCACAGTAGTTTAGGCAGCAATGAAATAAAATCCAAAGTCATCAATGTGCACCTTACTGAAAATGGAAGTTTGTGAGTACAGAGACAATACAGGAGTGTACTAGCAAACCAAAGAGCATCAAACTGGTCCTATTGCATAGTTACAGTCAGGTGAGTTTCATCAGAACTCTCCATTTTAAGAAGCAGATGGATTTCAAGGACTTTTCCATTCAAAGAGAGCAGGCAGCAGGAACCTGGTGCAGAGCTGACAACCAGCTCACCGCGGTGCTCAGCAACCTGCAGACGTGACGCTAATAGCTGCTCATTACATCTTTCTCCAGGCTGGATGCAGACACTCAGCCTCTTGTGCAGGAAAATGATCCATAGTACAGGCTGTACTAAAGGAAAAGCTGTAGTCTCCTTAATTGCTCCTCTCTAAGCATCTCTCCGTCTTCCAGGAGAAATTAACCACCATTCTGTTCTGAAGATGGACAAAAGTGTGTTCCCTTCCATAAAACCAACAAAAGATTACAACTACTGAACACAGTTTCTCCCCAGATGAATGGATCGCCTGGCAGCAATTGCTGTCCCTGCACTGATGGAGCTTTTTAACCCCAGCAATGTTCCTGCTCCCTCCAGAGCAGCCTCCTGAGAAGGCTGCAGAGCTGGGTCTAGAGGCTGCATCCCACATTTGCTGCCCCTGTGAGCAGGTGACCTTGGAGAGGCTTTGCCATGGAGTGTATTTCACGCCCAGTGGATGACAGTGGATTGCCTTTTCCCTCACACCCTCTGCATGCAGGCAGTGCCAGGCTGTCCAAGCCTCTCTGTGGTTCCCTGCTACCATCAGGAGCTTCTGTGCCTTCGATGGCCAAGCCACGTCTGGGATGTCCCAGCACTGCACCCGCATTAGATGCCACTGGACTCTGCTGCCCTCAGAGCTGGAAATGCTCTCAGAAGGATCCACCTGGATGTTCTTGGCCTGAGAGGAATTTGGGGGACAACACAATCTCTGTGATTTATAGCCAGCTTGGAACAAACTGCTTTAAACTGAAAAATTATATGGTTCAAGAGGGTTTTGGAGCAGTGTTGGGTGACATGGGGATTATTTGACTTGCTTCAGCAAGTTAAGGAAAGGAACTGGCACAAGAGTTGTCTGGAGAAGAATTTTTCTGATGTGCCTTCCTGTGGGGAGATGAGCAGCTCCTGCCATGCCTGAGGGGACCCTGCCCTGCCTGCTTCAGGGCTGCAGGAGGGACCTGCCATCCCTACCCCTGCAGGGCTCTGCTGGCACACAGGGTACCTTGCCAAGACACAGGGCTCAGGGGCACCCATAGGCGTCAGCTTCCACAGCTTATCCATGTGTGTGCTTGAGCCCATGGGCAGGGCTGGAGCACCAACTTATTCTGCCCACAGTGAGGAGAGGAAGGGCACGCACACACACACACAGAAAGCAGACATGGAAACCTGCTAAGCAGCCTTGTCTTGTGTGTTTGGGCTCCAGAGTAGGGATGGAGGCACAAGAATACCCTGGAGGTATCACAAGTCCAAACATTCCTGATACCAGTGCTGCATGGGGGATTCTGGTGTCTCCATGTGAGACATG
The DNA here is from genome assembly GCF_012460135.2 of Molothrus ater. Classification (NCBI taxonomy): domain Eukaryota; kingdom Metazoa; phylum Chordata; class Aves; order Passeriformes; family Icteridae; genus Molothrus; species Molothrus ater. The sequence continues at coordinate 69,968,921 of NC_050479.2, forward strand.
GTAGGGCCTTGGAAACATGGGAAGCACAGAATATGATTCCTGGGCTGTACACATTCCAAGTGTATTTGTATTGTGTACATTTCTAATTGTCACTAACAAGACAGTCAACCCATATTTCTTCCCAAATCCATCTTCAGCATTTGCTTTGTTCCTGGTCTGCCCACCAATTGTGCCAGCAGAGTCATTTGTGCAACACAGGGTGAGCAGGAGCACTGTACTTACTTGGATGACAAATAACCCACCTTTTTGCAAAGTCATTTTTCAGCTGTTTGCCTCAGCAGTCGTGAAGCTGCTTGTGCCAGTAGAGCACAGGTGGTAGCATGGTGGGTGGGCATGAAAGGGCAGGGAAAGGAGACCAGAGCAGTGGCTGATGAGAACTTTCTCCACATGAGGCTGCAGCTTTGTGGCAAGCAGCAGTGCATCTCTGCCCCCTCATTCCTGCAGCACATTCCTTTGCCCACCTGGTACCCTGTTACATCATGGATCTGCAGCAACCATTCTGTAGCCACACTGTGAATTGAGTTGGGGCTTTTGGCCTCGCCTCTGAAAAAAGAAACTCTGAAAAATATTTATTTTTAAATGGGATCAGCTTTTTAGTCACGATTCCCAGCACAGACGTAGGTTTCCCACTCAATTCAATGGGTGGTGTGACATAGCCTGGGCTGGAACAAGGGAAATGCAATTTACAGCAGCTGCTGAGACTGCTTCATAGAGTAACACCATTGAGCACTCCAAGTCAGGACCAAAGTGGGATGTGTGGGTCCACAAAAGACTTCACAACAATAATCACAACATTCTTCAACACCCCCACACCCCTTTAAGCTTAGCAAGTGCAATCTGCTGAATGGCTAATGATGTAAGCCTTCTAAAAGGAGTCTGTGTTTCTTTTAAGATTGGTGTGATAAAAACAAAGGAAGCAGGAGATGTACATTGTCACACTTCATGACGGGGACTGAAGAGCTAAACATGAAATATAAATTATTTTGTGATATTGTGGTCCCTGAACTTTATCTCAAAAATCAAGTCCTATAAATAATAAAGCTTAATAAATAAATTATTATAATAGATGAGGTTTAACAAATAAATCTTATCAGCTCCAAGTTGGACCTGCTGCTGACCAGGGCTGAGCCCATCAGACACAGCAGTAACGCCTCTGTGATAACCTATTTGAGAAGGAAAATGTTATTTCGCAGAAGCAATTGCAGCCAGAGAAGAAAGGAATAAAAATATGTAAGAGAAACAGCTCTGCTGACACCAAGGTCAGTGAAGAAAGAGAGAGAGGAGGTGCTCCAGGTGCCAGCACTGAGATTCCCCTGCAGCCTGTGGTGCAGACCATGGTGAGGCAGCTGTGCCCTTGTGTCCATGGAGAAGCGGAGAAGAGCTGATGCTCTTTCCTCAGCGAGCCTGTCTGCTCACTGCTTAACTGCTGTGCCCTTTCAGTTAAGAAATAAATCCTCTTCTCCACTACCAGGTGTACCTCCAGGGTGATGAACTACACCCTGGAGCCTCAGTGCCAGCTGGGCAGCTCGCGGCGCTCTCAGACAGAGCATTTTGCACAGCACCTTTGCACTGGTCTGAAGGACACAAGTCATGACTAAATCATGAAATGGCAGCTTGAATTAAACATCAATTCACTTCCTTACAGCCCATTAATAGCCAGCCATCTCCAATTGCAATAATTTGTGGTAATAAATGACAATTAATATCAGATTTGACTGGGACAAAGATAATTTTCTATCTAAAATGAGGGACATGAAATGAATTATTATGCAGGTGCTGCTCAAAGATATTATTTGGGTTGCTCATGGGACCATCACAGGCTATCTTCGGTCAGGAGATCTTGACACATGAAATATTCAGAGTTGCAACTGCTGTGGATGGAGTCTATGGACTTTGCACTGACTGCTGAAAAGTAATTTAAAACGTGGATCTTAGGGCTTTCTTCATCCAGAGTCTGAAACTCTGCAAGGACTGAGATTTTCTGGCTGCCTGGGAGAACATCCTGTCTCCATGGAGCATCTTTACATCCAAAGAGCTGCCTTAGATATTTCCCCACTTGCTTTCATCTTACCTCAGGTACAACAAGGCCAGTAGGAACTTTGCTCCACCCACCTTCACAAGTACTGTTCCCTCTGGGCACAAGGAACTTTGTGCTGTTACCTTTTATTTTTTCTTTCTTTTCTCCAAAAAGCTCCCACTCAGGTCACTCATGAAGAATCTTACAGAAGCTGGGCTGCCACAAAAGACCCTCCTATGAGGATTAATGACTAATCTGAAGTGGTTAAAAGATGTGAAACAAAAGGTGAAAAAGATGAGACAGTTTTTCACAGTGAAGGCAATAACCACTGGGGAGCCGTGCTGGCCAAGATTTTCATAAGTGATTTGGACAAGGGGTGAACAGTGAGGTGACAAAGTTTGCTGATGTTGCAAAATTGCCTGGGAGTAACAATGACAACTGGGTATGAAGAGCTGCAGATGGATTTTATGCTGTGCAGTGACTTTGAGGATAAAACAGGAGATGAAATCCAACACTGAAAAATGCCAAGTAATGTGTATGAGGGAAAACAATCCTAACTATGGATGCTCAGTGATGGGCTCTAAATTAGGTATTATCACCAGGGAAGAGATCTTTGAACAGCTCTCTGAAATAACAGCTCATTACTCAGTGGTGGTCAAGAAGGTAAATATGATATCAAGAGTTATCAGGAAGCAAAGAGACAGCAAAACAGAGAACAACATTATGCCCAGTATGGATGTACTCAGACCCTGGATATTCTATCAGTTCTGTCTCACTACCCTAAAAGCATGTGCTAGAGCTGAGAAATGATGAGATAAGGATATGAAAGCTATGGAATTACTTTTATGGGAAGTGACTACAAATAGGAGAACACTGAAATGTACAAAAAAAAAAAGAAAACTGACATTGATAAATTATTAATAAATCATTAATAAATTTATTAATAACATTGAGAAAACAAAATAGAATGGCTATTTGATGCTTCTCAAAGAACAGGTTTTGAAAGGAACAGAAAAATACTTAAATTTCGCAACTGCCACAAGATATGAGATACATAAAGGCACAGATGAGTTGTAAAAGGGATAAAATACAAATAGCATATGAAAAAAATCAAACTCTATTAAAAAAAAACAAGAAGGCAATGCAATTTTTAGCTCAAGAAAATAGAAGTGCACATTTCCATAAACAGGAGTGGATATGTAAGTACAAACGTGTATGTGAATGCACATGAACACAACTATTCCAAAGCCAAAAGGGTACAGCAAGGAGGAAACACCACGTACTGTCAGTACATCCTTCTGTAAACATCCACCCTGACCACTGTCAGGGCCCTCTCTCTCCCAGGACTCATTGCCATGTCCCTCCTGTTCCTTTCAGGATCGCTGTCACAGATGTCAAGCACCGTTCTCTGCCCTCGGGTCTCTCACTGGAATTGATTCTTCACATACAACTGCTTCCTGGGACACTGGCAGCTGTCTTGAGCATTTAGCAAGAGAAGGTGCTTTTGTTTGTGACCATCTTTGTTCACAGAACAGCATCTGTGCATTAATAAGAAGGGCGTGGTAAAAAAGAAAAAAATCCACAATTTATTTATTTATTTGCTGATTATTCCTGCCAGAAGGAAACTAAATCACAAAATCCTGAATTCTGCTGAGATCTGACAGGTAAGAACACTTTTTTTCATTTGGAATCTTGTGTGACAAAATTAAGTCAATAAATACCATGTTTACAGAGGAGCTCTGAACAAAAGATCTACCAAACACCTGGAGGAGGGTCCAATTCTCCTTGGACCTGCAAGGGCAGGATTGATGCTTGCAAAGAAATGTTTTAGTGTATGTCACACTCTTGGCTTCTGTTACAGCCAAAGTGAGCATCCTGTTGCTCTATTCCTTTTATGACACAAAATAAACCTTGTGACTGGGAGGTGCAGGCTGGCAGGAAAAACATGTGAGACTGCTCTAATGACACTGCACGTTCATTCCTTCCTCATGATTCAATGGACAGGTCTGGAAAAGGTGAACCTAAAAAAGGACATTGCATTTCCATACTATTGAAGAATGAATAATGCATTGGAAAGCAAGTATAAGCATCATTTCTCTTCTAATCAGTATCTGCTGGTTTGACCCGGGCTGGGTGCCAGGTGTCCACCAAAGCTGCTCTGTCATCACCCTTCTCAGATGGCAAGGGGAGAGAACATATAACAAAAGAATTATGGGTTGAGATAAGGGCAGGGAGAGATCACTCACTAGTGACTGTCAGGGGCAAAACAGGCTCAGCTAGAGGCGGGGGAGGGAAATAATTTATCACCAATCAAGTGAGAGTGGGATAAGAAATAAACACAAATCTTCAAACACCTTCCCCTGACCCCTCTCTTCTTTATAGGCCTAACCTTAGTCCTGATATTCTCTACCTCCTCCCTGCAGGTGGCTCAGGGAGCTGGGCAATGGGGGCTGCAGCCAATTCGCTTTGTCTCTGCTGCTGCTGCTTCCTCTCAGGGGGAGTACTCCTCCAACTCTTCCCCTGCTCCAGCGTGGGATCCCTCCCACTGCAGACAGCTCTCCATGAACTCCTCCAGTGTGAGTCCTTCCCACACGCTGCAGTTCCTCACACACTGCTCCAGCATGGCTGTTTCCACAGGGTGCAATCCTTCAGGAACAGGCTGCTCCAGCGTGGGCCCCTGTGGGGTCACAGCTCCTGCCAACAAACCTGCTCCAGCACAGACTTCCCACAGGTCCCAGCCTTCTCTGGGACACCCACCTGCTCGGGTGTGGGGCCCTCCATGGGCTGCAGGTGGATCTCTGCGCCACAACAATCTTCACCACTGGCTGCAGGGGAATCTTTTCTCTGGTGCCTGGAGCACCTTCTATCTTTCCTTCTTCACTGGCCTGGGTGTCTGCAGAGCTGTTCCTCTTCCCTGGTGGCTGTTTACTTCTGCCCAACATCTTTTTTCTCTCTTCTTAACTGTGCTATCCCAGAGGCACTGCAGCCATCCCTGATGGGTGTCAGGTCTGCCTTGGAGCTGGCTGGCATTGGCTCTGATGGACATTGGAGAAGTTTCTGGCAGCTTCTCATAGACCACTCCTGTGGGCCCCCACCACCACAACCTCGCCATGCGAACCCAACACAGTATCATGAAGCACATTACACATTAACCACTTCCCCAGACACTTGGTGAATTAAGTAGCTCTAGGCTGGGCCCCTGTCAGGGTGGGCCATGCCATCTGCATTTAGAAAATTGTCCATACATTTAGGAAAGTGAAATTCACCCATTAATTAGTCCTGTCAGCATTTTCCCTGGAAACTGTCATTAGCACACTGAGCTAATTACTACAACTAACAGCACTAGTGGGTGTGTGCATGTGCAGGGTGGGGAGGAGGAAAGGTTATTCTAACTAAATAATGGAAAGGACACCTCATTCTTACATTTACATTAAAATCTAAATTCAGAATAACATCAGAATGAGATAAACCTGCCATTTTATTTACCTTCCATACTGGAATCTTTTCTTGTGTGGAAAAAAATATTCAAAGCATGGCAGAAATCTTCTGAAGCCGGTAAACCAGAAGGAACAAGAGTCTTCTAGTTATCCATTCCTACATAACTCTGTGATATTAAAGTGTATTTTGACCTAAGAAAAGGAAACTGAATTTGTGTAATACTACTCATTTTGATACCACAGCAAGGCTGCTCAGGTCCTTTTCTACAAATGTGCTTGCTCAGGATATTTTCCTACTTGCTTGTGTGAAGACCCTGGCTGGATAGGAGGACTTGAACGTACCACAGATATCTTGATCTGCCCAGTTCCTCCTGAGAGGTGAGCCAGGGGTGAATGTGGTAAGGTCTTGGTGTGACAGAACCAATCAGCAGCATTAACATCAACCTTTTTCATTGAGGTGTGCATTAAAAGATTTTCCTTGTGTGTCCCACAGGTTAGGAGCAGCTGTGCAGTCAGAGAGCTGTGGCTCAGTTGATGGACAGGCTTTTTTGATGCCATGGCAGCTGTGTATCCCTGTGATGATGGTCACTGTAAGAACATCAAGTGAAACACAGTGAAAACTCCTTGGGGAGCCTGCTGGCTAACCCAACAAGGCAACAGGTGAGAGGGGAAATGGCAATATAGAGAAATTAAATTTCTTTTAAAGGTCTTGGGGTAAGAGGAGGCAAATACTAAATCCAGGAATCTTCTCATTGAGTCAGTGTCATGGTTTTGTCTGGGACAGAGTCCATTTTCTTAGTGGCTGGTACAACCCTGTGTTTCAGATTCAGTGTGAGAATAATGTTGGTAACACAGTGATGTTTTGGTTGTTGCTAAGTAGTGCTCACCCTAAGTCAAGACTTCTCAGTGTCACATGCTGTGCCACTGAAAAGCTGCACAAGAAGCCAGTGGAGAGAACTGCCAGGAGAGCTGACCTGAGCAGGCCAAAGAGCTATTCCATACCATGGAGCATCATACTCAGTATATTAACTGGGGAGTGGGGTTGACTGCAGCTCAGGGACAGGCTGGGCATCAGCCAGTGGGTGGTGAGCAGTTGTGTTGTGCATCACTTGGGTTTTATCACCCTCTCTCCCTCTCCTTTCTATTATTAATAGAATTTGCATTGTCATTATATTTTATTTTGTTTCAATTATTAAACTGTCCTTATCTTAGCCCACGAGTTCTATTTTCCTTTTTTTCCTGACTCCTCTCCCCATCCCACAGGTGAAGAGTGTGTGTGTGGGAAGGGGAGAGGGTGTGTGTGAAGTGAGTGAACAGGTGCGTGGTGCTCAGCTGCCAGCTGGGGTTAAATCACAACAGACACCTTGCCAGCACACACCATTGCCCACCCTAAGCATCTCACAATTTTTTTCCTTTTTTAGAAATTCACCTTATGCTGCACATGGATACAAAGGAAAAAGAATTTTAACATCTCCTCTCCATCACACTCTTGTGGTGTAAATGCAAGCACAGCTTAACTGCCTACAACTCTTCCACATAGACAGCCTTCCACCTGCAAAATGGGAGCAGTTGGGAGGGGAATGGCAATAGTCAGATCATTCACAGCAAAATACAGCTGGCAGCTGGGCACATTATCCAGCTGACAGGCCCAGGACATGCATAGGAGAACACCACAGCCATACCCACATGCGTGGGTTTTCTGGAGTCACATAACAAAAGACGGTGGGATCTGAAAGCATTTGGTAAAAGTGAACATTTAGAGACCCAAATGTCAAAACTGATGTGTGTGCTGGAACTAGGTCAAGCTCCACTGAGAGAAGAATAACTGCTGGTCATACAATCCATGGATTGCATCCTCAAGAGAGAAGAGTAACTCTGGTCATACTATCCATGGATTACACAAGTGTCAGAATTGAGGATCCTCTTTTCTCAAGACACTGCAGAGCACAGCACACATTTGTAAGTGAGAGACTGTATAAGGTCACTGTAAAAAACATTCACCACAATCAAACATCATTTGCTTTTACTAATTTCACTGTAGTACAGTCGTTGTAACTATAACTATCCAAAGCTCTAAGATAGTTATCTTAGAGCAGGATCTGTGCTGAGATCTGTGCAGGTACATGCCAATGAGCACCTCAGCAGTCCCAGCTCTTCAGAACTCTCCTGCACACATAACTTTTCTCAAGCCTTTTATTCTTTCAAAGTCAATAAGACAGTTCTATATGTAAAGCAATTCTAACACACAGAATCAGACCTTAAGTAATGCTTTGTTAGCCCAAAAGCATTTTCTATTTAATAAAGACTAGAAAAAAGTGCTTCTTTTTCAATGAAACAAAAATACTTTAAATAAAATCAGGTCTCTGACCTCAAATAGGGAACTGGATTACTTAAACTTGCTAGGATTTTCACTTGCACTTCCTTGCCTTCTAATACTGACAAATTTCAGCTGTATTCCTCCAGCAACAAATTGATTCTCCTGTGGCTAAAATAATTGTATAAATAGGGTTGCTAATCTTTCAGCTCCTTTCAGCTGATTAATACCAAGTTGTAGGGATGGTGAGTTCAGCTTGTAGTTGTGTAATAATATCTATTAACTTCTGCCCCCAATCTCTATGTGAAGATACTCCAGCAGAGAAGTAACATGAAATAAGCACAAGGTGCAAAACAATTCTGGTGTTGAAAAATTAAAAGAAGAAAAAATTAAGGAAGAACTTAATCTGTGTCATTCATGCCAGATGGCTGCTTATTTAAGTAATCAAGTTAAGCAAGATGTATTTAGGACTATCTTGTTTAATTTGATTATTTAACTGAATAAACTGCCTGTAAGGCAGTGGGGTTTTGCACATATAATCAGGTCACATTCTACTCTGGTTCATATTTGCTGATTTTTATATGGTTAGTTCATAATTTCTCTATGTAGCCAAACTGTTTTGCTTGCATGAGGAATGTTTTAGATCAGATGAGAATTACTCCGAGGCACCAACTGATATTATGTTAATGCCTAGCAGATTAATGCTCCAGCAAATTTGCATATAATGAACACAGATCACAACCCTTTGCTGAAGTGCACATCCCAATGTGCCTGCCCCAGATAATGGGCCCTTTTCCTATCAACAGGGAACTGGGAAGGGAGGAGAAGCAGGTTCTTTAATTCCTCTTTTATGCATTCAACAAATCTACCACCATAACTGCAGAGGTATCGAGTAGTTGCTGCTACAGGAGTGATTATGCAAATGACATTATGCAACTCTAGTGACTGAACTAACACCCTAGGACTCTACATTTGCTCAGTCTACAGCAGATATTTCCAACCCATATAGTCTTCAACAAAGACAAGTGCTTATATGGTCAATAAACAATGATATTCTGCCCTTTTTCCTGGCAAACCTTGTGAGCAGTTATTATCTAGGGGCTGTCCAAAAATTTTCCACTGAAACTGTTTTTATGGAAAACTTCAAGTTAAAACTGAATAGCTTTTCTTTTTTTTACTGAAAGGATGTGTCCTTTCTGTGGAATATTGTCCCTCTTCTGTCCCAGTGAATTGTGTCCCAAACAAAGCACATTTCCATGGGGATATGCTATTCTGAATATTCAGAGAAACTCAGAGCAGAGATCCTTTGAGCTGAGTGGGTTGACTCACCACAGTGTGGTCAAACACTGGAATAGGTTTCCTAGGGAGGTGGTTGGTGCCCCAAGCCCCCCAGTGATCAAGAGGCATTTGGACAATGCCCCTAAAAACATTCTTTAACTTTTGGTCAGCCCTGAAAGAGGTCAGGTAGTTGGACTGGATGATTGCTCTATGTCACTTTCAGCTTAAATTTTTCTATTTCTATTTTTTCTGTTTCTATTTCTATTTTATTCTTTTCAGGGCTCAGCTTAACTACTGAGGCATAATTTACTGAAATTAGTAATTGGTGTACTTAATGAAATTTAGTTCAGCTAGAAAACCCAGCCTGCAGAGGGCAATGAAGGCATGAAGAGCCTCAGGGCACTTCCATATCAAATCACTTGGCTCTACACTTTGACAAAATATGTTCAAGACTAAAAGATCAGTAGCTTTGTCCACTGTACAAAAATATACTGATTGCCAGCCACAAGCTAATTATTTAATTTCATTGACTACATCCAAATTTTGAAATTCTGTATGCTTTTTCTGTTTCTCCTGCAGTCAATTTGTGGATGTGGGAATGTGGAAAACTAGGTTCACATACCTAGCCTGGAGCAATGAGAGACCACAAATTTTGACATGAAGCAAAAACTTGAACCTGTCTTTTGCTCCTCTTGAGCAAAGCCTTTGGCTCCAAGAAGATGCTATATTATATACTATATTTAATTTTATCAGAAATACACCAAAGGATCTATGATCAATACAATTAAAACAAAATAAAATACAGTGGGACAGCCTCTCTATATTTATTCAGACACTTCTTATCTTTTCTTGATATAAATCACTTTGCTTGGCTCATGACTGAGGGGTTTTTTACATAATTAGAAGAAACTGTTTACCTTTTAGGGCATCAGTTAATTATACTTCAAACTCACAAATTACAGTTGTTTTTCATTATCCACATATGGAACTATAAAAGCAAAGCAAATGCTACTGTTATAACACAGCATTCCTCTCCAAAGTTTACAAAAGCAGGGTGAGCTAATGGAAAAAGAACCACTAAATAAAGCACCAACTGGCCCGGTTTCTAGGCTTGCTTTTAACTTTTTCCCTTTTTTGGCCATTTCAGAAAAGATACTGTGATTTCTCTCCCTTTATTTTTAACCAGACATGAAATAGCTAACAAGAACTCTTATCTTTTTCAGAGACCTGTTGAAACACGTTGGTTCAGATTAATGAGATTTGCATCTTAAGAAAATTATTCCAGCTCTGTTGTTCTATTTCCTTGTAAATAAGCAGACAAACAAGAAACTTCAGTTTCTCTATGCATGCTCATGCCCTTACTTGTTAGAGCCAGACACTAAATTTGTACTACACTGAACACAGGGAAACATTATACCACTGCAGATTAATAAATTCAGATTATTTAAAGATAGTGTTGTGGTCAATAATACTTACAGAACTTCTTGTTAGCATATTTTGCAGAATGATTTTCCTTCTACAAATTTAAACAGAATAAATGTATGTGAGCCTTTACAGCGTGAATAAATGCTCAGTCCTTCTAACACCATCTACATTTGATGGTTACTTGGTCTTCGCTGAATATGGGAATAATTTGTTTGATTTCTGAGTACAATTATGTGTTCTGATGCAGAGCTAATTTCTGAATTCCTTATAAAAACAATTACCTCCCGCTGTTCTTTAAAGAAAAAATTATGACTCATTTCTGTGGCTCCATCATCCATGTTTAATTTATGTAAATAACTTAAGGTCTGATACCATGTAAGCATCACTGGCATATGAATCCAAATAAATATATAAACTGATTGGAATGCAGAGTTGTCTCAGCACAACTGAAGTGCTTGAAAATTATTAACAAGTCTTCAATGTTCTATTCAAAACCAGATTATTTTCTTATATTGAAGTGGACTGAGCTTGTAGGACTGTAATTGTTTCTAAGAAAATGTATACATAAGGGTCTCCACCCTTCAATTAGAATGTAAAAGTAGAATCACTCAAGTCCTGCTGATTCCTGAACTGATTCACAGATAAGTAAGGGGTTTTTTTCACCCAAGTTGAGGTCATAGCCCAAAATTCTTAGTATACCATTGGAGCAGATGACTCCCTTGAGGTCCTTTCCAAACCAAATCATTCTACAATTCTGCACTTCTATCACAAAGTACTAAATTGTCTTTGACAGCCCTTTCTCCTGAAGCCAAAAACTTGTTCTTATAATCCTACATTATGTGGAGGGGAGGCAGAGGGGAAAGGGGAGAGAGAGTACCAAAGTTAAACATGAGGTGATGCACTGTGGGATCTGGAACCACAACTGTACAAACTCTGGGATCAGACAATTTATACAGGATGCTGAAAGCTGACACAGCTGTGAGAGATTTGCTGTAGATGCTGTCTGAGAGCACACCTGATATAAAGACAAAAGACAAATTTTCACTGTAGGAAAATGTGAAACACAAAACTCTGGATGATGAATTTCCCTATGGATCTCATGGAAAAATCCAGTCTGAATTCTGGTTGGAACAGAAGGAGATGCAAGAGCAGATATGGATTATTGATACGTGTGCTTTGTTACTGAAGGATGTAATCTTTTTTCCCAAGAGCATAGTAGTGTTTTTTATATGATGTTGCCATCTTGGACCAGGTAGAGCAGCCCATACAAGGGAAGTTGAACTTAAAGAACATATCCAATTTTGCTGAGATCACATTGCAGAGCCAGTTATCCTGGCACTGGACCCCATCCTTATGGGGATAAAATAGAGTAGATTTCAGAGGTACTGTGTAATTAACTCTGAAGGAGGCTTTGTCCCTGGTCTCAGGCACATGAACTGCACTTCCACAAAAGAGCAAAATTAAGGAAAACCTATCAAAAAAGAGTAAGATATATAGCAGCATGCTGGTTTATAATTCACTTTGAAGAAAATTAGGCACTGTGAAGTACTGAAATTACCACTGAGATTTCAGGAACAAAAAATATGTTACCAATAATCAAGAAGTATGAAATACTATAAATCATGCTTTTCTGACAATCCAGGGATCAGAATTTATGTTTTTTCTTGTTCAAGATGCTACAGAAAAAGCAGGCAGCTGGGCAGCAGGCAGGAACACTCAGTCTTTTGAAGGACTTTTATTTTATTAAGGTTGTCAGTGAAACCCTGAGATAACAGGAGAGACCTAGTGAAGTGCTCAGTGCCGGATTTCTTTATGGTTCACTCAGACAATAGCAATGCCTAACCTGAGAGCACAGCTGCATTCTGATAGCCATGGTCCAGGTGTATAATTAGGGAAAGACACTGCAAGGAAAAGGGAGAGAGATTCTAATTGAGCAAAAAGATGAGAGGAGAAGCACGGGGATGAACAGACTTGTCCAAGGTCACAGGGCACATCAGCACTGCAGACAAAACTCACATCTCCTGACTCCCAATCCAAGAATCACCCAGACAACAGAAGCATGAGACAAAAGATGTAGCTGAACTTTAGGCTGTGTGAATCCAGGGCTCTCTGGGCTGCTCTAACTCTCCTTCTTTGCTGCTCCATCATTAAAAGCAAGCTATGATCACTGACTTGTAACAAACAAATAACCTTCCTTCCATGTCTGCAGCCATCACCCTCACAACTTACTTTGCAATTCTCCTCCCCAAGCTTCCACTCAGCCTGGATTGTTTGATGCCTGCTGCTTTTGTGAAGCTTTTGAAATTAATGCTTTAAAGCCTGTAAGAGCAGCTCAGAAGAAAAAAAAAAAGAAGACAGTTTTACATTTTTAAAAAGATGCTCTTATTCTCCTCACAGCTGAGTTTTGGTGGCAGCTTGTGAGCAGAATAGTAAGTGGGAGTTTTTGTTGTGTTTTTCCAGGCCAGTCTGTCTGGGCTGTGGATATCCATACTTTTCTCATTTGTTTTTCACTGCAGTTAGGCCTTTCAAAGTCACCTCTTCAGCAGAGGCTGCCCCTGTGTGGACCAGAGAGAGGGGGTACACAGTGCTCAACTGGTTGAGCTGGATTGTGCCACTTTCCCCAACTCTGGGGACAGAGAAGGCCCTGTATTTCTCCAGCTCCCTCTTCACCTTCTCTAGTCCTTAGCCAGTCAAGAGTCTGTACACCTGCCTGTACACCATACCAGTGCAAATGTTTCTGTTTGTGATCTACACAGACTTTCTCCAGATGTGCTAGCTGTTCCTTAGGGAAGAATTAATTCTACACCAACAAAAGAGCTCATACTAACCTATTCCAAACAGAACCCTCCCAGAAAAGTCAAAGAGATCACATGCACCAAAAGGCATAATCCAATCCTCTGGAGAGCAAAATCAACTCTTGGTTCTACAGCTGGGAACCCACCCTAGTCTGAGTTAACACCAAGTGGATTGGGAATTTCAAGTCTTCATCATACTGATAACAACACCACAAATCAGATGAAATACCTCCTGTGAGCAAATGGGCACTGACATAACTGATACTTGAATTGTTGAGGCTTGTCTTGTCAGTTCCCAGCCTTCTACAGCAGACCTACAGTACCAAATACCAAGATTATAGATCCAAATCACCCCAGCACATTCCCTACACCTTACAACTGCTATCAAAATGCTCTGGCTCCTTCTCCCATCTCAAAATCCCCCTCAGCCTTACACATCACCCATGCAGCCCCTGAGCAGCTGGCAAGGCAACAGATGACATGGACTGTAGCTGATCATGGCATCATGGAATTATGGAGTGGTTTGGGTGGGAAGAGATCTCAAAGATCATTTATTTCCAACCCCTCTGCAAAGGTAGGGATGCTACCCACTAAATTGTGTTGCTCAGGGTACCATGCAACCTGGTCTTGAACACATCCAGGGATGAGGCATCCACAACTTCTCTGGGCAACCTATGCCAGTGCCTCACTACCCTCTTGAGTAAAGAAATTCTTCCTAACATCTATTCTAAATCTCTTCTTTTAGTTGAAACCATTCCCTATGGCCTGTGTCTATCTGCCAGTGTAAAAAGTAAATTTTCCTCTTTTTTACAAGCCCCCTTTAAGTACTAAAAGGCCACAATCATGTCTGATAACATCTGTATGCTACCTGGGCAGCCCACACACATTTACAGCCTGGTCAGCTGGATGAACCCTTCTGCCAGAACTAGACACCAGTTTGAAGGTCTCTCCATGGTTTTCACAAAACTTGATAGAAATACATATAGTAATTATAAACGTACAATATCTTTGACGCTCCTATCTTTGCCAAACTGGGCTGAAATGTCCAAGCAATTAAAACTGCTGAGGGAACTTGCAGAGAGACAGATGGATAGGGAGACAGGATGATCACATAAGCTTTTTTTTTTCCCCTTGAGGAAAACACATTAAAAAGAAAAAAGAAACCTACCCAAATGCATTCTTTGTACTTATGAATTGTTATCAGACTTAATTATTTTTATTTCAGTTCTTTCTCTGTATCAAGATAAAATAAACAAAAAAATTAGTGATTTTGTTAATTTTGATTTAAAAAAATTGGCAGAAGAAGATGATCTGTACAAAAGTGTACAAAAGTGTAAAAAATGCTACTGAACCTTTTAAAAATTATTTTTCTTCAATAATTTTCAGAAAGACTTAAACTTTCCTCATTTTGCATTCCAAGAATTTAACTGAGAACCTAACACTGTGCTACACTGAATGCATTTTCTAGTTTCTGCTTCTTCACTAAAGTGGGAGAAAAAAAACCCACAAAAAACCCAGCATTGTACATTATAGACTAAAATATCTTGAAGAGAGATGATGAAGACTGTTGTTAAAGGCATTTGACTTTGATCATCTTTAGAGGGCGATAAAAAAAATGTAAGATTACCTTGGGAAAAAATACATATGAAATCAGGCAGATTGTAAGGCTTCTGATAAAACACCACTCTTGGCAAGCTACATTGGAGAGAGAAAAAAAAAGGCAGTTCCTCTGTCCGTAATGTGTATTTTTTTTTAACATTTACAAATTATTTTTGACTTAGCCATGCAGGGAGCCTACTTTCAACCCTCAATTTGAAAATCATGGAGGCTTTATAAAGTCTTCCACCTGCATCTCTTTTTTGCATCACAGTTCTTTATCCTCTAAAGGATGAAAACCCTGGCATATAAAAACTTTGTTAAGCTGTCACTATCAATAGAGTAAAAAAAAATAATGGTTGACAAAGAAGAAACAAATTGCATCTTCGAATAAGTTTCCTTCATGCTCTTGTTAAAAGCTATAACCTCTGATGTTAACTAAATTTAACCCTTTCTGACCCTTGCGGTGGCCCTTAACCTTTTCTTTATTCTGCTTCCTGTGGCTGCTGAAGAAAACTGGCCCAGTCATTGGAAAAGAGCTCTCTGTTGCACACAAAGCCCCAGCCTGGCTGCTAGTCTGTCAGGAGGGATAGAATAGACGAGGAGGTCAGCACCTGTGCTGAGAAGCAGGTGACAGGGAACTGCTTGGACCATTCTAGGGCAAGTTGTAATAGTTTCTACCCTTTAAATATCGCACTGTAGTTTCGGGTATTCAAGGCAGCGAAGTTCACATTTTCTTTGTGAATGCAGACTTTAAACAAATTAATCTATTGCTGTTCAACTGACTGTAAAATTAGTAGATTTACTGTTGCAAAAAAAAAAAAAAAAAAGAAAAAAGAAAAAAAAAAAAAAGAAGAGAGCTTTCACTTCCACTTTAATAAGGTCACGGATGTGTCCTAGGCTGCCAACAAAAGCAGCTTTTAAAATCTTCGCAGCTGAACCCAACAACTTGCAAAGGCTGTAGAACAATGTCTTCAATGTACAGTGAAAACTCCTCTCCCTACAGTCAAGATGTAAAACTAGACAGTTAGAAAACTTTCTATACTGTGAACTTTTAACTCTAATTGCATCTCACCCCAGGGACCCACAGGCTTGCTCTATGATTAACATTTTAACAAATTCAGTCAGCCTTGCTTTTCAGGGAGCAAAATTGGTTCTTTGCCTGGGTTCAGTAATTCAGCCCAAGCAATTTAATGGCCGAGCATGCATCTTCAAAAGATTTGTTTTAATTCCCTCAACAGGGGTAGATTTCAGAAATCAAGCAAAACTTTATCTGCTTCAACTATATTTGTATATTCTGTGCAGGACATCAGTTAGCAGTGATCACTTACCACTCACTACAACGAAATTTTGGGGTTTGCTTTAATCTTTGCTGTCTCTTGCTAGAATAAAAATAGAGAAGTTTGTGTAGGAAGCAACTTTCAAATGCTGTGGATGGAAAAGGAGTAAATGAGCTACTGCAGATCCAGAAATTTGGACCTACTACACACCCAGAATTTCTGTATACTTTAAATACATGTTTACTCTGACGTGTTCTCTGCCATATGGCAATGCTCAGCTCAGCACAAGGGAGTTTTTCATCTGAGTTATGTGCAAAGTCTTTCATAAACACTAACGGGAAAGGAACACTAAGGAGTGTACAGGGGAGGCTACAGCCCCTCTCTGAACCAGGGGTCTGCAGGAACACACAGCCACGATTATAACCAGCAGGAAGGTGGAGGGGGGCCATGCCAGCTGCCAGCAGGACTGGGGAGTGGGGAGGAGTAAGAGACTAAGAGACTCTTTCCAAGTCTTCCCCAAAGCTTCCCTGCTGGATTGCCCTGTGAAGGAGGAAATTATACAGAAAAAGCAGGAAAACAGAAGTGCACAGGGTAAGCAGCCCTCCAGATGCTCAGTACTTTTGTAAGCACAAGTGTGCAGGAGACTAATCGCAGATTTAGTAGTAAGAGTGAAAAACCTGCTGTCCCAGGGCTACTTCTCCATGTCCAAGGGTCCCAGGCATTGCATAAACCCAAAAATATCAGTAATAAACTCCTGATGATCTCATTTGGCACTTGAAATTTTTTTTACCAGATATTCGTATGCACAGCTCCAGTTTAGGAAGCAGCAAGACATTCACCATGGACCGAGGAAAGACCAGTCCTCTCCACCCAGAGCCTGCAGGTATGAGCTCCTTGCAGGTGTAAGGCACTTCAGCAGCTTGCTTCCTGCTGCCACAAAATGAGTGATGAAGTCTGAATGACAGTAAACCATAGCCTCGGGTCTCCAGGTGAACACACACTGTCATCCAGCTAAGGGCATCCTCACTCTCTGCTGGGCATCAGAAATTGCTCACTGCACCCATCATGAACAGCTTTGGGGGGAGATTTTGAGTGGGGACTATGCTGGTGCTGGGTTGATGGCTAAACTGGATGATCTTGAAGGTCTCTTCCAACTTGGATGATTCTGTGATTCTTTGATTTTGAAAATAACCCAAAACACAGACGGATTGGAACCAGTTTCCAACATCCGCAGGGAATACTGAAACCATCCCCCAGTTGTAACAATCAGATCAGTTGTTAATGTGGAAGAAGTTTCTCAGTAGCATCTTGAGCCTCACAGTAATTACTAACACTAATAACTTCCACACTAGCAAATCCCTGCACTGCTCATGTATGAGGACCAGAAATCTCTCCATCCACCCATACTTTCCCTTCTTCTATATTTGCATTTAAAATTAGCTGGGGAATGAAATGTCTACAGTTTGGCACAAGGTCTAGCAGAACAGGCCTTAATATGGCACAAAAAATAACAAAGTTATATATATTTTACAACAACTTTGTAAGTAAATGTCAAATTTTAAAAAAGAGGGGGGAAAAGGCAGATGAAGATTAAAGATTTAAAAAGCAAATAAATGACTGAGTGTACTGTCAGGGGTGGGCAGAAGATGATGTGCATCAGGCAAAGTAGAAGGAAGAAAGTTATTATAAACTGCACCTATTATGATAGTGTCTTTCAAATAATTAAGACTGCAGTTTCACTGTGGCAGGCACATATAAAAACAGGGCCCCAGGACAATTACAGTATAAACAGACATGAGACAAAGAACAAGGAGAAAGATTATAATGAACTCCCAGAAAGATCACATTAATTGAGAACAAACTCCATTAGAAGGCTGCACTATTTCTTGGCACACTACACTTAATTAGAAAGGCATGAAGTAAAAGAAGCATCAGGTTTAAACTTAACAGAATTAAACAATGGGAAGAGAGAAGAGAGAAGGAATGCTTTCATGCAGGTAGTTTTTATCTCTAGTGAAGAGGATTATTAGCTTTATTGCTGCTACTAACACTGCTGGAAATTACCTGTCTTGTGGGGATGGTTCTCGGAGTGGCAATAGTCACTAACTGCAAGGGGGCTGCTGACACACTCTCTTCTAATGCATATTGCAGAGCTGATGATGAAAAAATATCTCTCCAGGCCTCAGCTCTGCCAAAATTTCCCTTCATGCTTATTCAAATTCCACACTTGATTTCCAGACCATGAAAGGAGCAGTAAAAATCTTTTTTGTTTCGCCTTTTCTTATTGTGGAATATTTCACTCTCCACAACTGGATACTGTAGAATTTCAATAATATATGTTTCAATAGCATCAAACTGAGATCCAGTTTTCTCAGGCATTCTACTGATGTGATGGTAATCCCTGCTCCCAAAGAGCTTAAAACTCTAAAAGCAAAGAGCCTGAGTGAAATTTAAAAAAAAAAAAAAGCACAAAGGAGCAGGATGGAAAAATTCAGCTCTATTTGCATATAATAGGAGAAGCTACAGTTGTGATTCAGGGTCTTAACACAGCTCACCATCTACTTGGCTAATTCTGTTATTGGCATTTTTCCAAATTCATTACTGCCAGCGAGGACTTTTAATGAGGATAAGGTTATATGAATGAACTTCATATTGTGAACTGATTTAGTGAAGTTTTCTGGGTTTGCACACAATTACCACTTGATGTCTTCCATGGAGAGCGAACCATGAAACAACGACAGACCTTTTTTTACATGTATGTATCACAATGACAAAACAAAACCAGCGAGCACATGAAACTGAATCGTTCTAAGAACACAGCTTTCAACACAAAATCATAAAGGTCAGGTTTTCATTGCATTTCTTCTTCCTGAACAGAAGAGGGGGAGAGGAAAGAAGGGTCACTTAGCTGTGGCCTAAAGCATATAAGATAAAAAGTTCTGATTATTTTTAGGCAGGAAAGACAGCTGCTTTCCATAACTCCATTTTGTACTAAATTCTAAACACAAGCACACGTTCAGTACGGGTGTCGCTCCAGCTCCTGCCCGGATGGCTAAAGAGCATCCCTCGATAGGCACGAACCCCTGGGCTCCGGAGAGAGGTCCTCCGCAAACTCCAGTGCTGTTCAGTGGCTGATGCTCAGCGTGCTCCTTACAGCTGGGGACACGACGCTTGCACATGAATTTCAGCTTCTCTTTCAAAGGCTCCTGTCTCCAAATTTGACGGAGGAGCTCGTAAACCCGAGGCAGAGCCTCTCCTACCAAAGAAGGTAACAAATCCAAGCACCCGAGACGCCTTCGGTCTGACTCACGCCGCTGCAGAGCCGCACACGCTGCTGACCCCTGCAGCACGGCTGTGCCGTGCGCTGCCCGCACCCCGCTCACGGAGCCCCTGATGGGGACAGGGACACGGGGACAGCTGTGTCACACAGCCCGGGGCTGGGCTGCATCCCCCTCTGGGGTCACCAGCTCGGGAAGGACACGGACATGCTGGAGCGAGTCCAGAGCAGGGACACAAAGATGCTCTGAGGGCTGGAGCGCCTCTCCTATGGAGACAGACCTGGGGCTGCTCCGTCTGGAGAAGGCTGCGGGGAAACCTCACAGCAGCCTTCCCGTGCCTAACGGGGGCCTGTAAGAAACATGGGAACAGACTTTCTGGCAGGGCCTGTAGTGACAGGACAACGAGTTATTGTTTTAAACTAAGAGCGTAGATCTAGACTAGAGGTAAGGAATAAGTTTTTACAGGGAAGGTAAAGAAACATTGCCACAGGTTGCTGAGAGGGATGGTGGATGCCTCATACCAGGAAACATTCAAAGTCAGGACACACAGGGCTCTGAGCAACCTGATGAAGTTGAAGACGTTCCTGCTCTCCTGCTTATTGCAGACGGATTAGAGAAGTTGAGCTTTAAAAATCCTTTCCAACCCAAACCCAAATTCTATGATTCTATGCCTCAAAAGACCCACACAAAGTGCTCAGCACCCACACAATCCCCGCTGGCAGCACCAAGCGGCCCTGCAGGGACGGCCCCAAGGCACAGTGCGGAGCCTGTCCTCGCTGCGGCCCTCACACCCACGGCAGCGCAGCAAAGGCACAGCGGGAACCCACAGAGCCACGCAGGGAAACAGCAGCTCCCAACAACCGCACAAAGGGAACGGAGCACGCCAGGTGTGTCGGCCTGGAAACGCAGGAGCACACAGGCACATACGGACACAGGGACACACGGACCGCGCTCGCACGGCCGCTCCCACCCTGCGCGCTCCCGCGGCCGCTCCCACCCTGCGCGCTCCCGCGGGCGCGCACCGGCGGAGGCGCGCTCGCGCCCACGGGAACGCGCGGGGCGGGAGCGAGAGGCGGAGGCGCGTGAGGAGGAAGAGGAAGAGGAGGAGCAGGAGGAAAAGGAAAGGGGAGAGGCGGGGCGTGCCGCAACTTCCCGGCGGCTCGGGCCGGTCCCTCGGCTGCTTCGGCGGGCTGGGACCGGCGGTTCGGCTCGGTTCGGCTCCATTCGGCCCGTCCCGGCCGACAGGTAAGAGGGGGTCACAGGGAGCCACGGGCACGCGCAGTGACCTCCGCGACACGCAGAGCCGGGAAGGCGGACACGACAGGGCACGGTCACACACCCACGTACAGCCCTTCTTCCCTGTTTACAGGAGGGACACCCACGGGATGCCGCCCCCCTCCCGTGACTGCTGCCCGGCATGGGAAGCGCGGCGGCTCCCGCGGTTCCCGGTGTGCCCGGAGCTGCCGCTCCTTAGAGCTCCCACCCAGCGGAGTCAGGCGGCCTTGCCAACGCAAGGAGGAGCGAAACGCACAAGGCGAAACACACGTGTCTTTGCTGTGTTAGGCAAAGAAAAACCCTTCCATAAAAAAGGAGTTGTTTCCTTTCAGACAGCTAAGGCTAGATTTATTAGATTTAAATAGCGTCTGAGAATGAAGGAGGATACCAACAACACCATGTGTTTAGCAGAGCAAGGTCATCATTTCCTTAAAACAAGCTGCTGTTCCATTGCTGAGATACTGTTACTTAATTTTAGAAATCAGTAGCTCTCAAGGGCAAGCCAGGCTCTTCTGAATAGAAAAAGAATTTAATTATATCATTCAGTATGGAGCAGTGATGTACCGATTGCAGACCAAGTCTGCAGTGCATGATCCAGAGCTGCTTTATGAAGCCATTAAAAAAAATAAGGACATCATGGCTTTTTTGTGGCTGCACTGATGATACACAAAGATACTTGGGTGTTGACAGTGGGTGTTCAGTCATAGGGCTGTTGTCACAGCCAGACCAAAAGCTGTTTTTACAGGACTGTTGTCTGGACTGGACAGAGGCAGAGCCCAGGGCAGGAAGGAAAGGTAGCTCTACCAGCTGTTTTTAGGCTGCTGTGGAAATCATGTTACTTCTCTTCCGTGCCCTGTGGCTGGCTTGAGTTCTGGATCTATGTAGCACACAGCTGTTATCAGACTGCCCTGTTCATGAACTCCTCTGACTCCTTCTTCAAGCAGTTTGCATGGACATTGTCCCTGCTGCTGAGGCATGATATCCATCCCAGGCTCCAGACTGTCCCCTTTTCAGACTGTTTATTCACAGGCAAGTCATTTTACTTGTTCCTGTGCCAACACTGCTTAGAATTATAAATAGCTTTTTATCCTTGCTGATGGTTTACACCTTTTCCATGTGTATGTATGCACATGGATGCATGTTTACACCACGTCATATATGTGTGCGTATATATGTGTATGCATGCATGTATTTATAGAACAGAGTCACATTCCCTCCTGGGCAAAAAAGGTCTCACTCTTGCCAACTCCTCTGGTATGACATGTGTTTGGTTTCCTGCATCATCCTTGGCTTTTCCTGCAATTGCTGCCTTTTAAACAAAAAATAGGAAAACTGCAGAGAGTACTCACAGTTTGCTCTTTATTTCCTAAGTTTTTTGCAGCTGTTAGAAAATGGACGATTTCTGAAGGTCTGAACAAAATGCAAATAATGGGGAGCTGCAGCAAAATTGCCAGGGGGATTTCATGAACCGGGGAAGAATGGGAAAAAAAAATCCAGTGGAAGAAATGTCTCAAAGATGAGTTTCAGTAGTCTTCAAGCACGGGTATATTTGGAAGCATGTTTGAAAGTTTATAGCTTTGTGAGTACCATGTCAGGATAGATGCCTGTAATTATTTAGATTAAAATTTGAAAGTGAGAAGAAAGGAACTAGAAGTATTGCATTCTTTAAAGGAGTTCAGGCTCAGATTTTAAGATACAGAAGGTAACATCAACTCATACATTTTGCTCATTTGTCAGATTGTCTCTCTGGGTTAAATCCCTTTGTTACTGTAAAATGACTGTTGATTGATGATTCTGTATGGTAGTACCATGTATCATTTTAAAAGAGTAGTTACAAACACTAGGGTTTATTGAACTGGAGTCAAGTCTTTCTAATATAACTAGAAGAATCTGACTGATGGGGTAACTTGTTTTTTCTTCTTCCTCAGAATGACTGCCTTGTGCACAACGAAATATTTATGTCAAGCGGCCAGAAATGAGAGCAGATATGCAAAAAGGTTCTTTGGTACTCTTCTGCCACAGACAGCACAAAAGTGGCTCTTTTCTCCATTCTGGATAGTGGTACCTGACCCTAGGAAGTCAGCTGTGTTTGGGCTTACTCAACCATATTGTACAGATGAAAAATCTCACGCACAACCAAAAAGTAAAGCAGCATTTGGAAGCGTTGGGCGAAGAATTCCCTATCGTATTTTGCACGTAATCAACCAGGATGGGGAGAGCTTAGGAAACATGCACCGAGCAGAGGCACTCAGACTTATGGATCAGCATGGCCTGAAACTGGTTCTGCTTCATGAGAACGTAGAACCTCCAGTTTACAGACTAATGACTGGGCAGCAGATTCATGAAGAGCAGCTTAAACGTGCAGAGAAGAAAAAAGCAAGTCCAAAGCAAGGTATGTGCACTGTAAACACTACAATGCTGAGGACTGTGAAAAATGCTGCATTAAAAGTGGTTTCAACAGATTAAATCCTCTTACTTGTATTTGTGTAAATCCAAAGCAATGTCACTGCAGTCCACGCTATTAAGGATTTACAGTGGTGAAAATAAAATTTTGGATTAGTCCAGTCTTCCACAGAGAAGCCTTCTATTGCCCTCTTAGGATTTGCTATTTTGGCATCTGCTGACTTGTTAAAAAAATATCTTTATGTGAGTGAATATAACTAGGCTCTGGTTCCATGAGACTCACTGAATTTCTGTTCTTTTACTAAGGTATAGAGTGACAGGCAGTTTTTATAAACTAAGGACCAGATACACTAATATAATTATCTAGTTTGTCACCAGTAGTCATGAAACACTCTCTTCCTCATTTGCTGCTAGGAAGACAAAGTCTGGAGCCCTTTCTTGTACAGAGTAAGAGAACTTTTTCAGTATTTAACGCTTTTCAGTTTGTTTTTTTTTTCTTAGTACCACCTGCTCCAGCAGTTTAACAAACTGAGCTTGGCAAAGAGGTTTTAGAAAAGGCATGTGACCTTGTATCCTCTCATATCCTCAGGCTAACGAAGATAGCTATGCTTAGGGTAGAGTCCTGATTTTAGAGGAGAACATTATTGTGATAGTGAGTTGCTCTGTTCAAGAAACCACAAAAATATTATTCAGATGGTAACTGCTTTAGAGAAACTTGAAGGAGGAAGAGACTGTAGATATCATCATATATATATTATGTTCAGATATATTACAAGGCATTGTCGTACTTCCAGTTGAATATTGCACTCACCATTCAATAAAATGGGCTTGAGATGAAGAGCTGTCTAACGTCAGCACTTTTACCTTCAGCTGTCCTATGTGCAGAACACAGGAATTTGCACACTAAGTCCTTAATTCCAGATGCAATGCTTACCTGTTTGTTAGACCCACATTGTGGATCATGTGAACAAGACTGTAATTAAAAATACCTTAAGCCTTCTGACCCTGAGAGATTTTCCCTGTGTGCCTCAAACATGCACTCAGTCTCCCATTTGCAGCAGTGAGTGTGAGAGCTTCAAGTTGCCACCCTCTCAGGTGAGTGGTGCATGCTGAGACAGTGAGATCAGGATTCTCTGAGAAAGCAAGGAGGAGGGAGTCAAGCAGACAAAGCACCATAAGCTGATAAAAGAGAGCAACTAGTACAGGTTTGTCAAATGTTAAGCCAACAGACTTTCAGTTCTGTTTTAAACAGGGGTGGTGCAAAAGGAGTTATCCTTTTCTTCAGCTATTGCCAAGAACGACCTAGAGACCAAGACTAAACAGATAGCACAGTGGATTGAAAAGAGACACCATGTTAAAGTTACCATCCGGCAAGCCAAAGGCAGCAGTACAGACATGGTAAGTGCACTCCTGGGAAGTGGGACCAGTCAATGTCATTTAACAGCTGCAGCTGTATTGATCTTCCTTATTGAGTACTGCCACAGTTTTTGGTATCTCTGTGGAGATCTAGGCTCCTCTTCAAACACTGGTGAAGAAAAGTAGTCCCAGAGAGACAGTTCAAATACCATGCTTCCTTAACAATCCAGCTGCAGTACTGGCTTGGACAGCAGAGTCTAAGCAGCTCCTACTCCTATGCAGCACCACCCTGTTAATGGGGCCAGTGAAATTTTCTGATCTATGCCTTTAGCCAGCTCACCCACTCTGAAAACCTTACTTAAAAAAAAAAAAAAAAAAAAAAAAAAAAAAAAAAAGGTCTGTATTTTAGCTGTATTATTTCACCAACAGTTCTTCTGGAGCTGCATTTATGCAACTCTGGCTAAGGTTAGTTGTCCATTCCTACATGAAAAACTATTGGAATGGTGTTCCAAGACTAGCAAAATGAACATCACTAAAAATGTTAAGCAGCTTATGGCAACTTCCCAGTATAATTGCAGGGCCTTGAGACTTCCTGTCATTCACAAAAATGGGTTTTTTATAAATATTCTGTGTAAGACTATTTTTTTCTTCTAGTGAATTAGGTGTTCTTGACGATTGTCTCAACTAAATTGCTGGACAGCATTTCATCCAAAAAAACCAATACTTTTTATAGGAAGCCAAATTCACAGGGAAAGAGTAACAGGAAGAACTGATGATGGGAGGGAACAGAACATTTCATGTCATAGTCCTGATTTACAGTGTCCTTGAAGGCTTAGTAATGAGGTTAGGAATTCGGTGTGTTACATGAATGCACTGTTACTCAGTTCAGTACTACCAGGTCCTGCTTACCTTAGAACAATACTACCCCTTAAGAAAAAAGCCTCATATAATAATATATCTGAATCTAGAGGAAGAGGAGGGTGCAGAGGAGTCAGATGGAGACCACTCTAATGGACACCCTTAAAGAGCAAAACACTGTGAGTCAGCAGTGCAGCCTAAATGTTAGGAAATGGCTGAATCCCCTCTAGTGACTTGCCTAAACCTGCTTATGAGTAAAGAACAGTTAGGAAAGGACAAGCTGAAGTGTTCAAACTAGGACTAGGAACTAGCTTGGTTCAGCTAATAGCTAAACTAAGCAGATCATGTTCTTACAGAGCAGCTTGAAATATTTTTCTACCTGTATCTGTGCATTCATTTAGTTCCATTTTTCTCCTCCTTTTTAGCTCATGCTTTTTGATCAAATTTTGGAGACTGTGTCTGAAAAAGCAACTTACCTTTCCAAGCCAAAAGTTGCTAGAGAAGGAGTGAGTACCTGTGTTTTCAGGCACATGTCTGACAAAGAGTTGAAAGAGCACCAGAAGATGGAAATCAAGAAAAACAATACAGTAAAGAAAGATAAAAATGAAGACTTGAAGTCAAATGAGTTGCATCAATGACTTTCTGAAGAGGTGTAAACAATATATATTTATTTAAAAATAAAATTTAAAAAATTAACTTTATCTGAAGTTATTGTTGAGCTTTGCATTGGTCGTTCCATTAAGAACACTGTCTCGGTTAACCTTTGCTACAGAGTCTGAATTTCAACAGCTGGTATTCCATTTTCTACGAGCTTATCTGCTGTCTTGCTTTCCATCACAACCTCATCCTTTCCTGGCTGTGTTTTGGGAGGAATGTAGCCACTGAGACGAGAGGCTAAGCTCCTCTTGGGACGAGAACGCTTTGCCTGGCAGAAATAGATCCAGAATTAGTAAACTTAATATATCTGTGGAGCAAAAACTACTATTGTAGTGAGGGAAAAAATAAAGTAGAGGCCAGGACTGCATTAGCTAAAGGAGCTTCATAAATTAAGAATCTCACAAATTACCAACATATTTGACCTGTTTTCCTGCTTGAAGTCACATATATAAAACAGGTAAAGTTTTCCCTCCTCTGCAGTGACAGGGTAGTGGTGAGAAGACTTTCCAAGAGTGTAACTTACTTTCAAGTTCAGCTTTCTTTTTTCAGGATCATGTACAACTGCATGTCTTGCTAGGCTCTGCTACAGTTACATAGAGCAGGAGGGAAAAAAAAAAGTTTATAATTTCAGATAATGGGATTCAGAAAAGAACAGTTAAAAAAACACATACCTTCATTGCAAACACTTTTCCACAGCCTGGATAATCACAAGAGAATGGTTTTTTCTCCTCATGAAAAGAGAGGATATGGCTTTGAAGGTTAAATAAAGTTGTGTATGTTCTTCCACATCCTTCTCTGGGGCAGCGGCAGACTTCCCTCTCCACAGCATGTGTCTTTTGATGCTGCTTGAGGTAATCCTTCCGTTTAAAAGTTTTGTTACATTCACTGCAGACTATTGGCTCTAAGTGGGAGAAAGAAAGGCAGAGTATAAATAAAACTTCTTACAGCAGCTCAGAATCAAACCCTGGTAGTCTATTAGAACAGTGCTAAAATCAACACAAAATGCTAGCAACTTAGAGACTTTAGGAGGATAATGCAGTAGGAATTATCCAGATCTGAAATCCTACATAAAACAGTTTTCTGTTAACTGAATCACAAACCTAAGTTAGTATACTGAGCAGCATTTTCATCAAAGGTCTAGCTGGAGTGACAGCTGCTTCACCAATAAAGTTAGTAGACAAATTTGGGAGACTCTGACAAGCTGATGAAATGAGTACAGCAAGAACTCCAGATTAGAAGTTGGTTTCCTATTTGTATCATAAGTTTACTAATGTATTTGGAATTTACCTGCATGACTGACTTTATTATGTTTCAGAAGCTCTGTCCAAGTTTTTCCGATATATGAGCAGTTTTCCTTCTTGCATGCATAGCCTGTTGGATGG
Organism: Molothrus ater; assembly: GCF_012460135.2. Lineage (NCBI taxonomy): Eukaryota > Metazoa > Chordata > Aves > Passeriformes > Icteridae > Molothrus > Molothrus ater. The sequence continues at coordinate 69,996,272 of NC_050479.2, forward strand.
AACAGATGTTTACAATCCCAGAGGGTATGGCAAACAGTCCAGTTTTACAAGGGGGAACACTTCCAGCATTTGAAAATTAAAAGCCAGTTATTCCTTATCTCTTCCCGTATTGCACAGGAGTGGGATAAGAGACAATAAACAATCAACACAAATTAGAACAAAAGAAAATCCTAGTAATTTTATGTAAGAAATCTTACATCACTGACACCAGTTGTCCAGAGAGGCTGTGGAAGCCCAAGTCCTGGAACCATTCAACACCACTGGATGTGGTCCTCAGCAACCTGGTCTAACTGTCCCCACCTTGAGGAGGGAGCTGGACAAGGTGGCTGATCCTTTCTGACCTAAATGATTTTGTAAAACTCTCTCCTTGCTTCAGTAAAGCTACTTCCTCCCACCCATACACTTTCTCTCAAATAGATGAGAATAACTAGTAATATATATTACTTCTATATAAATATTTGTCCCGCATATTATGAAGAAATACCATACAGTAGTATTCCAGAGTCTATAGAGATTCTACCATTCTATCAGGCAGGAACCACAGAAAGTCAACACTATTTAAATCCCAGGACTGGAATGCTCAAAAACCTATGAACAAGTCCTTGTCTTAAGAACAGGGAATCACAGCACAAATCACAGCACAAATCACAGCCTTCTGGGTACTCTTCCTAGTCTGTTGAGTTTATTTGATTTGGTTTTGGTTTTTTCCTATCACTGGAAAGCTGGTTATCTGTCAGTGAAAGAATGGATAGGAGGACAGGAGGATTAGCTCAAATATACATGGCCACATTCTGATGATTTCACATAAAAGCCTCTCACATAGGTTCATTAATAACTAAAAATACACATGGTTCTGCCAAGGTTCCATAGGAAATTTGTGGCAGAATTGGCAACTGATCCTAAGCTCTGGACATCTAGGCTAATGCCTTTACTACCAGCCCATCTCCAAAAGATGGATTATCTGCAAGGAAACACCTCAGGAGAAGAAATAACTGAAGCAATCCTGAGCTCTGCTCAGACTGCCACAAACACACATAACTGAACACTGCAATGCCCTGCAGTTATATCCCGCTTTACGATTCAAAATGGGTGTCTTGTCTTGTCTGGATCACCAGGCCCAGAACACTTTGAGATTGTCATGCATCCGTGCATACTCGCACTGGAAGCAGTTCTTCTTCCTTTGCTGAAACATAACCTTAAAAAGAAAAAAACAGTTTTACCTTCATGTATCTTCTCATGCCGCTTCAGTCGACTTGGAGTAGAGAAACACTTTCCACATCCTTCTTTATTACATCTAGGTACAAAATAGCAGTAGTTTCATTTCTTTCACTGCATCTACCTACTTTTTGTTAAATCAAGAACAATTAAAATTAACAAAATAATTCAAGTTTCCCTTCACCTACAATCTGTGTGTGTCCCTCCACCTTGTAAAAGTAAATTCCATAATAGTTTTTCAATAGACTTGGATGACTTTGAGAGTTAGAACAATAGTATCATTTCCAAATATACAGCAAGTTGAGCTTTAGCTGAAGAGTCAAGCCTTGTATCATCTCCGCACAGCAGGCTCTTCAAACATAGAAGGAAAGAAAGTGGAAGGTTTAAGTGGCTTGTGCAGAACCAGCAGAGCACTGACATTTTTGGCTGTCATCCAACCATAGTAGTGCATTTCACTGAAGTGGAAGGAACACTCATGTTAAATGTGACCCACCTGTAAGAAATACAAGACTGAACTTTCCTTTTAGCAGATCTATAGTCACGTGTTACCCAAATGGAGCCGCAATGCACAGTTTCCAAGATTAGTGTCCAAGTCTGTCCTCTTTTTCTACATACTACTCACTACTCAATGTCAGGTCACTGCTTCTTACTGGGAAATAAAGGTAGCTGCATTTTTCATCACTGTGCAAGCTCTTATGGCTGTATGTCAAACTGTGAACTAAAATCTGGGGGGTGGGGGAGTGTTATTTTTAATAAAACTGCTGCAATGCTGAAGTTACAGAGCACCAAGATTGTTGCTCAAAACAGATCACTGAGCAAAGCAAGACTAGTACAAGAAATATACTTGCAGCCCTGACTACAAACTGATTTCTTTATTTTACTGCCACATCAATGAAAATGCACCTATTTTCATCTACAGTGTTTAAGTGTTAAAGTTCAGTATTAAAATTATCCACGTACTTGAAGGGAGGTTCATTGGTGTGGTGACATTGATGAACTTTAAGTTGTTGATGCTTCTTGAAAGACTTGTTACAGCCTTCAAAGTCACACTATTGAGGAAATTAAGTTTTGATTAGAGGCTAAATAATGACTGTTCAGTTCACGTCTTTGCTGAAATCCCAGTTATGGTATTTGAACTTACAGAAGTACCACATAATAGCAATTTGAAGTATTTCACCAGATACACAAGAAAGAGCTTGTTTAGCCTCCACTCTACAGTGCAAAGGTAATTACTCACCACATATTGCTTTTGCTGGTTCTGATGCTTGCGCTCAATGTGCTTCTTCATGTTTGATTTTGTTCCAAATCTCTCATTGCACCCATCAGTTGTGCACCTGCAAATGATCTGCATTTTCAATTACTGCTGTCAATGACTTGTTCCCTAGGCAGATTAAGAAGTCATCGTACAAGAACAACACACAGAAGAATTACTGAAACTCACAACTCAAATACAGAAGTTTGCATTGAAAACATTCTTCAAAAGCCAGAGACTAAGTTAGCTTTTTAATAATGTATTCTTGGGGGAGATCTGCCCATTCCTTCAAGCACTTGTTACAGATCACTGCCGGAGCAGGGGGTTTGATCCCACCCCGTGTACGCACAGTTATGGCAGTGCCCATGACACCAAAGGCATGCATGCTCTCTACCACTGCCCTGCTTTAACTTCCTTTCCTCACAAAAACCGCACTTCAGCTTAAGAAGTAAAAACTTGGGCCTTACTCGAACGGCTTTTCTCCGGTGTGTGTGAGGAGGTGTCGGGCGCGGTGGAAGTCCCTCGTGAACCCTTTGCCGCAGCCTTCATAATCGCAAACATACGGCCTCTGAAAGAGAGGAGCAGTCGCAGGGGCAAACCCACCCCCTCGGGGAGGCCATCCTGCCGTCAGCGGGATGCCCCGGCCGCGCCCGGCCCGGCCACACCGCGCAGCCCCTGGGTGTGGGGCACCTCGAGCAGGTGAAGCGGCCTGCCCGGTGACCCGCGGGGTCCCAGCGCGGCGCCAACGCCTCGCTCACACAGACCCCTCCTTCCCTAGCAGCCGGCGCGGCTCACCTCGCCCGTGTGCCGACAGAGGTGGGCGGACAGCCGCCAGGCCTTGTTGAAGGCGGCGTCGCAGCCGGGGAAGGAGCAGATGTAGGAAGGGACGAGGGGCCCGCTCCCGCCGCTCCCGCCGCTCCCGTCCCCGCCGCCGTCCCCCCGCGCGCCGGCCATGCCGCAGGGCACGTGACCGCGCGGGTGGGCGGGGCGGTGGCGGCGCGTGCTCGGTGGGGCGGGCGCGCGCGGGGCCGAGGGCCGGGCTCGGTGCCTGAGGGGCTCTGGGGCCGCTGCGGGCCCCGAGCGGCACCGGCAGAGCTCTTCCTGTGGCTGTGTGCCGGGAGTCCCCGCACAGGATCACAGAATGTCCTAGGTGGAAGCGACTCGCAAGCATCATCGAGTCCAGCTCCTGGCCCTGCACAACCCCATCCCCAAGAGTCACACCATGGGTATGAGAGCGTTGTCCAAATGCTCCTTGAACTGTCAGGCTGGTGCTGTGGCCACTTCCCTGGGGAGCCTCTTCCAGTGCCCAGCCACCCTCTGGGTGAAGAACCATTTCCTAATATCCAACGAAAGCTCCCCTGACACAATTCAGGCCATTCCTTCAGGTCCTGTCACTGGCACCACAGAGAAACAGATCAGTGCCTGCCCCTCTCTTCCCCTCATGAGGAAGCTGTAACTGCAATGAGCTCCGCCCACAGTCTCCTCCAGGCTGAACAGGCTGAAGAGCAGCTCCTCACACGGCTTCCCCTCCACACCCTTCACCATCCTTGTTGACCTCCTTTGGATGTTCTGTAACAGTTTAATGTCTTTCTTACGTTGTGGAACCCAGAACTGCCCCCAGCCCTGGAGGTGAGGCCGCCCCAGAGCAGAGCAGGACAATTCCCTCCCTTGCCCGGCTGGCCATGCTATGCCTGATGCCCCCCAGGACACAGGTGGCCCTCCTGGCTCATGTTCAACTTGTCATTGACCAGGACCCTCAGTCCTGTTCCATGGCACTACTTTCCAGCATCTCCTTTCCCAGACTGTATGAGCATCCAGGGCTGCCCTGTCCCAGGTGCAGAATTCAGCACATGGCAGAAGAGATCTGGCCACACAGAGATACACGTCTAATTCTGTGTTCCTTGCCACACATAACACTCTCCTGCAGTTTTAGTGACATAGGGGCTCTGCTGCCACCCTGAAAAGCATTTCATGGCTTTTGCAAAAGGCAAAAGTCCTGGAACAAAGGCTCTCTGAGCAGGTTTGGATTGGGTCCCTGCCTTGCCTGAGGTTGAATCTGCATAATGCTGGTCAGCCTCTGGTCCAGACCAGGGGAATCTCATGGACTCTGACATCAGCCTCTGCTGCATGCTGCTTACCACCTGCCCCAAAATTCAGATGTTTTCAGCCTGGGTTGTTTGGGATCCTATGGCAGATGACCTTCACCCTGGCCTGCTGTGTCCCCAGGCCACCTGAGGGCATAGCTAGAGGAAGAGGACATGAGGCTAAGGTGAGCTGAGTGTCTGTGATATCTTGCCGAGCACATTCCTGGTACAGACTTGGAGCTGAGGGAGCTGGGGTTGTTCAGTCTGGGGAAAAAGAGGCTCAGGGGGGACATTATAGCTCTCTACAACTGCCTGAAAGGAGTTTGTAGCCAGGTAGGGGTAGGCCTCTCTCTTCTCCCAGATAACAAGTGACAGGACGAGAGGAAATGGCATCAAGTTGTGCCGTGGGAGATTAGAATGTATATTAGGAAAAATTTTTTGGGAAATGGTTGTCAGGCTTTGGAACAGGTTGCCCAGGGAGATAGATGGTTGAGTCACCATCCCTGAAGGTATTTAAAGGATGTGCAGATGTGGTACTTGGGGACATAGTTTAAAGGTAGACTTGGCAGTGCCAGATTACTGGTTGGACTCAATGATCTTAAGGGTCTTTTACAACCTAAATGGTTCTATGAACACATAATCTGCTCTGTTTTGCTCTATTTGAGTTGTCACACAAGCTTTATTTTGGGTGACATCCTCCATCTGCTGCAATGCTCCCCACAGAGTGAGTGTGAGGAACAGGTTAAGAAAGCTGGAATATGACTGTGACAAGGGAACCATCCTGTGGAGAAAAAAATTCCCAATCCTTCTTCCTTGTTTGTGTCCTCAGAGCTGTAAAGCCTGAGCAGATGGCGGTGCTTGGAGCAGGCTGGTGAACTGGGGGAGGAAAGACAGGGGGAATAAGGGTCAGGAATCTAGTGTAGGGGGAGTGGAGGAGGGAAGGGATGCATGAAGTCAGGTGGCAGGAGTGCCAAAGGATGGGGAACCTAATGGCTGCACATTGCAGGGAGGGAAGACGCTGGGCAGAGGGAGGAGTTCATGCCAGCCCGGAGCAGATCCCCACGGCCCCGAGGGATCTCTCTTATCTCGCTCATCTGTAGCAGGATTAAGAGGAGAGCTGAATCAGTCAAACCATCAAGAAGCAATGGCAAGAAATCAGCTCCTTTTCAGCGGGGAAGTCAGTCTTGAAAGTCTGAAAAGATCTCAGCTTCTAAAAAATACTAACCAAAATACATGAAAGAAAATGTTGCTGTGGTTTTGGTTGTTCGGGTTCTTTTTTGGTCTGGGAATTGCAATAAAAAAACAACCAGAAAGTTAGAAAAGAAGTTATTAATGTTCCTTTTTTGAGAACATTATTTTTTTCCTTTCCTGTGAAAACATGATATTGCTTCAGGCTGCTCTAAAACAGGTGAGGAAATAGGATGCAAGGCAGAAAACTTCGGAAATCTTGCTATTGGCTATACAGAGAACAAACATTCTTCACATTGGATTTTGTGCTATGCAATGCCAGTTTGAGATTTTAGCAGTACTCTGGGAATTTTGATCCAGTTTTGGAAATATATAGATCGTGGGTGACTCAAGGCCAGAGGGCTTCTTGTTGTGTTGTATTTTTGATGTCTCCTGACTTGACTGTGAGAGGGAGTATTTTGAGTCCTCTAGGAGAGCTAGAGCTAGAAAGAGAGTGGGTTGCCTTTCAGATTTGCTGTTATAATTTTCTACTGTAGGAGGTGAAAGGTAAACCTGCTAAGAGGTAGACATATGCAATGGAGAAAAATTAAATCTGAAGATAAACATTTCCAGAGCAAGGTCCACACTGCAGCTGATAAATTTTAATAATCTGTAAACTGAAAGGGAGCAAAAACAGAAAAATGAGGCAGCTGATTCCCTGAGGGAAAAAAACAACACAGAACTCCTTCCCACACATGTAAAACCACCACAGGATAGTAAATCCCTTGGACTCTGATTGAAATTATTTATTTAAGCTACGAGGATGTACTCAGAATTAAGTATCAATCAGGGAAAGACTTCACACAGTGCTGTGAATACTCATATCCCTCTGAAGAACTGCTGGGTGAATGGGCCACATATCATTTTCTAACAAAGGCTGTTTCATTTTCCCATCCCACCCTTCTGCTATAAGTAGTGATATTTACCTCATCTCCTAGGTAAGTTGCTTCTCTTTGTGCAGCACAGTTGAAGTCAAAAGATCTTATGTTTATGAGCATTTCACAGAAGTTATTTGAATGTATATTAAAATTAAGATAAATGTGTTTAAATGTGCATCCAGAGTAGCTCTGTCATTGCAGAAATTATTCCCCTACATGAGAAACTTTGGAAATGGAAAGATCACTTTTTTCTCTAGACTTGTTGCAAGCTGAATATTGTTTGCTTGAGGCACCATATCTAGAGGTCTCTTGGCATGGTCCAGTGGCAGTGGGATGCAGAGAGACTGTGATTTAAGAATGACACTAACTACGATTTATGTGTTCTGAGATGGTCCCAAGTTTTTAGGCCCTGACTGTATTGGTGGTTCAACAATCCTGCAATAAGACCAGACACATGTCTAAAAAATAAAAGGCCTTTCTACTTTCCAGAGTAAGGGGGAAAATTGTGATGAAGTTAGCAAGAGTTGTCAGGAAACTTCCTGCAGTTTTTGGACAAGTCCCTCAGTTATGCATGGTGAACTGTCATGTATAAGGTAGGACAGAAGTAAAACATAGCAAAGAAGTAATTTTAGCTTATTTTATAGAGGTGAATCTACAAATGTGGATGAAAAAAGCAGGGGTTGGAAGAAGGGTCCTGGTGGATGATTACCCATACTAAGAAGGATCAGCCCAGCCACAATGGAAGTACTTCCTTTTTCTACTGTGTTACTGCCATAATCTTTTCTGCCAGTTTGCCCTGCTCCAGTCTACCTGCAAGGTTGTATGGACCCCAACTCTCTTTTCCTCGTCACAACAATAATTTTATTTTTTTCCTTCACCAAGTGTGGACTTGGTCTTCCTTTTTTCCTAAATCACAAGCCTGCCACACAGCCAAGGGACCGTAGAATGAAGTACATGTGAATTATGCAACCTGGATGCCAGAGGTGAACTGCAGTCAGGATAATGTTTTCTTCATGGCTCTGTTTACTGAATTATAGCTGGCTTGTAATGGTGTCAGTGTCCTCAGGAGCCCTTTCTAGGGATTTCTGGGAATCACAAAAACATGTTAGGAAGAGGATGGAGTTAATCAGTTGGGCTTTCCTGCTGCTATATTCAGCCCAGCAAGCCGCCTCTGACAGATGTTTCTGCTTTTAGGCCACAAGGAATGTTATTGACTGGCTTTCCCTGTGTTCAAGAAGCATGTAAAGCTATCAAAGGCTTGTTTTCCATAAGAGCATTTTCTTGTCAGGTGATGTTTTTCTATCTCAGTCACAATGGATTTTAATGAATTTCTCAATAGACTGATTCCCTGAAGAGAAGAAACAGAGGAAATCTGCATTAGTTGATTTTTCCTCCTGTCTCTGGGAAGCATGGGATGTAAGCAATGGTGAAGTTGTACAGCAGAGCTGTGGAGAGCAGCACACAGAGCCCTCTGCTGCCCATCAACCCTCCTGTTGACTATCCTGACCCACTTAGTTTGAATAAAATTTTCTGTATGTCATAAAAAGCAAATTAAAGGCAAGTCCCAGGTGTTCCTTACAGAGTTTGAGGCCAGTCAGTTCATAGTGCTGCCTGGTCCTGGATCTCTACCAATGTCCTATGACTTTCATGAAAAGAAGGGAAAAACCTGACTCCCTAATCTCATTCTCCATGAGCTCTTTCTGGGTGGGATAGGGGAAAGGAGGACTTGGGCACAGCCCCTCCATGGGCTGTGTGATAATGGAGGGTCCCTCTTCTGAAAAACACCTCTTTTCACCCCATTCCTGCATTCACCCTGGAGGATTTGTTTACCCATACGTTCAGCTCACCCAGCCATTGGACAGGATAAGACAAGACCAGGTTAAAACAGAATGGCCCCAGTTTTTGTTTTCCCCATGGTAGTCCCCTGAAGTGAGTAGAGATACTCCTCAGTTGCCCAGCTCAGCTCTGGGAAGGAGCTGCCTGCTGGAAGGACATTGTGCCAAGCAGTAGGACAGAAGGCAACGGGCAGAAACTGATGCACAGGAAGTTCAGATGAACATAAGGAAGAACTTCTTTACTGTGCAGTGATTGCACACTGGAACAGAATGCCCACAGATGTTGTGGAGTCTCCTTCAGTGAAGATATTCAAGAAGGGTCTGGATGCAATCCTATGCCGTGTGCACTGGGATGGCCCTACCTGAGCAGGGAGTTTGGTCCAGATCACCCTCTGTGGTCCCTTCCAGCCTGACCCATTCAGTGATTCTGTGATTGATGGGGTTATACTGACAGCACAGGCAGTTTTCAGAAGGGACATAACACCCAGCATTATGTCTGCTCTCAAATGGTGCCTCTCCTAACTATTTGTGCTTGTAGCACTGGCCTCTCAAGGCATCACATAATGTGGGTCAATAAGGACTGCTGTTATCCATCTGACCAAAACTGCAGGTGCAAAATCATGCCTGCAGCTATCTGAGGCCATAGAAGCAAGGCATCCTCTGAAGCTGCCACTCAGTAGCTCAGTGAGCCCTTCCTCTCCCAGCCAAACTCCATGGGATGCTTCTGTTGAATGTGGTCTATTCACTAGGACGAAGGAGAAACCTTCCTTTCCTGGCAGCAGTGCCTAGGAGGGTTGGTTTCTTTTGTGGACCATAACTATTGTTACAATTGCTGCTTCATCAGACAGAATTATTGGTCTGTCAGTAATGTGTTAGACAGCAACACTAGTCTCAAATGCCTGTTAATTATCTAAATAAGCAAATTTGCTTCCTTTCCCACCGAGGTCACTCATGTCCTGTGTCATTTGTGCAGCTGAAGCTGTGATCCTTCAAATACCCCTGCAAATAGAAGTTATTACAAGGGTTGTCCCCTCAAAGCACAGAGGCTGCTGATATGAGGGGGAGATGCTGGACTAGTTCCTCAGGGCCTGATCCAAATCCTTTTGAAATCGGTGGAAAAATGCTCCCAGTCTTTCATGGCTTTGGATTATATCATAAGATAGTAACTTTTTCCAGGCAGGAATTTTGCTTCAAACATCACTTGAAAACACTTGAGAGATCTGGCAGTTGATAAAATACTCAGCCTTGAGCCAATACAGCCAGTGAAAGCCCTGAATACATTGGTGGTTTTTGCAACATAAGAGTATTTTTCCTGGGGAAGGCAATAATCTGATCTGCTTGCTTGTCCAGAGTCAGACCTGAAAATCTCTAAGTAGCTTTTCAGTTACTCTATACATCCAAAACACGAAAATGTGGTTGTCAGTGTAAGGGTTTGGGGCAGCAGATGTCCACAGGGCTTTAGTGCATGTCCTCTGCCTACTGCACAGTCAGAGTTCAGTGTCCCCTCATTTAAATGCCAACACTCTGCTCCAACAGGCAGAGCTGCCTGCCTGCTCCACCTAAAGAAGCCAAAATCCCAGAAGAGTGTTGTACTACCATCATGGGTTAAAAAATGGGATGGCTTCCTTGCAACGCTCTGTTTCTCGCTGCCTTCCAATGCCTCAGACCTTCTTCCAGGCTGCTGTGTGTGGGCTGTGGCAGTGAGCTCCCTGTCCTTGAACAAGAGCACCTTCAGAAGGTAAATTTGTGCCTTGAAGCCACAGTCCCCCAGAGAATACCGTGCAGAAGCAGGTCAGGGGCTGTGTGGGACAGGATGGCTGTTGCTGACATGGGGGCAGCAACCCTTGGGCAGGGGCCAGGTGACCCCAGGGGTGGCTGGTGGCGCACAAGGTACCTGGAGAGCCTCATCCCACCAGTTTACATCATCTCAGGAGCATGCTGGGAGACAGCTCCTCTTTGTCTCCCACCTCATGAAGGATTGAAGTTCCTGTCCCTCCACCAGCCTGCACCTGAGTTAAATGCCCAGCAGCTTCTTAAATTCCTCCCTTTTTGGTTTAAATCTGCACAGCATAGCTGCAGGAGGACTCTGAGATGAGGAAAAAAGCAGAACTTCTCCACAAGGGTACCATTTCATACAAATCTCAAAGTTTTCTTGCAACAGTATTTGTTTTACTCAGGGAAGTTACCAAGGACATGAAAACCATCATCAAAGCCTAGGTGAATTTTTCTCCTCCCAGAGATTTCCCATCCCATATGTGGCTGATGACCTGCAAGCCCACAGCTGCAGGGCTGCAGATCTGAGGCTGTAAAATGAAAACACTGTGCATTTAGTGAAAGGAGATAGGGCCATCTAGTGACAAGAGAAACTTGCGTTTTTCATTCCGTTCATTCAGTTCTTCATTGCGTCCTTCCTTTCACATGCCTATGAAAACCTGTTCTGGCCACCAAGACTGGCACAGGCAGTCCCTCACCCAGGGATGTGCATGGCTGAGCCTCATGAGGTTCACACCGCTGGAGCTTTGCATGGTCCTCAGCAAAGCTTTTGCGAGCAGAGATGACAGCGCCAAGCAGAAAGGCTGCTTGGATTTCTGACAAGGTTTGGGTTTGGGAAGAGCCCCACGGGCAGCACGGGGGGCCAGGAGCAGGCAGAGCTTGACCCGGGATCGACAGTGGGAAATAAGGCTCTTGTGTTTGTTGGGAGATGGTTTCCCCAAGATTTTTTTTTTTGTTTCTTTCAACTGCTGTAGGCAAGCAAGGAAAAATTCAGGACAGGGAAGATGTTTCTTCGGAAAAAACAAACAAACCAAACCAAACCCAACCCCCCCCCCCCCAAAACCCACAACAAACAAAGAACCTCCCCCCCCCAAAAAAAAAAAAAACAACAAAAACCCCCACTTTGTTTCAAAGTATGCATGAATTTTATTTCTTAAAAATAATAAGAGATTCTAGAAATTGTGGAAATTGTGTCGTTTTAAAGTAAGAAAGTACTCATGCATGACATTCCCTCTGGCCTAAACAAGTCTTCCATAATATCATTAACATACTGAAAAAATTTATTTCTTGTCAAAGAAAGCATTGTTTTTTCTTTTTCCTTTTACTTCTCTCTTTGTTTAGCACGTTCCTCCTTTCCTCTGAAGAATTCACACTACTCATCTTGTTATCAGTTTAGCTAATTACATTACTGCACTTCCCAGCAAATTAAGATCTAAAGCCTGCTGGTTTACAGTAAACTCCACAAAGAAAGGGATAATGAGGTTACTTTGCAGGTTTTGTTCCTTAGGTAATTTCCATACAGTTAGTTTATAAAGTGGGAGATAAGGTAGCTGCCATAGCTTTTATGTTACCCTTCCCAAGCATAGTCCAGGTCTCCCAGCACTTCTGGGAAGGAAGGGATTCTCCTGCTGGAGATCCTGTGGTGAGGCCATTTTCCCCAGGGCAGAGAGAGAGACACCATATGTGTGCTGAAAGCAGAGCTGTCTGAAGATGTGGGGCTGGGACCACCACACCAGGCCTGCACTGAACCAGCACCAAACCTAGCTTGGGGCAAGTAGGGACAGACTAAGCTGTACCAAGTTCTGCTGGGAGCAGAAAGGACCTGAACTCCACTTTTGTGGGGAACTTCCAACTGCAAAGTTTGGTTTGACTCAGAATGGAAAGAAACCCAACATCATCGGAACCACAAAACACCCCAAAGCAATCTGTTCAGGATCAATCTACTTGTTTGGATTATCCTCTGATTTCTGCTTTTCTTTTGAAAATAAAGGCCAAAATTTTGCTTTTGTTGTTCCCACAGAAAGGTTACTTTCTATCAGATAGCAGGTTTTTGGACATTTTCTACTTAGTGGTTTGTTCATACCTGCAGTCCCAGTCAGAAACTCTGCATTGACATTCTGGTTATTTCACACATCCCAAATTAAGCTGAGGTGGCATTTGAGTGGATGTAATAAGAGTGAAGGGCATGGAAGGAGAACGAGGACAATGCAGTCATCAAAGAAAGAAAAATGCTTTTGTGTAGGCTTACAATTTAAACCAAGAATTCCCTACAATTATTACCTGATTGCGGTTGATCTCTATCACACTTTGCTTTGATTGTTTTATGTGTTCCTCTTCCCAGATCCTCTCAGCTCCCTTTGGCTATTTGTGAGGAAAAATGCACCCACATGTTGTGCTTATTCATAAGTCTGCATGCTGAAGTCTGGGGCAAGAGGCAGTGCTACATGCTCATCCAGCCCTTGGCATCTCCCAGTAGGGATTCCAGTCTTTCACTGGGCCGTTACAAACACAGAACAAGTGCCTCAGCAGTGCATGGTTCTCCCTTACCCTCTCATCTGAAGGTGTTACTCTGGTCATGGTTAATCAATTGTGAGCCTGGGAGTGACAAATCAGTTCAGTCAAGTCACTTTAATAACTTCAGAGCCAGGTCCAAAGACTGTAGCTGTCTCACAGTGCTGCCTGTGACACTTAGTCAGGCTCAACATTAAATTAAAAGGCCTAATTCTGAATGTATTGAAAGAGAAAGCTCTCTGTGAAGATGTAGTCCACCAGACACCCCAGGTGCTGGAAGCTGGGCAAATATGTACTGTGCTTTCTGGAAAGGACTCAAAACAAAAGAGTTTTCTGTTGAAAAGTTTCCATATCTCAATCACAGTTAACAGAAAAATACAAAGCTCTTCTTCACATTGTATCAAGCTGGCAAAACCAAATACTTTTCACCATTCTACTTCATATCTGTTAGTAAGTCTGTGACTGCAACTGACTTGGATGATAAGTCACCAACCAGATTTACTCATCAGGCTGTCTCTCTACTTTGACCTCTATTTTCCCTGCCCACCTAAAAGATGTTGCTGTGCTCCATAGCAAGCAGCTGCCATGCCTCTGATGGGTGTCTTAAATACATCATCTGCCTGAGAGGAAACTGCCTTTCCCTGCTGTAGCAGATTTTAGGGAGTAGAGGACTGAGTCATTCAGCTCATGCTCTTGGGAGAAGTCTTCTTACCTCATTAAGAGAACTAGCTCTCTTTACAGATTTTAATTAGCACAACTGGACCACATCGTTTTCCTCTTATATCTCTCCTGTTGTCCATGCTGCCCCTCAGTCCTGCCTACTGTCTTTCCTTGTGCCATCCCTGGAAGTGTTCAAGGCCAAGCTGGATGGGAGTTTGAATGACCTGATCTTGTGGATGGTGGGGGGGTTGGAACTGATGATTTTTAAGGTCTCTTCCAACCCAGGCCATTCTAAGGTTCTATGTTTCAATGATCCAAAACCACACACAGCGATGCTACTTGGGTGCCCATTGGACCAATGGTCTCTGCAGCTCCAGTGTCAAGTGACAAACACCTGCTGAGCCATGTGCTGCCCAGGAGGGGCAGGGAGGGATGGCATCAGGACAGGGAGAGCTGCAATCAGCTTGAGTATGGTTTGCAGGCAGAAGGACAGATTGCATCAGTTAGCTAATGATAAGCAGGGGGGTCAGCTGAATCACTGGGCATTCACACCGAGGCACATTTACAGCTTCGCCTTACTCGGAAGGTGCCATGTCCTGTACACGTGCACAGTGATGTGTTGCAGTGTTTGCAGTTGCCCTTATGAAAGTCCCTATTGATTGAGTTTGCTTGTTTTCTGTGCTTTGGTCCATTGGTTTGCCACCAGCTTGCAGCTCTACCTCCCACATGAAACAGTCCTGCTAAATAGATGCCCTGTCCCTACAGAGAGGGATGAAACAGCAAGGTTTTGGAGCCCAGCACAGACTCTCTTTTTCAAAAATTTTCTTAGCAGAGTCATCTGTTTTCAAGGAAGAAAATTATGAATTATCCCCACTCCTGGGATCTGAGTTGATGACCATGCCACTGAGCCCAGCAAAGCCATACCAGTACAAGCCAGTTTATGCAAAAAAGTCTCTACAGGCTCCAACAATGGGCTCTACACGTGTCCCCCCTCCCACACGCAACTTCTGAAACTTGTAGGTGATTTCACTGAGGTTTTATGACAACAACAAGGGAAAAAAGCCTTGGGAACTAACATTGCTCAGCAAGACACAGCCTGCAGCATGCTTTTTATGGCCAAGAACTCTCAGCGTTCCTGGCTTCATTTCCTTAGTGCTCACAGCATTCCCCCTTTATAGCAGGGCTGTGCCCCACCTCAACATGCAAGGCCACATCCTAGGCTCAGTCAAATCACTGGGGCAGCAGAGAGCTGGGATTCAAAAGCCTACATGAGCTAAAACAAGGCTAATCTGGGCAAGCTAATAACTGAGAGCTTGCTCTTACAGCCAGCATTGTCAAGGCACAAAGCCCTGCCTAGTCAGAGCACAAGGGACTTTGAGTGGCTGGTGGGAAGGGCTCCATCAGTGTGGGGCTGGGACCATGGTCAAACAGAGAGAGACACCACAGTCTCAATGGCTTTCAGTGCTGGAGCTGTTGTGCTCCAGACCAGTTTGGCTACCTCTGCCCAGTCCTGCCCTGTGTGGTACCCTCCTTGGAGCCATTGCAAAGGTACAGCCAGCAGATGCAAGAAAAACTGCTGTCACTGGTATCCCTAGTGTCAGGTTTCCTGGGCTGGTGGCCAGGGGTTTTCCTTATCAGTAGGTACTTTATCATGTAGCACTTCTGCTCACATCAAAAGGAAGGAAATAGAGAAATACATTCTCAAATAAAGGGATTTGTTACTAAAAAGTCAATAAAGCTGGTAGAAGACCTAATGGCAGGGTCTGACCTGCAAAGCATGTGATGAGAAGAGTTGGTCATGAAAATACAGCATTTTGGAGGATGAGGTAAGACCCTACAGATCTGGAAATAATGCAAAGATCTTTGGAAACCAGAAACAAACATTAGAGTTTATTTTCTCCCAAGGCAGTTGAATGTAACAAAGCTCACATTAAGTACAACTGTGTTGCTGGCAGGAGGAGTCTGATGCTTTCTGCAGTGTCCCTTCCCCTTCCAGCCAGGCTCCACTGTTGTCTCATTTCAGCTGCATGGGCTAGGGGGACTCTTGCCTTCGCTGCTTGCATGGTTAGGTAAATCCCAGAGGATGCCCACTGTCCATGTCAGAAGAAATCTGGATGGAGCATACCTGAAATCTCCTGAGAGATGAGATTGCTGTGGCTGAGCCTGCCTTCCCCTGAGCAGGGATTTCTGTGAGTCATAGCATTTTTTTTACTCCAGCCTTTACTGAACTTGGCTGTTCCCCAGTTATTTTAGCCCAGATTTTTTTAACAAATGAGGTTTGGCTTTTGCAGACGTGCTGTCTATCCCATGAGGTTTTTACCTTGCTCATTCACAGGCAAAGAAAGTACCATTTGTTGTACGAGCATATGAGACAAGCAGCAGCTTGTAGTTTCATTATTATTTACCAAAGAAACCTATCCCATTTGGGAATTTTATATTTTCCCAGGGTAATGAATGGACACTCATGACAAGAGAATACAGGAGTGATGTTGGTATTCTCAGCTGTTGGACAAAAAGGTATCCATTGCTACAAAATCATTAGAAAATACTTGTCTATGCAAGGAACCTGGTCATAACCCTTTTTGAGATGTTGCCATGCAGAATTGCACCCTGCAGGAAATCAGTCTGGCAGGTACGGTAACCCTGAAAACACTGCCCACATGGTGGCAATTCAGCTCTGAATTATAACAAGCTGGACTCTATCTGGACATTTAAAAATTAACCATCCACTCGCAACTTGAGCCTGTCCTGCTTGGGATTTAAGTTCATAGCTAACTTGGTAAGAGTGAGTCAATCCAGTGAAACCCTCCTTAGCTCTGTTATGCTGCAAACCCACAGGGCAGCTGGAAATATTTGTGTTTGATTATAAAAGGAGGTGCACAAGCTCCTCAATGATCTCATGCTGCCAAGCTTTCCCATTTCTTCTGTTTGCATCGAGACAGAAGGACATTGTGCTCAGTGTCAGTCTTGGTCCCTTGGATGACAGTGGGAGTATGGTGGGTGCAGCTGGGATGAGCTACATTTCTCTGCAGGCATCTCAGTACACAGCTACTTTTTGCACAATATTTTTGGCATAAGAATTCTTGGGAAATGTCTTTGTTTCTATCACAGGAGCACAGAGGAACCAGAGTCAGCCAGATCTTTCACTGCTGTAAATAGTCATAAGCTCATATCACCACCTGAGATACAAATTTCCTCCTGTACACTCACCTTAACTCTTGTCATCCTGTGGGAGCTCACATTAGAGAATAAAACCAGGCAGCCTGAGGCAGAAGCATCATGTAACCAAGAGTCCTCTGGCTGCTGTTAGGATAACATAGCAATTTGCCATCTTCCTTTTCCTCTCTTGCCTGTAATTATGCTTCAGTCACTGGTCATCTGTTCTCTTCAGACCTATAATCCAGCAACCTTTCCGGTCCTGTCACCTACAAGTACTTATTTGTTTGCACAGTTAGGAAGGTTTAGGCTTCTTTTTTTGCTCTTTTGGGAAGACACAAACTGCAGCTGTCAATGTAACACTGATAATGTGCCTTACTTAGAAAAAAATCAATAGGTGCTGTGTTAACCATATGGACATGACAGTAAACATGCTCTGAAAGCTCCAGGAAATGTTAAATGCAAGCAGAGCTGCAATGGGGAAGGCAGCAGGGTAGCCATGACTCCGTGCAGGCAGAGATTCCCCTTAGTGTTGTGCACGTAGTGATGCCCATCTCTAACATATTTAACAAGATATAAAGTTGTAGTGTCCTGTATAGTCACTAAATTGTCTTCTGTAAGCAACTATGCGTATTTGACTTAGGCACCTTTCTAGCAGAGTGGAAAGCGTTTGTAAGGAACCATAAAAAGTCATTACATATGCAGAACAATTGAACCTCCTCAGCATCTGTGGTAGGAAACACATCTGTCTTCTGTCCCTTTCTTTCCTAAATGTCTCACTGAATCAACTTTTATGGGAGGGTCGTAAATATCCCTTTCTATTCGAATCCAGGAGTTAACAATACCCCCTGTGACCATAAACACAAGATGTTTCATTGAGGAAAGAGGTGCACTCAAGTAAGCAGAGATCTTTGTGACAGTTGCTGCCAGTATGGTCCCCATGCACCGCTAATCACATTAGTGGGAGAGCACGGAGGTGGCCAGCAGACAGCAAAAGAAAGAGGGAGAGAAAAGCAAGACTAATCTTGTTAAAAGGGAAGCAAAGATAGACGCTACTTTTACACAGAAGCTTATAACGTCCCCATTTTCCCAGGGCTGGAATCACCTGGATGCTCTCTGAGCAGCGTGGCTGCTGCTGCTGCTGCTGTTGTGGAAACAAACAGCTCCACATCTCTTGTGCTACGCAGGGCTGGTTTTTCTTACAGCTCTTTGCCATCCATGGTCTCTTGGTTTCTGCACATGCAACCTTGAATCCTTCTTGAAGTAGAGGTTTACTTGCCTCCAGATGATTTTAAAAGCAGTACAACTGGTTTTAATCCCCTGCGTGGGATCCTTTTCTACCAGAGGAGGACCCACAATCTTCAACAGATAAAACAAATGCCTGATCTAAAATATTCATGTGTTTTCTCATTCTCCTCTGGTGAGGCAATATCAGATGTTCGAAGGTGTCTTCTTCCTGAAGTCTTTTGCTTTCTGGTTGCATGAGGGTGATGGACAGATCCCAAATATGCACTTTCCTTACTTAAGAGGCACAAAACACCCCCCAAACTGAGAGCTAAGGATTAGGCAAGCAGCCACTAAATGGCCTCTGGCAGTGCCCCCAGTAGGGTTTCATCCTTTAGCTCACAACCTTTCCATGCTGTGATGCAGATATGTTGTTTCAGGGCTGAGGTGCTCTCTGTTCCCTCCCTTCTCCTATATGTGGTGGAGAAGGGGGGCAGGAGGAGAGGTGCTCCTGACCAGGCACACTCAAGGAAGCCTAGGCACCAGAACATGCGTTAACCTACACTCACAGCTCAGGATGCTGTGACAATGTGTTGAGGCTCTTCAGCCAACTGGGAGCCCAGAGCCCACAGCACACAGGCCAGTGAGCTCCCAATTCAACTAAGCAAGACTAAGCTTTGGAAAAAGATTTTCATCTTTTGGGGAACCAGAGCCTGGAGAAGCAGCACCTGTCAGAGGCATGTCAGGGTAACTCTCCAAGAACTGGAGGGCTGATGGGTACAGCATTTCTGAGGATTTCTCCAGAAAGACAGTCCCTTCTCCCACCACCCATGACTGTGTACCTAGCAGAATTGTGTTAGCAGACCCCCTCCCTTTCCCTGTTAGAAGGGAAAGCAGCACCTTGATATCTGAAAGGAGCCTTAACCCGTTTTTTTGCTCGGCCTGTTTATTCAGTATCATACTACAGAGCTGAGGGTGGATAAACAAAGTTCTTGCGTCAGTGGTTGTGATGTCTGCTGCTACAAGTGCTGGTGCCTTGCCAATTAATCAAATGGAACGGGGTGGGGGGAGAACCTGACAGATGGGCAGGAGAAATCCTTGATGGAAAATCTGACTTGTTGTTGCATGGGGTGGAAGTGGCAGGAGGGTGCAAAAAATGAACAAACAAGTGGAAATCTAGAAGCAAGAACAGTGATGATGGCTTCACAGCTGAGAAGGTATGCCCAGTCTGGTGGGGATCAGCCACTTGTTGCCTTGATATTTCATCAAGTTCCTAAATACCAAATGCAAAACAGAGACCCCTTTGGCATTAAGGAAATTATTTGACTATGGGTTAGGGGTGGCTAAATGAGCGGGGAAGTGGCTGCTGTCAGTGTCCTGGGGCACTTGAGCTCCCCTTGCCATCAGAGCTGGGCTTTCAGAAGGGGCAGAAGCACTGGTCAGGAGTGGAGCCCCTGTGGAGAGATGGGCTGCAGGAAGAGGAGAGGCTATGAAGGAAAAGCTTTAGGAATGCTTTCAATAACGTTTGGGAAAGATGGCTGGACTGGGGACACCGTTCTGGGGAGCAGTGTCTGTGCAATGCAGAGACCCCTGCAATGAAGAAGAGCCCAGGCAGACACAACATTTCTGAGCATCAGACAACAGGACCTCTTGGTACCCAGTTAACTGAGGGGAACCTGAAATCCTTGCTCTCCCAAGAGATGGATGTTTTGTTCATTTCCCAGTCCTAGGAGTGGATCAGTGAGACCAGGAGCCTCCAACCCTGCTTCTCCACTCTTCTTTCTGCTCCCTTCTCTTCCTGCAGGGACAATGCTGCACCTCAAATTGGGTGGAATCAGGGGTAGCTTCCCTAGCCCCTGCAGCCCCTCCTACCTCACATGATCTTGACATTGACCATTTAATCATGGCTGGGTGAGGGCCTGGGACCCACGCAGAGCAGGGAACCAGGAGCTGTGAGGGGAACAAAAGGCAGCAGAGAGAATAAAGGAGATGGGGCTACAGATGCCAGGAGACAGAACAAGGAGATGCCTGAAAGGAGGAGGAAGAACAGCCAGAAAAGATGCTGGGAAGCTTGTCTGGGTACTGCACAAAGTCAGCATTTATTCCTGTGCAAGCTTCTTGCAGGCTGCAGGGAACATCCTGGGTGTGCAAATACCCAAATGCACACTGCATTTCAACTGCAAAGGCAACAGGCAGCTGAACCCACACCCTACTCACCTCTTCTCTAGGGGCATGCCTGGATTACTATTACTATTATGATAATTTTTGCTGCTTGTAATAGTAGTACTTCTAATAATAATATTACCATTATTATTATTATTATTATTGTTGTTGTTGTTGTTGTTGTTGTTGTTGTTTCCTGATTTTCCCAGGAATATGGACTTTTGCCTCATGCTGGCAAGAAAATAATCTGTGGTTTGTCTTAAAAAGAAAACACCTTCCTTTTTGTCTTGATGATTCGGTTACAATTCGTTCATCCCCTTGGCTAAGACAGCATATTGATCCTTCTCCTGGGCTCTGACCCCTCCATGCCTTCTCTATTTACAGAGTTATCTTTAGCATTCCTACCTCCTCCTCACTGCTCAGGGGCAGCAAACATTTCAGGTAAAATTGATCCAGTGGATACAAGGAAAGACGTCATAAAGGAACCCGGGGCACGAGGCCATTCATGGCCTCTCTGCCATCACATGAGCCTGCTGTGGGTCAGTTCAGCATTAACTGGCTCCTGAGGTGGGTTCTCATAAAAAGCAGTACTGAGTGGCTCTCCCAGTGCAAACTGGGGTGTTAGTACAATTATCAGCATTGCTTTTGTGCAATGAACTGGACAAACCCTAATTCCACCTTTCTCCTGAGACATGCTCACAGGTTTTGAAGGCTAGACAAATGATGCAGACCACCCAGCCTGACCTGCATTGCACAGCTCAGAGCCTCTTACCCTTAGTTACGGCTTCAGCCTCCTGGTTTTATGCAAGTGCACAAGTTCTACTTTTACAAGTGGAACAGGACTCTTTTCAGTGTTTGTCAACACCTTCACCAGACCTGCCTCCAGCTGTGCAAGGGCTACTCAAAACAAATGAACTTTTCTTGGGGACATTCTGTATCCTTTCCAGCTTGTAACCATGGGTACAAAATGGGTATATTAAAGCAACTGCTTTCAGGTCCAGTCCCTCTCATTGTTCCCTGGTCCTCTAGACCATGTTCAGATGGTTGCAGATCAATACAAGCCATACTTGAAACCCATCACTTCTCTCAGGGAAATTACTTTGGGCTACAGTGTCAAGCTCCTATGTAGGTACCCTGCCTGTCCTCCTGAAATGTCACATTTTCACATGCAGAGTGGCCTACACTCAGCCACGGGCGTGAGGTGGTGCATGACTGCCCACTCAAAGGAAGGGGAATGTTTAACCTTCAGGCATAGCCCTGCTTAGCATGGCATTACCCAATGCCTCGCATGACTCCTTTGCCTGCCTTTCCCCAAGGTGTGTGTTGTGTGTTGGATCATAACTCCAGCTGTGCTGTGCTCACAGGAAGTGGTGGGGAGCATGGGAGGGGGAAGGACCCACAGTGCCCCTCAAATCACAGGCAGTGGCCTCAATCCCTATGCAAACAAGTGAACCTTCCAGAACAGTATAAACCTGTAAACTGACAAAAGTAAAAAAAAAAAAAAAAGAAAAAAAAAAAAGTGAGAGAGAGAAAAAAGCGTAAACAATTCCACATGCCCAAAAATCATGTTGTGGTCACTCTAGGCGATGGTAGTTCAAGCACCATTAAATGAGGACTCCATTCCCAGGAGCTGGGGGCAGCTATTTACTCTCCAGGTCTCAATCCTCAGAGGCACTTGAGTGGCACGCAGCTGCTGCAGGTAGACTGGCAGGAAAGCTGCTGACTAGGCTGAGGTCTTCTGGAGCATCTCAAGGGCTCTTTGCTTGCTGGTTGTTCTAGGCAAGCTCATCTTGATTGACCTTCAATGCTGCAAAGAAGAAAATTCATCTGATGAATTTGGATTTATAGGAGTTTTCCCTTCACTCTAGTTCTATGTGGATTTTTATAAGTCTGCTTATATGTACAGTTTTTGCTACTGTCAATTGTATCAGAGGAAACCTGTTTTCTAAGGTGTTGCCCTGTGTGGGAAAGTCTGTGATAGGTGGTTGTGATTTCTCCCAGGGAAAGGCCAAAGCAGCTTAAAAAGTGTCTTGGTGGGGCCAAGCTACCTTGATACACCCCACAGCCATCTCCAGCTTTTGAGTACTTTTGGAGCCTTGGTAATGAAAACTGTAGGAGTGCCATTCCTTGGGGGGTAGTGGGGACTGATAGGAGTGATGTTCTGATTGACATGGGGACCCAAATATATAAGGGAGATATGACTGATTGAGTATTATTTGATAAATATACCAGAGTACCCCAACTCCAAAACTTTATCATCCCTAATGAAGTGACGTCCCTGATCACACATAACTTAACAGAATTTGTTTGTCCACAACTTCTCAGGTGAACATCTCAAATGCAGCCCAAAACAAGCTGCTACTTCTGGCCCCAACAGGGCATAGAACAAGGAATACTCAGGTAATTCTGCAATAAAATTTTTTCGACTAACTTAAAGTAAAAAAAAAAAAAAGAATAAAAAAGCTAAACCAAAACCCAATGGTCAACACAGGAACTGGGATGTCTGAGGGAACAGGACATCTGTTGGTGTTCCTTATGCCATTCTCCAGCCTGCAGGCTTTACTTTTCTTCGTAGTTCATGCTTTTCCAGCACTTCTGAGATTTCTCACTGCTTATTTGGTCTTTCTGGTTGTATTTGCAGACACACGTCCATTAAAATAACAATTTCTACTTTGCATTTGCAATCAGAGCTAATAAAAATCCTCTGTTTGCATACCTTGCTCCTATTTTTCATCTCTCTAATGCTCAAACAGAAGCTTTAATGTATTAAACATATGCTGAGAGGAGAAGGCAGCTGCCACATTGGCCAGCTTCAATAAGTCTCCATTTTATCTTGCCTTCCTGGGTAGATCAATATAGTCAAAGTGTCTCGCAAAGTACTCCAAGTGTCCTGTTCCAGTCTGAAATACTGCTGGCATTTTGACTTGAATGGCTGTCAAAGGTTTGGGGCTCATGGGAAAAAAATTTGAGAATGACTGGGTGCTTCTTTGAGGCTACTGTATTTACCCTGTGCTGCTGAAACCAGCTGTTCTGGGGTGACATTATGGGTCTGCTTGCTCTGCTCCATGGCCAGAGAGGATGGTGTGCAGTGTGCTGGGCTCAGCTGGATCTCCCTGGGCTCAGCTCTCTAGCCCAGAAGTCTGACCTTGCAGGTGTCTGCTGAATTTACTGCTTAATTGTTTCAGTGGCTGAATTGCAGGAAAAAAAGCTTTGTCTTTAGAGCTCCTATAGCCAAGACCAGTGAGAGCTACAGCAGTTTTGATGGACCAGAGGGCCAAAGACAGGCTGGACACCACAAGACATCATAGATGCCATGCTGTATTCCAGCTCAGAGAAAGTCAGTGGGAGAAAACAACTTATGGTAAAGGTCTAATCTCCAGGCCCATGAGCACAATTGCCCTGCAATATAAAGGCTTCATTCTGTACTGCTACAACTAAAGAAACTTTTGGGAATGAACCTCCATGGTTTTCGGACGAGACCCAGACTTATAGTGTTTATTTTATTGCTGTCTTTGGGCCAATATTTACCAGTGTTTATTAGTTATTTGAAAGGAAATTAATTGCATAAAAGTCACGTTGCCTTTCAGACTCTAATGTGCTTGGGCAAGTCACTTATCTCTTCTATGATCCCTGCATGCATCAAGCATCTGACAGAGCACACAGGGAATAAAGCCATTGCGTCTCTGAGGCAAAGTTCACTGTGGATCTGGCTCCTTGAACTGCCACATGCCTTCACTTCCAGAGAAGTGGTTTGGTGGTCCATGAAGGACACTCAGACCATGTCAGGAGGTCCTGCCTCCACAGTATCTAAAAGTTAGGAGCCTAATTTCAAACCAAAGTATAAATCCATGGGCTAATACTTATTAGCTAGTGAAAAAACTCTACAGTTTCCTCAAAGGAGATTCTAGTGAGGTAGCTGTTGGTCTCTTTTCCACATAACAACAGATAGGATAAGTGGAAATGGCCTCAAGTCGTGCCAGGGGAGATCTAGACTGGATATTAGGAAAAATCTCTTCCCCTAAAGTGTTGTCAAGCCCTGGAATGGGCTGCCTAGGGGAGTGGTGGAGTCATTGTCCCTGAGGTATTTAAAAGCCGTGTAGAGGTGGCACTTGGGGACAGGTTTAGTGGTGGAGTTGGCAATGCTGAATTGGACTTGGTGATCTTAGAAGTCTTTTCCAATCTAAGTGTTTATGTGATAGTCTCTGCAGGCTGCTACCATTTCATTCACCTTTCAGATGACAATATGCAGGACCTAGTTTTTCAAGCTCTTCTGTAAAAGAAATCAGGCACTACTTTATTTCTCTTGTTACACAGGAAAGCAAACAGACACAGTACTGTATTTAGAATAGATTTGTGGTTTTTCTCTTTAAACCAGAAGACCTGAGAATGCTGGAAGTTGCTATGTGGATATGTCAGATTTTGGAAGGAAGAGGGTGATAAATGTTAAGTTTCTCTATTTTTAGCCTTCATCCTAAAGACTGAAACCCCTCAGTCATGTCTGTCTCTTTTTGGCACCAACTGTAAGTTTTTAGACAGGAATTACTTTGGAAGTTTAAAAACTTAAAACTTTGGAAGTAAGATAGGGCAAATTTATGCATGGCAACTGCAATTCTTTACCTACTGAAAACCCAGGAAAGTTTTTCCCACTTTCCAAAAGCTACATGGTAAATATACCACACTTATTTACTGCTATAGATAACAGATGAGCTTGAATATTGCCCTTGTGGTGTTTCTGAAACATCCTTTGATAGCTAGTCACTCTCTATAAATGATGTCATAAAAACCCAAGAAATTAATAAAAAATAGTCATATTTCTGATACTTTCTGTCTTTACACTTACATGAAAAAAATTGCATTTGTCTGGTCATTAAAGTTCTTTACTGGACTAAAATGATTCTGTGTTAACATTCACAATTCAGAGCTATGAAATTTCCCTTTACTAGGAAAAATGTAATCTTTCTCTTTTTTTCTTTTTTTTTTCAAAAATAAGTGAAAAAATATTAATTTCCTTTCCATTATAGATGCAGATCCTATTCCTTCTTAATTTGAAACCTTGTGGTAGACATTTTAAGTTTTTTGCAGCTATGCTGTAAGTTAACACCAATGCACGTCTTCCATATATTCTTTTGAATGCTATCTATGTCCTTGTGAACAACAGACTTTGAACTTTGCCTGTTGCTGTTGTGAAGGATTTCTTCATGAAGACCTCATCTTCCATTGCTTTTATTCTTGCAGTTAGTAAATAATATTACCATCAATTATATTTATGTTTTATTGAGCCACTTGCTGTACAGGCACCTAACAAGAGACGTGCCCTGCCCATGTGCATTAGACAACCAAGATTACTTGGTAAATATAATTTTCCTAAAGATCATGCAAACAGTTCATGTTTCCACATTGCACTTCCCTAGTTTGCCATTCTCCTTTTCTGGTTCCATTGGTTTATCTTAATACAATTCTAGGCTAATGTGACTGTCCTCACATTCTCCCAGCTTTCTCCACCATTGATTATCATGATGAACTGAGTTGCTGCATTGAAGCAAATCCCAGGCTGATAAGCAGCAATAGCATGTTAAGCAGGTTTCATGCTTCTTTCACAGATTGCTTGATTCAGCTGATACGGCCCTAAACTACAATTGGCTCCATTTCCCTCCCATGGTCATTTGACTTTAATGTCTCTCTGGTGCTCGGTCTGCGTAGTCAGAATGCAGTGATAATAACAACAGACAAAATCTCTCTTAATGTTGAACTCAAGCTTCCTTGAAAAGGTACCAAGATGTGTAGCAAATTTTTCTTCATCGAGTGGATTGTTACGTGTCTTGCACAGAAGGGTATTAATTGGAAGTGCACCAATTCAGAATTTCCCAGCTGAGATAACCTTTCAGTATAGCAAGAGATGTCACACAACCTTTATGCAATCTCACTGTGCTGCTTCAAAAACATCCTTTGACAGATTTAGATACATGGATCAGAGTGAGTCCTTGCTAAAACACTCCAGCCCTGAGGGCGTCCCAGGTAAGTCTGAGCTGCAAGCTGCAAGCCTCTACAAGTAATTGACCTGTGTGGAAAGCCAGCTGGATCACCTGCAGATGTTAGTCGTGGTAGGACACACTCGCCCACGGGGAACTGGATTGAAGTTACTCAGTTTTCATCAGATAGCAAAAATTATCCCTCTTTATTGACCCCAGATGAACCATGACTTCCCAGTGTGAAATGGCTCTGGATACCAGCTGGATCTCATTGAATAGGAGTAATGTCACCACTGGTTTCCTCCTGGCATTGGATGATCAGTGCAGACAGAAAGCCTTTGTCATTCTGCCCTCAGTACAGGGCAGAATGAGCTCAGTCCAACTCTTAACACTGCAGCTCTTAGCACAGCATCACAGACCACAGCCCTTACCTGCGAACTGCCTGCATCCAGATCTGTAATGAGCACTATATCCTCATCTCTCAATGAGTCCTGGTCAGAGGAGGTGTCTCAGATAGCCTTGGCCAATTAAAAACAGTCAAGAAAATCCAGATTAATACTGTTGGACCTGGACATGACTGTGGAATTAGCTGAGGGCCTGAATCACTAATGTAACAGCTTTGTGCCTGACTGCTTTCAAGGAGATAGGAATGTGTCCCCAGACCAGGATAAGCTCAGAACAGCCCTTCAAGATATTGGCAATGAAGTAAAATACCATTCCTCCGACTCTTTTAGTGCATGGTTGATGTGCAAGAGTCTTTACTCATTCAATATCTGCTTAAATGACTACAGATAGTATCAAGCCAGCTGGGAGGGTGGAGTTGCTGCAGGCACTTTACGGGAAGATAGCCATGTTTTGCCTTCATCCCCTCTGAAGTTTAAAGGCAGCTTCAGTGAGCCCTCCAGCTAAAAGGCAGTGGAGATCTCCTGTGACAGGAAACTCAGAGCAAAGAAAACAATGCATTCTGGGGAGATTGCTTGGGTACTGACTGGATAGTGTGGCAGACTTAAAATTGTAGAATCACAGGGTATGCTGAGTTGGAAGGGACCCATCAGCAGTTGAGTCCAGCTCCTGGCCCTGCACAGGACACCCCAAGAATCACACCATATGTCTGAGAGCATTGTCCAAATGCTTCCTGAACTCTGTCAGGCTTGGTGAAGACCTCCTGCATCTGCCTGAAACCTGGATCTGTGCTTGAAGATCTCCCCAAGCACTCATCTGCCATGACACCTGCTGTAAGAGAAACCAACCTTAGTTGCAATAGGCATGAAAATGGGGATACTGTAAAAAACTGCATTCTTATTTTAGGCAACATCTTTGCTATGACAAAGGCTAAGTTTTTAAATACAGTTTAAAGAAATGCTGCGACCTGGCCTGAGCATCTGGAAGGTCTGGTTGGGTCAGAATAGCACAGGTGTGTAAGTTTGTAACTGTATCTGCCCCTGAGAGCAGAAACAGTCAGTGTGGACCTCTTTAGGACTAGGAAGATGAGAGTGAGATCCTCAGATGGCTACCTATATCCCAGACTTTGTAAGAAACAGGTTCCAACACACGCTCTGAATTTGGGATGCTCACAGTACATGATATGAAGCCCTGCTTAGTCTTCCAGCTTTTGTTCACCTCAAAACTGAAATATTCTGTGTAAGAATTGAGTAGCAGTTTGAAAAATGGAGGAAACCAGTGGCTGGATAATTTACTTGATGGCAAAGCTAGAGTGATTCTTCCCAGAGGTGTACAGAACAGCAGTCCTTGACCTTGGTGGAAAGGAGGAGAAGGCCTTCTCTGGGAGCCCCAGTGTGTATCTCAGGATGTATCAGATGGTGAAAAACCCCCAAAGTAGTTTTCTTTGCCCTCTTCACTTTTCTGTATCTTTGTCCATATATCCACATATATCCATGAAATTTTTTTCTCTTCAGGAGCCATATGAGGACAATACTTCTCTGGAACCAGCAACACTCTCTGGTTACTCATCCCATTCCATTAGATCCAAATGGTCAATATGTTCCTAAAAGGTTATATCTCAGGCTGAAGCCCAAACAGACATGGATGGGACTGGAAAGCCAGTTTGAGAACCAGGAGTGCAGGCTCCTGTGTGTGCATCAAGAACCATGGGAGCAATGGGGAGCCCAGCACACACCAACATGTCAGCATTCCCATGCCTCCCTCGCTCACACTGACACTTCCACATGAAAGATCCATGCTCAAGTTGATTTCTCCTGGACACCAGAGCTCTGTCTTGCCCAGAGCCTTGGCTCCATCTTACAGCTCTATAACAGAGGTCCACAAGTTCTGGAAGTCACCAATTCCTCAGTGTGTCACAGACAACTTTAGCTCAGCAGAGCCCAGGAGTCCAGACTGCTTCACAACCTCCTAGAAAAGCTGGCAGCATCTCACAGTCAGATCTGATGGATGTGTGCCCAACATAATTGAAATTAGTGTATTTCTTGAATATTCTGGCTCCTGCAGATTGATGTTCAAGCCTGGAAATCCCTGTCTCTGCAGAACTTGCAGCTTGCCCTGACTCTGCCCTCAGTCCTGCTTTCTGGCATCAGGACAGCCCCTGCACAGTTCCCTGCACCTCCACCATCCCAGCAGGCACCACTGCTTTGGTGTTTTCCACAGACCATGATTCCACCTGAGTGGCCATCAATGCTGTCATGCATGTGGGAGGCATGTGGGACACGTTTTCTGTTGAGTATTGACAGGAGGTGGTGACCTTTGTGTTTGTGCTGCTGGGGATACATAGGGAGTGTCAGCACTGTGTTATTGAAGAGCTTTCACTGCAGGAAGAGTTAATAATGCCTGCTTCTTTCCCTCACACTCCTGCAGGACTCGGTCAAGCCCAGCACTGTGATTGATGGTGTGAGCAAAGCCTTGTTGGCGCCGTCTCAAAGGCAGGTGCCTATTAATGAAAGGAGAAGACAAGGATGAAGGTATCTTGCAGGACTTACAAGTCGCCTATCAGCGCTGGGCAGTCAGAGTGAGTGGCTTGCTCAGGGGGTGTATTTGCTGACAAAAGTCTGTGCAAACAAGGACCTTGAGAGAATGCACAGGGAACAGCTGCGCTCTATCTGGGAAAGGTGAATGCCGTTTGCAGAGCAAACTCGCTCTAATTCAGGCAAATACTGTTACAAGCAATGCAGCTGGAAAGAAAACATGTTTACTGGGATGTTAACATGACTCCTATCAAGTGCAGGGAAATGGGGAAAATGCCTGTGTCTGTGAAACTTCTGCCTGAAGCAAATAATTCCTGCCAGGAAAACCCTTTCACAAAAGCATCTTGCCTTGGCTGAACAGTCTCAATAGCTGGGGATAAAAGGTGTTCAGCATGTTGCAGGATTCAGCCTTCACAGGCCCCCTCCGAGCACCAGCTCAGTGGTTATTTGCAAAAATATTCTTGCTTCAGGTTTTGAGTGCAGGTTGAAGCTGCCCCCACTGTTGCACTGCAGAGGCAAGGGGTGCTGAACACTTCCCAGGAATCAGCATCTTTTAGGGGGCTGGCACTGAGCATCCCCATGCTGAGCACCTCAAACCACCTTTCCAGAAAAATTTCAAAAGAGATGCTGCTGAGCACCTCTTTTCACCCTTCCAGAAAAGTTTCTCCCTTCTCATCTCCAGGACCACTGCCACCACACTCAGCACCTCAGAGGGAAAAGATGCACATGCCTTCAGGAAAGCAGGAAAAGCTGCAAAATTTGGGGATAGAGCCCCACCTCGTGGAAACGACCTCAGGCCCTGCTTACCAGAGGCTTTTGTGAGTTGGCTTTTGAGCCCCAGCATGACCTCATGGCTCACATCCTGCCTGCTGCTACATTGATTAGTCTAATAAGAGGTTTTATCTCAGCGTCAGTCACAGTCACACCATGCACAGCACAAGCATGGGGTGGTGCCTGGGTCTTCATCCCCATAGCTCAAGATATTCTGTGAAGCCCACATGAATGGTAATGATATTTGTGTTACTATTGAAAAGAAAAAAGGTTTTATTCTTTACACTGGGTTTCTGATTTAGAGACCTGGTTGAAGGCCAGGCTGAGAATCTTCCATTGAAGCAAAGAAATTAAATGGCCTTTTAAGTGGTCCCAAGCCATGGAAAGGCACCAGACAGAGGAACCCCCAAGGACCAAGGGGTTGCCTACAGCCAGGTCAGCTGCCAGGAGAGCACTGGCTGGGGGAGCTGCTCAGCAAGCAAAGAAGGTGTAGCCCAGGAAAGGCTGCAAGTCAGCAGCTCCTTGAACCCTGTATTTGCTGGGTTTCAGGATCTAGAAATGGCCCTCTCCTTATTTCCCCACCTGTACTCAGGGAAGGTGGTCTCTACCCACATTTTTCATACATAAAGTGGGATAGTGAGAACAGTTCATTTTCCTCCACCTTCTGAAAGTCCCCCAGGAAAGTCCTGTGGCACTGAACCAAAGGGTACCATGCTTTGGAATAACTATGCATATATCTGTTGATGTTCTGCAGGCTGGGAGTTCCCAATGTTTTGCTCAGGAATCATTATTAGTTGATAACACATGAGAGTTGCTTAGACAGCCAAGCTCCCCACCAGCACCAGACACTGGTGTGAGGTAGGAGGTGCTCAGCCAAAGCAGTTGCCTTCTGCCAGAGCAGAGAAGCAGCAGCAAAACCCTGGTCTGTGCTCAAATGCCCTACTGATAATCAGATCAAGTTTTAAGCCTGACTATTTCTTAACCTTTTGCAGTAAAAATGCAGGGACTGTGCAGTGTCAGTATGCCTGGAATTAATGAGACTCTTGGGTACAGGGTTTGGGGTTTTGATTCAGATGTTTTATAGAAAGCCTGAACAAAAACAATGCTAATTAATGATTAGGCTGGCACCAAGCTGCTTTCAATTGATTTTTTAGAGGGGAAAAAGCAATCTGGAATCTTCATTTCCATGACACACAGGTGTCACACCTGTCATGTCACACCTTTACAGAGGAGTAACAGGGGCTGGCAGTCTGGACCTGCCACGCTGGGGAGCACAAGACCCTCAGCACACAGCACTGCAGCAGGGGACACTCTGTCAGGGACATCCCCAGCCCAGAAACGGTGACAGGAGGAGATGGAGATGGTGATGAAGAGGAGGTGATGGTGGAGACCTGCTCCCCAGGGTCCCAGCACCCTGCTTGGGGCAGGTGTCCCTGTGCCCAGCAGAGCTGACAGTAACATCTCCTCCCTTCAGGGCTCACCCCTTGCACAGATGCCAGCAGTGGAGGCAGAAGTTTGGATGCTGTCCCCGTGGCCGGTATGGCTCACAGGAGTTTCCCCGCTCAGGATGCCCATGATGCCCTCTGAACACCCCTGCACCGTCCATGGGCTACATTTGAGGTAAACCTTCCTTTCAAGCCTCCTTGCCTGCCTTGGCTGCCGCCTGCAGTGGGAAAAATGCGGAGTGGGGTTTGCCCACTGGTGCCTGGTGCATGGGTGACATCTACCGGCCGTGCCTTCAGCCTCGTTTTATGCTTTTACGACTAAAAAAACCTGTGCCAAGGAAAGTGACACTGGAGGCTGTGTGCTGTTTGAACTGCTCGTTTAACTGTGCCAGGGTCAAAGCCGATAGATTACTTTTATAACTGTGTGAAGGCTGGGTGTCTCATGCCACGGACTTTGTCTGGGGTTTGAAAAACAGCTGGGAATTCAAATGGAGCAATGCAAAGCTGTAGGAAATCTTGAGACATGAATGGAGGTTATCCCCCTGTAGTTTATTCCCCTGCAATTAAGATTGGATTTTGGATCTATTTCTTATATTGAAAATTCACAACCAGTTCAGAGCACAACTAAAAATATGAAGTAATATTAGTGAAGTTTTCTTTACAGAAAATTGCTGCCACTTATTTGAGGATTTGTTTTAGAATGGCAAAATAATGGTAATTTCTCTAATATTTTTTCCTTTTGAAGAGTATAAGGTAAAATTAGCAAAAAGCACCTGCCTAGCTGTGACCAAAACCTAGAATAATAACTAATCCAACACATATTTTCAAAAATTAAATACTTGTGTAATTTTTAGAATAAATACTTCCAGGCTGGTGGCTTTTGTTCTACTGGTATTGGATGAAATATTATAGTTAAGCTCCAGGTTATAACACTTGGATCCATGCTCAACAAACTGCCCTGGCTGGATACAACTCACCAAGTGCCTGGCTGTGGGCACAGCCAGAAATCTGGAGCTGGAGCATTGTTGCTCCACATCCTGGCTCTTGCATGAGGCTGAACCTTGCAAATTCTTATCAGTGCAGCCATAAAGAAAAAAAGTTGTAAATACACTACTCAAAGGGTCAAATTCAAAGGTGAATAGAAAATAAACAACCCTCATACTTTCAAATACTGTGATTTTTAAGCTTTTTATTATTTTGTCACCTGGCATATAATTTGTGAGTGTTTAGGTAAGGTGAGGCAGAGGTAGAGATGGTACAAGCAGTACCTTGGCATTCCCACAGTGTAATAGCACCCACAGCCACTGCAATATCTGCAGCACCATAAATGTTAATCCAGCTTGTCCTCTTTCCTCATGTTATTTCTTCACACCTTTATTCAGCTCCTAAAGCACAAGACTGGCACAGGGGCACCAAACTGCAGAGAAGCCTTGGGTGTTCTCGAGGATGAAAGCCTGGACATGAGCCAACAGGGCTTGTAGCCCAGAAGGCAAACCACATCCTGGGCTGCATCCAAAGAAGTGTGGCCAGCAAGAGGGGATTCTGCACCTCCACTCTGCCCTCATGAGACCCCCCCTTGGGGTGTTGTGTCCAGCTCTGGGGTCCTCAGCACAGGAAAGATGTGGAGCTGTTGGAGTGAGTCCAGAGGAGGGCACCAAGGATGATCAGAGAGCTGGATCAGAGCGCCTCTCTTGTGAAGACAATTGAGAGAGCTGGGGTTGTTCAGCCTGGAGAAAAAAAAGGATCCAGGCAGACCTTATAGCACTTTCCAGTACCTGAAGGGGTCTTATAAAAAGGAGGGAGAGGAACTTTTTGTATGGGCAGATACAAGGGGCAATGGTTTTAATCTGAAACAGGGCAGGTTTAGATTAGATATTAGGAAGAAATTCTTTACTCTGAGGGTGGTGTAGCCCTGGAACAGGCTGTTCAGAGAA
The DNA here is from genome assembly GCF_012460135.2 of Molothrus ater. Classification (NCBI taxonomy): domain Eukaryota; kingdom Metazoa; phylum Chordata; class Aves; order Passeriformes; family Icteridae; genus Molothrus; species Molothrus ater. Next base: position 70,029,305 of record NC_050479.2, read on the forward strand.
GGTGTGGATGCCCCACCCCTGGAAGTTTTTCCAGCTTGGGTGGAGTTCTGAGCAACCTGTCTAGTCAATGGCATCTCTGCCCATGGCACCCATGGGATGTTGGAGCTAGATGATCTTAAAGATGCCTTCCAATCCAAACCATTCTATGATTCTCATTCTGTGGTGGGAAACTGGTTCAGGCTGGGAGAGGGCAGCACCTGTTCCAATCTCCAAGGCCACCAGTTCTTCCCCTACAATGTCCCAGTCCTCCTGTGCACTGACTGAACATCTCCAGGTACCATCCTGGGGTTCTGCTCTCTGCTTTGATCACTGGGGAAATTCTGTCCATGACCCAGTTCCTGAAGAATCTGCTGTGACCTGAAAGCCTGGCCTTATGTATGTGCTGTGTTGAATCCCATTTTCTAAAAGCTGTTTGACAATTTGTCTGAGGGCATCCAATGAGGTGCTTTTCAGATACCAACAAAGACTAAATAATTTTTTCCCTGTGAAGAAGGGTTCACGTTTATTTGGTATTACCTACCTTTTCTAGATCAATGTTCTTCCTATTTTTTTTAAATTCCTGTTTTATGTCCACTTCTTTGGATTTCTTTATTCAGCCCTTCATGGGCATGTGAATAAATAGGCCCATAAATTTTTCCTGTCTCCCATACTCCTTCTGAGTAACCTCATCTCAGTCCTCCTTGATTATATATCTTCTGCAAATCAATAGATATCACCTCCTGCTGTTAATAAATTGCCTTTATTACTTCATTTATATATTTTCTAATCTAAATCTCTCCTGATTAGCTCCATTTGATCACTGAGAAAACTTCCCCATGCTCCAGAGCAGGGTGTTAGTTCATCCATTAGTCACTGCTTCCCCAGCAGTCAGCCCCAAAGATTGGAACACTATAAGCAAGCACAGTATATTTCATGTGTGATGCAAATGACTAATACTATGTTTCATTTTGTGAATTATAAAATAAACTCCTTCTGGAGATACAAGAATGCAAATCATGCAGAAAATTATTTGTTCAGATTGTCAACCATGTGGAAGAAGAGTGTTTATCAACTTTAATGTCTGATCTCCAATAATAGACTGGATGAAATTTAATGCAGCCCATCTTGTGGTGCTCTTTTGGATAAAATCTGTAAAGAAAGCTCCTATAAGGAAAGCTCCTGCATGTTAACATCTTGCACTTTTATTTTTTTAAGAACATGATTTAGCAGATGTCCTTTGGCAAAATTCTCTCTTAAATGTTCTGCTCACCTACCCCCAGCTGACATCTTCCAACCCTTTAATGGTACCTCACAATTATTGCTTTTGAAGCCCTTAGAATTTACAGCTGTATAAATGTCAGTGCTGTTCTGTAAAAATGTCAGTTATGTGAAAATCTTGGAAAGATGCCCAGCTATGATACTGCCAGGAATTTGGATATAAGTGCAACATGACTGGTTTGGATTCGAAGGAGACTAGAGCAAGTTTTTTTGATTGATAGCTCCTAATAATCATGCTCTGAGTGTTGGAATAGAGTTTACTGTGGTTTAGATTTATCCATTCCTGCAGAGGAAGAAATTGCTCTGGCAGCTTCTCCATAAACCACATTGTTTGGGATGCCACCAGGTGGTGCCAGCAAATCAGGGAAACAAGAGCCGGACAGACTCGGGGAAATCAGCCTGGATCTGAGGATGAGACAACTCCCAGGACCTCTTTCTGTTTCTAGTCGGGAACTTCAATCCCAATCCCTTCCAGCTGCTCTTAAAATATTTTTCATGTTTTTGTGTCACACTTCAGAAGCCTATTTTAAGACTCAGCTCAGGATGCTGTAGGGCAGTTGGCATGCCCTCAAAAATGTCCTTTTTATAAAAAGACAAGCACTACTGTTGTTTTTCCTAGTTCCTAACAACTGTTTAAAGTCAAATGACGTGGAAAATCTAGTGATCTTTATGTCTTAATCTTTCATGCCTCATTTCTTTTGGATTAATATTTGACTGTGACTATTTTTGTTACTTAGTCATTGCAAAAATCAAAGCAAATTCCAGTGCTTCTTTTAAGAAATCAGTCATTCTAAGCTGTGTACCAGACTCTTTCTTCTGAGCTCATATTGCTCACATCCTGTTAAGCTATTGTCAGGATATTTCCCATCTTTGAGTCTGGATGTAAAATTAAGTCCTGCTCGAATTTAAATGGCATGGAAAACTCACATGGAGTTTTGTGAGGAAGCCCAGAGATCCATTACAGCCAGAGAGCTGTAATGGTGCTCTTGCCATGGGGTGGTAACAGGGCCAGGGAAATACCCTATAGCCCCATCATTTCACACAAGCTGGGCAAAAGGATGGGGTACATAGGTTGTTTCTCAGCCTTTGCTCATACAGGCAGAAGTAAAAAGAACATTGTAGTGGATCAAGAGAAGGGATTATCCCCTCTAATCACCCTCCATTATACCATATCTACATACTGCATCCAGTTTTGTATTCCCCAATACAGGAAAAATAAGATGGGGATGATGGAGAGAATTCAGCAGAGGTCATCAAGACATATTCCTGGATGTGAGTAGGATGAATTACCTTTAAGTGCTTTTCTCTCTCCTCTGATTACAGAGGGAGCCTAAGTACCTAAAGTTAGGCTACATGGATCTCCTACGAGGTGAATTTCTGAAAGTTGTAGGAGGGTCTGGACCAGAAGAACTGAAAGCCTGATTTTCTTGAGTGTTTAGCAGCTGCTCCAGCAACTGATTTGCTGTGAGTGTCTGGTTTGCCAGGCCTTTTGAATTGGTTCCACCTGTGCAAATGTTAACCTTTAGCCAAGCTTTCATTACAGGTTACTCAGTGAATGCATGTAAAACCTCTACATCTACACCACCATCTTTCAGGTGATCCAATCATCATTTCAACAGTAATTTTTGCATTGACCCAAGAAGAATAAGTCCATATCATCAGCTGAGTCAGTTTTTATGGGTAACAGACTCCATAGACCAGAAGCATCCTACAGACTTGTGTGTAGCCCTAAGAGAGAAATGGGTGTGATCAGCAATTCCTGCTCTGTGATCTGCATTTGAGCGCCTTGCCAATTGATGCTGTGATGCTGAGGTAGCCATGGAAGTCAGTACCTCCTGCTCCCAGGGTTCAGCCCCCTAATCCACTCTCGTTTTCAAAGGTGGAAGCTGAAGATGCTTGGCAGTGCAGGAAATGAGGCCTCTTGCGCAAGTCTGTAAATGCAGCCATAGATGTCGAGATGACATAAAGAAGAAAACAGATACAGCTGTCTCTTACATGTCTGCTGCCTTATAGACTCCTGAAACTATTATTGCACAGAGCTCTTGTCAGCCACTATTTAAATGGTAACAGCTGTAGCAGAAAAAAACATCCTAGTGTCTTCCTCACTGCATCTGCAAGACACCGTAAGGTAGGATACAAATTTAAAATATTATTTTTATCTCAAAGTCACAAGACATTTGGTGAAACTCTACCTCTCCTTAAAGAAGTGGATATTCTTGGAAGGTCAAATTGTTAGAAAGCTGTTTGCGTTATTTAGTCATCTCAAGATGATTTCAAAATTTTAAAATAATACAAAGAAATTGCACTTTTTTTCTTTTATTCTTCTTAGTTTTGCCATTCCTGCAAAAGTTCTGTGCCAACAGACCATACAGTCTCTGTGCATGCAGTCTCCTTCTGTAACAGTGACATTTAGGCACAGCTATTTAAGAACTCAGTGTAAGAGACTCTGCTACAGGTTGTATTTGATAACAGCAGAGGTGCCAGGAAGTCTGTGACCTTTAGTGCAATAAAATAGTGGGATAACAAGGATCAAAATTTAAATCCTGAGGACCCACAACAAGCATGGCTGATGCTGAGCCCTTGAAGGAAAGGCATCTTTGGAGCTGTCTGTCATAGCCTGCTTGATATGTCACATTAGCATCTTTTCCATGCTGACCCCACTGAAATGTCACAGCTCATTTATTTCATCCCAAGCATCCAGTGCCAGTGCTCGTGGCACAAGGTTGCATTAGCCCTGAAAGATTTCCTGTGCATTGGCCTGAAGACAGAAGACAAATAGGGGTACTCTGTGCTCTAGCTTGGTCAGTCAAATTGACCTTTCAGAGCAGCCTTACATGGATCTATCCCAGGTTTTCAGCACCATAATCTGAGGGAAGTTTTTTGCTTGTGTTGCAGAGAGGCATGCTCTCCTCCAAGAGGGATGGCAGATGTGTGTGTGGGAAGAAACCTCAACTAGTCCCTGCAGGAGGAATAATAAAATCATAGAATCATTTAGGTTGGAAAAGACCTCTCAGATCATCATGTCCAACCATTAACCCAGCACTGCCAGGTCCACCACTGAACTGCCCCCACGTGCCACATCTACACATCTTTTCAACACCTCCAGGGCTGGCTACTCCACCACTTCCCTGGGCAGCCTGTTCTAATGCCTGACCATCCTTTCAGGAAAGAAATTTATCCGAAGGAAAAGAAGGTCCCTTCCATAGGGACAAGGAGAGCAAACTGTGTAGGGAGCTCTGTCACCCTCTTCACAGAGTGTAAGACTTCCTCAGATCTTGCCTCTATCATCAACATTTGTTTCCATGCTTGCATGTGTCAGTGTTTATCAGAAACAGCACACTCACCTCCATAGACAATGGGAGAAGAGGCATGTCCCAGAAGACAGATACATGTCAACATACTCCTCGTCACTGGTGGTCAATGCTACTGCATGACCATGGCATAAGAACCTACACAGAAGAGAGTAAAACTTTTCCAAGTCTTACATTAATGTCGTTTTCTGGAGAAAAAAAAATAGTAATTTTATAGAGAAAGCTTTAGAAGCAATTAATATGTAGATGAACCAATAGCCAAATTATCCTTGTAAACCTTGGTGTACAGTTCTCAATACAGGGCAATAAAACCTGGGAAACAGGAGCTCAGTGTCCTTCAGCAAAAACCAAACAAAACCTTCCTTAGTCATTTTAGAAAGCTGAATAGCACTGCATAAATATATTTTCCTCCTTCAAAAGGCAGGTCACAACAGCCTTAATTATCAGAGGGACAGAATGGAAACAACATAAAAATAAATCCTTTGAAAGTTTGCTCTCATTACCACATTTGGCATATTTAAGCATAAACACCATCTGTGTTTATCAAGAAACACAGCAGTAGCTGCCGTCCGATCCCACAGTGACACCAGTGTTTACGGAGATTTACAGTAAGGGCACAGGCAAGGCTTCCACAGAAACTGAGCTTCCCTGAAAGGATTTGCTCAGTCGCCAGCTGCTCACGTAGATGAAGGCACTTTTGCCAAGAGAAGTATCATCACAGAAGGAAAGCAAAACCTCAAATCTCTTAGGGAAGTTTCTTCTGGCAACCCCAAGGAGGCAAATAGCAGCAAAAGTTGCTCACAGTGAGGCATGAAGCTATAAAACACACGTTGTGCTTTTAGCATTGTACCTACCAGGGCGGGAGGAGGAGCATCTGTGGCGCTGGGGTCAGCTCACTGCTCTGCCCCCCTCACTGGCAGAATGGGCCCTTCCTGCCCCTCTGCCTTTGCAGCAGGCTGGGAATGCTGGAGGGGACTCGCCCTGGCAGACCAGCCCCCAGGCAGGGAGGGAGTGGTTTGTGACCTGACTGGGCGCTTGCTCTTGCACCAGTCTCCCTCATCCAACTCTGGTGCAACAAGAGATCCGGGGGGGTTGTAGGCAAACAGGTGCCAGTGGGAACAATTCCTCTACAGATGCTGTGGTAGCTTGCACTGCCAGACACCTGTGCCCATGGTTTGGACCCTGGGTTATGTTTATTTGGGCTCTCCTTGATCCTACAGCATCCTTCTGTGCAGAAGCAATAGCAGAGGGAAAAAACAAGGACAAGAGCAGAAGCAAAACATGCCCTGCCTAAAGCCAGGATGCAATGTTGCCAAGGGGCAATGGTGGCTTCATCACAACCTGGACACTGTTGTCTAGCTCAGCACAGGCCTTTGGAATCCTCCCACCAGGACCAAACTGTCCCATGGGTGTGGATCCAGACAGCTGATCAGCAACAACCAGCAACATATCCTCTGTGAACGTGAAGCCCTGAGCTGTCTGAAACACAAAGGCACAGGAAATGACAGGCCTGCCTTCACTGCAGGCTGTGGCACCAGTCTTTGCTTCTCCTTTGCTGACACACAAGATTTAGGCAGACTGCTCATACTAAAATCCCAGTGTGCTTTATCTTCACCATGCAAAAGAGCTGTGTGAATAAATGTCAACTATTTTTAGATGATAGAATTATGTGAATACATAACAAGCTCTTTTACACTGAAACATTAGAAGAAAAATACACGGACATCCAAAATACATCACCTAAATCTGAACAGCCTGGAACAGCATCTGATTTCCACTGCTCTAGCATCATTTGCCCAAAACCAGTTAAGAAGACTGATACCAATATTCTCAGCATAATTTGGCTCTTCCTTCTTGTAGAGGTGGCATTGAGTGGCCTGATTGTGATAGAGATACAGTGACTGATGCAAAGGCAATCCAATTAAAATTAAAACAAATTAAAAATCCACAGTATTGATGTTATTTTTTTTTAATTCCAGCCTGATGGCTTTATGAGAAGCAGAACTGTGAAAGTTAGCAAAAACTGCAGGCAGCAGTTTCACTGCCTAAACTCTTTCACCAATATGTCCATAGTATTTAATTTGAATTTTCCTTTTCTTAATTTTCTCTCATTTACCCTAATTACATTGTCAGTGTGCTTGCCTGAGTAATTTTTTTCTATCAACAGTGTTTACTCTCCTCAGATATTTACAGACTGCTTTTACATCTGCCCAAACACATGTGTTATACATCAGAAAAACCTTATTCTGCTTTATGATTTTACTTTAGAGTTGATCACTCTGGTCTTCTCCTGAAATTGTGGCTTTGCTCTGGTTCTGTCATCCCACCTAGATGGTGGTCTCAGTGCTCAGTGTACACTCCCAGAGGCTTTGAAGGCAGCAAGGAAGACCTACATGGTAAACACCCTGTCCCAGACAGAGAAGCAATTTTCAACCTGTGCTTAACTCTAAGAACACAAGAAATCCTACTTGCTTTACTGAGATTACACATGCCCTTAAAATAAAACCTTGCTCAGCTGCTGTGCTGGAGTGGGACCAGAGGGTTCTGTTCTACATCAAGCCCATTAAAAAAGGTCTTTTCACCCATTTCTCCATGACAAAATGCATGTGTGTGAGTAGAGTTCAGGGTATGTTCTCTTGCAAGTATTTGATTTGCTGCCCGCTGTCACTTCAGTGTCTCTGGATGTGCTCTTGTACCTGTGCTTCTCCTCCCTGAACATTTGGGGCTTATGTATCTTTCCTGAACAACTTCATGTTCCTCCAAGCCAAGACACATTCTTGTTATTTTTTTGTCTGGCTTAAAAAGAGCATTTGAACAAGTGGAGGGATGAAGAGGGTTTTGGTGATGTGTTTGCCTTGAGAAAACATGACTTACGGTGGGAATGTAGGTGGAGTGGTTTCCTGGTGGATTTCTGCTGAGTCGCTGGATTATTTCGTGCCAGCTCCAAGACTTTTATCAGTGGCTGTGGTGGTCCTAATGTACCGGTCTCATAGAACTTCCCTGGTATCTGTGAAGACATTGGTCCTTTTCTCCTGCTTCCCCATGCTGACATGCCCAGCATCTCTTTTTCTCCTGTACATAGCCATTTATTTTTGTGAAAATAGTGAGACACATTAGCTTATGTCAGTCAAAATTTGATAGTGCAGGAATAAGGAGGAACACCTGCACACATGCTTTTCTGCCTAAACCATGGCATAGCAAGAGCTTCATTTGTGTAGCAAGCTTGGCTAAAAGAAGACTTGCTTGAGGAAACAAGGAGTTATCCCAGATGAGTTATGGAGAGTTGTACCATACTAATCACATTCTCACTCCTTTTAAGCTAACAACTGACAAAATCAGGGAGATCTGCAATGCTGAATGGCTTTAAAGGCAGATCTGCTTTACTTAGATGTCCAAGTATGGGCCTCAGTCTGTAATGCCACTCCTACAGATCTTGTAGCTGAAGCTCTCCAGGTCTGGCTGCACACTGCACTGGTAAGGCAGACAGATGCTGGTGACTGCTTCAAATAGAACAAGTTCGAAGATGTGACATCTGTGGTGTGAGGGAAAAACAGTATCAGCATATTGGAGCTGCAGGGGACCACGTGAGCAGTTGCTACATGCACCAGAGGCTTCATCTCTGATACTCAGACAGTGAAATGGCCACGAGCACAGCTCAGAGAGCTGGAAGATGTGTGGGGTAAGAGTGAAGGGCATCTGGCAGCCCTATGGTGAAAAATGGTGTGTGCCAATGGAGCTGCCATCCTGCCCAGCCACAGAGGGCATGAGCAGCCATAGCTCTACTCATGATGAGGACACCCAGGCCTGGCACTGCCAGCACTGGTGGAGCAATTAACTGGGACCCTTGACACACCCATACACAGCAAGTCTCACCTCCAAGGTGGTGGTAGACCTGGACTCTTCTGTCTGTCAGGCTTATTTTTTCATGAGTTGAGATCTCACAAATCTTGTGTTGTTGACCCCAAGGAAATTTTCTGCTGGGATGCCTGATTGCTCCTTTTGGTTCTTCTGTTGACCTAGAACAGATTGTAGAGCAACCAAGTGTGAGGGTAGTGCAGAGGGATGAACCCCATTGACTGCTACTGTACACGTGCAGTGAACATATCCATGGCAGTGTGCATTTGTTTGGATAACCTGCCTGCACCTACAGCTCAGGTGTAGATCCATACAGTCCATTGCACTTGTATGTGCACTGAGTCTCTTGGGAGCTGAACTGTGCCCAGGTTTGCTGCACCAAAGGCTGGCTGCTGGGCATAAAAACTGTGCCAGAGGTGTGCTAAGTATTCCACCAGCACAGCTGCAGGCCAGTGGTAGAGGCCCATGTCCTGTCCCTTCATAGTTTGTCTGCATAGGTGTATCCAGAGACCAAAAGGGGGCCCAGAAGAAGAGCAAGGCAAGGACAGTCTCTGGCAGAAGTGACGGTGTAAGAACTGAGCTGTAGCTGGAGTAACAAGCCAAGCCACCACACCACACAGCTGAGTTGCCAAAAGAGGTGAGCCCTGACCTCTGCAGAGTCAGCAGGAGGTGTCAGGTTGGAAGGGACAGGCAGAGGGGGAACAACTAGAGGGGGAACAACCATGCACACCAGGCTGGAAGGACCTCCCATGCACCTGGGGGCTGGATGGGCCATTTCTTTAAGAAAAATCATCCTCTGGCTCAGAGCCCAGACTCTCAAATCTGCTGTGAATGAAGCTGCCCTCTTTCAGCACTGCACATACCTTTCATATTTCTTTCCCTCAAGGAACTGTTTTGTGATGATTAATGAATTATGAAGGCCACCTTTTGAGTCTTCAGCTCTTGCAGAACTTGAAAGAAAACAAAATCCGGAAAAGTTTGAGCTAAAAGTGTCATGGCAAATGCATCCATTTTACTTTATTTATGATTATGTTCACAATGGACTTATTTAGTACGTTCTTTAAATAAACAGAACTTGAGACTGTTTGTGAAATACTGGGATTTTCTGCCTTAAAACATCTGCTGCCTATTTCTTAAGGGCCATTTGGGTAACACTAGAGCACGTACAGATATGCATCTATTTCCTGGAAATTGCTTAAGCATACTTCAAAAATGTAGAAATCTGCGCCTTTACCACCCAAGAAAACCTAAAACTAAAATGAATGAGACTGGGCAGTCTCTAGCCGAGAGAAATTCAATAAATCTACCCTGCACATGAACTGTGTTGGTATGTGAGATTAGAAAGCTTACTGGCAGGGGACAGGGAAGCTGACTGTAAGTGTGTATAACTCAGACTAATAATTTATCATGCTGCATAAAGCAACCTGGCTATTTGAGCACTGTGCTTTTTTCTAATGCTGTGCGTATTGAATAAACATCTGGACTTGCATCTTCTTCCACAGCTGATGATGCTCTGGATGAGAACTTCCTTTTGAGTGTCCATATCATTATATGGTTGGTAATTTATATCCTTGGGGAATCTTCTTTTAGATGCCAAATACAAAGAGGCAGATGTTAGCAACATCTGCAGGATAAGCTTTTAATGAGATGTGTTCTTGACAAAAATCTTCATGATGTTTGATGTCTCACCCCCTCTCTGTCTGTAAGAGTCCGACTGCACAATGACATCCAGTGGTTATATAGACAGTGTTAGACCTTCTCCAGTCTGGCTGCTTCTTGGCTTTCCTTTTTGTAACTCTCTTGTCTCTAATCAAAAGGAAGTCAGAAAATTAAGTCAGATTCAGCCTTCAAAGTCCAGCTGCTACAGAGTGCTCCACAGCATTTCTTGCAGCTTCCTACCTTCCTTGCTCCTCAGCCCATCACAGCCTCTATGTTCCTCTGAATAATGGCATGTCCTGCCCAAGTTTGCTTGAGCCACACTGAACTGACTTGAAGGATGCAGCTGAGACTGTAAGAAGACCCTTTGAACATTTGCTAAGCTGCTGTCACATGGGGTGTAGATATCCCATCCCGTTCATTTGTAGTGCAGATTGCTCTTCTGTTCTAGAAGAAAACAGAAGTCCAGTTTCCAGTGCATGCTGTTAACATGGCTAGACTGCACAATTGTTGCAGACAGTGTGATGAAACTCATTGTCTATGTCTGTTATGCTGATTGTTGGTCTCTCCAGCAGATGAACAGGGACCATATAAGCTTGTGAGTTTTGGATGAAAGCTGCCCTAGACTATATTTCCCCCTTCCAGAACTACCACACCTCATCAAAGACTAATCTTGCTCTAGACCTGGGAAAAAGAAGAGGGAAAAAACCATATGGGTTTTAACATAATGTGGTGCATCCTCTGGCTTGCAAGGGAGGCTTGAGAAACAGACCAGAATTTTTTACTACAAGAATGAAAGGACCCTTTCTGGTCTGGACCCTAAATGATAGCCATGTGATCCCAGCAATAAACAATCACCCTAATCACAATTCTTAAGGACATGTGACTTTATCTTCAGAGCTCACAGGTCATCTTCATGGCAGAAGGGTGAATTGGTTCCTAGCTGCTCACATCTGTTCCCCTCACTCAGCTCAGGAGCTGTTCAGAGGACTTACTCTCTCAAGCCTTTGCATAGCCCCCTTCCAATCTGATGCTTGAAGGTTTTGCAGAGCATGTGTGCAAAGGCTAAATTGATAGCCAGATTCTTTTACATTTATCTGGGGATGTACAAAAACACTATCACAACCCCTAAAGGATCATCTTAATTATTTAAAAATGCACAAATTCAAAGCATGTGAAATCTAAACTGCTTCTTTTTACTTAGTGATTTTGATCTTGGGTCCATTGTTCCTTTGGTCTTACCCTGCTCTTAACCAATCGGTTGAGACACATCAGACAGCTTCCTTGCCATTTCTAAAGAAATATCTTTATGCCAAACTCTCTTATTCCTGCAGATGAAGGATTTGTCACTTTCTCAGCTAGCCACAAATGCAAGCTCACAACAACTGGTTTTACACTAGTGATTGACAGCATATTATTTATTCCTAACTAGCAATGTCTCCATAGCTGTCCTGTCAGCTGTCTGCCAAGATGGTGCACATTGCATGGCCTCACTGCTGCTGAGCTGCATCAGAGTGAAGCCACCTTGACCTCTGGACATCACTCCAAACATTTCGTATCCTGGAACAACTGTAGCGACTCGCACATGTCTCTTGAAAGATCACCAGTCTGGATCCTGGATTGTCTGGATTTGTTATCAGTGAAAATGCACTGATCCTGCTGACATTTCTCTAGTTCCTGTGTGGCTGAAAGGGAGGCTCAATCTGGGCATGACAGCATGCTTGATTGTTAATATTAAATATGGTGTCTCTGGGCCTTGGAGCTTCGTACGCTATTCAGGACAGTTATTAAATTCTCCACCAAGACATCTGAGGAATGTTTTAATTTTAGGGAAAGAAGAGTGTCAGTCTTGAACAGGCAAGAATTAGCCATTCATGCTCCCTTACTATGGAGGGCATGGAAGAAGGAAGGAAAAACCTGGCAGGAGCATTGTTTGACTTGGCTTGATGAGAGCAAAAGGATGGTGTGATCTAGGATATGCCACTTGGAGAAAGTCCTTCTGGTCAGAGCTTTAGCAAGAGAAGCAAGGATCCTTCCTCGGATCAATCTCATCTTAAATACACATCAGAGGAATCCTGCAGCAATTCTCATGTAGAATTGCAGGCTATCAGGTAAGAGGGTTTGCTATATCATACAGGAGTCATTAGAAGAGAGAAAACTTTCTTGCTTGAGGGACTTCAGCAGCCTCCCACCTTGAAAATTCAATTTTTTTAGCAACAGCAACTGCCAGCTGATATTATTTCTCTCCCACCTGTGAAGAGAAAATAATAGCTCTGTCTTAGGTGTATGATTTTGATGGAAGTTGTGGTTAAGAATAGAAATGATGCTGAGATGCCAGAGTCTTGGCACCTCTGGGGTGCAGAGCAATGGGTCTTTCAGCTCTGCATACACCAGCAGTGGGGTGGGCAGTGCTCCCCTTCTCAGGCAGGGGCTGGCCCATCGCCTCGCTCCTTGGACCAGCTTTGACAACAAAGCAGCTCTGTGTCCTGTGTGTGTGTCAAGGTGCACAGAGTGCTGGGGAGTTCCAGACTGGTGAGAATGCAGGCTCTGTACAACTGCTGACCTTGCCAAAAAAAACCCTTACACAAATCTTCAAATGAAGATCAAATATAATCTCTTGATGATAAAATTTCACAGGAATTAATCATGTTCATCTGGATTTATGGAGTAGGAAGCTTTTGCTCTGTTCTGATTCAGTTAAATAATGATCTGTACCAGCTGCTGTAAACTGGGTGAGTTCACTTCTTTGATTCAGTTATGCCTACGCATTTTGGAGTCAGCATCCCCCTCCTGCATGGAGCTATCTTCAGAAAGCTTTGCCCTCCCATAGGGTTGGGAGAGCTGGTCTGCTGGCAGCAGTGGGGCCATGCTGTCCCACAGCCCACCTTTTGTGAGGACACCACCTCCCACGTGGCTCACTGTGCATGGATGAAGCATACACAACCAGAGGCAAAAGCCACAGTTTGCAGTGAAGTCCCCCTTAAACCTTGTCTTTGCTCTGATGGTTTCAAAACCCTGCGTAATATTTCAGATGCTGATATGCTGCGTCACCTCCTCACAGGTGTTCAAGGTTGTCCCCCCATCCCCCTCAGCTGCTTACCTTGCCAGGAGATCTGCCATCTCCCACCATGTCCTGGGGCACTGAGCACCTTGAGGGAAGGCACTGTGCCTCTGCACCATCAGTGAGATGGGGGCTGTGTCAAGAGTTCCCAGTCAGGCTGCTGGGGCTTGTGCAGGCTCAGATCATACCCCTGTCTCTGCACTGTCAGTATGGGGGCCTGGGGGTGGAGGTAGGGTGTCTCTCTGTTGGTTTTAGCTTCTATCAGCAGAATATCTCTTTTCAAGATGTCATTCTGTTCTGATTTTTCTAGTCACTTAGCCGTGGTCTCAGTCCTCCTGCAGTCTGAAGGGCTAATGGATAGTTACTCCTTTCAAGAATGACATGTACCTTCCTGAGGCATCTTTCACCTTTGGAGAAATTCCCTCTAGACAGAGATGACTCTTCCTTGCTTCTAAAGAGAGAGAACCCCTCAGAGGAAGGTCTGTAGTGATAGATATTGCAGAGCCTGGGTGTGGAGCAGACAGAACAGTCATAGACAGAGGTCATTTCAATTTTCTAGGTGGGCTAAACTATCCAGACAGGACAATGAAGTTACTGCTCTCAAGGCCTGCCTATTTTAGGCCTTTATGCCTAGGTCTCTGTGACATGTACTAACAGTAGAATGTTGCACTTCACAAGCATTTCTGCCAGACTCACTGACAACACAGCAGCAGCTGGAAGGGGTGCTGGTAATTTCCACTCTGCTTTCCAGTTAGGAGCTGGGACATCTTTCATAGAGCTTCAAGGAGAAGAAATGTAGCAATGAATAGATTTAGGTTCTGGCCTTCTTTTGTTCTTAATTGGAACAGCTCCTGTCCTAATTATAATCATTTGCCATGTGATTTTAAAGCAATCATGAATTGACTGTAATGCATGCAGATTACTGATCTCTCATGCACAAAATTAATTTACTCTGCCAGCAATTTCAGACACTGAACTTCAGCTGGTGACTCACAGCTTTGCGTAAATGATTCTACAGAAAACCAGTGAAATAGTAAACGTTCAATACACATTTTTCTTTAACAGAATCTTCATTATTACTCCTTAAAAGGAAGTTTTACCAATGAAAAAGAAAACACTCCCATGCAAACACAGGCAATTTAACTGGATACCTTTTATGAGGTAGGAGATTGTTTTATAACTGATGTATTTATTATGATTACACTTAATTACAGGGAAAAAAAGGAAAAAAAAAAGAAAATCACATGGGCAGAGAAAAGCTGAGAGCAAAACCTTACCAGGTTCCTTGTCCAAGAGTCACTGGGTTGTCTCTGCAGGTGCTGCATGAGAACTGCTGCAGGTTTAGTAACAGTGGCTGGAGGATGCAGCCCAGGAGGAGAAGCTATAAAACACAGAATGGTCCTTAAAAGATAGAGGCCCTTCCAAAACCACAGGCTGCTTATGAAACAGGCCAGTTCAGTCAAACCAATGGACATTCCTGCTTTGCAATCAATAATATAGACTTAAGTCTGATGAAATAGTTGAAAACTGCATGGAAATCATGGAATCTTAGAAAGGTTTTGACTGGAAGGGACCTTAAAAAGCACCTAGATGTCCTTCCCAAATCTTGGTCAACTTTACTAAATTATTCAAAACCATTTCAGACAAGACTGCCAGGGACCCATCTCAAATTATTCCATGTACCACCACTAGCATAGTGGCTCTCCAATGTCAGGGAAGCAGCAGATCCACTATATATGCACAAAGGCCATTTGTCAGGAACTTCTGGATGTTTAGAAGATTGGGAAGCTAACCTGGGAACTCAGGAGATCTCTGCCCAAGGAATCAGCCAGCCATCTGAATAAACAGGGATCGATAGCTTGCCATAGGAACCTTACAGCTGGTCACACACTGTCAGCAGAGGGAACTGATTCCAAACCCTCAGTTCCAGCTAAAGTTGTGCCAAGCAGTTCAGGCTGCAGAATTAGATCAGTCAATTCCTTAGCCTTTGTCATTGCCTGCCCAATATTCCCTTCAGAAGATTGTGATGATAAATTTACTACAGTTTCATAAAATATCACATGCAATTGCTTGCTTATGAACCACATTGTGACTCTTCTACAGCAGAGACCATTACCCAGCAGGAAAAGAGTGTGTTAATTCACAGCATCATTTCTGGGAGGGCAACCCAGAGCCCTGTATATGACAATATTGTATAGACAGTCAATTGTCTATACAGTACTTCTGAACACCAGGCTTGTCCTTCTTTTACTTACTGATAACAGCCACAGTATCTGAGGCTTAAGTCACATCAAGGTAAAATCCTGCTGGTTCCAGCGAAGGCCAACCCAGGCCCACAGTGATGAAAGAGTATTGGAGACCAAGTGTTCAGCTGCCTCATGAGTGGGAGTTATTAGCAAACAATGAATTAGTTCTCTATTATCTTTTATCTAGGTCTTGCAGCAGTGCACTCAGGGAGAGGAAACATAAGAGCCACTTGGAAAGGAACAACAGTACTACAGAGTGAATGAAGCCTTTATCACACAGCAGTCCAACAAAAGCAGGATTCCATGGCTGTGGCAGAGGAGTAGCAGCTCAGTAGCACTGCAGCCCTACAGGTATATATACCTCCAGGTCATCACATAAGCTGAGGTGTCAAAGGATCCAGTGCAGATAATTGAAGGGGACCATTAGGGAGACAAAGCATAGGACAACTCTTTGTTCCACAGATCTGCAAATACTTCACATCAGCAAACAGGTCAAAATATCCTGGGCACCTCTGGTTTTTGTGTCCTGAGTGTGTGCACTCGCTGTCCCAGGCTTGAGCAGGGACCATGGGCAAGGGCTTGACCTTAAATACAGTCCTTGGCTAGAGGTGAGTTGATAACCAGGGTCCTCATGCTCACCCCACAAATGTCCCCAGAATGAAGCAGAGCTATACAGTCCTCATTTATCTGGAAAAGAGAGGGAGGCAAGTGTGCAGTGCAGGCAAGTTGCTGGGAAATACCTGCAGAAGCACTGCTGGCCAAAAGGTGGTTGAGTATGATGCTGCTGGGGACTGCAATTACTGGTTTTACTGAGTCAAATGGAATTTGGTGGGACTTGCCCACTAGACAGAAAGTCCTGGAGACTAGATCCAGGCATTACTGTACTTACCCCACATCTTTGGTGGTATCCATTCCAAAGGCAGTTGTGGCCAATGTGACTATAATTTCACATTATCTTAGCTCTCTCATTTTCTGCCATCTTTCTAACAGCTCTAGCTCAGGAGAAGATAAGAAGGACAGAAACCAACCCAGGGAGTATAGAAGTTCAGGCAATTAACACATCAACTATGTTTTCTGTCTCTCTATCTATCCATCTATTCATGCATTTATCCATCCATCCCTTCCTTCTCAGGTACAGTCTACAGAGAAGGGCATGGTTGAATTGGGTCAGTCAGGAGATGGGACAGGTGGTAATCTGGGATTTCCCTTGTCTTCTAACTTCTATCCTGGCAGAAGCTGAACCCCAGTGGTACTTTCACTCAAGCTCAAGAGAGCCTTACTTGACTTTACCAGGCTGTCCAATAAGAACTTGCTACCTTTGTCTAAGACACAGATGTCTTTGCTGGCCAGGGGCCACACTTGTTTATGTAAAAACTACCTAAGTGGACTAAAGGTATAAGAACAAGCAGTCTTTAAACAAGGTACCAACTTTACTGAGTGGAAGAGACCCAGAGAGACAGCTCAAGTACTGAATCCCCCAAGCAGTTGTCCACACTCCGAGCTCATGCCCTGACTCCAATCCAGATGTCTTCAGCTATCTCTTTTCAAGAGAAATCTTGTACAAGAAGGACTAGCCCTGAGCATTGTGGACACTCAGAGCAGGAGGCTGGGGTATGTCTCCAGCAGTATTTAGTCTCCAGAATAACTCATCTAGTCTCCACTGTGTTTAGCTGTGTGGACAAAGCTGTGCAGAATCTGGGTGGTCAGTGTATGGATGACTGATCTATCCTCAAGTCATGAGCATATCCTTAGACTTCAACAGCAAGAATGGGAGTGAGAAGTAAGGAAGTAACGAAGTTATTAATGATCCTGGAAATTGAATAGAGTTGAAAGCCCATAAAGGAATCAAGAAGTAAAAACAGAGGTGAGGCTACCTGCATAAAAGTTTGAGAAGCTGTGATTCAGGGAACTCCTAACTAGGAATAACCAGGTTCTCTCAGCTGAAAGCAAATATATTGCTCTCTGGGGAGAAATGTGCAGTGTTTCCAATCTCTGACCCCTGAGTAGATTTTGTCAAGCCAAAGGCAACTTGAATGCACTCCTTCTCCATTGAGAACAAAAAGTGACATGAGAATCTGATGGTGGCAACTTCTCTAAAATCCCTGTTTGGATCTTAATATATAGTCATATAACAATTCCTTCAGAGACATTCAACAGCTGGTTGATTTGGTTGTGCTTCACTGCCCAAAATGTGAAACTGGAAATGGTAAAGCCTAATTCAAAGTCTTCTTCCTTGATGTTCAGGTAACATGTGTTCCCTAGAAATTGGGAGTTTAAAGGATTTTGGAAAGTTCACCTCCCAAAAGGCAGTAAGACCCAGAGGAGCATCTCTTCTGCATGGAAAAGCCTTCCTCCTCCTTCTTCATGGCTGCTTATGTTTTTTTTTTTCCTATCCATTCTTTTAGTACCTACAAACAAGAACATAGTGATGCTTTGCCTACCTCTTCAGGCTCCTTTGGATGACTCAGAACCACTCTGTGCAATTTTGTGACTTAAAAGATAAAGAGGGAAGGGCAAAGCTCGGCCACTTGTTACTGTACTTAAAGCTGTAATTGTGTGTAAGTACTTGCAAATATCAAGGCCATCTTTGGAGACAATGATGTGTAATGGCTCTTCCAGCTATATCCCTTTTTCCAGTGGGACATAATGGCTAAATCAATGCAAAGTGTCATGAATTTCTTTTTTCTGTTCTCCCTGGGGCTGTTCTTTCCAGTTACGTACGTTCAGCTTTGAACTCTAGAAAAATCAATGAAGATTTAGTTGTTCTCAAAAACCCCAAGCTAAAAATTGAAAGCATTTTCTGTCATCTTGGTGTGGAATTTGTAATCCCTCTCCCCCTCAAGTACCCTTTGGAGCATGTGACTCAGCAAGCTTTTGTTAAATAAGCAGTAGCATAAAAACAAGTTTTTACTGAAATGGTTTTTTCCTCAAATCTCATTCTTAAACATAATCAGTGAAATTTTATTAGTAGTACTGTCATAAAAGAAACACTACCACTTTGCTGTTCCTGAAAAATAAAGGCAGTTTTTACTCCCAACAAAAGAAATTAAAGAAATTGACTTCTGTATCCATGCGTTGACATTTTCCTTGTGTCAAACCCTGGTTTTCAGTTTACTTCTACACAATAGAAATGCTCATGGTGCAGTTAGCCAATGTCTGCAAGAAGACAAGGCATAGCTATGAAACTGTATGGAGGAATAATCTGAAAATAATAAAAAAAATTAGCCAGCACACTAAGCACAAACGAAAATATTTCTATGTTTATAGAAAAATAAATCTTTACAGAAGACATATTTGCAATAAAACCTTCATTTTAGCACTTAGACCTTCACAGTGGCTCTTGCTTCCAGTACAACTTCCCTGCTTTAGGAAAATCAGATACCACAACCAGTGGCTTACCTCTCAAGCCCCCTTTAGAAGCAGTAAAGTTTCATAACCTGACATATAATTCTGTTCTTACTACAGAAAAAACTACAATTTTCAGGAATGATGCAACACCATCAGAGCATCTCTCTGCAAAGTGTATCGGGGTCTTTGGAGCTAAAGGCATGGCACCCAGAAAGGTTTGGCACCACAGCTCACAGGCAGACTGTTCAATAAGGCAGTGGGAACACTGAGCAATCCAGGGCAAACAAAGCAATTCGTTACCATTTCAGAAAGTTCTTGGTTCTGATTTTAGCAGCTCAAATACCAAAGCTGCCTGGATATTGGAAAGTCAAAGCATCTGCTTAGGAGCATCAGGATTTCAACAGGTAAAAGTTGTGAAAAGTACTTTCAAGGCACCTCTTGGCCCATTCCTCTGATTTATATATTTCCTAGTATTTGTATATTCTTCCTATGGGTTGTGTGGAAGTTTGAGAGTTTTGCTTTGCAAACAGAAGCAGATTCAACAGCCAAGCTCAACCAGTTGCTAGCACTTCTTCTGAGGAAGGAAAGAAGCCAAATCCTCCAGCAGCATGGGGGTGTATCAGCACACCAGCTGGGTTACTGCTGACACTGCCAAGCAGGCAGGATGCAGAACCAGGCACAGCCATTCTGGTGCTGATTCTGTGCCCCAAGCACCCTCATTTCCCCCAGTAATAAGGTTAGTGTTGGCGTTGAGTTTATTTGGGTCTGATAGGAAGAATGTGTAACTCCATTTTAGGGGGGGAAAAACCAAGCTCTTTATCTGCAGCTGCTCAGTAACTGATGTCATCAAGACTGTTTCATTGCTTTAAGTTGAAAATTTTTTTGTCAAGCATCTTCCCCAATTCTTATGTAAGAACAGACTACACGCAGTGGAGAATGCCAGGAACCGACGTAAGCTTACATCTGTGGTCACATCGTCATAACTCTTGGGAGCAGAGGACAAAAAAGGGGAGCTTGAGAACTGAAAAGGCTTCTTGTAATGCCACTCATCAAACATGATGTCCTTGCAGGCCGTTTGTGGGGAGCAGGTAAGCCAGGAAATGAAGCTGGAGGGTATTCAGTGTTTGGCTCTATAACAAAGCAAAATAGCCCATGACATTTTGTTCTGGTTTATCTCATTCTCTCTCCCATCTTCTCTGCCTCAGCCAAACATCACCAGCCACACTGCAGGAATCATCTGGCACTTTTCTTAAAAGCCACAATCCAGCTCCAACTTGACTGGTGTCTTCAGAGTAATCTGAGAGAAGTTAAACCAGAAAATGAGATTCTCTCCTTATTTGACCAGCAGAAATTTCTGGAGAGCAAACTGCAGAAACCCAGGCATATCAGAGGTGCTCTGAGGAACAGGTCAAGCACACAGGAGTTTCAAACTTGGTGCTTGAGATTGTCTAACACAAATGAGATTTCTGAAGGCCAAATCTTGGCCAGCACTCAAGACTGTACTGGGAAGTGTGTGGAGAAGAGCACAAAGGCTTGAGTGAACCTGGTTCTTTCCAAGCCTTGGTGTCCTAGATGGGCAGGTGTAGAGGATGTCCCTGTGGATGCATACAAAATGCTTCTGTCTTCCAGAAGGTTCCTGTAGGATGCCCTGGTGAGACTCCTTCCCTCTGAAAGAGCACGAGAGGTCTGTGTAGCAGGGGATGACAGCACCTCCTTTCCACCTGGCTGGACCATCCGTCACCCATTCATGCCACTGCAGCAGAGACAAATCCAGTTGCTAACCCACCAGCTCCTCCATTCATCTCCTTCTGCCAAGGAAAAAAACATCCACACCAACTATGCGGCAAAACCCACCACCACCCCAATAGCTCACATTTGGGAATGTTGGGAGGATAGGGTACCCTGCTCTGCCTGGGCTGGAGAGGTGATGTCCTGTCTCTTGGCAAAAACAAGAGCAGGAAGAAGAGGCAGCACCCCAGCAAGGGGTGCAGGGACAGGGCTGGAGATGGGGACAGGGAGGGGCAGGAAGTACAGTCTGTGTGGTTCTGCACCCCACCACAGAGGACCAGGGATTGTCCCAGTGTCTCTGCTTGATCAGGAGCTCAGCAGAAAATGTTACATATACAAAACTCAGCAGAGGTTTAACACCACATTGTACACACAAAATCAGTACATGCTAACAAAATGAGACTATATATTTATTATATGCTGGAAAACAGGAAAAAAACAGTACTTACAAAAGACCCTGTAACTTTCTTTTGTGCTCAGCTTGAGCTGCCTCATGCTGGTTTCTGTGAGGTTGGGGATAGACAGCAAGATCCCCACATTGGGCCACCACACCCTGACACAGCAGAAGCTCTTGCTCAGGTGCGCTGAGGTTCCTGGGCTCAGTGTTTACCTGTGCACAGAGGGAAATAAGACTCAGGAAGACTTTTCTGAGCATTATAAATTTCTGCTGGAGATGGATGCTACCAGGCCTGGAGTAAGAGCCTCCCATGGTTGTTCACATATCACTGATGCCTATAAGCACTTGTTGAGCTCATTTCAGGAAATAGAACTAATGCCACATCCCACCCTCTCTAGAGGCTGATTTCACTGAGTCAGGGCTAAGCTGTGTCAGTAGCTCCTCCTTGGTGGGGTCTGCCCCAGGCAGCAATCCCCAGCTAAGTCTTGTGCACGAGGCTTCTGCTTCCTGCACTCTTCCCCCCTCAGCTGTGTGCTTTGGCTCTCCCAGCTGAGCACAACCCTCAGCCCCACGCTGATGGACAGTAACAAGGGCCTGGTTCAAATTAGAGCTGTTCATAGTAGCAACTTGCTCAAGTCTTCAAGCACAGCCCCAGGGAGATTAAACAAAGTTGTCAAAGTCCCCAGTGAGCAACATTTCCAACAAGTATAAGGGATAAATCAATCAAATTTCCTCAATCCTGGAGGAAGAGGGCAACAGCAGAGCAAGCAGATGACATACAGTAACCAGCATTTCCTTTCCCAAAGCACACCAACCCCTGTCTGGAACTCTCAAGAGCTGCAGCTCCCAGGTTTCCATGACTCAATGATTTTGGCTGACACAACTTTCCTCAGCTCACTCCAATGGATTGCATTACCATTTTCCTAAAGTACAGAAAAGCTGGAGAAGGGAGAAAAATCACCACAAACCACACTTTATCTTTCCTAATTCTGTCTCCACATTAGTAGATTGATTTAAAAATCATACAATTTAAAAGATAAGCGTTGGAGCTCAGGATGTTCTCTAATTTTCTGAACCTTTGGGTCACATTAGATCATAGCCCATTACTTTTCTTTTAGTGTGTGAAGGTCAGAAATTTGCATTGAATGACAGGAGAGATTTGTCTCCAGGAGACAAGGGTTTTAAAGTAAAAGTCAAACCACAGGACTTGTGCTGTAAAAGCAAAAATTTATAACATTAGAAATAATTTAGAAAAATTGGTAAGAAAATCTAGCCTGCCTTTGCTTTCTGGTGAGGAAAGTGACATTTTCTTGGGAGTAGCAGCAAAGAATGAATCCATCTTTATTTTTCAGACAGGAGAAGCTGTCTGTAGTTGTTAGTAATAAAATCTTCTCTCAGACTACCTGCTTGTGGATAGATTATATAGAGTTTTTCAGGAGAAGAAAAGGAACATAAGAAATAGAAAAAAATATAAGACATAAAAGTCTTCCAAGCTTCCATTTGCTTTGGGAAATCTTTCATTATGGCCTTTGATACCACAGAGTGCATCTTAGAACTAAAATTGGTGTTGACAACCTTCAAGAGGCTTTCTGAGGCTTCCCCATTTTAAATGTTGTTCAAATAATATAAACTATTACAGCAGTTGTGCTGTGCTGCTTGAATGCACACTGTTATATGTACAATACTTGCCCCCCAAAACAGACATCAACTTCCTTACTCCCACCTTTTGCAGTGTGCAAAACACCATCCCAGGACTACATCCCACCTTGCTTGCAGTTTTGCAGCAAATTCTGAGTGTTCACTGGGAACTAAAACAGAGCAGTGAACATCCATGGGTTAAAATTTTTATAAACCACTTTTAGAGAGCTCTGAAACTGCACATTGCACAGGCGCATCAAGGAATAGGCTGATTTCATTCGATAATGCAGAAGATTGGTGGTGGTTTTGCTTTTGTAACATCTTGTTTTAGCTAACTGGAAGAGAGATTTGTGACTTGAGATGTCTGTGAATGTCCTTAACTGTGGCTCCCGTGGGGTAAACCTGACCTGCAGGAGGGCTGGGGAAGAGTGCATGTGATTAGATATCACTGTTTTTTTTCTGGAAATGCACATGCTGAAGTGAAGAGCTTCAGCCCAGGTTTGACTGAAGTTTTTAGTCAAGACAAGGGTGGGCAGCACAGGCAGGAACAGCTCCTGCCCTTGCAGGGGTGGGAGCCCTTGGAGCCTGCCCTGGGAGCAAAGCTGCACCCTGAGCACCAGGGCTTTCCTCTCCAGTGAGCACAGAGCCGTGCATTCCACACTAGATAGTGACTGATGAGGTGGTCCAACCTTTCCATGGCATGCTGCTGAGCTGGAGATGGAGAAAGTGCCCTGACCACAGGGCCACAGGACACAGCTGTGTTGCTTTCTGACATGGGGAGGACAAAAGGGAGTTCCTGCTGAGAGTGGAAATCATGACAATTATAGCAGATTTCTGCTAGGTATTTGCTGAGTGATTCTCTAAATTAAGTAATCTAAAATGCTCCCTGGCAATGTTCAAGCCACTGCTGATGGTCATGCTTGAGAGCATGGGCTCCCTGCTAGATGGGAGCTGCCCCAACAGACCAAGGGATCCTTTCCAATTCCATCTCACCCAGCAGTATTCCCAGTGCTGGTGGCAGGGAGCCATGCAGCAAGGAGACTTGTTCTGGTTTATATTTTCAGCTCCCTTTCAAGATCAGCAGCCCTACCTACACATTCCCTGCATTTCCCTGGGTCCTCCAGGAAGGTGGGCAGCCCTCAGCCCTGTTCTCCAGGGGAGGATAGCAGCCCCTTTCCCCAAAGAGCTTGTGGGCTCACAAGCACCCACTAGCATGGCTCCACTGCTTTCCAAACCATGAAGAGATGGAGCTCCTGCTAATGAAGGAATGAAATGCATTTTTCTAGACCAGAAAATGAGAGAGTCAGAGAGAGCCCTTGAGGGCCTGGTCATGTGGAGAAAGGAGATGAAATGGGCAGATACTCACAGCTGAACAAAGCAAGATGGTACATTGAAGAGCCAAATGTGACCAAAAAGTGGGGCTGAGCAGGGCTTAGGAATTCATCCAGCATTTCCAGACCCAGTGCAGGAGTACCTAACCCCACTGCCCTCCTCTTTCTTTTTAAAAATTCTGAAGGGTGAGATTTTATGGGATTGATGTGCTCATTTTCCAGACCTAACTGCCCAGACTCTTAAAAATTATGTTCAAATTTCTGGCCTAAATCCCTGTGCAGCAGCTTATATCCATTATTTGCTGTCTTCTCTACAGCTGACAGGAAGGAGACAAGACAAGCCCCATGGAGATAGAGCTGAACTGTCGAAATGCCTGGAGGCAGGAGGCCTCCTCAGCACTAAGCCTGTGCTTCTCAGAAGTTAGGTGAGATCTGAGCCGGTGCCATGGACCCAAAGTGCAAACAAGTGGGGGATTACAGTCTGGATGTGGGATGCCAAGGGGGAATGCTTGTGACCTGACACCCTAAATCCAGCTGAAGGCCTGGGAGATCAGAGAAGAGTAACAGTGGCCCAGGGAGTATGAAAATGACAGCTTAGGAGCAAACTATCCCCTTGTGCAGCATTTTGTCTGAACAAGTGTCTTCTCAATTAACTGACATGTTAAATATATTTGTTTAACTTCTTTAGAAAAAACATTATCTAATTTGTTTTCCATCGGGATATACTGGGAGCAACTGCCATTTTGAGAACCACTTTAAAAAAAAGAGCAGAAACACTACAAGATAAAGCATCTACATAAGGTGCAAGCCCACCATTGCTCCAGGGGTCACAGAGCTAGTGTTCTAAAATAAAAGATAACAACAACTGAAAGCATGGGCAGGCAACTGAAAGGAGCCAGTAAGCACTGATCATTCACTCTGGGATGAAACCAGAAAGGACAAAGCTTGGCTGGATCTTAGACTGCCTGGCACAAGAAGAAACGTGAAGGATGGATGCTACACGTGTCTTAGCAGCAAAAGCAAATGTGGAGAAATTGTGAGTCCATCAACAAACGTGTGAGCCAAGCCACTGACAAGATGATAAGCAAAAAGACTAAAGCATTTAACACTTTTTTTTGCATACATTTCATTGGCAAGGCTTACTCCCACACCTTACATATCCAGCATGATTTGACAAGAAGGGGAAGAGATGAAGGTGTGCCTTGAGAAGCTGCAAGTATTGGGATTCAGGTGAGCAGGTGGGATTCACCTGAGGGTGCTAATGTGACCTCATGGCTGCTGTCCATTATCAGAAACTCCCAGTGGTCAGAAACAGCTCTGACAGCTGGAAATCCTCCTGCAGCATTTTCATGCAAAATCTGAGCAAACATGAATTGGATGAACAAATTGTTTGATGGATTGAAAATTAGCTGGACCAAAAATTAGCTGGACCATTAGGTCAAAGAATAATAATCAATGTTGTGATGGGCCATCTGGCAGCCAGTAATGAACAGAGGACCCCAGGGAATGACACAGGAGTTGATATTGTTCAATATTTTCATCAGTCACCAGGCTGATGACACAGAGGGCACTTTCAGCACATATACAGATGGTAATAGATTAGAAGTAATGACAGCCATCTCCATTTGGTAGAGCTGGCAGAGGCAGTCCAGAGGGACCTTGAGAAACTTGGGATGTGTGACAATAGAAATCCCATGGAGTTTAACCAGAGCAGTGCAAACCCTTTGCTTTGGTGTAGGACAGCATCCTACACAACAGCCATGCAGGAAAGGACCTGGGCTTTGCTGTAAGACTTCAGCACAATTGAAGGGTAGGTATTGCTCCCTTTTTACTCACTGCTAGTAAATCTGCCCCAGAAGTGTTGTCCCGTTCGGGGACAACAGTTCAGTAGTTCATTGAGGAACTGGAGAAACTCCATAGGATGGTCAGTGGCCTAGATAGAGCACATGAGCCACAAAGAGATGCTGAGGGACATGAATTTGGGTAGTCTGGCAAAGAGGTGGCTTAGGAGAGGTCTAAAATCAGTCTGAATCTGCATGAAGGGGAATGAAAAAGATAATGGGACCAAACTCTCTACATTAGTGGCAAGCTATAGAAAAAAATCCTGATCTTCACTGAGGTGAACAGGTTTGTCTCTTCAGGGGCCTGAAGGAGGGTCACTGAGTGGACCCCTGTGGTGGAATTCTGCCCACCTACTCCAGCCTATCTCTTCTGTGGGTGGCCCCAGCCAGCTCCCTCCAAGCACAGCCCTGGGAACAGCTCATTCCCACAAGTTGTCTCCCAAAAGATTGCATGGATGGGGTGGTGTTAGGTCCTGCCACACAGCCTTTAACAGAACCCTCTTGGGCATTGCATTCTAAAATGCCTCTGTGAGCCTCATGCAAGAAAACACAAAGCCTGTTTTGCATGCTTAAAGTACCATTTTTATGGGCTCAAACACAGCTCTCAAATAATTTGGGGTATTTTGAACTGCAGGGGGAAAGAAAAAAAGGAAAGAAACCATAATTTTAAAAATATTTTTATCATTTTTAATATTACTTGAGTATCCCAGAGGGCCCAGAAGAGTCCCAAGACTGAATATTATTTCATGTAGACCTTCCTAATCTAGGGGCAATCAGCTTTAACAGAGTAGGTATGGACCAGTTCCACTGGATGTCAGGACTGGGATTCAGTCTCCAGCTCTCTTTGATATGGAAGCATAGGCACAACCATGGAGACTTTCAGGCAGTTGCCAGGAGGAACTTCCCCAGTGTGTAAGTCATGTTTGCCAGCTCAGCTCCCTGCTGGGAGGGTGCTGAAGATCAGGAAGGGCACAAGCAGTGTGCCCATTGTGTTGCCTCCAGCTAAGCAAGAAGCTTTTATAATTACCACTTTTCCCATCATACAACACACAGGCACGTGCCTGGGTGGTGTGTCTGGAAGCAGAACTGACATCTCCTTACCTCTCTTCTGCTCTGTCCACATGAGGATGGACCCCTGAAATTCCCAGTTTCCTCCTGTGTTTTTCCTTCACTATGCAAGAGGACAATGCAGCCAGCAAGACAGCTCACTGCCTTGGTTAAAATAACTCAGTTCTGCTTAATGTCTTTCTTTTATTTCACCAGCTTCATATTTGAAGGTCTCATTAAGACAGACAAACAGATTGTAATGCCTTCTAAGCAAGCTTGATCAGAAATCCCTGAAATAATCAAAAACCCAGGAAAACAATTCATTGCATTTGATGTATCAGTTCTTGGAATTGCAGCTATATTAGGGAATACATCTTTGCTCACTCACATTAAGCTAATTGAATGCATATTTATTGTGCACTGTTCTTCATCATCCAGGCAAAATCAAAGAAGCCTGTTTCACTAGCGAGATGGTAATTTTGCATAAGGAATATGGACAGATTTACATCAGGCTATTAATGCTATTCCATTATTCAACACCAGAGCTAAAATTAGGAGTCACCTCAACAACCAGATGCATATTTTATCTTCAAGGTAAGAGCTTGAATTAGCACAGACCTCTGCCTCCTGCCTATAAACCCTAATTCTAGACAGGCTCTTCTACAGCAGGATCATTGGCATGAGAGAGGCACATGAGACTCAGGCTAACACTTATGTTTGCATCTTCCTGTTTAAATACTGAAGGGTTACCAGAAGTCACACTCCATCTGCATCCATTTGCTATGTGCTGAAAAAACATGAGCATCCAAATATGACATTTTATGAACATTTTTTAATAGCAAATCACTTAGTGGTACCTGTTTGAAGGAAATGGAGGCCACCTGCACCTGACTGAGCTCACTCCAGAAGCACCAGTGCTTTCCCAAAGCCTTCCTTAAAATAATACAGCATCTTTCCCCTTCCTGTGTGGCTGAGGGATGGGGAGCCCCTAGCACAGAGCAGGTGCTGTAGCTCATCTGCACATTGTACTAACAGCCAAAGCCTTGTTGTGCAACAGCCACAAACCAGCCCATTAGGAGGCTTTTAAATTGGCCATATGGGAGCAGCACTTGGGCAGATGTAAAAATTCCCTCCTAACTAATGCTGTGTTTAAGTATCTTTAATCTGCAGGGACATTGCCACTTGAGTGGGATACTGGGCACCTTGAATGCAATAAACCCAAGCAGAGCTCTCTGGTTTAGCCTCTACATGCTGTCTGAGACACGAGGCATAAGAGAAAGGGTAAAAAACATCATAATTTTGATACAAATTCTCAAATGCTCCTCCTGTCCGTACTGATGGAGTGGCTACTTATGTCTAAAGCCCAGGCCAGATCTTTCCCAGCTCAGTCCAGAGGCTCAGAGATGGTGAAGAGTGAAAAATCTGGACTGTGGACTTATCTCCTCATTGCTGGGGAGCACAGACCAAGGTGCCCCCACGACGCAGGGTGGTTTCTCCCCGTGGAGGAGCAAAATGATCTATCTCAGGCGTATCCCCTTTCTGTGGGCTGTGGTGCATGCTTTACTCAGAAGCTGCTGAGGAGTCCCAGTTGAGCTGAGGGCAGTCTCCCCAGCCATGGGCATGAACTCCTTGGGGGCTGGGGGCAGCTGCCCTCCTTGCCGGCCCTGGGCACGCTGGGGTGACAGCCAGCCCTTTTCTTTCTCAGCATCTGAGTGCAAGAAATGAATTTTCAACCAAATCAGACTAATTGCATCCATATTTATTGCCTGCTGTTTTCTTACAGGAAGGCAACACCTCCTTATCTGCTTCAGATCCTGAGGGGCTGCCAATACCACGCTGCTGTCGCTATGGTTTCTTCATGTTCTCTGCACTCCTCAGGCTTCTGCCAGATCTGTCTTCCAGGGTTAAAAGAGACGTTTGGACTTTTAATACCAAAAAGAAATGGTGGCATTGGGAGGTCTGCTTGCTGAGCATGGTTCAGATCAAATAATCAAGCTCTTAAAAGCTTGTGGAAGGGTTCAGGCTCTGAGCCCCAAACCACAGGCACATTACTTTTCTGCCTGGGGGATTTGTTTGCAGGATTGGAAGGAAGTACCAGCTGCAGGACAGGAGTCTGTAATTCACCTCACTGCCTCGGCTAGGGGAGAGTGTAGTCCCCTCTGCTCTGAGCTGCTCCCAGAAACAACATTTGTTGATATTGGCTTAACCACCCCAAGGGATAAAATTACTAGGAAATGTTTACAAGGGCCATTTGAAACCTGAGAAGAGGATGTTTTTAGTAATGCAGAAAGAGCCAAATACCTTAGAAGAGAAATATTCCAGCTTTAAGAATTAATTACTGCTTCCCAGTAAGGCAGGCTGACAAATAAGCTTGCGCAATTTCCCAGACAGACACATTTTAATGGAAATATTGTGCACAGGTCAAGAGCAAAATAGAGTTGCTGAACCATGACCCCACAAGCTTGGGTACATGGGTGCCTCTGCCCAAACACTTGCCCAGCAAAGCCCAAAGGGCAGAGCATGGGGCTGAAGCCACCTCTACACAGCAGCTCACACCATGAGGGTCCCTCAGGAGGATTGCTCCAAGGGCTTGTTGTTTTCTGTCACAAAGGAAAAACATGATTAGCAAACAATCAAGCACATTTTTCAAAACAGCAGCTATGATATCTATGAAGCTCTGTAATCATTATGCAAAATTCACTATGTAGCTTTTCAGTTGTAAATCAAGTATCACAGGGCACTGAAATGAAAGCTCAATCTCTATATCTCAATTTTTCTTTTGGTAGTGTGGGAAGATAGTATATAGCTGATTATGCTCCACAGTATACACTGGCATAACAAGTCACAATATACATTTATTATTCTTTCAGTCAAAAGCATCAAGCATTGAATGTAGTAAGAAAATTTCATGAACCAATTCCCTCAAAACCATTTTCAATAAAAAGTCTTTGCTTTCTCCCTCTTTTTAGATAGGCAAAATGAGGAGAGTGGTGGAAGAGCAAGCCTGAGAATCAATAGGGAAATCTGAATTGTCATTAATTACCCCAGATGCTATCTGAGCTGCTGTTTTGTGAGCTCTACTCATAACAAGGTTTTCAGAGATGTCACTGAAGGTACCTCAGGGACACAACTTTTTGGAGTGTTGCCTACAGTTTAGTGCAGTGACCCAACAATGGCATCACCCTCAAAGATATTACTCCTAGAAGGACAACAGACTTCAGATCCTCACTTCAGGAGAAACTGAAGAGATCCTGCTGCCCTCCTGATCTGAATCACCAGTGGTCATGTGCCAAGTGCAACTGCCATAAAAGGTCACCTCTGCCTAAAGGACTTCATTCAGAATCTATTCAGACCTTCCATTCAGCAAAAGCTAATGAAGTCCCACAGGAATAAAATCATTTTACAGGAGATCCATGCATGGCATGCAGATTTGTTTCCATCCATCCATCCATCCATCCATCCATCCATCCATCCATCCATCCATCCATCCATC
The DNA here is from genome assembly GCF_012460135.2 of Molothrus ater. Taxonomy (NCBI): domain Eukaryota; kingdom Metazoa; phylum Chordata; class Aves; order Passeriformes; family Icteridae; genus Molothrus; species Molothrus ater. The sequence continues at coordinate 70,059,574 of NC_050479.2, forward strand.
CATCCATCCATATCTCTATCACTTTTTCACTTTTGCTCCCTGACTGAAGCTTGAACCCAACTCTTGCCCATGGTGTGAACACAGTTCTTGTTCACAGTCTGCCTTGTTCACAATCCTTCCTACAAACAAACCACAGAAAACAGCATGAACCTGCAGCATCGACCATGTCATGTGCTGAGAGGCAAGCCCCCATCAAGAGACAGTGAGGAAGCATCCTGGGTCGAGGTGCTCGAGTGGGGCAGAAAATAAAGGGGACATCCATAAAGCTTTTTGAAGAAAACACCCCTATCTCTGTCTAGGGATGTGCAGCTGCTGAGTTGAAGTGCACAGAACAGGTTGATGGCAGCTGCTATTTTAAAATTCATGAAGCCTTAAAGCATTACTGGATGATTTCAGAGCTTGGAGATAAGTAGACAAAATAGTCCAACAGGGGGGAGATGCTGATGTAGTAGCAGCCATAATAGTGTGTGATGCTGCACACATCCCTGCTTCTGAAAACCCACTCATCCATCTTGTCAGGGAAAATTGCTGTGATTCTGTTTCATAGCGGAGGTGGTGGGAGGAAAGAGACAGATGCATATTTTCCTCTGATCAAGGAGAAAAGGCCAGGCTATACACCACTTACCCTCCTGGAGCCACCCTGCCCCCTCTGTGAAGGGCTTAAAAACTGGGGATGGCAAGTATTCAGTAGGAAAGGCATAAGAGGACATGGCCCCCAAGAAACAAGGCTTTGGAGCTGCTCTGCTAGTACTTGTGAGATGCTTTGCCCTCCCTGCCCTGGTGGGCCCTCTTTGCTCAGGACTTTGCTCCAGCTTTTCAGGACTGAAGAAAATGCTGGGCTAAAATGTGCTGGGAGCCAGCAGGTTCTTCCTGTGCTTTACTTGCCAGCTCTGGCTTGAAAACTTCTGGGTTAGAGTAGATCTGTGCCAGCCAGGGGAAGTTCAGACAAACAGCATAAATGCCTAATTTATGTACCTCTACCCAAAAGTGTTACCCAGCGTGGGCCAAAGCAGCTGCTGCCTTAAGTTGGAGGCACATCAGAGCAGCCATCCTTTCCTGCCACAGACACACCCTAATCATCCAGATTCCCCTTACATCCCTGAGGAGGGGATCATCCTACTCCGCACATGTGGCTGAAGCAGCCCAGCAGCATGAGAATCATGGGATGGAGACAGGAGATTTTGCACCTTTGACCTGAGTATGGGTGCCTATGTAGCAAGAGCCACCCATGAGAGAGAGATGAGGAAAATTTATCACCCTGCTCCTGCCCATCCCTACCCCTTGAGTGCCCACTGGTTCTCACACAAATTCTTCTCCTATACCAGAGTGAGGACCCAAGCTCCTGCTTTGCCAGGGGCAGTGGGAGGCACCTAAGTCAGTGCCGAGTGTGATTTTTCACCTGGTCATTGAAGACCATGGTAAGATGTGGACCTGTCCAATCACATTACCTGACCCTTTAGCATATTTTGTACCATGTGTGTACATCTTTAGCAACTTGCTTGGTGAAACTCTGTACTGGATACATGAGTAGGAAATAATTTCTAAAAGCTGCAGGTTAAAAACAACAACTGAAACTCTACCAGAGTGGTATTTTCTCTTGGAAACAATTTGTTATCCTGGTTTCAAGATGGTGACATGTTCCACAAATATCCCACTTGTGACTTTTCAATTCCTCTTCAAATTTCCCCATGGACACATGGTCCATGTGGTGAGTTCAAGTCTGCCAGGGACATGCTCATTCTCACCAACCCCATCTCCTGCTCCCCTCAAGCCCAGAATCCTGGGCCTGGCAGAGCAACTCCCACAGTGAAGAAATATTTAACATGTGTTAAGTATTGTATTAACATGTTTAAGCAGTATTTGGTTTGTCCAGGCTGTCACCATGCTTTTGACATGAATTAGCTCCAAGAGTTTTGGCCCCAGCTTGCAGTCCCAGTTTCAGTCTGTTCCTGCAGTTCTGGGTATCAGCTCTCCTGTGCCCTTTGGCTGGGCAGCACAGGGCCTCCAGGGAGGAGACATACAGGTGACATGCCTGGGCTGAAGAGGTGCACATAGCCCTGGGTGGGAACAGTGCTGCTGGCACCGCACGCCCCTGCCCAGACCCTCTGGTGCTTCTGCACAGAGCATCATCTTGAACATGCTCAGTCCCCCTTCCCTCAATTAGCACCATCAGGAAGACTCAGATGCAAATAAAGAGTGAAGGTGGCCCAGGAAGCTTCAAGGCCCAGGGATCAGAAACAACAGGGACTGCCCACTAACTGCAAGGCACAGCACCTACCTGCCTTTCCTAACACAAGGAAAGAAGGAAGTGGTCTTTTGACTTACCTATTTTATTTTATAAAATAAACCTTACTGGACTTGCACTTGAGTAAGGACAGCGAGTTTCCCCTGTACAGATTAATCTACTTCCACATATTCTACTCAGCATGGAGTAGTTTTATTGCTCACATACATAATTCAGAAGCATACTGAAAGGGCAAAACCTACATTCCATGCTCAGACATCCAGCAAACAGTTAATAAAACCCATTCTAGTATGGTTTAGAATTTATGTGAAGTAAGAGTAAAGCCTGACCTGTTTCCAATAGCTACAAAATTACTCCAGGGAAGATAAAGGTGTGATTCCTTTTAAATGTAGCTATTTTCTGTCCAAGGAAAAAGTCCTACGCATCAGTCCTTCCTATCATACATCTCCAGAGAAAGCAACAGCCAACCCACACACTCCTCTGCTGTGGATTGCTCAGCACTTTGTTCCACAGCAATCTGTAGGAGAAACTCAACCCTCCTGTTAAATGCTTGGGGCTCAAATTTTTAATTCTGTAGAACAGATCTCTAAGGCACATGAGAAATCTGAGCTCATTCCTAACAGTCTATCAGCATTCAGGCTATTACAGGTGCAAGCAAAACAGCAGCTTTGAGGGAGAAAACAGTTCTGTTATAACCAGAATTCTTACAGACACTTTTGTATTTTCATGTTTAATGAAGAGATCTTTCTTTTATCTCCTACAAAGTTTTCCACCAAGGGCTTTCCAAGCATTGTATAAAGGCAGGTAATGATTCACATCATTAACACTCCCATTTTACAAACAGGAAATTGAAGCCTCCAGAGAAAATCATATGAATAGCTAAATACAGAAAATCCAAGTCCCCCCAAAAAAGAAATGGAATCAAAGCCTCCTGGCAAAAGTCCCCTTTCCAACTACCTTTATTTAGTTGCTGTGCAGCTTTTTTTTCCTTTTTTTTTTTCCTTTAGAAAAACCCAACCAGTCAAATGAGAGAACAGCAAGGAGATTGCAAGCTTTGACATACTTACTTCTACACTGCTGGCATTAGTACAAAAATAAAGATTTTTATTAACTAGTTTACAAAAATAAATTCTATTGAGTCCCAGAGGATGTCAATGGGAGGTTTACTTGACTTTGGAAGATAAAGCCTGTTTGAAACGTCTCTTTAGATCTTGCATGTTGGGAGATTTGGGCCGAGGGATGATGGATGACCGCCTCCTGTCCGTGCTGCCGGCATGCTGTAGTTTGCTGACCTCCTTGCAAAGGTACTGGAAGACATCACAGACACCTTGGGAGTCCTCACTGGTGGAGATTTCCAAGAACAGGCTGCCCAGTTCATCTGCCAGCTGTAGTCCCTCTTTTGCCTGTACTTGCCTGGCGTGGAGGAGGTCTGCTTTGTTCCCCACAATAATGATGGGAGTCCTGGCATCGGGGTGCACCTTGCGAATGTGCTGGTAGAGAGGCTGGACAGACTGGTAGCTGCTGTAGTCTGTGATGGAGTAGACCAGCAGGAAGCCCTCTGCCCACTTCACACACCGGGACAGGGAGTCCAGCACCTGCACACAGTCCTCCTGCACCTGCGGTACAACAGAGAGCACAGATTCGGCATTGGGTCATGAGAGTATGAAGACCAAGCACAGCACCATCAAACGGGTCCAAAGGGAAGCCTGAGCTCTGTCTCAGGTGATCAAGTCTCGGCATGCAGGAAATTTGGGCTCAAAAGCTGAGCCTTTGGGTAGCAGAGGAGAACCGATTGATCCAAAACATCTCCGTACCTGAATGCATCCCGGCGTGTCTTGGATCTGCACGGCAACGTGGTCCCCGTCCAGATGTACGAGCCGGGAGTAGAGGTTGCCTGTGGAGCAGAGAGCCGTGAGCCCGGACGGATGCGGGGCCCCGCCGCGCCCGGCCCCGCCGCGCCCGCCTCACCTGTGTTGGGCTCGTAGTCGCCGATGAAGCGCTTGGTCAGGAACCGCACGATCATGGCTGAAACACAGAGCGCCGCGTTAGTTGGGACGGACGGACGGACAGACGGGGGAAGAGGACGGGCAGGGGAAGAGGACGGGCATCCCCGCACTCACCGCTCTTGCCGACGCCGCGGGCACCCAGCACGGCCAGGCGGACCTGGGCGCCAGGCGGCCCCGGAGGGCACTCGGCGATGGGCGCCAGCAGGAAGGGCTGGGACATGCTCGGCAGGCGCATGGGAGAGGCGGCTCGGCGGCCGGAGGGCTCGTACGGCTCCGTTCGGCTCGGCGGCGCCGAGCGGATTTTAAAGGCCCCGGCGGCGGCTCCGCCCTGGGGCCGCCCCGCTGCCGCTGCACCGCCCCCCGCCGTACCGCCCTCTCCGCTCGATTTACCCACCCGGCTTCTACCTCCTCCTCTTTCTCTCATCCTCCCCACTCCCTGGGCGTGGAGTGGTCCGGGCGGGCACAGCCCAGGGGTCTGGCGGACAGCCTCGGCAGGCCGTGCAACCTGCGTCCCACGGCAGGGGCGAGCATCCTGCCGGGCATCCCCCCCGCCCGAGGAAGACAGGCAAATGCACCACCCTCTCAGCAGTGAGGGACTCCAGTCTTGAAAGAAAGGAAATGATTATTTTACCTCATACTATTTTGTTTCTATACCCGAACATATCCTTCTACAGCCAATGTTGAAAACTCAGCTTGTGGATCAAACAACAGCCAGCCCTGAAACCTAAGTGGTCTTGATTGGGCCCTTTGGGTTTTTGAAGTAGAAAAGTTTTGGAGAAGAATGGTGCTCCACCACGGGCAGTCCTATTTAAGGACAGCCTCAGACCTGCAAGCAGCTGTGCAGATGTTTCAGTGTTCACAAACCATTGCCCTGGCTCCTGCTTCTGCTCTGTGCTGCCCTGCAACTGTGTGAGTACTTAAAAGATAAATAATCCATTCAGAGGCTGCTTTCATTTTTATCTGGGAGATAGCACATGCCAGCAGGATACAACATGGAAAAGGACAGTGGATGGTACTCAAATGGACTGATCTCATGGCACAGAGGGATGGAGTTACCGTGAGAGCTGCAGATGGCTTGGACAGCCCAACTGACCCTGGATGTTCACACACAGGCAGCTGAGTTAAGACAATCCTAATTACATCAGTTAAAGTAGTACCTGCAGAAAAGCATAGTGGAAGAAGCACTGTTGATTATTTGTGCTACTTTAGTGCCCAAGAACCCTTATGGGTTTCTTTTCACTTCCAAAAACTATTGCCCCTGAAGTTTCTACTTTACTCCCAATCAGGCCAGCAAGCTCTTTTCTTTTGGGAAAGAAGACTTCTCTTGTATCACTAAAAGCTTTTGGTTTCCAGAGGTTCCTGCTATTGTCACCTCCCCCTAGTGTCAGGGCATCGCTTGTCTTTGGCCTCACTCACAGAGCCAGCAGCAGCTATTTTTATACACTTCTTTACAAAAGAGCTATCAGAGTACATTCAGTGTGCCCCTGAAAGAATGCTACTGAAACAAGTCCGTTCCAAGCAGAAGATTCCCAGGTGCTGAGCTGTGAAAGCAGCATTGAACAACTGTCCTCAAACCTTGAAGGAGCTGCCTCTTTCTCCTGTACAACTCGAGCTGCCTTGCCTGCTGCTGGGAGCACCCCCAAAGAGAAAGTGGGGGTGGTCAAGCAGAGAGATAATGTTGCCCAAGCCCAGGCAGGACACCCTGTGAAGGAATTAATGTGCAGGATGTGATGGACTGTGTCTCTATCAACACCTACCCAGGTACAACAGGAGCAGCTCAGTAAATTGAAGCATTTGGGGCCCAGATTAGCTGTCCCCATGCTTCAGACTAAGCACCCCTGGCATGTGTGAGGCTCCAGGCTATTCCAAGGGGCCTGTCTCTGCTCTGCAGGCCCGACTTGGAAGTGCCAGGCTGTACTTTTTTAACCTCCTCTGTGGATGGCCAATCCCACTATCCCTATGGCCCATCACGATGCCCTTTCCTTCAGCAACACTGCTCAGTGCCAGGTATGCCATACTGCTGCCTGACACATCCCCCTGTTCCAAGCTCTGGCAACATTCAACAGCAGTACTTTTGGGGGGAGAGTAGATGGCTTGTTCCTGTGATGGTGGCATGAAGAACATCCTGAGAACATCTGGAGCTTCTTTTTTTATTATTTTCCTGAGTTCCTAAGCTGTATGGGTGCTGCTGGTGGGAGCAATGTTCCTACCCCATGCAGCCTCTGTACTGACAATGGTTCCTCCTCCCACTTCCCAGTTCCGCCTTTTCACTGACCCTCCCTGTCTGATACTGCCTACACAGTGCTCAGGAAACCTCAAATCCTGCTGTTGCCAATAGGCTAAAAAAGATGAAGCTGACAGCTCAGAAGGCAGCTTCCTTGCCGCTTCTCTCGGCGATAACAGGAGATTTTGCCAGGGGTAAAGGTTTGTGGCTGCAAAGGAGCCTCAGAACAGGACTGCAGAGAACTGGTTACAGCTCATGGGTTTAGTGTGTAAAACCCTTCCAGAGCAAGTCAAAACTGGTGACTCCAAACCCTGTAAGGAACATGCTTCATGTTTCAGCTCAGGACTGGAGATGTCTCTACAGGCAGTTCTTCAGCTTTTCCCAATTCACAGATCTCCCTCTTTCGTCAGGATTGTGCAAAAACAGGGCAGCCAAACACACAGGAAGCAAACTTCAGCAGCTGAGATCAGGTACTGAGATCTGTTAAGTGTCTGGGCTGTGAAACTTCAGATGAGTGTGGAAAACCCCCACTTCACTAAGTGCAACAAACAGGCTACAACTTCGTTTATTTGTCCTCTTTCCAAACATTAAAAACAAACAAACAAAAAAGATTATTTTCTTCCTGTACAAACCCAGATTCATTTTCAGTCATTTCTGGGAATCCTGACCAAGAAAACCTTCCCAACCTCACTTCCCAGCCCAGAGGGCTTCCAAATATGCATTTACAACCAACTACCACTGGCATAGTGACCTTAAAAACACTTTTTCTAAATGAATTGAATAGTGTTGCAATGCAGTGTCTCTGGGAGCACAGCTCTTAAACAAGACCACTGTAATGCTGCCCAGTCTTAGTATTCCAATTTGTTGAAAGTTCAAAAAGTTTAGAACTGTGCCCCACTTATGATGTTAAAGCCCTTCACCCTTAAATACCAGCCCAAGCCAGACTGAATTCAAGGTCTGAAACCTACATTCCATGGGAATGGGAACACCCACCATCGAGAGTTAGGTAAAAGCAAACCTCATCTCTGTGTTCCCTACTCCCACGCTTACAAGCTGCCCTGCAATTCACTGTTCAGCAATGCTCAGCAGTGTACACCTACAAACAGCTTGAGATCACTTGCTGCTCTACTACTTCTCTCTGTCTACACGTAGACATTAGTTTTACATCACTTACTGAGGTAGCTGAGCAATGCCTGACATGACATTTCAAGGTAAACTATTATTTACCTATAACTACAAAACAAGCCTGAGACTGCGTTTTCAAGGCTAACCAAGCAGGTTCCCTTCAGCAGTCTCTAGAAGGCTACACACTGCTTCAAGCAAAGCTCACTAAACCAGCACTGGTTAGTAAACAGTCAGCTGAAGATCTTCTTCCATTTAAGAACTGCACAGGTGGCAGTGGGCTTTTGTGAGACATGAGTAAATCTGGGATGAGAGGAATTCACTGCAACATTCAACAGGCATGCAATAAACATATAAAATGAACGTGTTTAGTAGCTATACCAGCCAATTAAAATGTTAAAAATCAAAATACAAAGGCTGGCAGTTTTGGAATGAAAACCTTGTTTCTAAACTACCACTATTTTGTAAGGTTTATTGGCATGGGGATGCTGTAAACATTATTTTGCAAGTTACACTGGTGGAAGAACAAAATTTGCCTACAGACATTTCCCTAGAGGTTGTTTTCAAAAATTGTTTCAACAATTCCTCAGTATTCATGAGGCCCCTTAGCCAAAACCTTGCATGAATGAAATCTGAAACACCTTATCTCTTTTCCTACCAAAAAAACCCAGAAAACCCAAGCCCTTAAGTAGCACTGGGTGATTCTTGATACAAGTTCTTAGTCTGCTGGTGAAACAGTCCATGGCCCCTCATAATAGCTCATGATCATTACTAAGCACTAGCAAGTTTCAGTGTTCCTAGCATTTATCATCTATAGAAATGATTAAATTCGTCAGCAAAAGCTGCAGATGATTTAAATGACTAAGCATCATGGTAAATGCAAGCTAAATAAATAAACTTCAATAAAAGAAGGTTTCTAAAGCATCTGTTCAAACAAAAAAGCCCCAAACCCAACTAAATGAATCAGTCACAATCACATACACTTGTCCAAAACCATATCTTTAGTTTATTTTTTAAACATACATTATGCCATGAATTCATAAGGAATTGGCTCCAGCAGCTCTGGATCCTTGCCATTAGTTCTCACGAAGTGTGCTTCTCTTGGTGGAGCAGGCTGTAAACAGAAAAATAAAAAATGAAAACTCATGACATTACAGCTCAAAAGCATTTTTTCAGAAAATAACAATTTGTCAACCATTTAGTGCCTTATTATGTAAACATTACAGTGATTTTACCATTCCTAGTCTCATAAATTTCATTCAAAGAGTAGCAGTAAGAAAATGATCTGCCAGAAAATGTTGCTCTTGCTGCTAAAGATGCTTTACTCTCTCTGCAGCTCACCAACCCAATGAACACGGAGTGATGCATCCCTGCAGCTCCAGAAGCAATAGCCATTACCTCTTCTCTGAAGTCTGGTTATTAATTATTTCCTTCAAGGCTCACATTAGAACCTATTGCAACTGAAAAGTCACCAAAACCCAAGACTCTACTGACCCTAAAACCATCCAGAGCTGCTGCTGCAGACAAGCAACAACACAGGAAGTAGCCAAGCCTTTGTTCAGAGCTACAACTACAATTTTCATCTGGCACAGAACAGTGCTCAGGCACCAAACATCCCAGACAGCCCAAATGCCCATGCACTGCATGAGGCCACTACTCCAAGAATGCAGTCATCTCCTGCTCAAGGACTGTGACCTCAACAGAAACATTACCTGACGTTTCAGTTGAACCCAAATGCCTTTTTCTTTTGCTTCCTTTTTCTTCCTTTCATTTTCCTTCACACGCTGCAGAAAGCTGTCTCTGCTCTTGGAATGTTTAATATGCTCTATACGCACATTAATTCTCTTGGCCAGAATCTTGCCCCTAAGAAAGGCAAGCAGTTTTTAATCTTCACTTGAAAAAAGGTCACATTAAATCAAGATTTACAGACGTTACAGAACTAACTCCATAAGTTCAATTACAGATCATTTTTGGGCAATACGTCAAAACACAGCTGCAGATGCATCAGATATAACTTACATATAACTAAAAGCTTATTATTATATAACAAGGTAATATATAACAATGTGCTGACAATTTCAGATTAAAATTGTGGAGAATACATAGTTTTAGCCTCTTAGCATACAAACAAGTAATTTTATAACAAATGCACAGCAATCAGGCTCCTGGAACCAAAAAAACCCCAACTTGTCTTTTTTTGACTCAATTGTACAAAATTCAGCTGTATACACCTACATACTAGTATTTAAAAAGGGCTTCGATGCCAGCACACTGGCTGCGTGAAGCCCTGCTAGGTAATGTGACTTTAGGTGTTAAGAGAAACAAAAAATGTTTCCTCTGACAGGATCCAAGTCAAATGAGCATCATTTGCTTGGGTTATAAAAAGGAAATACACTTTACCCACCTTGAATGACCAATCAAGACAAGAACTGTCTAACTGGTAAAGTGAAAGGAGGGTGCAATCACAGTTCAACTTTCTCAAATACCAAGTTTCAATACATAGAATTTCATTACTTACTTAACCTGCTTGTTAACAATAATGCCCACAGCGTGCTGAGTAACATTATACACCCTTCCAGTCTTGCCATGGTAACACTTGTGGGGCATGCCTTTTTGAACAGTACCCATGCCCTGTTAAGAAGCAAAAAGAAAAGGGGGGGAAAAAAAAAAAGGAGTGGGAGGGGAAAAAGGGTTTTTCTTTAAGAAGTAACTTAAAGTATACATTTCAAATTATTTGAGATTTATTACAAAATATTCCCATTTTACCCCAAAGCTGGAATTTATTGCCATGCATTTTGCATCTGAAGACTACCAAATTTTGCTACATCAGTTCTGGTAGCTTTCAGTGTCGGTGAAATGACAGATCACTTTGCTTCCAAGACAAGCAAGCAATCACAAGAGACATTCATCATCAAGCTCCAGCGCGTGAGGAAGTGTCAATTCTGAACAATACGTTCTCCAAGTTAAACAACAAACCAGCAAAATTAAACTCCACCTTCCGTGTGACTGCTACAAGAACATGGCATTCCAAATGAAACCAAAGGATTCAACCAAATAGGAATCCTTGATGAAAGGCTTTCACATTCACTGCAACTCAGTTGTGAAAGTACAGTTGACTTAAAAAAAGTCCTAATATATGCCAAGTGATGGGAAATGCTGCTTCACTTTCCCCCCCCTTTATTAATATATATGATGTATCCTCCCATTTATTTCTTGATTTTGAGTTTTAGGATAGCTTTGCAATCACTTATGAACCACCCCACCACAAATCATGGCTCATAACAAGAGTATCAACTAAGTGACAGCTGAGGCTCCTAGGAAAGCTGTGCCAGTAGCCAGCTCAAATATTGGCTATGGCATACTTCCCTTTTGCAGCTGAACACACCAAAACAAAGCACACCCATATTATATGTATCTACAAAACCCCACATACACCAGCATGTGACACTGGCTCGGTAGCACTGTCGTTCCAATACTGCTCCCTAAGTGAGCAGCAGGCACTTGTGTTGTTGGCACATGTGACCCAAACAACAAGAGCCCACCCCAAGGAGCTGGAGACTGTTCAGGACCACACTGCTTCAGCTTTTAGTCACACAGCACTGCAGAAAGTACCTTGATATCAACTATGTCACCCTTCTTGTAGATCCGCATATAGGTAGCCAGAGGGACCACTCCTGTTAAGAGATACAAATTTGGATACTTAGGAAGCCTGGAATTTCACACACACATTAAAAGGATGAGGGACACAGATCATGCATATGATACAGTTTTCCTAAATACCTCAAAAATCAAACCATGCTTTTTTAAAGCAGTAATTACACACTTCAAATTTTTTAAATGACCAGCTAAAGAAAAATCAGATTTGTTTTCCGAATGCCAAGATTGAAGAGACATTAAACTATTTAATATATCAATATAAATGTAACTGCTTATTGATCAGAGGAAAAACCCCTCTATGTTTTAAGTAACTGCTGAAATACTTTCCTCACCTTCAAATTAATTTTCAAGCACTGACAGATTTAGCACTGTGGCTACTGTGAAACAACCAGAATATCAAAGCATTTGTAGTAAGAGCTCAGAGCTCTGTGTATAGTTCTACAGTTTTTAGCCCAAGTTGTCAGAAATCCCTTGGCACAAGCCTTTGTTTCACAGCCCATCCCCAGGGAGTGCAGCTGTCCATCAGGGCAGTCAGTGGATGCAGTGCTGGTACTGCCAGGGACACTCACCATGCTTACGGAAGGGCCTGGAGAACATGTAACGCGTTCCCCTCCTCTTTCCCTTTGTGTTCGTCATTTTGGCTGGTTACTGTAAAAAATTAAGGCAAATTATTCACAACTATCAGTTCACTCACCACAAAGCTGATGGAATTTTCAAGTATTTCAGAGTAATGGACTCTTTAAGCCTATTCAGAATGACACTGCTTCAGTTCAAGCAATTAGGCGTCCAAAGAAATCAGAGCTTATAGGACCACAGCTTAACTCAGGTTAGAATGGATGCCAGCAAGGTACTCAGTTTAACTCCTGCTTACAGCAAGGTCTACTGAGGTCAAGCCAAGCTACTCAAGAATTTTTTCCACTCACGTCTTGAAACTTGACTGGAGAAAGTTCTTGAGTAGGATCAAAGAATATACAGCATTAGAAGAGACCCGCAAGGACCAACTCTGTCGAGAACACCTCAAGAGTCACAGAATGTAACTGAGAGCATTGTTCAGAAGATTATTGAACTCTCTAGGGCTGGTGCTGACCAGCTTCCCCAGGGAGCCCATTCCAGCGCCCAACCACCCTTGGGGTGAAAAACCAAACCCTAATACCCAAATTAAAACCTTCCCTGACACATCTTCATGCCACTTCCTCGGGTCCCATCTCTGGTCACCACAAAGACCAGTGACTGCCCCTCCACTTCCACTCATGCAGTAGCAATGAGGAGCAGCTGCTCCTTGTATTACTTTCCCCCAAGACCTTACTGCATAGCCTTCCTAGGGAGCATATTTGGAGGCCTGGCTATTGCCATTAACATTATTCCCCTTATATCCAGTCTGAGCTTCTCCAGACTTCAGCTGGTTGTTCCATGCTTCCACAGGCCCTTGCCAGGCACCAGGATACATCCTCTCGCTATGCGGTGTCCCTCGATAACACCTGACCCTGTCCCGTTCCCTAAGCCCCTCCTTACAAGGCACCCATAAGGCAGGATCCCCACCACAACATTCACAGGAAGGCTCACATGCTCCGCAAGCCTACGCGGCCATCCCGGCATTGTCGGCCCCGAGGAGCCGCCCCTGTGCCGCCTTCCCTGCCCCGACATCCCGCCGGGGTGGCCGGGCCTGCCGCCACGTGCTGCAGCGCTGCTGCTCCGCACCGGCACCCGCCGCGGGCCTCGGCGGCCCCTGCCTCCCTCAGCACCCCCATTCCTGCCTCCTCAGCACCCCCATTCCTGCCTCCCTCAGCACCCCCATTCCTCCCTCCCTCCCTCAGCAACCCCCACCCGCCCGCCCGCCCCGCACAATCCGCCCGGCACCGCAACCCACGGCCTCCTGGCTCCCCCACTCCCCGCCCTAGGAAGGCCGTGGTGCTCCCATCAGAGCCGGCGGTCCCCCGCCCGCCCCCGCCGGCAGCAGGAGCCCTCCGGCCACGTCCCCGCTCCGTGTCCCCGCCACCCCGCGTCCCCAGCGCGTCCCGCGGAGCGGCGGAGGGGCGCGGGCGCTCACCGTGCGTGCGCACAAAATGGCGCCCCGGCTCCAAAGGAAGGGGGCGGTTCCGCGCCCGCCCTTAACAGCGGGGCCTCGGCGGGGCTGCCCGCGCCGCGCCTGACGGGAAGGGGACGGCCTGAGGGGTAGCGAGCCCCGGGATGCTGATCCCGGAAAACGGCAGCGGCACAAGGCCGATCCTGTGGCTAAAGCAGGGAGTAACGCCGCGGGTTTCAGGGCTGTGCATGTGTTTTCATGGCAACGGGCAGAAAGCGATGCACAGGAAGTTCCAGCTGAACGTGAGGAAGAGCTTGTTTCCTGTGCGGTGACCGCGCACTGGAACAGAACGCCCAGAGAGGTTGTGAAGCCTCCCTCCCTGGAGATATTAAAGAACTGTCCGGACGCAATCCTGCGCCATGTGCTGTGGCACGGCCCTGCTGGAGCAGGCAGTCTGGACCAGATGCCCCTTCCAGCCTGAGGCACCCTGTGACTCTTTGAGATGGGGGTGGGAGAGGTCTGGCAGCGCGGGTGTCGGGAGCAGGCAAGACGAGCGAGATGTCTGTCAGGGATCCCGAGGAGCGAGTCCTGCGGTGAGCAGCTGGCCCGCCATCCTTAAGTAAACAAGTTTGGAAATGTAGAACATAAGCAGCCACCAGGGTGTTTTACGACATGAAAGTAGTGCGCCAGCATTTAAATTGGCAGTGTGAGGCTGCCGGCGCTGCTGTGTGTCAGTCACGGCTGCCCGACCGGAGATCCCGCATTCCCGGGCAGGGAAGCGGGCTGGGAGAAGCATACTAACAACCAAATGCGAAGACGCTGCGCAGGTTTGGGTTTTCTTAGTATTGTAATGAGGTTTTTCGTAGTATGATGCCATAATCTTCAGTTTGTATGGCAGAGATTTCCACCAGATAAGTAAAGCCCGGATTCTCCACGAAGAGCCCTTCCAGTGCCACAGGTTGCATGGGCTGCGAGAAGGAAGGGAGTGGTGAGCAGGTTCCCGAGCCGGCAGTGACTCGCTCTGTTTGTGCATCTCCGGTATCGGAGCAGACGGGAATCACCTTGGGAATCACTGATTGCAGTGAGTCAAGAGAGGGCCTCCTTCCCCCAGGCTAAACATGCAGGGACGGTTCAAAACTTGTCTTTGTTGAGGAGTTGCCCTACTGCAAAATTCTTGTTTTGAATGAACGAAGCACTTATTTAATTTAGGGGAGGAATGATTACTTAAAGTGGGGTATAAAATCCTTCTTGATCCTCTGACTAACCTCACGGTTCTACTGATATTGTCTTGCAAAACTCAAGCCTTTTCAATCATCACTTTGAAGCAAGTTTATGGATCACAAGAATAAATATAGAGGATTAAATTCACTATCATGTTCTGCTTCTAGGGCTGCCTGGCAGGACGTGTTCTAACAGACAGGCCCTGTCTCCACATGAAACCTCTTGGAGTAAAGTGTTATATTTAGAAAAATGTGTCTGTACTCCATCCCTTCACCATGAAAAATCTAGAATTTACAGCACCTGATATCTATGCAGAGAAAAATCTATATAATTTAATATGCATTCAGCCTACATGTCATGAAACTTTTCCAAGCATGAGGATCATTACAAGCCTGAACAGCTCTTTGGTGAGAAAGTGCACTGACAACAGATTTCAGAGAGGATATCAAGCAAAGTAAAGACAGGAATCCAAATCCTAAAAGGCATTATTGGGTAAAGGAAGCTAGGCATTTGCAGTGAGTGAGCTGAATGCCTTAATCTTACCAGTGATTTACATGGAGGACATATCTCCACATCCACCTGGAAGGAACAGGGAAGAAACACCACATGTTCAAACCCATGTCCACAAACAGAACACGTATGGAAACACGTATGGAAAGTGTCATTCATAAGGGAGTGGTAACTGAGAACTTACTTGGACTCTGCTCTGTTTGTGGCCAAGTAACACATTGAGAATTTGCTACATGTTTTTTCCTGAATAAATCACATGAGAGGTTGATTCAAATTTCTGTAATGTTTTTTATTCATAAATTTACCTGTATTAGCACATTCCCAGGATCCTTCTTTAGCTCCATGTTTCAAAGAAACAGTCATGTTTCACAGTTTGTCTCCATTGAATCATTCCCTAGGCATGCTGAGTCTGATCCAGAAATCCATCTTACCTACCAGTGTTTGATACATGGTTTCCCAAAACTGAGACCTGATGAGCAGTTAAAGACTGCAAAGCCTTTGCATATTGCTCACAAAAAGATTTCTTAATAATGGCTGTCTGCAGCAGATAAAGGTGCACAATTTGTGGGGTGAGGTCTGGTCTGGAAGCTGGAGCTAGGAGCCAAGCAGATGTGGGGGAGACCTGCAGCTCTGCATTCCAGACTGCATGTGCTCCCCTTCCTGCCCTGCCCTGCCCTCTCATAAGCCCAGCCTAAACTGCTTTTCCCTGATCAAACCGCAAGTTGTAGGATGCAGACTCCAATTTCTCCTAGGCTGTAGGCAAGCACCACATCTGGTTCTGCTCCAGAAACACCAGGTACTCAAGATGGTGAACACAAGTAGCAGCAATCCACAGCTTAACACAAAGATCCAAAACACCGTGAAGGTCCCAGACTGGTGCTTCACCCATTGACGTACTTCGAAAATCTTTCTGCACCATGGTAAACTGTTTCCTTCCCACTTTGCCTGGTATGGAGGTAGAGCAAGACAGGGAAAACAGCTTCAGTGGGAGCCAATTCAAAAGTTGCTGGGGAAGGGAGCGTGAAAGGGAGGGCTTATTAGAAGCCAGAGGAGTGGAGAGTACATAAACATCACTTTGTTTTTTTCAGAGTGGAAAGTACCATGCCAAGCCCCAACCGCTTTCAGTCCCCAAGTTCCCACAGTCAGGATTCTGGTGTCTTCTCTGGGAGAGCCCTATTCTCTTCTGACATTTCTCTGCAGCATCTGTGTGGATGATGGCTCTCTGTAAAGAATAAATGTACTGTGATGATTCTGCACATGGGGTTGCCAGGAATCCTTCACTGAAATTTTAATGCACAGTGGGATCTGGCTTGCTCCTATGCTTAGTGGACCAAGTGATACACACAGAGATCCTGAGTGTGACATTCCGTTTGTGTTGGGTTATTCAGCAGGTGTGTGGAAGGAATTTAAATTAATGAGGGTTTGTAAAGGGCTTTGAGGTGACAAATGAAAAATATTCCCCTTCACTAAGGTGTAGGTTTCCTGTGTCTCACAAAATGCATTCATTACATGAAAAGAAAAAAAAGATAGCGGATTAGGACTGGAGTAAAATTTTAACAGAAATAACTGAGAATAAGTGTTAAAGTGGATCAAAATCTGCAGTTCCTTTTGTGATAATGTTGCAAAACCAAGATCCTAAATTGAAAATCAAGATTGTGAAGTTAATTGGTTACTCCATCCACAGAAGTGCAGCACCTACTCTGTGCTTTTGATTGAAAAGTTACTGACCAAAGTAATCTGCCACCTCCTCAGCTGACCCAGTTATTTCATTGTTCACTCTTTCCAAAAGGATCGTGTTATATGGCATCTCAGAGTCATGCTTCTGTCCCCTTTTATGGTCTCTTCAGCTCCCCCATGATTCTAGCCCTAACAACCAACCTTTTTATTTCTGTAGTTAGTTCATCCTTTATCCACAAATCCCCTTCTGTAAATGCAAGCTTGAGCCTAGTTCCATGGGAGTTAAAACCAATCAAATTAGTGTCTAATCAACCAACCTCCTTCCAAAAATGACAGTGCAGACAAACTTCTTCAAAGGACTCACTGTGGAATTGCAGAAGTGCCAGTACAGGTGGATATACTTAGCTGCATTGCCAGTGAGGCATATCATGGGGAAAGGAATGGGAAAAATGACAGCCTTTGAGAGAAATAAAAAGGCAAAAACTCTATAGACCAAGAATTGTGATGGGGCTCAGCATGTCACACATGGGTGGAAGTTTTCATTACACTTATGATACTTACAAATTTGTTGCCAATTCAAAGTGTTCCTCGATGCAGGAGGATTGACACCAGAGTGAAACAAATGGCCTTTTTTCCATCATTATCTACACTGCAGCATGAAATCTGAAATACTGAACAAGTTCCATCATTCCACTGCTTATTTGATTAGCATGGCATTCTACCCATACAGAAATCATGAGGAACTTACAAGGAAGCAGTTTTGTAACTGGGACCACCTTCTTACAGGTATCAATTAATATAAGACATTTATCAGACTTCATTTCAAAAGCAATTAACATCCCTTTCTTTCCTTACTAACAGAGCAACTTCTCAATCAACTGGTTTTATTATTCGATGTATCCATTACTCAGTTCTTCAACTGGTATCATCATTCAGTGTTCTCTCAAAACTTCTTGTGTTTCCACATTTTTGTCTCTCTGTAACCTCTCCTGGGTCCAAACCAGTTACCCAGGAACAAGCAACTCCTTATACTGTCACCATCAGCTTCACTGTAGATTTACTTGTTTGGCTAAAGGTGATTAGCCACTCCTACACTGATACAGCTGATAATTACAGAAAATTCCGCTCCTTTGTCATGGAGGAACTCAGCTGCTGCCAGCTGCAAATCTGCATAAGGTGGGGATTTTTGTGGGGATTTTCTTTTGGTAATGTACGGGATATAAAGATACAATTAATATTCAAATATATTTTTAAAAATCCGATCTTTCACAATCCAACCTTTAGCCATTTGCTAGCCCTCTTGGGAGTTACTACATACAGTTGAAGAACTGGCTTAATGATTAGGGTGCTATTTTCTCTTCCTTTATGTCTGATCTTATGCGTACTTCTAGCTGGAAGAACAATGCTTGCCCTTTTTCTGTAATTATTTGCACAGAATATCTCCTGTACACTTTAATTTTACCAAAGTAAATTCTCCATTCTCCTGAAGCCTCCACATACTTAGCAGGTATACTCTGTGCATTTTCTCCCATTCCCACACACCTCTCTTGATTATCAGTGATCCAATTTATACACAACAGTCCCAGTTAACTTGCTTACTGTGAACCCATTACTTCTGAGATACTTTCTGCTGTGTACTGAGGATGATTACAATCATCAACAAAACAAAGGTGCTGTAGTTTAAAAAGGTCTGATGGATGTAACAGCACAAAGTAAAAATGTGGGTGGAATAATTGTCTCGTCTATAAATACTCTATGTCATTCTATTAGCAAATTGGCATCTGAAGTAGCCATTTGCATTTCTCATTAATTGTTCTGATTACAGCTATTAGCATAATTGTTTTTAATTACTTATGAAATGGCAAAGAACCTTGCTGGAATGAAAGGGCTATATAAAATATTGCTAGTTTCATTTCAGGTAAAGAAATGTTGTCTACTTAGTGTTAGCTGAACTCAAGTAAGCACAAATTTAAATTTCTCTTCCAGCTATGCCAGGTTAAATTTACTTTTCTGTATGAATGCCTAAAGACAAAGTAGGCTTTTTATGATTTTAATAGTGCTACAAAATGCTGTTTTTAATAATGCATGAAGTAACCAGAGTTATTGCAAACTCATTGTAACAATCTTTCAGTAAACATTATTGTCTTGACTCTAGATTTAAATATTTGGATGCCAAAAGAAACTCCTATCCTGCTTCCATAGTATCTTCTTGAAAGAAAAAGAAGGAAGGATCACATCCAGAATCTACAGGAGTAAGAAGCCCACTGTTATCTGCATTAGAGTGCTTCACATGTGTTTATAATTCCACTTAAGTGTTCTTTCCTAGGTGCTTTAGCAGAGTTTGGATCTGTGGTCAGAAAATGTTGGCCTTCACTGAGGGATTTCCTTTCTGCCTCCTTTCCAAAGTGGGAAATGGTCTGTAGCTTCTGCAGTCTTACACATGCCAGTATCTTAAATGATGAACCTGAGACAAGAGTCCTTGACATCACAAGGTACAAATGCCTTAAAACAGTTGTATTTTTAAAAAGTACATGTGCAT
Source organism: Molothrus ater (assembly GCF_012460135.2). Classification (NCBI taxonomy): domain Eukaryota; kingdom Metazoa; phylum Chordata; class Aves; order Passeriformes; family Icteridae; genus Molothrus; species Molothrus ater. The sequence goes on from NC_050479.2 coordinate 70,078,798, forward strand.
TTATTTTCACCCTCTTTTGAACATTTTCAGTCCTGCCATCATTTTCCAGCTTTCTAGCTGATTGAGCCATAAACTTGTTATAATAAGATGAATTTCTCAAGTAATCCTCATCACCTGATCCCAGGAACTGTAGTTGCAAGGGAGCTATCAAATATCACAAGGCTTGCGATAAAATAATGAGAGTTGGCTACACTCTGACAACCCCTGTCAGTAAGACAACAATAGCTGCTCTGAACAAAAACTGCAGCCAGAAAAGAACAAATTAATGGTCAGTCAAGGAGAAGTGAAACAGAGAATTAGCAAAGGATAAACTTGACCAAACTTTGACCAACCGAGGATAAACTAGACCAACTTTCCCATCTTTGTAACAGGAATAGTAGGACATATATATGGAGCAGGGTTATTGTTAAGGATCAATTAATTGGTATTTGGGAAATGCTGTGGAGTCCTTCATGGAATATGCAAAATAGCAATGTGAGCTAATCAGCATATGGGCTGCTCCAAGGTGGCTGCAACTTATTCAAAGGAAAGAGTCGCATGAAGGGACATAACAAGGAAAAATTCCCAGAGGGCGAATGGCAATAAGTGCTGCAGGGAGAGAGAAGGAAATGAAATTGCAGGGCAAATGGAAGGAGGAAATGAGACCATATGGGACAAAGAGGTGATGCTTGGATTACTGCAGTATAAAGACACAGGGCACAAACTGCAGGAAATGAAGCTTTATTAGTTCTGCTGCTCTTGCAATAACTTGCAGTTGATTGGTGGGTTTGGATTTTTTCTTTGTTTGTTTTTTTTTTTTCCTTTTCGGATTGTTTGTGGGGTTTTATTTAGCTTTGTTTTTAGAAAAAACTAAGTATAACCAGAAAAAAACAAATATAACCAGATGGGAGTATTTAACTGACCATCTGCAAGTACAGAGGGGAACTGTGGGTTCTCCAGGGTATCAATCTTGCAAGAGAAGAAATCAAAATTATTGTACTTCTGTACTGCTGACAAAGAGAGCATTGTTTGAGAACTGATTGCAACAAGAACTTGAACAATAGCTTTAGATCAACGGAAGCACAAAATATTGCTGTGACATATGTTTCATTAAAACAAAAGTAATTCACCATCCGTTAGTGTCATGAAAGACACGGGCCATTAACAGTAAATGCTCTTTAACAAATTTATTATCTCCACAAAGCAGTTTCCAGTATTTTTTTTCTACCTCTTATTGGATATTATTTCCTACTGCATATCTATCTCCATGCTGGTTTACATATTCTTCCTTAGCCTCCCTTGTATCTTGGTACTGCAGAGAGCTGATGAGTGGGGGAGATGGTAACGATACAAAGTCTTCACCTGGAGGCTGCCTGTTGTCAGATGGTGCGTCACTGTTGTTATTCCCTGACAGCTAATCTTGCTTTTGGGAAACTGCTGCGCAGATCACAAAAATAAAACCTTGCTGACTGCAACGGGAAGCGTTGCTTGGTGTTCTAGTAGGGAACACAGAGACTGAGGAAGCATCTTGTACTTCTTACTTCTAACAATGGATTTTCCAAGTTAGCGTTAGACACTGTCACTGACTCAAGAAGTTTCAGATTAACGAGAAACTAGAGTTACTGGAACAGTGGCATCTCAAGTGCCTGGATCAAGGATCAAAGCCATTAATTTTTAAAAAGTTTCCATTTTGAAAGCATTTCATTACAATATTAACCCCCCCCCCTTTTTTAAACATACTTGTGGCCCTATTTATTCAAAAGATTATGTTCAGAACAGTGTAAAAAAGCACGCAGTTATTATTTTTGTGCCTAGCCCACATCCTTTTATATCAAGATCACCGAGACCCAAGCTATGCACACTTCTCTTGCAGAATACAATAACATCATTCAAAAGGGTTACCATTTTATAAATGGACTCTTTTTCTACAAATTATAACTTTATTTCCAGTTAGAATGCCACCTTTTTTTAGAAGTCTAAAGACTCAACAGTGATAAGAGTTTAGAAATCTACTGTTATTTTCAACACAACTATATTCTTACATTTTACAGTCCATTGGAAATCTCTCTTAACTGACCTATATTTTATATTTGTAGAAAATTTTATTCAGTATAGTAGCATAACATTTTTTACTTTCTCTTAGCTTCTCAGATGCTGGTTATCCTTTGTATAGCAGATTAATTGTTTGCCAGCTATACATATATGGCAAGATGCCCAGTATCAGCTGAGCTGTGAAAATCAAAGTATGAAAATATCTCTGTGTGTGAACTCAGCAAGAAACAAATATTAACCTCTGCTTAAAAAGAAAAAAAATAAAACAAACCAAACCCACCAAACCAAAAACCAACAAAAAACCAAGAGAACTCAATACCTTTACTGAGGAAATCTTTGATCTTCTAAAATGAATGTAAGGGGAAAAGTTACCATGAGCAAATTTTACCTGTCAGAGAACTCTTGCCTAATCTATTTCCTTAAAAGATTTGGTCTAATAAGGATTATTTCTCACACCTCTTTGTAAAATATTATGAGATCTACTGATAAAAGATGCTAATAAATAAAAAATATTTATGTATTGTATAATTATACATCATAATTTGTACATTTTATATACTTTCCTATGATAACAGTTTGTTTATATCTTCCTAATGATTACAACTAAGACAAGTCATGCTTTTGAAACTATGAATAAAATGCATAATTTGCCTAACTACTTGCTCAGATCCTCCTATATCCAGGGAGTTTACCACCACCCCTGTCATGGCTGCCAGAGAGCATGTACAACTGTTATGGAAATAGTTGTATTTTCTGAAAATGTACCTTCAATGTAATTTATAAAAAAAATGTACTAATACAGACGTTTCACTGTCAGTCAGTACAAGATGGTTTGATAACATTATTTTCTAAATATATTTCCTGTTGTCTCTTCAGTTCCCCAGAGGGATCCAATTTCAGTTTTCATAATGTGTTAAAATTCCAATTCTGTATAATTTATGCAGCACCAGGTTTTCTTGGAATTATGAGATATGGGTTGGGGAAAATTTCCTTTGTGTCTTACTCTCTACTGCCTCACAGCACAAATCCTGGAATACCCATTGTCCACAAAGTGAGGTGCATTTCCATAGCAAGGCTGGTTAATCTGTCCTGAGAATGGTGGATGACCTTCACTGGAATATGTGTCAATAAAAATACAGATGGTGAATTCAGATGGCGTTTTTGCAAGGACAAAACTGCCTCCCTTCCACCCCCACTATTATGTCTGGATCCAAATTTAAGAGTTTCCAGAACAAGTGGAGAATCTACAGAATCATAGAGCCATTTAGGTTGGAAAAAGACCCTTAAAATCAAATCCAGGCATTTACCCAGCATTGCCAAGTCCACACTAGCCCATGTCCCTAACTGCCATATACACACAACCTGTTCTGGCCTCAGATCTGACTGTGCTAGGAGCAGAAGGCTGGACTGAAGACCCCCAGAGGCACTGTCCAACCTGAAATATCTTATTACAGTATGCTCTTGCAGTCACTCTGTACACAAGTCCAACAACAGGTGTGCTATGTCTGCATGCAGGTAATGCATCAATACCCAGATCAGCTGGTGGTTTGACTGGCTAGTGGAAGGGTAAATAGACTTGTGGGACCAATTCTGTTGTCAAGCAACATTAATGAATACCTGACATGCCCCAGATTCAGCAGAACCATCTATAGTCCCAGATGGGTGATACAGGCACAAACACACCTGTACCATGCCTACTCTTCAGCTTCTGAAGCCAACCTACCCACACACCCTAGAGTGAGCTGGGTGCTTGCCAAACCACAAGATTATGAAACAAGGAGAGGCACAGGTTAAGCAGCAGCAGTTTACCCTTGTTATATTTTCTCTTTGCTCCCCTGTATCTCTGTACACTTGCAATGTGAGTTCTTCAGAAGATAGAATGGGGTTTTTTCTTAGTGTCTCACATATTGACTGAGAAGGCCAAGTGCTGTGGCCTCTGACTTGTATTCTTAGATGTTGTGGCAGTACAAATGCTACGCAATAACCACAACTTCATGCTCTGAGAGATTTTCAGGGCAGGGAAATAATTCTATCTGTTCAACTGATGTACCTCTGTAAAAAAAAATCCGGTCTTTAGTGAAGCCCTTAGGAGGTAGTGTAGGTGCCATTTCTCTTGGCAGCATATTCCAACCATTAATGTCTCCCACTGTTAAAAAATGTGTGCCATTTATAATTAAAACTTGTTTCATTTCAGCTTATAGGTATTTTCCATATTATGCCTCTCACTCTGCAAGATTAAAGATCACTGTAGACACCTTCCAGTCTTTTTGAAAAGTCAAGCAGTTTGTGCTCTTTAAGTCTCTCGATATAAAGAATTTTCTCCTGCCTCAATTTCTCAGCACTCTTTTGACAACAAGGACACCAGAGGCTAGTGCAGTATTACCACAAAAATCTGTTCAATGCCATATCTGAAGGGAAAATAATGTCTTTTCCTGATTGCCATATCCCTGGCTCCCTTGTTATATAGGCAAGAATTCACTTATTTGCTTATACCATAGCATTAGACTGGCCCCTGGCCACTCTAAATTTCTTTTCAGGTCACTGCTGTGCACACCAAAGCCCCCCATCTCCTGCAGATGTGACCTGCTCGCTGTATTTTTAAGTGACTCTACTTGATAATATATTGAAATATAATGTATCTGAATGGGATGAATTTACCAAACAGTGCAGATCCTACGATGATCCCAGAATAAATTTAATTTCTCATTTAGCTACTCTTTCTATCTTGACAGCATATTAATTTTGCTTTCTCAGTGCTGAAAATACTAATGCCTCTATTTGTTTTTCCTGCTGTTAGGAGCCCAGTACTCTCCTGCCAGGCTTCCTGAGTAACTTTACCCTTCAGTGCTGCTGTTCATGGCATCCCATCTACCAGTTTCCTGAATACACTTGCCTGATCCTCCAAATCCAGGATTGATAATCTCCTCCACTTCTTCCTCAGCCTGCACAGGATCATGTACTCCACTCCTCAGTCACTACAACCCAGGCTTTGATAACCAAGAGATTGATTACTACATCCCTAGTTTCTCCTTCGTAGTGAAGAGCAGATCCAGCTGCCAAACACTCCGGGTGGCTCAGCCACAATTAAGAAGTTATCCTTGATGCCTTCCAGAAATCTCCTTGATTGCTTGCATCCTAATGTGTTATACTTGCAGCAGATATCAGACAGGCTAAAATTATCCCCAAACCCATGATTTGTGATCAAGAAACTTTCTTCTTTCTTATTACAGTTCTCCTCAGCAGATTGGTGGCCAGTTGGCAAAGATGCTCTGGTTGCCTTTTGTCAGGCAGCGATACAAGACATGGCTGATATCTTTTCTTAGGCCAGGTCGGTTACCGTGCTGATCTATATGAATTACAGTCATTCTGTTTTCAAAACACTGCAGCCTCAAGCATACACAAACACATCCACAGTCCTGGTCTACCTACCCTGTTTTTCCTTAGTTCACCAAATATACTTAATTTTTGAATAATTCCATTAGCCCCAAAGGGCTTGGTGATGACAATTACGGGACGATTTTCAATTCTATTCCTCACTTCCTCATATTTTACTCTAGTTTAATGGTTGATCATACAGAAAGTGTTTCTGTATTTCCCCTCATTCTCTGTGGTGTGAGTTCAGTTTGCTTATAACACAGCAACTCAGTTTACACAGAACAAAATCAGTCTCTCTGTATATTATTAATTTAGCATCTTCCCAGCTGCTCTTAGTCTCTGACCACAATTATCCTTACCTGCCAGATAGAGGCCAGCACAGCCATACATTCTCCATGCTTTTTGAAAAGTAATCCAACAATAACTGAAATAATTCCAAAATAACTGAATTTTTGCCTTGGAACTAGAGACAGAAAGAACACTTCACAACAAGTATATTTTACCTTCTTTCTCTAATTTATGGGCAGGAAGAAACTTCTAGGCAATCTCTGATTTTCCAGTTGAGTGCCTTTCAAAATTTCCTGCAGTATTCTCTGGCCTGAACGGTTCCACTCGATGCCACATAATTGGTTCCAAACTGAATTATCTCCCAGATAACGGTATCAGCTTCTGCAACAGTGCAATTGCTTTTTGTGCTTTTCTGCTTCAGGGAGACAGCACGCTGCCTTATTTTTTTCATGTCATGTTCTGAAATTTGGTCTGCTGTGGATGATAGAGGAGTATCTGTTGTGGTGGGTCTGATTAATACTGTAAGGGATTGTTTTGGAGATGTTTCTGGCAGCAAATGTATTTCAGTAGATGAACTGTTGGATATCTGAAGGTTTGACACGTCTATCCTCTAAATACCCATTCTTGCTTTTTTTCCTCAAAAATGGCCAATCCACTACTTTTGTTTCTATTCTTTCTCATTCCCCGGATGCTGTCCTCCCCCATGGTTTCTGTGGCAACAGTTTCAGAATGTATTCATCCAAGAGGTGTTCATTTTCTCAGCTACTATACTTTTGAAATATACAATTCGAGATGACAGGTATCTCATAAAATGGTTTTATGTGATATAAAACCATTTTCAGGATATTTCAGGTTGCAGTAGAGTTCATTTATAATACTTTCTAAAGTCATATTCTTTATGTTTCAGCTGAAGGAAAATTTACTAGTCCATTAACTTAGTTGCTAAAGAGCAATTACTTCTGAAGATCATAGAAATTGTAATGATTTAATGTTATAGATATTAAAACACTTTACAGTGAATAAATGTATTTATGATCAAGACTTTGTGTGCATTGACATTGCTCTTAATGCATCTTGATCTACTAGATTTTTCCTATGTATGAAAAAAGACAGGGTGGCAGATATCTTGGCTAGCTTTGTGCTTCTTTAGTGCAGGTATCAACATCTTGAACAAGTCATCCAGATTTCTTCTTACAATCTGCAGACAAACAACATGGTTAAGCTCTTTCTTAAGTAGGTCCCTCAGTTAACTGGTATGACTACTCTGCACATCAGCTTTATTTTCCCACATGTCTGAGGCTGGCACACTGTGGTCCCTTCTAGCCAGACCCTATTCTGTGGTCAGATATTGGAATAGGTTGCCCAGGGAGGCGGTGGAGTCGGTATCCCTGGATGTGTTTTAAGAGCCTCTCGCCCGGGCGTTGGGCGATGTGGTTTAGGGGTCACAGTGCTGGGTGGGCGGTTGGACTGAAGATCTGAGGGATCTCTTCCAACCTTGACGATTCAATGTCTCCGTACAAACTCTGGCGCCGCTGACGGATCTGCCGGCTCCGTCCGTGCCTCCCGCGGCGGCCGAGCCCGGGCCGGCCCTGGCGGGGCGGGGCGGAGGGGCGGGCGGGAGCCGGGCGCTGACCCGGCGGGAGGCGGGGCCGCGCCGGGCGGGATCGCTGGGAGCCGGCGGGCGCGGGGAGGCGGCGGGAGGGAGCGGGGCTGCGCGGCGGCGGAGGGAGCGGCGCGCCCGGCCGCGGGGGCCCCGCGCCGGCGGGGGCGGGGGGCTGCCCCCGCCGCCTGCCTGCACTGCCTCCACTGCTTCCCTTCCTCCCTTCCTCCTTCCCTTCCCCTCCTGCTCCCGCCCGGCCCGGCTCCGCTCGGCTCGGCGCTGTGATTGGGCGGAAGATGGCGCTGGGCGGATGGAAATCCTAATGACAGTCTCCAAAATCGCCTCCATCTGTACCATGGTGAGCGCGGGGCCGGGGCTGTGCCGGCTGCCCGGGCTGGGGGTGCCGGGCCGGGCTGCGGGGGAGGCCGGGCGGAGGCGCGGGGCGGGAGCGCTGCCGTGGGAGGCGGCCGGGAGCGGAGCGGGGTTAATCGGCTTTGGGAGACTCAGCCTGGATGCGGGCGCCGAGCGGGTCGAAGCCAGGTCCCGGCTGCGGACGGGGCTGGAGCGCGGGGAGACCGAGCGCAGCCTTCCCAAAGTGTCTCGAGAGCGGGGACAGCGCCCCGGGGCATCGCCGCCGCTCCGGGGCTGCCCATTGCAGGCGTGTGGGGGTTACAGTCGGGCTTCTGGAAGCGCCCTCCTTTTCCCGGCACACTCCGTAGCGTCCCTGCTCTCCCTCCGAGTGCTGCGCTCCTGAGCTGGGGCTGGAATCGCCCATCCGCGGGCGGTGCTCCCCGGGCTACCCGGACACGTGCGGGCATCCCAGCCCGGCCGTGTGATCTGCCTGGTGCGCATCGACCCAGGTCCCGATTGGAGGCTTCTCCCTGGGATTGCTTTCTCATTACTCTCTCTCTCGTGGTGAATTAGAGCCATAAGCAGAAGCACAGATGTGATAAAGCTCTCTTGGGTTGTTTTAAAGAGGGGTTGGGAGCTCAGTACATTTGCTGATGGAGGAGTGATGAATTTAAGGAAGGAAATATCCCTTAGTCAGTAGAAGTTAGTGCTTGTAATGGAAGAGATGTGCTGATGGTTCATAGCAGAAGTTCTTACATTTGTGCTCTCTTCTACCTATTCCATGGCCATGTGAAAGTTCTTGTTACCAAATATGTTTCCACGGGGGAAGGGAAAAGATGAATAAGGGGAAGAACATGCTCTGTCATCTACTCTGTTAATTTGCTCCCATTATTATGTCTCATCAAACAGTGGGAAATGCTTACGTTTCATATTATTGGAAACTGATTTATGGTTTTCATAAATTGTGCTGCAAAGAGGCTTGAATGTCTCAAACAGATATTTTAGAGGTGGCCTGTGAGACTTTTGAGTGAATATCTGTAGGCCCATAGGATGGGATTGCTCAGGTAGTGTTTAGTCACTGGAATAATGGGGGTTTTTTGACATGGGAGATGGCATATTTTAGTTTGGAATTGGAAGAGTCTGACTTCTTGAATTTATCAGCTGTATATTTATCAGGTGTCATACTGACGTCTTGATGTGGCCAGATTGGTAGGACATGTACCATGTGCTTCAGGAGTTTCCATCTGAGGCAGGTTTTAGGTTGTTGAGGAATCAGTGTGATTGTTCCCTGAGCTGGGGAGATCTTTTATTGCAATTCTAGCTGACATCTTTTCACCCAGAGCTGGCTGCTGGCCTTTGTGTCAGCATAAATTCAGTGCTGGCCTCTTGATTTGGGTCAAGTGTGAGACCTCACTGCTCTGCTTCTGGACTGCATACAAACAATAGCTCTGGACAGGCAGATAGTTTAAGGTTATTCTGTGTGTATGTTTATTAGAAATTATGTTATGTCACTCAGATTTAGGTCAATCCTGAAAGAAAATTTTCGACCAAAGATCATCTTATTACTGACCGAAGTGTCTGTATCCATAAAGCTGAAATTCTGATGGCAATTAAATACTATCTGTCCAATCACTGTCATGTGCACTGAGGTGGATGAACTCCAGGCATAAGATTTTTGCTGGGCCTTTTTGATCCATAAGCTTTAATAATACTGTGATATGGGACACCTAGCATAGGATACCATCTGTAAAAACTTTTCAGCAGTTAATAGAAGACTGTGCTTAAAAGTATATCCGCAAAGATAGTGTGAAGGAGCACGTGGTATTTACTGTGGTGTTGTGTAGAATCATGTGGTTGAGGCGAGGCAGATCTTTTTGACTCTAACAAGATCAAATACTTACGTTTAAGCATATGTTTTACAAAACTGAAGAGGATTATAATTGCTGAGTAATACTAATTTTTTTTCTGGCAGTGCTTCTTTGTGTCAACACACTTTGATAAAGTGCCAGACAAGTACCTAAGAATTCTTACAAGTTTTTCTTGCCTTTTCCCATGCCTGTTACAAGAACTCTCAGACTGTTCTGTGTCTTCTTGTGAAGAAAAAAGTTCTTGTTAGTACAAAACCAGTAACAGGCAATTTTTGTCAAGAGACAGTTTGTGCCTACACAAACCTAGCGTGCATATACACTTACAGTCTGTAACAGAGCAGTCTAGAACTGTATTGAAGAAACTCTTCCATTGCAGTTCTGCTTTTCATTACTTCTTTTTTTAATCCAAATTCAAGTTTAGCTTCTGCTGACCCATTTGTATTTTATGTGTCTTACCACTGTTGTTCAAGCCCCGTATATTATAAAGTAGTATATTATGTTTTATAGTATGGGCAGGTTGTGTGAAGAGTGATAACCAGTATGTTTAGTTTATCTGTGGTACCTTTTGGGGATGATCTTCCAAGAGGACATCCTGTCTGTGTTGTTTGCTACCTTTGTATATGCTGCATTAGTTCATTGATCAAACACCTCAGTGTTCCTCCCAATGTTAACAGAGCTCTTTCTACAGTAATGTGTCCTAGTGTTGTATTGCCTTTCAGCTTCCTTAAAATTCTTTGCTGTATATCACCATTCACATGCTTCCTTGTGCTGTAGTAAGTCTTAATTACAAGGCTGGAGATTCTGGAAAAGCTCTGAAAACACCTCTGCCCTTGAGTGCTTTAGCCACTGTTCTTGTTGCAAAATGGATGAGGTTAAAATTGTGGGGTCTGCTTTTTTAAATTATTTTTAAAGTCTTTGCAGTAAAAGTAGAACTTGGTCTTTACCCTCATCCATGAGTAAAACTGCAGTCAAAGCCTTACTTGACTGAACTGTATGGGATTTTTATGCATGGCTGAGGAGGGATAAAGTAACCTAGGCTAACTGCAATGAAGATGTGCCCCATGCTATACTCACAGATTGCATCTAGTACTTCTGCTTCTGTTGTCTAGAATCCAGGAAACGCTTGCTAGCAGTTAAAAGGCATCAGGTCTTTGAGTAGCTGAAGCAGAGAGAAGATAGAAATTACATTTGTAGCTGACAAGCTATGAAAAGCCTCTAAGATGTCAGTTTCAGACATACACAAGGAACTTGAAATGGCAGTAGTACTTGTTTTCAGTGCTTCTTCTACAAAGTGCTTGAAGATGTTGGCACAACCTGAAAAAGTGTGATAATATTTTAAAACTATGCTAATCTAGAAGCTGTAACATTAGACATCAAAATCTTCTTCATGTTTTGGGTGTTTGTGTCTGTAGTCTCTGTATTCCCTTCTCTGTCTGCCATCTCAGCATCTTGCATGCAGGGTCTGTCACTGAATGTCTTCAGTGATTGTTTCAGCCCCCCAGCACTGACATCAAATAACATAGTTGGTGGTTAGGTGTTGATTGTGTGATGTAACAGTGTGTTCTGCGGGAGAACCTCTGCTTATCTTACAATGCAAATTTTTGTTCTGTTTTTGAGATGATTAAGACGTGTGGAGTCACTCTGAATGGCTGGCTATTGTCCTTTTCCTGCCTGTCTCCCCTCGAGGGGCACTGTCACCAGCACACTTATGTACATTTCAGTCACATTTCACAAGGGTGAAGATGTTTCAGAGGTACTAGAGTTGAAACAAGCATGTGTGAGAAAAGCATCTTTAGAGGAAACAGACCCTGGAAGTTCCCAGCTGAGGGAAGGCTGTAGTTCACCTACCTTGAGTATCATAGCAGAGAGGCTTTATAAAAACTCCCAGATGCAGGAACATTTTCTAGCTAACTGTGAGAGAGGTGTGCATTTATGGGCTTTCTTACTGCTTCAGGAATTGTTTGGTTACAGTAGGGTTTCAAACCTGATTGTGAAATCTGCACTTAATGTAAATTGATGTTTGCCAGAGTCTGCAGCCAGCCAGCAATGGCTATGATGTACTCAGTCCTGTCCCTCTAATTGCACTGTCTCCTCTAGAGCACAGATTATAATACTTAAACATTATTTGATGATCAAGTTAACAGATTCCCCAGGAAAGTATACAGAGGGCCCATGCTGGAAGAAAGGAGAATTGAATTACAGCAAGGAAAAAAAAGTTATGGGAAAACAGCTTCAAAATGGGAGGTGATGGGAAAAAAAAAAACAAAACAAAAACCAGCAGAGAAGGAAAGGACTAAAGTAACACAGAGGAAACCACAGTATTATGGGGTTCCTTTATCCAGCTGGCTGGCTTGCTCGTGTAGCACAGTTGGCAAGAAGGAACATGTGCTGTGTCTCAGCCACTGCATTTCACTCTGGCACCATGACCTGGATCTGCCGTGCTCTGGGGACCGGAGTGTTCAGACACGTGTCTGCTGTGGTGGCTCTGCTGCAAGCCCAGGAGTTTTTGGAGAAGTATTTGTAAGGCAGTTGGGGTAGGAGCTTGCACCGCAGTGAGGAAGTCCACTCGTCTGTTGGAGTTCTTATCAGGAGACACTTAGGCACACAAAAACATGACACTAAGATTCAAGCATTTGTCATCATCATTTTTCTAGCTGTAACATGCTACAATAAAAGATGAATATTTATATTTGGTCTTTTTAATACTGGGTTTGTGGCACTGTTTAGTATAATAATTAATTTAGACAAATTTGTTTTCAATTTTCATCAAAATAGGAATTTGACTCTAATATAAAACAATTGTCAAATATGAAACGCAAAGAAAAAATTCTCAGTTACCTAGTTGTAAAGCAGTATTTAGACCAGCACAGGGAATTATTTAGTTGACATATTACTTACTTGGGTGATTTATGCAAGTGTTCCATTTTCTTTTTACTTACACACGTGTGTATATTCATCTTGCATGTTCTAAGCACAAGGAAAAATGAAATATGAATTTGGACTCTGGTCTTGGCAGCAGAATTTTTAGCTGTGTCAATGGGAACAACTGATCCTGTTACTAGACAAGGCTTGAATATTTAGATTGGTCAGTTATGTAGTCTTTGTATTTACTTTTTACATGCCTAATGCAACTAATTTGCATTAAAACTTCTGGGAATGATTCTGTAAAAATGTGGCAAAAGGGGCTTTTCTATTCAAATTTCTTGAGGGGAAGAGGTGTATAAAAGCCCTGTGTAAGGGCTAACTTTTGTTTTCGTGGCTTAGGAATATTGTCAAAGTAAAATGCTTTTAACAAATGGTTTGTTTCAGTAAGATCTATCTGATCTTTCAGTTGAGGAAAAAAAGAATCTAGATATTTTCTGTAGTGTAAAATCAGAAGGTTGTATTAACGTAAGTTAATTTCCACCAGAATAGGAAAACATTTTTTACCATCTTTTATAAACTCAAATTCTTTTTATGATTCCATGAAAATGGGAAGTTATAAAAGCAATATATTTGTTTTCTGAAAGTGGAATTATGTAAGTAATAAAAGCATGTGAAACACACCACAGGATGCAGTTTATAAAAAACAACTATTGAGCAAATGTGTTTTCCCCACTCACCCTGCATTTGGGTAGTTAGGTGAATCTAATTTTTCTGAAATATGAACTTGTCTTTGACTTCAGTACTCAAAAGGATACACCATCATACGCTTCTCATGTGCAACCAAGTGCTGCTATATGTAGTTGCCTGAAGGAAAATACATTGTGAATGTTCAGTGGGGCTCCAATAGATGGGTTTAGTAGACATACCAAATGTGAAGAGAAATTAATTTTGTGCTTTGGTATAATTTTCCTTACCCAGGCAGAAGTGTTTTTACTTCATACTCAGAAAATCTTTTGTCTTAGCTGCACATGATAAGAGTATATAGGACTATGTCTTAGACTGATTAATAAAATAACACTATTTGGAAGTATTTAAAAAGCATTAACTGAAACTGTCCAAATATTTAATGTATTAATAATGCATATTCTTTTGCAAAGAAATTAACAACAAGGATTATTGAATCCCATTCATATTTCACTGCTACTTCTTGGCTAGAAACAGTATCAAAAGAATTGTGTTTCAGTTTTGGTTGCCACTAAAGCAACAAATATAAACTGATTTAAGATAGCTGTTCTCTTTGCTCTTAGTCCTGATTCATGTGAATACACAGAAATGTATGCATTCACATATTCTGATTAAATGTAACTGGAAGAGTAGAATTCTGCATTTCTTCTTTAGCAGAGAATTCCTGTCACAGTGCATTGGGCTGTGAAATTCTGTATATCTTCACTAGTTGCATAGACAAGGAAGAATCTTTCTAATCAGAAAAAAAAAAGTGAGAGCACTAATGAGTGCTTCTGTAGTGAGATTTATTTTTGCAAATTATAAATAATTCCATGAATTTTACATTTGTTCAGGAACATTGCAATTCCTGATTACTGGGTTTTCTTTTACTTGTAATGCCCTTTTGTCACTAGAGAGAGTGATAGTTCTGTGTTGTGTGGCGGTATGGTTCATTCACCTATAGCTAAGGTCATGTTTAAAAAATTTATCTTAGATATACCTGTGCAACATGGTTTATTTATTTGAGTCACCTTTAATCAGTGTTGTTCTTGCTTCTTGAGTGGGGTGGAGAGCATTGCAGGGAAGGATCTAGCATGGTGCATACGTGAAGGGAGAAATGGATCTTCAGGGTGCTGGTGACAAATGTAAGTTTTCAGAAAAGAAAATTGTTTTAAAGGTGAAATTCTGATTTTACTCAGAAAATGTACAGCTTAGTTAAAGTAGAGGGTAAAGGTGTTAAACAACTGAAAAGGTGACCCACCAAGCTATCAAGTGATCTTTATTCTAGAAAGGGATACATCAGACCCCCCTATCCAAGGCCAATAAGGTGTGTAAGCTTCCAAGCACCTTAGGCTGGTTACGAATCAAGGCTTTGTAAGGGAAATTCTGCCTGCTAGGTTGGGTGCTAATGACCAGGTAGGACACTTGAAAACTGCCATTGTTTGCCTGCTTGCTGACATGTTTTGAGACAGTATTTTTAATGTAGGGTGGCATCCCAATTTACCACACTTTGGTTTGCATTTTGGGAGCAGGTCTTAGAGTTCACAAATTAGATGACTTTTGGAGGAAACTACATCAGACAACACAGATCAGCTGCAGCTGGTGTTCAGTCACAAAACCAGCCTGTAACTAATCTGGCAAGAATGCTCTGAAGCCCAAGGTGTGTATGTCAGATCCTAAGCACCAACTGATTTGTTTTACAGATTGGCTCCAGTTATCTTATCCCTGTGTCAGCTGTTGGTGTGTCTCAGAAGGACTAGTTCAACATGAAACACCACAACAGTGTGGCCTCTGAGGCTGTGAGAAATGGCAGTAATAAATGGCATTTAATGATACTGTTTCAGCAAGTGAAAAACTAAACAAACAAAACAACGCATCTGCATTTGTCTGTGCTTTTTGTTTTTCTGCCCTTTTCCATGAAATGTATGGCATCAGTGAGCTTTTTAGTTTATTTTAGAAATTTGGGATGATGTATATTTGTAAAACATGAAAATCAGGAAAATGCAACCATACACATTTCAAAGATAATACACATTCCTATTCCACTGTTTTTCCTGGGCTTTAATTCCACTAAACTGAAATAAAACCCTCATCTAGTTAGTGTTAAATATGTTGATTTATACAAAACTCAAGGTCTTGAAAAAAAAAAGTTCAAAAACTTAATTAAGGGACTTCTGTGGCAAACACAGATTCTTATCCCTTCATTAAGAAATTAGCATTTAAAGCAAATGTTATAAATCCAATAGTACAGCTTTTTTCTTTCCTTTGATGGAGGAGATAAAGCAATTTATGTTCAACTGATTTGAACATGATTAAATAAAGGTTACATTACTTGTCATTTTGAAGGATGAAATCTGTAGTAGTTCAGTTTTACACCTAACTTTCATTAGGTTTGTGAAGGTTTTTGTGTAACTATTGATAATTTTAAGTAACAAATAAAAAGCAAATCTTGATTTCATATTTTGTTCTTGTAAACACAACTTAGTTGCAGAACTTTCCACATTTAAAGCTGTTTTTCATCTACCATAAGAAATGAGTGTTTTCTCTGCCTGTAGTATTGTGTCTGTGCTGGAAGGGGGTCAATGTAAGGCAGTGCTTGGTTGTGCAGCTGTACAGCTTTTACACTGATGCTATGCAAAAAGTGGTAAATCCCAGAACTACAGCAATATTGTCATCATCTTGAACTTCTGAACTTCTGGCTTCTCATTTCTAGATAATGACCATGTGTGCTTCCCCTCAGAAGAACAAGGGAAATTGGATGTGGATGTGCTGTCCAAACTTGGTGATGTTCCTTTCTGTCCCCTGTGTAATACCAAAGCCAGGTTGCAGTGTGGAGACTGAACACCTGTTGTATCTGTTATTAAGTGAGCCCCTCAAAAAAGAGTTTTATTGGGGGATTTTCCCTGGGGATCCCAGTTAGGTGGCAGAGGAATAAATTCTCTACTCCACAGCATACAGCACAGCCTGAAATTTCCCAAGTCTGGTTCCCAAGTCCAGTAACTCCAACTTGGCTGATAAAAAGAGAGGCACCCCAACTTCTGCCCTAAACCTCCTCATGTCCAAGAGATGATACAGTAACATAATAGTAGGTGCTGCTGCAGTGCTCCCCCCCTGCATCTGTTTTTGCATAATGGAATAGTCAGCTGGGACTGATGATGTGGACTGTAATCATGACTGGGAAACACTTTGAAGCAAGGGATAATTAGGTTTTAAAATAGCTTTTATGGGTCAGTTGTGAACACGCATTTTAGTGTACTCTTGCTCTTTGCAACCAGTACACTGTGCACAGTATCAATGATTACTTTGGAGGGAGAGATAGCATCCTTTATGACAGACAAAAAGGGAGCTGTAAAGGGTAATCTGAGTAGCTCGGGGAGTTTTACACTGTTGTAAAACATCCGTGCTGGTTTGTAATAACATTCATAAACAACTGCATTTAAACATAGATGATGCCATGCTTTGAAGTCATGTGAAAGTCTGAGCCTTGAATGAAGCTTCTTTGAGTAATCAGAAAACCGTGACAGTCTGGTGCTATCTCAGCATGTCTTTCTTATTGCCAAGTCGGATCTTTATTGTGCTGCAAAACTAAATACAGTGTTCAGGTCTGCACAAACACAAACATCAATGTCTATAGCATAATATTTACCTTTCAAAGATGGAGTTAAGTAGCTACTCCACCCTAGCTTTTAAAAGAGAAAATTTCCTTAAACCTGCTCTTAAATTTATTTTTAAAGAGGTAGAGATTTTAACAATAGTGTAAAAGTCCCCCACAGTTCCTTCTTTTTCATAGTTTATTTTTAATACTCACCTTGCTGGAGCTTGTGGGTGCATTTAAATAAGGCTGCAAAACTTAATATTCAGAGTCTCAAAGTGCTTTAATCTTAAATGAAGGTTTATACCCCTTTTCCGCACCACTATAATCTCCATTTGAAAACACCTTCTCAAGTAATAAGCCCTGCAGCTAAATCCTCAGGAAAGGAGAGGCTTTATCAAACTGGGTAATTGGAGGGGATGTGACTGATGACAGCAGCTAGGGCTGTGCTATGAATGGAGCAGAACTGTGTTGTGTCAAGCGTGGAATTTTCCTGGCTTTTGCCATATTCTGGTTAAAGCTGTTACTCCTCATGGGCCTTTGAGCACATGCTTCCAGTTTCAGAACTGCTAAGGTAGTTTGTGTAAAGTTCTGCAGTACCATGCCACATCATAATTTCATTTTAATGATATACATTTTAACACAGTTCTAATATTCATTCTGTTTCACTTCTCCCTGTCTGTAATTAATCTGTGCAATCCTGTGTGCTGTTTTTGGTGCAGTCCATGATTTTGATGTCATTTAGTTGTTGTAATATGCCATGTAATGGCTATTTGCTATATCTTTGGTGTAAAAAATGAACTAGTTGGGATGGAGTTGCACCCGGTTTTAAGGTTCTTTGCTGTGTATTATGCTCTGTTTTAGCTGCACTTAGACCTGCTGGAATAGTCATGCTCATGTATTAGTCTCACTGGGGACATATATAAACAGATATAAATATATAGATACCAGTTCTGTTGAGTGCAAAAAGTTGCATACATTTCCATTTCTTTAAAAGCAATCAGTGTAAGAGCTTATCCAAAGCTACGGTTTTTTTCTCTGAATTTTCCAGCCTACAAGTTTTTCTGTCTCTAAATAAAAAAATAAAACAATGCTTTTCTTTGAAACACAGTGTTTACTGCACCAGTTCAGTCAACAGGCACAGAGTAACCAAAGTCACATTCTCTGACTTCTTTTTGAGGATCAGACCAAACAGATTTTCTGTGCAAAGGCTGCAGCATTTGTAATGCACACCAGCACTAGCTATACTGCATTTTCTTTTAGCTTTACAAAGTTCAAGGCATTTAGCAAAGCACTTTGAACAACTTATATTTCCAGTGTAAGTGAAGCAGACCAGTCTCTTTGCTTCCTGTGAACAATCTGCATCTCTTAACTTTTTCTGGAATGTGCTTTATAGTATGAAAATTATGAAATGATGCTTGTTAGAAGGAGCTGACCAGTTGGCCTTGTATGACCTGCTTTGTATCCTGTATTAGTGCAAGTGTTACTAAAGTAATTTGACTCTGGAAATAATAAGTAAAGAACATTGAAACAGTGTAATTGCATGAAAATACATAAAAAGTGTATAACTTTGAGATGCTTTAGAATAGCACATATTTGGAAACATCTCTAAGGTAATTTTTAGTTGTAATCAGGTGTTTTCGCAGAGCTTTTTAATGGATGGTTAGTTGGTTTTGTTTATCCTCGCTGAAAAACTTTTTTCTTCAGCTGCTTTCACTGTTGCCACACTAATATTTTGCTGCTTTTGTTTTTTTCCTAGGGCGCCAATGCCTCAGCTTTGGAGAAAGAGATTGGTCCGGAACAATTTCCAGTCAATGAGCACTACTTTGGTTTGGTTAATGTGAGTCTCGGACTAGAACTTAATGCTTTGGAAGGACAGGGATGGGTTGGTTAAACAAGACTGGGATGAGTCAATACTTAAAATTCTGAAAGATATAATCACTGAATATTCATATTATTGAAATGTGTTTCAGTATTTTGTGTATTTGTTGAAATATGCTACTGAATTGTTGAAATGGGCTCTCTATTGAATACTTTTGTTTTGTTTTATTAGTTGTAGGGTAATTTTTACATCACTTTCATGTTATTAAAATGTGTAAGTCTTAAAGAAGGCTTTTTAATATGTAGCTTATTGTTCATAAGATGCCAATAAAGTAAAATAAATACATTAAAAGAAAAAAAAGTCTTGTGAAAGACTATGATGCTATGAAGTATTTATATCTGCTATTTATATTAAGATTAAAAAAAAATACAGCCCAAAGAGGAAAGCAGAAAAAATATATTGGATTGCTTGAATCAATAATTATTTTTAAGGAATGATTTGAACTTCAATTTCTGATATAACTGATGAAAAGTGTATCTTGTCAGAAATTGAATTACACTGATGTGAAATATTAAATTAACTGGGCTTCAAAAACGGCAGAGTTAGAACAGCTTGATTTAACCAGAGCTATTGTCTTGCTTTTCTTAATGGAACTGATTATTTAAATGTTGTCCTGGTACTGTAACGTGTCTCTACCTCCAGGTGCTTAGCACTGACCTGGTTTGAGAGTCTGCAGTCTGAGCATGCACTGTGGAGTCAGTAAACACTGACAAGCTGACTTCCATGCATCTCAAAACACCATCTCTTAAATTCAAGTGATTTCTTTCCTTTCTCATGAAAGCTGAAACCCCCTCCAAATGCCACATTACTTCTCTCAAAGAGGAAATGCAGCAGTTTCACTGTTAATGCCTGTCAGTTCTGCAGCTGAGCTGAGCCTTTCCATTTTTCCAGTGACAGGATTTCTCAAATCTATTTCGCTGTTGACAGATAAACTGTTTTCCTAATTTCTTGTCTAAGTCCAGAGAGGATTTAAGACTTAACAGTGAAATTGTATTGTACACCTAATCTTTAAGTTTTACATAGTTTGTACCCTTAGGAGAAGGTTCAGTAAAGGACAACCTTTCTAATATGTCATGACGATCAACAAATTCTGGCTTTTTGTACTCAGGGGGGAGTAGAAATTTGAGTGGGTATCTGTCATTGCACTCATTTAGGAGGCAGGCAGCTACAATATATCAGAGTGCTTTTAATTTTCTACTACAGGAATGTTGCTTATTTTAGCTTCAAACAATAAAATTTTATGGGCTAAAATTCTTTGAATTGTAACAAATAATAAAATGGGATCTCCTTACATTTATGGCATGCTGGTGCTGGTTTTCAGGTATAGTAGTTGGCAAAGGAAGTTCAGTGATGTTGATGCCTGAATGGTTTTCAGGTCTGTTCTGCAGGTTGTGTTTACTAGCACAGCACATACACACCGTAAATGTGTAATAAACTTGCAGCATGTAGATCTGCCAGGAAAAGTGAAATTAACTACCTATGGCCAGTGACTAGAAAGAATGACAGAGATAATGAAAAGAAATACTAGATAATTAGATAATAAATTAGTACTATTAGATTGAGAAGTGATAGAAATCACAGTTTTTGCCTTCATTGATTTCTCTAATTTATTTGTAGCAATTACAGGAAGTGAATCTCCTAGAGGCTTATTAACATTTACTGCTAAGTTTTTCTAATTTGTTTATTGATTTTGTTTGTCCTAACTTTCTCCAGAGTAATGGGTAAAAGGGAAATTATGTGGAAGTCAGTAGATTTCTTCTAATTATGTGATAGGCGGCCATTTGAGCTGTCTGGAATACAGAAGAGCATTTTAGATAAAGATGACAATCCTGAAATAGAGATCTGTCAATTTATCCAGTGGTAACATAAAAGAGGAGGAGGCAAAAGCACTGTCTTACCTCTGTTCCAGCTTTGTGGTAGAGTCTAGGGATTGTTCAGAGGATGTGCTGAAAGAGCAGTTCGAGAGGTAAAAGACCTAAGAAAGGGCAATTATGGGAAACATATGGAAGACCAGATGGTTTATGGGAATAGAAAATTCAGCTTATACTTGAAGGGACGTTATCATTCGCTAAATCAGCAGGAAATATCTAAGATATGTAGTAAGATGAAAGCTTTAGGAGTGTGATGTCCCATGCATCTGGATAACCAGGAGCATCAAGGCTGCTTATCACTCTTCTTTCCCTCTTCAGTGCAGTAATGCAGACTGTTCAAATCTATGTGCTTCACAAATTATATCAATCATTTTATCCAGTGAGGATGAAATAAGATTTTTAATCTCAGAGAGCTGCTCTGGAAACTCTTCAGCAGTTTACCAGATTCCTAGAGCAGAAGGTTTGGTTATTCAGTCTCTTGCAGTGGATCCATGTGTTTTGGAGAAATCCTGTTCACTGGAATGGATCATTGCAAGAATGAAAAGTTGTTAGAGCTGCCAGTGCATCAGAGCTGGGAGGAACCCCAGAGCTGCTCAGTGTTCCAAACAGATCTAAGTTCTTGTAAATCTCTTTGTTAAATGGAGTTCAACAGCCACATTTCTTCCCAGTTGTACGTGCATCAGAAGAGTAAGCTCTAAGACTGTAAGTGTTCATGGGTGTACAGTGTTTTTGTTGCACAGTGGTTTTGTTTTGCCTACTGTCTCGTTTTTCCACGTAGGTTGGGGTGTTGTAACTTTGCTTTCAGAATTTAAATGAGAACAAGAAAACGGGTATGTGTGTGAAACATAGTGAATGCAGTATTTTAGAGAAAGGAAACAAGAAGAGCAGAATGAAAAAAAATGTGGGGTTTTTTTACGTCTCTTAGTCATGCACAGCATAAGATGGTCGCAAGAAGGTCTTTTTTGCATTTTCTCCTGCTGTTCTGAGGCAGGCTGGACAAGCATGAAGTCCCACAGTGCAGTGCTTGCACTCCCAGGTGTTGTGGCTCTGGGGCAGTGCTGGCTGGGAGGAGGAAGAGGAGGAGGAAGGTGTCTCTTGGCAGCCCAGCCCAGTGCTGAGGGTCCAGGATTAGAAAGCAGAGTGTGAGTGGGTGGTGGGAGCATGGGGAGGCTGGAGCCAGGTGTTGGGTGTTTCTCTAAAGATGGGAACTGAAGTAACACTGGTGGTAAGAGCAGCATTTGTTCATTTAGCAAATTGAGTAGTTGTGTAGTCTAGAAACCTCCCAACCATTTTTCACTTGTTGCTCAGTACCGGTACAGCCTTTTAATTTTTTTTCATGATTGGAAGCATTTATTTTAAAAATATTTTGAGTTTTGAAGTGATAAAGACTGATGCTTTAGAGATAAAACAAATGTGAACTAATTAAATTTTCTTCAGGGTTTGCTTTCAAACATTCTCCTGTTGCCTGCTGTGTTTCTGAATCTGGTTGGAGAAGGCCTTTTATGAACTTAATCTGGTTGCTTTCATTTCATACAGGCATGTAGGTTAACATACATTCATATTAAATTAATCTGAATTTTGTTCTGTGTTCTGAGGTCTTCATATTTTGTCTGTCTCTCACCACATGGTTGCCATTCTAATTAATTTATCATCAGACTGCTCCTTTTTAAAATTGGAATCTTATGAAAATTCTAATTTGCTTGCTTTTCATCTTTTAACACTTGCTGTAGAAATTTTAGCAGTTTTCCAGTTTGATTAAATTTTAAGAACTTTCTTAGCACTTTAATGACTTTAATGTAGCTCTCTTTTTCTAGCTGTTTCTAATTATAAACTCCTAAACAGCTTACAAAATTAAATGTTTTGACTGAAGCTACTGTGGGATTTCATCAGCTTCCTTTAAGGTAAAAAGGCCCAGTTTGTCTCTTAAGTTCATTGACTTATTTGCAGATTTGGACCACAAAGAAGCTAATAAAAGCATTTTCCTAGCTTAAATCAAGAAAAATAATGGATGTTAAATTCATCACTTTTTAATATGGATACCTTAATGGCATCTTAATATTTTTTTAAATATGCTTCTTACTTATTCCTTGTCTTGGTTGTTTAGAAAGTAGTTCTTTGTATTTCATTTGTTTAAAATAGTGGAAAGTAATTAATTTTTAGGTTTTGTAATTAAATTGCATGGTCCTCTTGTTTGTCTTAACTGTGAGAGAGCAAAAAGTAGTTACTTCCCTGTTATTCCTAAGATGTGGAAGCTTTTAGTTCTTTTTCTCTATTGAAGGAACATGCTCTTAAAATATCTCTGAAGGCAGTCTTTGCTATATAATTCTCCCCATCACAACGATAAACTCTCAGAATTTGCTACCGAGATGTGCTGCTGTCTCTGTATAACATAAATCTGAATGTTATTTCCACATTTTGCAGAATGTGTGCAATAGGTGCATGCTTCAATTTGTACGTTGTGTGACTGCAGCTGAAGGGTTGGATTACTTGCTGAGGGCCTTGTAAAGATTTTTCCCACACTTTCAGTGTTGGATAATAGGTTCCACTGGAGAGGGCAGCTTAAAATTAGGATGGCTTTATCCACTGATGGTTCACCACGCCTTCAGAGGAGTGGTGGAGATGTTTGCAGTGCTGGGGTGAGCTGCAGACAACAGTGTCAGTGACCTCAGGTGCCTAAAGGAGTCTGAGGAAGGGAACATCTGGAGTGTCCCACCTGGGGTGACCTGGTACAAAGTGGGTTATGGACACTTTTCTTGCTGATCCTGCTTTCCTCTTTCAGTCTAGTGGCCTGTCTCCTTCAAAGTGTGCATATCCCAGTTGTGTTCTCTTTTCCCTGCAATCTTGATTTCAAGCTACCAACTGCCATAGCTCTGAATCCTAAGCAGGCCATGTCACGTTGGCATTCAGGAGTTTCCTTAAACAAACCTTGTGCCCCTGGAACATGAACTGAAAATGTAGGAGCTGGTTAAAGTAGTTATTTCAGACTTCAATGGCAGCTATTAAGATTTGGAGAATCTAATTCCTGAAGTGTGTGAGGCACTCTCCGTTTTCAGCTGAATTTCTTTGCAGTACAAGGTCATGCTGTGCATGTTCATTGCTGTTGTGACTGATGTGTGGCAGACAGATATTTTTACCTGAGCTTATTTTGGGAGTTGTGACATTGGAGGTATTTTTTGAACATTTTGACCCAAATACATAGAAAATATTACCAATAAGTTAAATTTTAGGTGAGACAAAATTAAATAGTATTGTTCAAATTAGCCTAGGTGTTTCATGCACTTACATACAGGGTACTTGGTAATCCTTTGTGCAACATCAGTATGTTTTCTACCTTAAAGTCAGGAAGAAATGACTTGCAGAAAGGTGACCTCTGCTTATGCACTCTCTTACAGCTTGGAATTATTTTTGTCTCTCTACAGTAATGCAATGCAATGCAAACTCACAGATCTCTCTCTTATTTTGTAGTTTGGGAACACATGCTACTGCAATTCAGTTCTCCAGGCACTTTATTTTTGTCGACCATTTCGGGACAAAGTCTTAGCCTACAAGAGTCAGCCAAGAAAAAAAGAGAATCTCCTTACATGCTTAGCTGATCTCTTCCACAGTATAGCCACCCAGAAGAAAAAAGTTGGAGTAATACCTCCCAAGAAATTTATAACAAGATTACGAAAAGAAAATGGTAACTTTTTTTTTCTTTATCTTGTGTAACAATTATAGCAATTATGATTTGATTCTGAAGCTGGCACAGTGTATGCCAGCTAAATGCCTATGTATTTGTGCTCTGTAGAGTGCCTATATAGAAAGTGCTCTTGGTGCTGTAGTATAAACAAGAGGTGGCCCCAGGGTAAGGGTGTAACCCTGGAGCAGTTTTGAGAGGGAATCCTTGTTTCTGTCTCTTCAAATAGAGCTAAAGTCTATTGTCATATTGTCACTATCTGCTTATGAAATTGCTTGCTAGTTTTGTTTCTCTGGAAGTTTAATATTTGTAATCAAAATTCACTGTAAAACCTTTGTTCTTTGTTTTTAAAAAATTTTTTTGAATGGATGAATCGGTCTCCCAAATTGAGCCTATAGAAAGATTTGCCCA
Source organism: Molothrus ater (assembly GCF_012460135.2). Classification (NCBI taxonomy): domain Eukaryota; kingdom Metazoa; phylum Chordata; class Aves; order Passeriformes; family Icteridae; genus Molothrus; species Molothrus ater. The sequence continues at coordinate 70,103,331 of NC_050479.2, forward strand.
TAAGAATCTAGATTAAAGCCCCCCACCTTTTTAAATTGACCTAGAATTTATGCAATATGTAACTTGACCTTCTTTTAAAACCACTAAGTAGTTTTGGCAAATTGTTTTTTGAATGTCATCGTTATCCTAAATTTCAAGAAATTTCTAGGGATTTTTCGCATTTCTTGTTTCTTATCTGCAGGGCTAATTACGTCAGAATGTTCTAGAAAATTATTTGATGTTAAAATATAAATGAAGCCTTGTAATCTACTACTCAATTTGGACACATTTTTGTAAAAATGCAACATTTTTTCCTTAAGGAGTAATTACTATATTTAAATAAAGAGTATGAGATACCATACTTAATGCTGCTGCAATAGATGTGTTCATACTGTTGCAGTCTATTCCAAGACCATGAATACAGATTGAAAAAGCATTTAAATTATGACTATCTCTGTAGTAAAAACAAGAGATAAAATATTATGATGACATTCCTAGTTTGACATGGTTCTTCCAGCAAATGCACTCCATGAGCTGTAATGATGGTGTTAAAAAAAAGCTCTTGGGTACTGTACAATAACTTGCCTGTGCAGAGCAGAAAACTCATTCCCTTCTTTGGCACGTATCCTCGGGGTAAGTGTGCTTGTGTTTGATACATTTACAGAAACAGTTCATTATAACAAATGCAGAGAATCATTCCAATGGAAAGCAGAAAGCAAACCACAGGGGCCATTGAGTTCATTACAGAAAGTGTTCTTTGTAGTGTGTAATTATGTCATGCCACTAAAATTCTACGCAGAGCAAGGCAATTGGAAAACCTACAGTAGAGAGATCAGATGTAGAAGTTCAACCCTTATATTTTTGGGCCTCTTTTAATGATGATACTCTCACCTTTTGTACAAATAGATTCAGGCTGTAATTACATGGGTATCATATATGCTATTAAGTGCTTATTGTAAGGGTTTATAATTTTGAGCCTTAAAGAAGAGTTAGTTTAGGAACCAGGTAGGTGTGCAACACCAGTCTAGAGTCTCTTCAGTCAGTATCCAGCTATATCAGGGTGATAACTGAGGAGACAGTCTTAATGTATTCCAGACTCCAAAGCTGCTGCTCCATCTTTATTTGCAATGTCTGAATACAGCATGGATATTTTGTACATCTCTGAACTGGAGAGGAGCTTTTCACTAGGGCGTGTAGTGACAGGACGAGGGGAAATGGCTTTAAACTGCAAGAGGCCAGGTTTAGATGAGAGATTAGGAAGAAATTATCAACACTGATAATGGTGAGGCATTGGAGTAGGTTGCCCAGAGAAGCTATGGGTGCCCCATCCCTGGAAGTGTTCACAGCCAGGTAGGATGGGGCTCTGAGCAACCTGGTCTTGTTGGAAGGTATGCTTGTCCAGAGCAGGGGAGCTGGAACTCAATAATCTTTAAGATCCCTTCTAACCCAAGCAATTCTGTGTTTCTCTATTAATGACCTTAAAGTTTATTTGCTTGGGAAGCAGCTGCTGGCTTGAAGACAGCTGGAGGTGTACTGTTACATTTGCATAAAGTTATTATAATTGTAAAATGAGCAATCTGTAGCTTTCACTTTGCTCTAGTTAATGCTTATTACTGACTGGGCACAAAGCCCTGACCTGTGGTATTACACTGTGAAGAACCTCTGAAGTCTTTTACCTCAAGAGACTTGCAGCTCTTGCCCTGCCTTGATTTACTTGATTAAGTAAAGACCTTGCAATTGGCTAGATTGAACTCACTTGTCTCAAAAATAGTGTAGTAGTTCATTAAATAAACTACATGGTTCCTACTCTTGCCTGGCCTATTGCACTACTTAACCTCTCCAAATGACCTAGATTAGCCTCAGGGTTTCCCTACTTAGCTAATAACCTTAGACCTTTTTTTTCTATTTGAAGTTTATTCCTGGATGCCATCAGGTGAATGACTGTAAAGCTTCCCTACAGTGCCTGTTAGCATTTCAAAATCTGAATTTCACTGAGTATCTTTTTCATTCATCTATCCACTCCTGTACACTGAAGGCCTGTCTCTTAGAACATTCTTGGACTGCCAGCAAAGTGAAATAATTGAACATTAAAAGATTTGCATGAGACAAGCTGGGGATATAGAATGCTTTTTAAATAGGCAGGTAAATTTCCTCTTAGCAATTCCTGGTCAGAGAGAAAAGAAGTGACTATTACTGAATCTGTGTTATCCAAGACATTGACCTAAGCTTGGCAGTGATAGCATAGCCCCTTGTAGGAGATCCAGTGGCATCTGGAGGCTGGGCAAAATGACCTGTACCAGTTCTGGCAGCACCCCACATTCACCTGTGTTTAGGCCATTGAATTGTGCCCTGGTTTTCTTGCAATATGGTTCAGTTTTCAGGTAATTCCAATCAGCTGAGTGATTTCTGTCAGTGCAAGCTGACTTGCTGTCCCCTCTTCCCACCCCCTATTTTTTTGGCTTAGTTTATCAAGTAGGCATTTTGGGTTGGTGTCGTATTGCCGCGAATGATTCAAGATGGGAAAGAAAGGACTGGTTTTGAAATCTCACTCTCTTAAAAACCTTTCTGTAGCACAGCACTAACTGATCAGTTAGTAAGCCTTGTGTTTTATCTCACAGAACTGTTTGATAACTACATGCAGCAGGATGCACACGAGTTCCTGAACTACCTTTTGAACACCATCGCGGACATCTTGCAAGAGGAGAGGAAGCAGGAGAAGCAGAACGGGCGCCTGCCCAATGGCAACGTGGACAGTGAGAGCAACAGCCCCCCAGACCCCACCTGGGTGCACGAGATCTTCCAGGGAACGTTAACTAATGAAACCAGGTGTCTTACCTGTGAAACTGTAAGTTCTCATGGGCTTTGTAAACACCAACGCTGCCACGTTCAGAGCTGCGTGCTTCACGGTTCATTTCTCCCAGCAGACCAGGATATTAATTTCTTTCCTCAGTGATCTTTATAGTTGTGTCTTTTCTTTGTTAGTAAGAACATTCCAGCAGCCGATGCATGAATTGTAGGAAGAGACATTTGATCAATATTAGGAAAATGCCCAGTTGGATTTTTTGTCAGTGTGATCATAATCACCTTCAAAATTTCGATCAGAAAATTCTAAAGTGGTGTATTCTTAAACAGAGTAAACTCTGTGATTTAAGGGTGTGAGGTTCTTCTCAAATTTAATGTCTAAATAACTTAGTGTTGTGCTTACTGATACATCTCATAATTAAGTATTATGAATCAGTTTCCATGGATTCCTAGTTTTTAAATTTAAAGCCGTTGAAATCAAGATACTAATGGTTGGCTTTTGGCACTTTGGTAGTAGACTGGGATTCTCAAAAAACATACCTTCATGTTCACGAAAAGTAATCCTTCCCTAAATGTCTGTCCACAGGAATTCTTCTAATACTACACCCTGAGAAATAAACTCTTTCTCTGAGTATGCTATACTAAAATATTTTTGAGAAGTTCTACAATAAGAGAAAGAATGTATTTCATAAAAACTTAAAATTGGATTTTACCAGCTTGAGAAAGAGTAAAAGCAGCACAATTTTAAAATTACAGTAATTCTGTCATGGTCTATTCCTTAGAGATTGTAAAAAGTTAAATGGCTGTGGTTTTTGTATAACTTCACACCAATTTTCTTTAACTTAATTAGATAATGCAGATATGTCAGCATGATGTTGGAAGGCAAGAATTAATCAAATCTGTATATTTCTCATGTAATTTTCTCAGTCTTCTGGAAATACCCATCTCTTTTATTTCAAAGAAAAGAGTTTCATAATATCATGTATAATGTAACTGCAGACTATGAGTAATTTAGGTGTTTCTTCCACGTTACCATATTTTTTCTAGATTTCCTCTCCCTAATAAGTATTTCTTGGCAACTGTCAATTGTTTCTCTTCTACTTCTTGAGCTGTTCTTTTTTTTTTTTCCCTTGAAACATGAGTTTAGCCTGGATCTTTTGACACAACTGGCATCATTACCTTTCCTCACTGTGGCATTATGAATTACTGCTGTCAGGATTTTGATCTAGGCATCATCCTTAATGCAATTTTAAAACACTGATATGCTCTTTGCCAGCATATTTTATTAGTTATCAGGTCTGTCACAATTTTGAGAATTCTACTAACACTGCTTAGTTGTTTTTTTCTATTAGCTGTAGCTAATAGAAATATTCAGCTATTGCTGAACAATATAATAATCAAAGTAATCTGGAAACTATTTTATCAGTTTCTGTTGTTTTTGTATGTCAGCTTGTGTCTAAAACACAATGACCTGGAAATGAGCACTTAGAAGCACATTTGGAGACATTAAATGGGCAATATTACTGTGAATAGTGTCTTATTTTTAAAATACTGAGTATATGATTGTTTTGATGCTTATTAGGAGCTGTTGGCATTTAGATTCTTTCTGTGTTTAGAAATATAAGCTAAAATGTTAGGAGGACTTGGAAATAGCTCATGTACAAGATTACAAGCAGTAGTGGATGAATTTCTGCTTCTTAATGACAAGACAATAGCCCTAGTGCATTTTTAATTTAAATTGTAAATTTATTGCATATTTAAATATAAAGCATAACATATATCTTTGCTGAAAGTGACAGTCATTATCTTCTAATGGGACAAACCTCCTCAATGTTCCTAAAATGAGCAAAATTTTATTCTGATTTTGGTTGTCCTGGTTGTGGAAAAGAGCATCCTGCCAGATGCACTGTTTCATTAGCCCATCTTAAAAACTGAACTATCTGAAGATGCATCCTCAGTTTAAGTATGGACAGTGGAGTATAAGGAACGTAGATGTGATTCTTTAATAAAGATTTGTGTTGTGAATCAAGTCAATTTATTAAATGAATATGTTACAAAAGGATTGTAAGTTGTTTTTACATGTTTTTAATGGAGTTTCTCTGTATAATGCTTTCGCCCTTCCTTGATAGAGGCAGAATCATGAAGTGAATGTAAATTTTAGGGCTAATTTATAGCAACTATCTAGAAGTTAATTGGTTTTATGGATTTCTCTCATAGCTTAAGGATGGATAACAGTAAACCAGAAAGTATTATAATTGGCTCCATTAAATTTCAAAGAGCTAAATGTGGCCAGTACTTCTACAGAGAAATATAGGAAATTGTCAAAACCACCATATCAGTCTCCAGATGATGGTCTTGCTTTTGGGTTCAAATGACTCTACAAGGCATAAAATTCTTTGGCTCAGGTTCTGCTTTGGACTGAGAGAAGGCAATAAGTAAAATCCCAGTGTTCTCTCTCATATGAGTCCTACAGAGCCTTTAGCTCTGCTCGATTTTCATTTCTCTCTTTTTTTTTTTTTTAACCAAGATAAGTCACACACTTGTTTCAGCTTCTTTTAAAACTGCTTTCTGTTTTAGCACATGTGGCAGTCTATAGCTGCAAGAGCTCTTTTGCCAGTGAGCAGATTCACATTGCCAGTGAAATCCCCAAGTGTAAGAAATAATGGATTCTGTGAGTTTCAGCCTTCTGAGCTTTGTGTTCTGTGCAGCTTTGGTCATCAGAGTACAGCTGAGCTGTGTGGGTGCAGATGATGTCCTTGACGTGGGAACAGCACACCATCCTCTTCAGCCAGAGCTCTGGAACATCCAGAGTCCTCACTATTACTCAGATGTTCCTGTTAGGGGCACTCAGACAGCTTTTTGAACACCTCAGGGCTCGATCCTGCAAGTGCTGAGGTTTTCTGATCATGCCCATCATTTTTTTCATTCTATAGATGATTGAAATACATAGCACTGCTGATTGTAATCTGAGAATTGTAGTGATGTGTATTTGAAACAGAACCTTTACAAAAAGTGTTCGGGGGAGACTTGTAAGACTCCAGAGTGGCTTTTATTTTTTTTTAATTAAAACTATGAGTTCATGTTAGAAAAATCTGTTCAAATACTAAGGCTCAAAGAATCTTAAAAATTAAGAATAGCAATTTATAAATCACCAACATAAATGGAAAAAATTCCACTTGGCTATTCTTGCAATGAAACCTTTAGTGGTTCCTCGTGGTCCTAAGTGCACAGTGGACTGTCTAACCTGAGTGAGGTGTTTTAAGGCCATATTATCACAGAGAATGGAAATTGTCCTTTTGCAAACTTCTGTTTTCAGTACCAATCTCTTTTTATCCAAGTAGAGCACATCCCTTCCCTCCTCTCCATTGCCCTTACAGCTTTTGTGTGGGATAAAGCTGCCTGTGAAATCTCTATTGTTTCATGTAATTTTCTTTGATTAGACCAAAAGAGGAAGAATTATCTAATTGCATGTCTGAATAACACTGATCACATGACTCCCTAATTCCAGCTGTCCTAGCTGAAGACTGCAGCAGCAGAGTATTTTCTAGAACTGATTTTTTTTTTTTCCTGAGCCATTCCTAATCCCCAGTTACAGTGATTTCCTCCAGAGTTCTTAGTATTATAAATGCAGGTCTGATAATTACAAGAGTGATTTGCAAGGGGATATTTTGAAGAATTGACCACACAACTAAACCTTAATACATCCCTGAATACAGGGAATGTGCAGCACACTGAAAGCCCAGGTGACTTTTTTTTCCCCCACTCTAAACATTCTGGAAGTTTTCCATATGTGTTCTGTGATCTCTCTAAAAGTATAAACATTATACTTGAGCGTCTGAATATTGCAGTAGAAATTATGTGTACTGATTAGTGGTGTTTTTTGACATGCACACTTACTCTTGGAAAGACTAGGGACAGAACAGTGGGAGCCCAGTTTTCTCACAGGTATTAACAGAAGCTTTCAACTTAATTTCCTGGGTGTTTGGACTTGCCTTGTGTTTTTAATGCTCAAATATGGTTGTCTTGACCATCTGCCTTTTTCTTTTTTTTCTCCATGTACGCTGCCCTTAGGAGCTGTGTGTTTCTCATCGCTTGATTATTAGAAAACAAATTTCCACTTCTTCTTTTTTTTCCCCCTTCTGAGCTGAAAAGGGAACATAAATGTCACATGTTTAAAAGACTCAACGTATATTATTTCCCTGTACCTATTTCACTTTTCCTGCATTCAGTCAAGAAACTGCAGCCAGGTATCTTTTCTAAAAGCATTTACTTCTGTATCTAGGCAGAGACCATTGTCATGAGTGACATTGAGAATATTTAGATACAGAGAGGACACACTAGCAGGCAAAATTTAAGGTTGCACATAACTGGTTTTTAAAACTTCAATAGCATAGTTGGTTTTCAGGGCAGCTATGGATCTTTACATCGTTTGTCAGGGTTTGTGGTGGAATTTATTTTCTGCTTCTAGAATGTTCTGTTTTACTTTCTTGTTGCTCTTACATTTTTGTGAGAATTGGCTGCTATTCTGCCGCTGTCAGACCAAGCTCCAAGCTCTCATTTGCCAAATTTACTGTCTGCTGCTCCTTTAAGAGTATGAGTCTAGTCTGGAAGAGGCTTCAAAATAATCATGCTGTTTATTGGGTACACTATGACATGCAAATACATAACTTTCAGTTCAAGGGAGTCAGAGAAGAGCAGAAGTGAGAGCTCTAAGCAGAAAAGTCACAGTGATTCTGTTATTTTGAAAAATCTGAGGTGTAGAAGAAACTTGGCATTAATATCATTCATCTGAAATCACAGCATAATGACAACTGGCATTACATACACCCAGAGACTCATGCACACTTCACCTTTCCTGAAAAAAAAAGAGAAAATACAGCAAATCTCTGAAATAGAAAGGCCGCTTGCCAATTTTTTTAAAAGGATATTATAGGGTAAAAGATGCATTCTGTCAATAGAAAGTGGTACTGAAAAACAGAGGTAAATTAGTATTATTTGTCTTAACTATGTTCTATTGGGTCTTCTTTTCATGCAGGTAAGCAGCAAGGATGAAGACTTCCTAGACCTTTCAGTTGACGTGGAGCAGAATACTTCAATCACTCACTGTTTAAGGTAGGCACAAAAATCCAAATTTTTGTGATTTGCCTTTACCTGTTACCCAGAAAGCAGGAAATAAGCTGCCAGTTCTATCTTATGTAGATTGAAGTGTATTAAGTTTTGTTGATATTGTACATTTATAAGGATATTTCATATTAAAAAATCAGTGTTTACAGCTTTGTCTTTTTTACTCAGGGGTTTCAGCAACACAGAAACTCTGTGCAGTGAATACAAGTATTACTGTGAAGAGTGTCGCAGTAAGCAAGAAGCACATAAAAGGTACAGCACAGTTGGGGAAGGAGACAATCAGTGAAAATACTCTGGTACTGCTTTTGTGTGTGTGTGTGTGTAAAGGCAGGAACACCCTTTTCCCCTTAGTTTTTCTACTGTTCTTCCACTTAAAAGTAACTTGCCTTCATTCCTCTTGCTAGAATTCAATGTGTCTCTTTCCACGAGTAGAGAGAATCCATGTAAAGGACTCCTTTGATCATTATTTATTTTACAAATGAGAAAATGAATAGTCTTAAGACCAAAGAAAAGTTAAAAAGCCAAGTCAAAACAAGCTCTCGGGGACTAATAAAAAATAATTGGCAATGATGAAGTCATTGATTGCATGTGACTTCTTAAACTCAGTTTTGTTTTGAAAATGAAATCATTTCTCCAGTTGCTGAAAGATTCAGTTTGATAGCACTTTTTGTAACTGTTGTTGTTGACTGAGTTTCTGATTTCTTGAATGTGTTTGATTAGTTGCGCTAAACTGCTTGACAGAGCTCCTGAAAATCATCAGAAGCTCTGTGGAAGCCTGAAAACCATGATGTTTGTTTAAGACCAATTCTTGTCTGCCTAATAATTCTAGTCTTGTTTACACCTTTGAAAAACCTGTCAATTTGTGTACTGTGTGGTTATTTATTATCTGATAAAGTATTTGGCTGAAGGAGTGGGAGCTCTGACATGCTTTACTGGTTATGCCACTGCTGCTGGTTATTTGGTTTACCATGGATTGCACACACAGCTTTTGCATATCTCATCTGCCAAGTCTGCCTTCACACATTGCCTCAGCTTACTAATTGGTGTCTGGTAGAGGTTGTGAATCCAGGCCTGGCCTGTTTTCTGTTGCCTGAGCTCTTTTTCTGTGTGGGAGGTAATGTGAGCCATGACCAATATAAATTGGGTTGGCATAAACCTGTACTGTAGGCACTTCCATGGCAAAACACAGCTTTGATTGCTTATGTTTTGGGTTTCACGTGGGGTGTAGGCTCAGTTTCACTGCAGTCATACTTTTCTTCCATCTCTATAAAACAGTTTTTATATCTGTGATGGGGACTACTCAGCTCTCAAAGATGGTGTAGCAAATTTCTTCACCACTGAAAGAGCACCAATTACCAAACACAGTTACATTGTAAGGAGAGGACTTAGTTTTGTAAAGAGAGCAGAAATTATAGCCATAATACAATAAAAATGTAACTCATCCTAAAAAATAGTTGCTCCTGTCATCTTTCTGCCCTGCTCCAGCTGTTTTCATTTCCTGGTTCCCTTGTGGGCAGGTGAGTTATCAAGGAATTTGTCCACAGTCCCCTATCTTTTGAAAATGGGCTGTCTTTTACAAATTTCCTGACATTCTGAAAGTGTGGCCTTAATAGACACGTCTGAAACCTGGGCTGTATTGCAGAGACTTTTGAGCTGACTTTTGGGGCTGAAAGTTTGAAAAGGCAGCACTGTGCTGGTCTAAGGCACTTGGCTGTGCCAAGAAGCAGAGAGCTCTGGTTTGGTTGTTCTATTAGCATGGGCAGATTCATTGCCCAAAGATTTGGAAATCTGTGATGCTGCCAGGCCAGCTATGGTTGGCTGAGGAGGATTTGTAGGCACTGATGTGAGACATCAATACCTCATGCTAGGGAAAGGGGCTATTGAGCCCTCAGTAGAACTAGGTCACTTTCTGGCGTTGACTGCTGTAAAACATTGCTGCAACATTTGTACCAAATTTTTGTGCCAGAGCTCAGCCTTATCTTGTTTGGATAGCAGGAGGTAGGTGCATAACAGTGGGCTATTTGTGTCCCTTGGAAATTTAAAAATGAATGGCTTGGAAATGAATGGCTAGGAAAACTTGGGAGTAATACTTATGTGACAAAGTGGTGTAACAAAGCTTATTTTAAAGAGCTTGTTTGACTTGGCTGGTTTACTAGGAAATTCAGCTGGAACAGGACCTCTGAACTAGCTGTTGCAATACCTGCACTGTACATCAAGTGGGATCTGGCTTTTGCTTTTGGAAAGCTATGGGTAAACTTAAAAATTGATAAACTTAAAAATTGAATTCTGTGCTATGTGATCTTTATGTGTAAATTATTATGTGAGCTCATCACAGCTGTTTTTATGTAGTACATCTTACTGTTTCAAATACATTTTCAGTTCTCTCTCTCTTCCAGTTAAAAATCTTCCTTTAGTTTAGCAACACAACATACTTTTAAACAGCTGATTGTTTTGGTTTCTTTTAATGCTTGCAAAGGTTTTTAAAGACTTCAGTAAACCAAATTTCTTGGTTGTTGATGCCTACTGAATGTTTAGGATAAATATTGGAAATACTGCTGGGTTTTTTTGGGTTTGTTCTTTTTTTCAGGATGAAAGTAAAAAAGCTGCCTATGATTTTAGCTCTCCATTTGAAGAGATTTAAGTACATGGATCAGCTGCATCGGTACACAAAACTCTCTTATAGAGTAGTTTTTCCTTTAGAGCTTCGTTTATTTAACACCTCAGGAGATGCCACCAATCCTGACAGAATGTATGACCTTGTTGCTGTGGTAGTTCATTGTGGAAGGTAATTACTCTGCTATAAACAAGGGATTTTTTTATAAACATAACTGTGCTTAAAAGAACAACACAAAGCCCCCAGTGTCATATAAATCAAATAAAAAGAAACTTTTTTAGGAAAAAAAGTGTTGCGGGGAAAAGCTATCAGTCCTGACAGAAATTATGGCCCTGTTGCTTTGAGAGATCATTGTGAAACATGGTGACTGTATTTCACATTACAGATCTTTATATGAACTTAACTGTGTTTTAAAAAAAACAACACAAACCACACATTATCATATAATAATATTTAAAAACAGTTTCTAAGGAAAACAGCTTTCTTAGGAAGGAAAGCATTATAGAAAGATTAATTTATAAAGCATTTCCTTTAGGGTGTGGTTTTTTCCTTAAGGCTTGAGCAACATTTTCTGAAATATATCCATATATTATGAGTTTTGTTGATTACTTTGTTTCACTGCTTTCAAAATAGGACTGTTAGATTTGTATTTGATTTTGCTATATTCAACAAATGTTCTTGTGGCTTCAAGGCTTAAAACCAGCTTGTTCTACAATCTGCTTATTGAGTGGATAAAAGCCTTAAGTTGAAAACTTGAAAATTAAGATTTGACATTTAGAATCACAGAATAATTTATATTGTAACGTCAAATACTAAAACTCAAAGCAGGGTAACCTTGACATTAGATTAGGTTGTACTGGTCACAGTTTCATAGCTAGGAATCCTAATTTTGCTTTCTATTTGGACAATTTGCTCCACTTATTCAGTCTTCTCACAATGACTAAAGAGTAGACTTAAGATAAATAGATCTCAAATTGGACGATTTTGGAAAAAAAGCCTTTGTGCCGTAGTTTTCTGGGACAGTCTTGTTCTGGATTATAGGGGAAAGTCTTTCTGGCCATTCTGACCATTTCTGCTTTCTTGGGGACTTTGCTATTCTCGGGGCCATGGGCAGGAAGGAGATGCCCATGCTGTTTTCATGGTGGTCTGGTGCACAGATATCTCCCTCAGGGATGGCACCTTCCCTCCCTGACCTGGGCACAAAAGCCATGGGAGTGCTGCTGGCCAGCTGTGGCAGTTCCAGAGCTGCTTCAACTCGGTTGTGCACTTTCAGTTGTAAGGTTCAGCTGTTTCAGAAATTGTGCTGTTTCCTTACTTGAAACCTGATGACAAATAATGCACTCCTAAAGTTCTGGTGGGTTGTTTTTTTCTGGCATAGTCGTGGAGAAATTTCTTGTCTGCCAAAACTGAAGAGGCTAAGCATTGTGACAGTTTTAATTTGGAGCCCTTCTCATTGCTGAGCTTCTTGAGACTCCTAAACTGCCCATTTAATTCAGTTTCTGTTTACAGTGGACCAGATAAAGAGACTGGAGATGAGCAGCAGCTCTACAGGCTTTTTCTTTCTGAAGATCAGAAATAGTTTGGGATCTGTTCTGTCTCTATGAAATATCAGAATGCTTTATTGCTTTCACTTCTCTGTCTCTGTTTAAGATTTCATTTATATTGTCAGTGCCTGTGCTGCTCATTCCTTATTTGAAATTGTAATACTTTATTTAGCATAATAAGTAAGACTGTATTGTGAGGATGATGTAAGTAGAGAGTAAAAAAAAAAAAGACAAGACACATCCAAACAGAAATTGTAGTGGTAGCCATTTTAATTATTGTTAAGTGCTGCTTTTCTACAAGAAAAATTATTAAAGGGAATGCATCTCCACATATATGTAAGTTATGGTTTATGTTCTTTCCCCATTTTATTTTACAGTGGCCCTAACAGAGGACATTATATTGCAATAGTGAAGAGTCATGATTTTTGGTTGCTTTTTGATGATGATATTGTTGAGGTAAGCCTAACCAGAGCACATGCATCTCTCTTGTGGATCTGATTATTTAAAGTAGAATGACTGGTGTGCTGATGAAAAGAGGCTTCAACCCCAGTCCAAATGGGCAATAATTGTGTGTGCAGAGCTGTGCCTTACTATTTGACTGTACAACGCTTTGAATTCCACTTAGGTTTTTAAAAAGAAACTCTTTTGTTCATGACCACTGTCTTTCACCATTGTTTAATGAACTGTTCTGTGGCAAGACAAATAATGATATAGATAAATTGGGTTTTAGTTTACGATACATAGGAACTTAATGCAATACTTACAGCAACATTTAAGAATTTATATATAAAACATACATAGCTGCTACCCTCTGTGCAGTTGATGGCTGAGGAAAAGCTGAAACATAACAAGTTGAAGAATTATTTGGATTTTATTGTGTTATGTAATTATGTGAAAGTTAATTTGGTTTTACAATAACTTTTAGAGTGGAACCTAATTTTATGTGTATATTATGCAAGACATTCCTACTTCAATTTTTTTGTGTTTTTACATCCAGAAAATTGATGCACAAGCTATTGAGGAATTCTACGGGTTGACATCAGACATCTCAAAGAACTCTGAGTCTGGTTACATCCTCTTCTATCAGTCCCGGGACTGAGGGGGAGCTGTAGTGAAGAGAGATTCTTGTGTCTCACATCTTCTCTGTCCTGGAGTGGAGCAAGCACTGAAGAGAAGGAAAGCAGGGAGCTCTAGGGGCAATAGCACAGTTTGCACACAACTAAGAAAAGAGTTTGGGGTTCTTAAAATGTTTATATCATTTTCATTTTATTTGCTCAGGTATCATGCTGACTACACATCTCCACTGCATCCCATAAAAGCAAAAAGAGAGATACCAGCCACTCTTGCAGGAGCTTTCCTTTGGGGAATGCCATCTCTGTGGTCCTAGTTCAAAGCCCATTGAAGCCTTCCATGGACTTCAGTGACCTTTGAATCAGGTTTGGTGCAGTTAGGAACATTAGAAATCTGTATTTTATACAGACTTTGTGTAGAAAAGGTAAAGGATTCCCTGTGAAGTTAGTTTCCTGTGCTTAGGTTTGAAAGAATGAGGTTTGGAAGGTTAACATGTAAGCAAGAAGTTATGTCTGGGCCCAACTCAATTGCCTTCTTGATGGAAGTGGTTTAACTGATGGTGTAAAGTGGTGTCAGGGAGGCAAGGATGCTTTGCTTCTCTGGAGAAGCTTACATTATTTATAATGTGTGATCGGGAACAATCAGTCAAGGTTATGGCTTTTCATCTCCGTATGGGGAAAGATTTGGTTTGTAATAGTTTATTTTTTATTTATAAATTATTGTAACTTAGGATCTTGTGTATTGTCCTTTATTCTAACAAGTATTGGAAATTTTATATATTCATTTGAATTTAAACTAATTATGTTTAAATATTAAAGGAGAGACAATAAAAATTACAAAGGCGATGCCTACAACATCTGAAAAATTTTTAACGCAGAAGAGAGATTTCCTTCTGGAGGAACTGGTATCTAACTCAGGTACTTTATTTAATAAAATCAGAATAGACTCTTCCCATTAATGGGTGAAAAAAGTGATGTAGAAGACTTAAATCACAAGAAAACGTTGGTGCAGTGGTGGTATACCAGTCTTTGTAGTTCTTTGATGATTTGTTGATGGTTCATACTCCAGGCAAATTAGAATGATTTGGATTGAAGTAAATAATTTTAAGAATATTATTTCCTCTCCTAAAAGCAGATCAACTTCTGTTAAACATTAAATTAAGTCTGAGTAATAAGAAGAAATAGGTTTGGAATTTCATGAGACTGAAGGTACCACATTCTTCTGAAAGTAATAATATTTAAGTCCTGTATAGTGGAAATTTTTGAAACTAAGTAGTTTACTTTGCTTTAGGCTTATGAAACAGCGTTAAGAATTAAATCTTGGCAAAACACCTGATCTGTAAGAAATGTGAACTATTTGACATTCTTCACTTAGGAGTACATTTTCTGACAGTAGCTGAATGTAATTTCTGGAAGGTCATTGGATGTGCATTCCAGATTATGGCAATCAGGTCTTGGATGCCCCTGTCACTCCCTTGTCAGCTAGTGATTTTTACATTACTGTAATTTTCTAAGGTTATTTTATTGATACTGTTACAACTTTTAAAAAGAATGTCTCCTGTCTGCTGCTATAACTGACTATTTACTTACCTGTATCTTTTAGCTCAGGAAATGACTTCACCTATTCACTCAGTTGAACAAATCTCTAACAGGGTCACTAAATAAATTGGGCTATTTAGCAACTGTCATACTATTAACAAATCGCTTTTGTAAGATGCAGAGTTTCTAACGCCTTGGTTTGGCTAGAATTCTTTTATAGAAGATTATGCATCATGATTAAACTACCAGCATTGTAAAGTAAAGGCTAAATATTCTGGGAGGTGCAGAAAAATATGATTGGATTTTTCTGAAAGGATTCAAATAATGTTAACATCTATTTTTGGCTTTCAATAGAAAAAGGTTTAAGGGGTAAATCAGTTGAATAATGGTGCATGTTAGAAGGATGAAGTCCTTTGCATACTAAAGGTACAGTATTGCAAAAGAACTGTCATATTACCTTTTGCTAATTTGTTTGGGTTTTTTTTCTTTTTTTTTCCTTATTTTTGTTTTTGTTTTTTTTTCTTTTATTTTAAAGTAGGTGAAAGCTGAGGCTAGTTGATAAATGTTTTATACTTTAACAAAATTAAAAACATTTTTGTTGTTTCACTGGTTTTACTCCTGCTATGTATTTTTATAAGATACTGACTTTTATTTTGTATAGGGGTTTTGAGATAGTATTCCAAATTATATATTTCGTTTTTCCTTTAGCGCAGCTGAAATAATTATAAGTTCTTCATTAAACTGATGTCAGAAACTGCAACTTAAAACAGAATTAAAAGACAGAAATACGAAATATAACTGATTGGTATGTAAAACATTATAGGATTTTTCTTGACTGTAATACAGTGAGGAGTGTGGGAAAGTTGTCAGTTGTTGTAAATGGTGGAATTTATTTGCTGTGTACCTATGTAAATGTCAATTGGGATTGCAGTCCCTTATTTTGTATATTGGAGCAAAAAACTTCTATTAAATAAAGTTATGTTCTCTAAAGATACATACTGTATCCTTTGTGGAGCCCAGATGGTCAGTCAGCTGCCTTTTGTACTTTATAATGTTTTCAAACAAAAAATCTATGTGGAACTTGCTGTATGAGGCCAACTGCCCTGAGCCCTGGGCAGAGAGGTGTGTTTAAATACACTGCATTAAGTATCTTAGTGTGTTGTGAGGGAAGTCATAGGGTGGTCGCTGTGTTTGGGGTGGTGTGCTTCTCTAGCAGTAGTTTTTGGTAAATCCCTGCTCTCTGAGCCAGAAGAGAAGGGAGTTTTAAATACTGTTCTTCCTGGACTTCTTCTCCCTTAAAAACAAATTTGTACCTTGCCACAAAGTACGTGTCCGAGTTACCCAAGGGATTACTTGGGTCGCCACCTTGTGGGAGGGAAAACAGAAGGAAATAAAAACTGGAGAATTTACATCATTGACGTGTGAGAGACTGACAAAGGACAGGAGTCCAGCTCACAAATACAAGCTGTAGCTGGTTACAGTATCCATGGATCATCTGGGATCTTTCTTCACTTGGAATCCACTCTTCTTCTGTAATGCAAGTAAATAAACATGAGGTTTCACAAACAGCTCAGACCCTGCCGTATTTGTAGTTGTGATGACTGTATCTGTAGCCTTCCATTGCCCAGAAATGTGACTTTTAGGTGTTGGGGTACATGTATGAATGGTTAAACTGAGGTGTGTTTTCAGAATTTAGGTGGCATTCAGGTTCTGGTAGCACATAGGGATTTGGGGCCACTTCAGATCCCCGCAGCACACTCTGTGCCATCTGCATAGGGCTGACAGATTAATGTAGGATCTACAGATTTGAATCCCTCTGGATTGAAGCTGGGTAGGACATCCTAACTTGTTCCCCGTGGAAAAGGATGGTGGTTGGGTGGTTTGTATCTGTGGGTTTGGTTTTTTGTTTTCATTTTGTTGTTAGTTTGGGGTTTTAAAAAGTTGTCTGAGAGCAGTTTCTTGAAATTGTATTCATAGATGAAACCACCTCTTTGGTTACCTTTGTCTCTAAAAGAAGAAAACGTTTCAGTGCATGTTAATTACCTGTGAGCTGCAGTATTACACTGACAGTACTTTTGTGACTTTTCTAAAAGTTTAAACAGTGCAGGTATTGATTGTTTGCTTCCAAAGAGTAGCTGTACTTTGTAAGTTTCCAGTTTTCCCCCACATTCCAGTTTCCCCCACTTTCCAGTTTTCCCCCACATTCATCTGAGTTGATCTGAAGTTTTTGTGTCTTGGAAATTCAGGGTTTTTTTTCCCCTCTTGACAATGCAATATGCGCTATTAATGGTTTTGGTCTTACAAGGCTTCAAAGTCCTCTAACCTCTCACAGCATAATGTGAGATGTATAATACATTAATTTCGTTACCTGTGAGCCTCCAAGAACTCAATTATTACTGAATTAATATTCTTCATAATCTGTATTCAAGGGTGGTTCACTTTGCAGCAGCTTTGCTACTGATTGATTGCTATAAATGAACTGTGCAATTCAACTACCATGCAAACAAACACAAGCTTCATAAATACAGAGATCCCTGAAATCCATTGTTTCCTGTTTTAATGATAGAGTGTGGTGAGGCAGTAATAAACTTTCTTTGGTATTTGTTAAAATATATTCTTTGGGGAACTTCTCTCCTTCTATAAGAATTTGTTGGATATATAAGGAAAATTTTAGATATCACCAGTTTTGAAATTAACAGAGTAATGTCTTTGGCTTTCTTAATAAAAGTACAGATGAATTCTATTCTTTCTCTCTAGTGGCTTGTGATTGCTGCCTGCATAAGAGATTGTAAGGGCTCAGAAGAGGGTAAGGTACTTTGTACTCGGGTCATTGTTATAGAATCCATGTTGGCATCATTAGGGAACTCTAATTACAGAAGGACCATCAGTCATGTCCTTGATCTGCATTCTGCAGGTTATATAATCCAGGAGAGAGAATGCACAGCAGGAATCCATCTGGAAGTAGAGAGACATAGCTTTACAATTATTTACTGACACAACACATATGAAAGCAGCATTCCCCCAAAAGACAAAATATTGTATTTAGTGCAGGTTTCTGGTGTTTGGAGAATTTAGGGGATGCTCAAAACATCCTGCTGTTCTTGACTTTTTCATGCCTTTGTGTGTGTGTTTAATTTGCTGTTTGAAATTTCTGTCTGAAGACAGATATTTAAGGTTGATATGATTGTATTAATGAGTGCTCCTCCAGAAACAATTTATGCATATATGGAGTGTAATATTTTAGTGGTCTGATCTACAAAGATTTTCTGACTCTTCATTAGGACCCATTTGTGTATTTTCTGTAACTGATTTTAGGAAAAAAATAGTGAAGGCCTCAGAATATTTTATTAGTTGTATTATTAAATGATTCAATATATAGGGATGCCTCTGCTCTTGAGTTCATCAGCTGAATTTGAGTGTCATTGGGTCATAGCACAATGTGATGTGCATCAGCTGCTTTGAGGTGTGATTGTTATGTGCTTCAACTCAGTTTCACTGAGTGTTGCTTTGTTGCAGTGACTGCCTTGATCAGCTCTTACAAGATGTGCTAACAGCATTCAGCTGGAGTTGCCTATTTCCAAGCTTGCACATTTATTTGGCTTTCTGGGGGCTTGTTATCCCAATGTTGTGTCACATCCATCTTCTCTGCATCTTCCATGTCAAGGAAGATTGCCAGTACACAGCCTCAGACAATGTTTGGTAAATCACTGAGTTGTGTGTCAGAGATGAGATATAAAATATTTGCACTGACAATATCTGGTGCTTTCTGTTTTCTAAATTGTCATGTCTCTGGGGTGAAAGTATTCCTCAATATAAAAAAGAAAATTGGAATCATGGGATTGAACAAATGCAACCTTGGTGTACCCTTTTCCTCCTCTTTTTAAGAAGACTATGGAAGGCATGCAGTGTTTCTCCCTAAGATTGCTACATAATCAAAAACATATTTGAAAAATGAAATATTTGTTTTACAGAAGATGCCTTTTAAGTTGTTTTTGAGCTTTTTTTGGGGTTGCATGGCAAGGCAATGTTACACAGGGGTCATCAGAAGCAGGTTATGAAGACCTGTTAGGAGCTAGATGCCAAAGAGATGTCACTGTAATTGCTAGTCCCAGTCTAACATGACCCAAATTTTGCAGAACAGCCACCAAGAAACTTCAGTGAATATTGGGAGAAAAACTGCATTAATCAGGACTGTACTTGCTGCATATGCAATACTCTGAGACTCTCTTCCATTGCTTTTTTTTTCCTAAAAGAAAGACAAACCATTTTAAATGTACAATTTCAATATTTATAGGCTGTGTATTCGCTCTTTTTTGGGTTGTTTTTTTTTGGCGGGGGTGTTGTTTGTTTATTTTTCATTCTGATAACTTTTCCTTTATTGGAGAGTATTAAAGGGAGATACTGCAAGTTGAGATCAACAGGTGTGTTCCACAAATATATCACAACACCAATTAGCCTTTTTTTTTTCCTGTATTTTGCATGTAGAATTATTCATCATTCACCAAAGGAGAAAAGAGACAAAAATTACTACAGGTCCTAAGTTGTCTTTTGTCTTTATTCATTATTGGATTGTGTACAAGTCAATATATATTTGTGGAGGTAAAAAAAAATTGAAAAATAACTTGTCCATTTAAAAAAAGTAAATGCATGATAATTTTGTGTTTCATTGAGTAAAGAAATTTTTTTGAGACTATGAAGCAGTGAAGTGCTGCTTTTGGACAATATGGTAAATTTAAAAAATAATAGTAAAAAAAAAAGAAATTAAAAAAATAATACCAAAAGCTTGTTAATAAGGATTGCAGTGAGAGGAAAAAAGCCCCAGAGCCTTGAAATCTCTAAAGCCAGTGACAGGCTGGCTGATGGGGCAGTCTGTATTACACCAGTTATCAGCCTGCAGTGGGAATCTGTGCGTCCAAAACTGGCATCTCCTGGTGGTTTTGCTGTATGTCAGGTACATCTGCACACATCAGGAGACACAGCTGTGTGTTCAGCTGGAAACTTCCATAAGGAACATAGCTGGGATAGTAGTGGCAGCACAGCAATATTTGTCTCCAAGTGCACAAATGCCAGCTTCCATTTTGGAAACAGAGAAGGAGGAACGTGAGACCGCAGCTGCCGAGCGTCCCCTTCACAAAAAGATAAATCTCGGATTTATATGGGGATGCTGAGTCCTAAGTACTCCAGTCCCACTTCAGTGTTTTCCATCAAGAAAATGTGCTTCAAACAGCTGCCACACATCTCAGGAGGTCTGGCCTGCCTGGCACTTGTCCTGCTATGTTCTAGTGTTGCAGCCACCTACGTGAAGGGCGATAGAAATTCCATCTTATAAAACACTCCTTGCAAAATTAGTGGTAAGCCTGGACAGAAAGCTGCCTAAACTGGTTGCCTGCTCTTCCTCTTGTGTGCAACAGGCATAGCAGCTTCAAGGGCTTAGCACATGCTCAGTGGTTTTCATAGCTTGTTCTAACTTGCTCAGTTTGGTGGTTTTAACTGAGGGGAATTTTAGCATCTGCTTGTGGAAATTATCTCGTTGAACCATGATCTGAATCCAATTTCCATTTCTGGCTGGGCATGCATATCAAACATTTCCTGATGTTCTGTGCCTGTTTACCTAAGTACTAAGAGCAGAAATGTGGGGTTTTTTTGTTTGGTTCCCTCAAGGTTTGGGTAAGATTGTAGGGGTCAACATGCAGGAAGGTTACAAAAATCCAGTTAATCACTAAATTTAATAGGAGTTACATATTTTAAAAATTTTTGTTGATGAGGAAAACAGATCATGTTAAAAAAAGGCATGATTCATGTGGAAGCAAGGAGTGATAAAAGCTTGTGGCCTTGAATATCTGAGAGAACAAACCTTTCAAGTGCTCCCTAAGAGTATCTGGACCCTCAAAAAGCAACATTTCTCTCTGAGCATTATCTGATATGCTGATTCAGTGCAGATCTTACCTTTTCTGGTGAAATGAAAAGCAATTAATTTTCCTATTCTGCAGGCAAGGTCTACAGTAATTTTGGGGGGTTGAGGTGTTTTTCACTAAAAATCATTTTGATGTTTTGTGATTAATGATTTACTGGAATCCTTCTTACAGATGATTAAATTTGGTGAATTAAGGTTCTAAGTCACCTTGTATCAAGGCTGGTTTCCCATTGTTGCTGTTATTTTTTAAATTATATTAAGGAAGATGTGAAGATCAGAATTCAGCTGTCACATTAATGTACCATTTATTTGGCTGATTGCTCTGTTGTGGATGTCTAGATAATTATATGTAAATCACTGACTTCTTGCTAATGGCCAACTTGAGGGGTTTTTTCCACAAATCTGTCAGTTCTTGAATGTTTCTCCTAAAGTGTGAAGGGGAATTAAAAAAACGTTTTGACATATTCATGCAAATGTAGGCAGAATGTAGAGGTGCAAGTGCTTAAAGTGTGGTATCTAAACGTGGCTGTTTTCAAACTGCTGCTTTTGAATGGGGAATTTATTTAAAAACAAAAACTGATGAAATGTAAGTGCCTGAAACTAATCATTGCAATATGATTTAAAATCCTGCTTGTCTTCTGAATATTTTTTCAGTGTCAACAGTAAAAGTCCCCTGAAATGAAAAGGAGCTGCATAATCCCAGTGTCTTTGGAAAGGTCATTACAATGTGGGTGCCTAATACGAAGTTGGAAGCTTAACTTTTTATACAGAGTTGGCAATTTTGGCCTGACTTATTAATAGAAATTTTCCATAGTTTTACATGAGGTAACAAACTCCTTTTGTGCCTGGTGATGAAAAAAAAATATTTGCATTAAAAAATCCTTGTTTTCTTAAAATCACTGGAGCTAGAAATAGCAATGGTCAAAGCATTAGGGGTGTCCTAAGTGTGGCATATTTAAACCTGTGTGAGCAAGGGCTTGTGTTAATGGATGATTAATACTATTCATACAAAAG
Source organism: Molothrus ater (assembly GCF_012460135.2). Classification (NCBI taxonomy): domain Eukaryota; kingdom Metazoa; phylum Chordata; class Aves; order Passeriformes; family Icteridae; genus Molothrus; species Molothrus ater. The sequence continues at coordinate 70,124,931 of NC_050479.2, forward strand.
ACTAGCATCAGCAGTGAAGCTTTCACATGTTATGTGTGAAAAAGCAGTTCAATTTTAAAGAGGCTTTTGAAAGCAGTCTTTGCTCATAACTTTATTGTGCTCAGTTAATTGAACTATTCTTTCTCGTTCAGATACCATTTGGGACTTGGGAAAAGCATTTACAGTAAATTTGGATGCTTTTATAAATTCAAGTGAAATACGTTTCAGCCTAAAACTGAGTGAAGTATGCAGGCAAACATAGTTATAATTATTTCATTCACATGTCAGTAATAGCTTACTTATCCCATATAGAATTTTAAATCTTCAATACTCAATTAATAAGCCTTGGAAAATTGTGCTTAGTCTGTTTTCTTACACTGTTCTTCTTCTGTTTTCTTACACTGTTGACCTGAAGGTTTTTTTTGTTTTGAGAAGAACAGCCTCCTGCTAGAATATGTTATAAACTAAATGACAAAGTTATTTAATATATATATATGCCATTCTGTGAAACAGTTTGTATAGCTTTCATAAAGTACTGGAATAAACCTTGATGATGATAATGTTGACTAATAAAGTGCAATTCCAAGCTAAAGAATGGCCAGCTGACTGGAGGGTTTGGATTTTTTTGTTTTGTAAGTCATCCTTTGGTTGCTGGATGTATACATGTGCCCGTCCCTATGCCTCTGCTGTGCCCTGAGATGAAAACCTAAAGCTGATTTCCCTGTTGCTGGATTAGAACTGATAAACCATGAGGAATAGTGGCCACTGTGGATAATAGAAACAACTATTACTGTTGCCTCATATTGCTGAAGAGCAAGGCAGACTGAAACGTTGTGGTTGTGGCTGAGAAGAGCAGTGGTCCCACCAGGATACCCTGGGACCTGGGCTCCAGGACTGGCTCTGGCTGTTTTGTGGAAGGACAAACATTGCACTCTGCTGCAGAATTCATACACATTAAACCAGTCCTGCCAAGGCAGTGCCTTGTATGTGTACTAAATACTCGATGTCATCAGGAATTTTGCTGATGACTAACAGTGTATCAGGGGTTTTTTTGCTTTAGAGTGCTGTTGTGAGGAAAAGCAATTGCATTCATGTCATTAATACACGCTTTTAAAAGCAGGGCTGCAAGAGCAGCTTTCTGAGAAAAGGGAATCTGGTTCTGTTGAAACATGTTTCTCTTTCCACATCAAAATAAAACCCAGCAATTTGCTTGGGCAAACAATGGGACTGGAGAGGGAGCATAGGAGGAGTTCCAGCTTGTTGAGCGTGCAGTGGCCACCTCCCAAGCCGCGCTTGTCACAGCAAACACAGCGCCCAGCACACTGAGCCCTGTGCTAGCTTCCAGCAGGACACTGGCTCAGATCCACTGTGCTCTTCCTGGTCTTCAGAGCACCAACAGAATGTGCCTCAACTTCCTCAGAGCCCATCCATCTCTCCCTGAGTCTTGGTGGATTGGAGATCACCAAACCACCAAGGGCCAGAGTAAAATCCATTAGTGCCGTGTGGCCTTTTCAGAAGAAGGTCCACTCCTGTTCTATTTGTGCACTTGTGTCTTCAGAGCTATGACTGGGTAGGAATTTCCCAGCAAAGAAAGCTTTGCTAGAAATTGATGATTTGTGGAAATTGAAGTGTTTTGTGGGAACATAATTCACCAGTTTTTGGTGAAACAGCTGCAGAGTGAAGATAGTGATCCATTCACTTGCCTGCCAACTCATTGGATGGGCTTATGGGGAGTCCAGATTTCAGGAGCACTACAGGGTAGTCATGAGGGTTTCAGACAACATAAGTACTTGAGTCTGCTGTGCTTAAGTTCTCCACAAGATACAGTGACTTCAGATGAAACATTTGATAAGCCTGATAACATGCACACACTAAGAGGCTGGATTGAGACTGCCTTCCTCCCTTTGCTACCTTTGCATGCTTGGCTGGATTTCACTGAAAGACAACAGGGAGAAGCAGAGGTGGTTTATTGTGCTGATAATTTATCACTATCTAGAAGAACTGAAAACTTTGGATATGTACAGGAAACTCATTTGAGCTCATAGAGCAAGAAATAGGATGGTTAGCTTCAGAAGACTTTGGTATTAAAAAAATGAGATAGCAAGGAGTTTCACAGAGACTTTTGAAGAAAATAGGTGACCTTGGAGTGATCTTTTGACTCCCCAGACTGAAGGGGATTGTTTCCCACTTAACCCTCTCTTTTCATGTCTGCCCATGGCAAGTTTTTGGAATTATCTTTCAATGCCACCCCCTTGTTTGCTTCTCACTGTGATGAATTAAAATTGGTTAGAGAAAGAGCAGGAGCTATTCCCTTCCCAAATCTGTGTTCAAACAGCGTCTCTGGTCATGCCAGGTTGTTCAGGGCTTTGTCCATTTTGGTCCTGAAAATGCCCAAGGCAGAGATGGTACAGCCTCTCTGAGCATCCTGTGTCACTGCTTGACTGTGCTTGCTGTGAAAGTTTCTCCTTGCAAGTCTGAACTTCTCCCTCTTCAATTTATGACGATGATCAATCATCCTCCCACTGTGTATCACAGAGAATAGCCTGGTTTCCATCTTCTGTGTTTTAAAATCAAAGACCTATTGTTATTTAATGTGACCCCTTGTGTATCACAGAGCTGTGAATTCCATCCTGCTCCTCCTGGGGGACACCTCTAAGTGGTAAATGTCTCCTCATTTAAGGTGCCTCTTGCTGGCTTTCTTACAAGGCTACTTGGGGCAGCTCAGTACCCTTCTGTTCATCTGCCTTCAGAATTTTCGTGTGACCTTGTATATGGTTGGCTTGAACCAGTGATTTCCTCCCCCTGACATGACTCATCTCTTCTTCCCTGTGTTTGCCCTCACCTCACTCTCCCTGACTCTCCAAGTCTCTTTGTTTGTGTGTAAGTCTCACGTTCCACAGGACCTGCTCCCCACCTGTGGATGCTGCCTCTCAGAGCTGATGGCTGCACCCACATGATTCTGCTTTCTGTTCCTCCCTCTGTCTTCCTCAGCCTCAACTCCCAGCCTAGCTCATCCCACCAGCTCCAGCCCTGCTCTCCTCTTACTCTCTTCCCCCTCCTCTGGAGTAGATCTGAGATTTGGCTCCTTTGCATTCCTGGGCTCAGCAGCAGGATGTTTCTGCTGCAGATTCAAAGCTAACCCCCAACCCCAGAATTTAATTTGTGACTCATGAGTTCTGCCTTTGAGAGCTGCAGATTCACAGGCTGCAGGCACTCCATGTCACATGGGGGTAACCTTCACCAGGGACCAGGCCATGCTGCTTGCCAGAGGGGACATTACCACTTACTGTGTTTTCAGCCTGGAAACCCCTGTGCAGTGCTTCTGTTGTACCATACAAAGCTACACATTGCAGTTTTGAGATCTCCTGCCTGTCAGAGGTCTGCTCCTCGTCTCTATCTGCACTTTGGCTTGGGCAGCCATGCCAGCTTCATTTTCCTAGCAAAGTCACAATAACTTTTTCTTCATCTCCATTTATGAGTAACATGGGGGCTCTGCTTAAGATTCAGAAATTTGTAAGCTAAAAGCATTGGAAAGATGACTTCGCTTTGTGATCTTCTTCTCAAGAAAAATTATCCTTGGAATACCTGTAAATTATCTGAGGTACTGTGTCTGCTGCTAATAAATATCCTATTTATTCTCATTTTCTACTTTTGAATTTGCACTGCTTGTATCCATTTATATCTCCCAGTGAGTTGCTGTGTTATCCTGAACCTGTAGGAGGGTCAGGCTATTTCCACCAGTTCATACAGCCTCAGTCCAGTGGGGCTGGGTCCCTACATGCTGGAGAAACCGGTAAACCACAGCAATAATTATCTGTGGCAGGAGACATTAATTACACAGGGTTCCTGATTCTCTGCTGCATGTAATGCATTGCCATTTTAATTTCCTGTCCTGCACAGCAGACACCTTGGGCTTTCCTGCTGCTGTGGTTAAGCCACAGTGGTGGTGCTGGGGCCATGAGGGGGTCCCAGGGAGGCAGCAGTGGGGTGCAGTGCTCCAGTTGCCCTGCTGTGACCCCCAGCCTCAGGACAGGGCAGCTTGCCCAAACTGGTTCACCTTGAAACCCAGCAGCTGCCAGGTAAGGCAAGAAGGAAACGCTGAGATAAAACTGTGTTACAGCAGCTTTCCTGCCCTCAGCTGTCTTCCTGCTCCTGGATCTAACAGCAAGCCCAGAACTCCTCAGTTCTGCAATGACAAACCAAGCTTGCAGGGATGATTTCTGCCTAGCCAAGAGCACGTGGCAGCCCTGAGAATGTCTGGTTTTCTGTCCACAAGTAATAAGTGGCTGCAGGACAGACCCCTAAGAAGTGATGGGGAGCAAGTTGTCAACCATCCATCCAAACAACAGCCGGGTTTGACACGCTGGTTTTCGACGAAGAGAAATGGAGTTTACCCAGCCCCTTGCTGAGCAGAGGATGCTGCTGCTCCTGCCTTTGGTGGCAGCTTCTTCCCCAGCTGCTGCTCCAGTGGCTCCCCCAGCACAGCTACACCAACCCCCGGAGGAGGTATGGCTCCCCAGCACCCCCTTCCCTTTTCCTTGTCAGTGTATGAGCTCTTGTGCCCCCAGGGGAGGTGAGCAGCTTGGCAGCAACACCAAAGCCCTCAGACACAAACTCTGGGGGAAGTGTTTTATAAACATCACACTATTTTTTTACAAAATGTAGTGAGTCTGTAATCAGGAGTAATGAGAGAAGGTGCAGTTCCAGCATGCTGCTAATTAGGCACTAAAAATCTGAGCACAGTTGTCAGCACCTCTATCTCCAGTGGTAATTCAAAACGTGGTATTCCTCCCCTTCCAATTGCCCCCTGATGAATAACTAAAGTGACATTCAGTTATAATCACAAAAAGTTATGGCAAAACCTATTCCCTTTAAGCTGTTGCACATCCAACAGTCTCTGGCAAAGTCAAGAGGGCTCATTCCAATTATTGAGACACAAAAATATATTGCTATCTTTTTTATAAACAGTTAGAGAAAATTGCACTTGTTATTTCCCCACAGCCGATGGCAGTAGTGCTGCTTCCTCGCTTGGCTGGAATCCAGCCCCAGCCTGAGCCTGCCATGGCTTGTTTGGGAAATCAGCTCCTGAGCTGTAATTTATCCCTCCAGCTGGTGCCTGAGCAGTGCTACTGAAGGGATGTGCTAATTACTTTGTATTAATTCAAGCAGAGACAAGCAAACTGCACTTTCTAATTTGTAGGTGGAATTAAGATGTTGGACATTGGTCCTGTCTTTAACAGCCTCTCGTGCACACATCCAAGCCATGATCATTCCAGCTTCTCCAGGAGAATGCTGTGGGAAACAGCATCAAATGCCTTACTGAGGTCCAGACAGACAACATCCACAGCCTCTCCCTCATCTACTAAGCTTGTCACAGAAGAAGATGAGGTTGATTGAGCACAACCTGCCTTTTGCAAACCCATGCTGGCTGGGTGTGGTCCCCTCATTGTCCTGCACGTGCTGCATGGTGTCACCAACCTGCTCCGTGACCTTTTCTGGCACCAAGGACAGGCTGACAGGCCTGTAGTTCCCTGAATCCTTCTTCCAGCCCTTCTTAGAGATGGGCATCACATTTTCTGACCTTCAGTCAACTGGAACATCCCCACTGAGCTAGGACTGCTAGTAAACCATAGAACTGTAGAATGGATTGGGTTGGAAAGCACCATAAACATCAACTAGTTTTAACCTCCCCACTATGGGTAGGGACATCTTCTACTACACTAGATTCCTCCAAACTTCATCCAGCCTGGTCTTGAACACTTTTGGGGTGGAGCATCCACAGTTTCTCTGGGGAAACCTGTTCCAGAGCCTTATTGTTGCCATCTTATTGCAGAGGCTCCATACTGCTGTCTCCTCATTGCAAAAGTTCCATACCTTCTTGGTGTTTCTCATGGGCACCTCCTCAGAGCACTGCCTCTTTCTTCTTCACAAAGCAGCCAACTGACTCCAGTTCCCCTCTCACCCAGCCACCCCATTCTTTTATAGCACTCTTCTTCTCATTGGTTACAGCTGTGGCCTGTTAAAGTCAGGCCTATTCCTAATCTTTGATAATTGGCCCAGCTGCAACTCCTTAGGGGTAAGATTACTTTCTACACTATCTTTATTTTCTTATATTCTATCCCCCTACACCTTATCACTCTCACAGTAAAGTATTTCTTCCTAATATTTAATTTAAACCTATTCTCTGATGGAAAGTGGCTTGATGAACACTTGAGCCAGGTCTCTTGGTACTCTTGGATGAATCCTCTCCAGCCCCATAGACTTGTGTCTAAATGGTGTAGTAGGTGAGGATAACTAAACATTTCCCTTTGGAATCTGAGGGCTTCACTCTGCTCCCCATCCCTGTCTTCCATCTCAGGGGTGAGGCCCTGTAAACTCCTTTAGGCAGGCCATGTTGCAAAGGCTGCAGGATGTATTTATTACTCAGATCTTGCAGGAAGAGAAAGTGACTGCTTTTCTTTAGAAAATCCTCACTTTTCTAGATCGCTCCCTCGTCTTTCAAAAATCCCTAAATAGAATTTAGTATAAAAACCCTGATAGTTGGCATTCCTGTTCCTTGTAACAGGTTGCATTAGCTGGGACATCCAAGGGAGTGTGGCTGTTCATCATCCTTGCTCGTGGTTCCCCTGTGCACTGCCAGGGGCTCAGGACCCTCTCCCCTTGTGGCTTCTGCTTCCAACAATGCCATGGGGCAGAAGGACATTTCCCAAAGCTTTGAAGGCTGGGAAACTGGAGGTGAAGTTGTTTACTTCTTCACCTGACATTTCCATAGAAGTAACAATGAAATCCAGCAGTGGCATACAGCTGGCAGGAGGTGCTGAACCTGGAGTCTGGTGAGACAAGCCGATGGGTCACTTTAGCTTCAGAGAGGAGTGGGTTTGTGCTCTCAGCCCCCAGAGATCTGCTGGGTTCCAGCTGCTGCCCCAGGGGGTCCCACAGGATCCTCTCCTCATCCTCCACACCCAGTGACTCCTTGATGCAAGGCAGATTTCCTCATCTGAGAGCCCATGCTGTGGAAAAGCCTTCCCCCAGTTTTGTGCCTTACCCACAGCCTTCCCCCTGTGCTCTTTCTCCAGCAACTTCTGAACCAAACCCATGCCTGACTCAGGAGTCTCAAAGGTCATTGTTAGGTTAATGCACAAACACCAGAGCATAATGTCCAAAAAGGAGACAGAGGAGTCCTTTAACTTTATTCAAATAAAGGGAGAGGCCATGGGGCATTCCCCTGGGGTCTCTCAATTTTTTGGAGGACGCAGCTTCCCTTTTTATCCCAATTTCCCAGCCACATTTCCCTTCTCTCTTTCCCCATTGGCTGAGGTACTTGAGAGGTTCCTGATACACCTGATACTGAAGATTTCCCTCTAATGTATAACCCTCCCTTCTAATTTTTAATTGATATGGAATTTAGGAGTTTTTCTTCTCCATTGTTTCTTTCATCTTTCAATGTCTAATTTAATTTATCAGCAAACTTAAAGTTTATTTGCAAAGGCAAATATCTTTTTCCGTTCATCAATCAGTGGAATCCTTCCCATTGTTTCTTTTATCTCCCAGTGCTAGTTTTATCTACCAGCAGACCCACAGCTTGTTTGTAAAGACAAATCCACTATTCCTCTCATCATCAAGTTTCTCCAAGCTTCATGCATGGTGTTGGATTGGTAAAGGAGGAGACCCAAATAATTATTTCTACTAGTTGTCTCTTCTAAACTTTTCATAACAGGTTTTCTTGAGGTATTTTCATTCTTGAGGAGTGAAAACCATCTCTAAGAGCTGAAGAGGAAAAAAATAAGCTCCCTGCCAAGTGTCAGTGACTTTACCCAAATCCCAGGGGCGTCTCCTTCACACCACTGCGCTCCCAAGCTTCTTAGAGTTCAGGTTTTTATAACAGCACTGCTCCTGTACTAAGGGGACCATGTATTTTTGTAGGCTGAATCTCATTTTTTTTCCATCTTAGTTTGTATTTTTAAAATGATTCTTCTTCCAATATCTCTATCAAAACACACACCAGGGCTCATTTCTCCTAACTATTTATAGTCCTTCACTACATTTGAAGTTTCCTTTAGGGGCCCTCAAAGCTTGGCACAAGGAGGCTGGCCAGGGGTGGGGCAGGGTTAAGTCATGGCAGAATGTTTTAATTCCACGGATGACAGGAAAGTATTAACCCCAGTATCAGTGCCTTAGCTCTGGTCAATGTGCTTTGCAGCGCTTACCTGGCGTGTAACTCTCTTAAGAAACATCCTAAACTAGGGCACATTTTTGGTATAAGCAAAAATACCCCAGGAGTTTGCCACTGCCTCTGCTGTGGCCGCTGTCCTTGAAATTTAAAGATAGCTGTGCAGGGAGCATCCCGCCCGCCCCGGGGCTGTGCTGCCCTGCGCCAGCTCTGCACAAAGCCAGAGCCGGCTCAGCCGAATCCTCCGAGCTCGGCAGCCTTTGCATTTCTGTAGGTGCTCGTCTAAGCCCTTAAATAGCCCTTGCTGCTTTGAGGCTAGACACAGGTACTTAAGTCCCGCAAATATTTCAGCTGTCATCAAAGGCAAGAAAGAACTTGAGTAGGCAGCGGCTTATTTTTAGAGCTGATGATACACCCATGGAAAAGATATTGTGGTTGTGTTGTGAATATCCTTCCACTTAATAAGAATTATTCACCCACTCTGCCATGGTTTGCTTGTCTGGAGTAGGCAGTGACTTGGAGTTTCAGTCACAAATCCTCACTCCCAGTTTCTGAGGATCTCTCCCAGCAAGGTCTGCTCCAGCCATGTTGGGGACAGAGCTGCTGTCAGCCCTCCAGTGTGTCTGACAAGGCAGGGGAAGCCAAGTGGTCTGTCATCTTGCTGTTATCAGCAGCAAGGAGGGGCACCTGGTGAGCAGAGTGTGGGGACTGGGGCTCTTCCCCTCTCCCCAAGCAGCTGAGGGTTGCATGCTGCTTGCTGTGAGAAAACACTCCACCCCTCTCTTCTTTAACCCTGGAAATTATAACCTGTTCTTCTGGCAAGTGCTTCTAGAAAGTCTCTGGGCAGCAAGGTGAGAGTGTCCCTAGCAGAGAGGCACGCTGGCATCATGATGGCTCAGGTCCATGTGGTTAACCAGTCTCTTGGATAATTAATGGATGTTTTTGAGATTGGTAGATCCTAAAGATGATTCTATTATTCAAGGTAGTAATACTAGAGAGAAGGTGGGAAGAGGCCTCTGGGCTGTGATGAGCAGTGGGTATACATGGAGCTGCAACGAGCAGGGGGTGTATGGGTAGCACAGCAGCTGCCAGCCGTGTTTTCCCACGTTAGTTAGAGCCTCTCTGAGAATCAGGTTGCTCTGAAAATGCTAAAACCTGCTTGCAAGCAGTCCTAACAGTGATACTGAAACTTGAACGGAGATCAGCTTGATCTGGAATGAGATTAAAAGTCCCTGGGTTTGGATATGAAGAAGGCCTCCATCTCCAAGTCCCTTGCTCTCTGCAGCATTTTCTGCTGACTTGCTCAATGCAGCTCTCTCTCAGATGGCAAGACTCTGGTTTTTAAGTTGTTTGCCTGCTCTGTCTATGCTACCATGTAGAGTGTTTTATTCCAGTGGAGGATGAAAGATAGAAAGGGAGAGATGCTGCAAGTCTGCATTGCAAGTGCCTCAGTCACTTAGCAGACCTTTCAGTGAATTCCTCTCACCTCACATGAAACATTCTTATTTAAGGTATGTAATGTGAGGTATGTAATTAAAGAATGAGAGGCCTGGCAGTGCAGCAGTGAGCCCCTGTGGGAGGGCAGGAGGTGCTGCCTGCAGCCACAGAAGCCCTGAGGAGCTCAATGCTGGGCAGCTGGGGACAGCCATGGGTGGATCTGTTTGGCATCTTCCTTCTGCAGAGCCCCAGCTGCCCAGGATTCAGTAGCCAAGCTCTCATCTGGACAAGGATGTTCATGTCCTCAGCAGACAGGGCAGTGCTAACGTGCCCTTCTGGGAGGTCAACCAGAATTTCCCCAAAGACACAGCCAGACCCAGCCTGGGTCCTGAAACAGCACATTTATTTTAAGACAAGTAAAAGATTGAGTAAGACCTACAGGAAGGTTTCTGAAATGCTTTTTATTTTTTTAAATCCAAGTCTATAGGAAGCAAAGATGTTACATTGCAACACTCACACTGGGCTGTTTGATTTAGTAGGTCAGGTTGAGCACAAATGTAATTTCGTTTGATTTAGTAGGTCAGGTTGAGCAAAAATGTAATTTTGTGTGTCCCTCCTCTGCCTGCTGTCCTCAGATATAGGCCAACTTTGTTTTAGATACAGTCTAATGGTAAAAGATCTGATTTCCAAGGGCCCAACCTAGCTGTGCCACCCGCTGCCTCCAGCAAAGTTCAGGAGCTCCTGGGTGTGTAGAACCAGAGTGCCAGCACATTGCACACACAGCCTTTCCCCTGCAGGTCTGCAAGGGCCTGGAATCAGCTGTGAGGTGAGATCCACACAGAGCAAAGGTTCAGCCAGTTCAGTGATTGGTTCAGGGCTGTCCTTTGTTCTCCTCCTCTGCCTGTGGTGCTGCACTAAAGGGTATGAAAGGTGTAGGAGTGCTCATCCATGTGCGGCTGCTTGGAATGGGAGTGGGAAGGGAAGGAGCAGCTGGCTCTGCTGGTGTGGGTGCTGTGAGAGGCAGTCGTGGGCCTTTGGGGTTATTTCTGGTGGGGATTGCAGAATAACTTGGAGAAACAGCATGTGAGCACTAGGGCCTGTCTGCTCAGTACACGTGCTTGCTGGGCTCCCTTAATCACCTCTCTTGTGTCTTTTCCATGAAAGGCTGTTGGGAGATTGGAGAGGCTCTTCTTGGGAAAAAACTGCAACTGGCAAGAGGAAAGAGAGAAGAGGGGCATTAAAACGTGACCTCACAGGTGGAATATCTTTCTGCATCCAGAGGAGCAGCAGAGCAGCAGGAAGACAGGAGGTCTTCTTGCTAGCTCTCTACAGAGCCCTTCAGCACCCCCTGCCTCTCTTGGGGAGTGACTTCAGCAGCACTGACTCAGAACCGAGTGTTTGCTTCTCCAAGTCAAGAGATAAACACGAAGGGTTTTGTTGATGTTGTCCACAAGGGGGGTATGGACAGCACAGCAACAATGGGACAATAATTCTTGCTACACAAATTTGCTGCTGGATCAGGGTTGGAGATTTTACAGGGTGCCAGAAGGGTGCAAAAACATAAATGCTCTGGCCTAGGAGGGTGGGGGCTCTGGCAAGCCAGACACAGCTCATGTGTGAGAATTCAGGACATCCCTGTGGCTGTCCTGGATTGCCAGAACCCCTGCCAGGGGGCTCAGAGACCCTGGCACAGAGCCCAAGACACCTGTGATTTTGATTATGACCCCTGGAGCAAATTACCAACCTTATATGAGGATCTGCAAGCCATGAAATTATAAGTAGAATAATAATTAGTTTGTCATGGGGTGAAAAATAGATTTTTTTTGAGGTTTTTAGAATGGGGGTTTGGGGGGGGTAAGATGGCGGGATCTGGGCGTGTCCAGCCTTTCTCCTTCTTCTTCTTGGCCTCCATCTTCTGCTGTGATGCTGGCACTTTTGGATTGGTTTAAAGTAGAAGCTCACTGTCTAACATAGGTGATAGGAAAATAATTGTAAACATTGTATACATAGTTTTTAGTAGAAAGACATAACACTGCCCCGGGGGCAGGCAGAGTGCCTTGGACTGTCTTGTTGAGCGGACCTGGCAGGCCAGGAGAAAGAATTTTATAGATAAGATACAATAAACAACCTTGAGATCGAGAAATGAAGAGCTCTGACTCCTTCTTCAACCACTGGCCTGGGAAAAGAGACTCGCTGATGTTTCTCGGGGTCACTCTGACCAGCTAAAGCCCCGAGACTCGTGGGCAGACAAAGCTTTTTGCTGCAAGACTTTTGCCAAGCAGCTGTGCTTCTCCTGTCCACCTGACTAGCAACATGCTCCTGTCTGGCTCCCTTTCACAGAATCACAGAATATTCTGAGTTGGAGGGCACCCCTGAGGATCATTGAGTCTAAATGTAAAAGTGCATGGCCCATATGGAGATCAAACTTGCAACCTTGGCATTATTAATACCATGCTCCCAACAACTGAGCTGATCTCAGGGTCTTTCTTCCCACCAGCTCCTGTGGGGTTCTGACCTGCCTGTTGGGATTGCATTAGTTCAGCCATAAATACAATAGCACTGCTATTTATTTCAATTAACCTGTTTTCTGATTAGAGCAATCAAGCCAGCAGTCACACACAGAAAGTGGCTCAACATATTTTTTTCAGGGGCTAATGCTGCCAGCTGAGGTCCCACAGGAACCTGGGATCCAAGTGCTCAGATGCCTGGGCTTGCTCCTTCCCTGGTCCTGTGTCCACTGCAGACGCTTCCTGCCACGCAGCTGAGTCAGCATGTCAGTGCCATCAGCTCTGGGACAGCTATGAAGTAAAGCTCTTTGCAGTAGTATCACTGTCTTCTTTTGAAATCTGTAGTGTTCAGGATAGCACCCACTCAGCTCCTGCACTGAAAATGGAGTGACAGTAGATAGGATCATAGAAAGGATTGGTTGAAAGCTCACTTAGTCCAGGACAGGCTACACCTCCCACTAGACCAAGTTGATTAAAGCCATATCCAGCCTGGCCATGAACACTTCCAGGAATGGGGCATCCACAGCATCTCTGGGCAAGCTGAACCAGTGCTTCACCACCCTCACAGTACAGAATTTCTTCTTAACATCCAATTTACACCTCTCCTCTTTCAGTTTAAAACCAATCCCCTTGTCCTGTCATTGCAGGCTGTTGTAGAGAATTACGTTGCCGTCGCCATCTGCTGTGTGTGGTATGTGGGTACAGGGCTGTGGTCCTTCTTGTGCACTCCCCAAAATCTGTCCCTGCCTGCAGCTCAGGTGGGGAAGGACCAGGAGGTGGTGGCTGGGAGCTGTGGCAGCTCCTGCCTGTACTCCCCCCGTGGGTGCAGGATGGCTGCTGGGGTGTCAGGAATATGTCTTGTGCCTACAGACGTGGTGAGAACCTGCAATCTTGTTGCTTTTATCCTCAACAAATCCTATGTAGGTGGAACCAATTATATATAATGTACTTCAGCTTCCTAAATGCAAAGCATAGGAGGCTAAAATGTGCCCCAGACTGACGTCAGGAGTATTTCAAGTGTATAGCTGAAGGCAGTAGCCCTTTGATATCTGTCTATTAGTATCTGTTTTGCTGATGTCATGGGTAGCTTTTTCTTCCATTCATCTGTTTAGAGGGTTTTTTTAACTGTGTTTTAAGTAATCATTTTCACCAGCAGAATGAAAGAGAATTAGCTAAGCCCAGGATGGGAGTGCATGTAGCTGTTGCAAGAATATGATGCCATGGAAAATACTCCCTTGAGTTTCCTGGGTTCAGAAATAAGCTCAGAGTCACATTCTGTGGAGGTGCAGAGCACATCACGCACAAGCCAGTGGACTTCAAACTGTGCATGTGTCTCAGCTCTTGGGGATTCAGGTGATGGCTTTATTTTCATAAGCACATCTATTCAGTAAGAAATGGTTTCTCAGTAGCTCTGGAAATCCAAGGGCTGGCTCAAAACTGCGCAGGCAAATAAATCCATTTCTGTTTCAGGCAGCAGGGAGGGGGCAGTGTGGGGGACATGTGGGGGCACATATTGGAGGGGGTTGAGGATGGAGAATAGCCTTCAGGGGGCAAGGGCTGGCTTTTCAGGGGGTGTTGGTTGGGCTTTTCATCCCAAACCACCTTCTACATCATCTCCTTGGGGAAGGGAACACCTCCCATTAGGGTCTCACAGGTCCTGGGAGCCAGAGCCACCCTCATGCCATGCTGCTGCCTCCCTCAGCCCACGTGGAGAAGGTAAGGGATGCACAAGGAGTCAGGGAATGGAGCCCCTACAGGTAAACAAAGATTCTCCACAGGTAGTCAGACCTGAGAAGGGTGTGAGATGCAGACTTCCCCTAAGTCCCAGACCTTAGGCAGACAAAGAGGAGTCCCTGGGATTGCATGACAGGCTATTGGAAGATGTACACTTCTCACTCATATGGAAAATACTTCTAATTCATACAAGGAAAGAGATTTATTTATGAGATGCTGGGCTAATTTAGCACACTCAGTAACCAGCCATCTCCTTTTCACCAGTCAAGGTTTCCAGCAGTTCAGGCTGTCCCCAGTGCCTGCATCTTTAACTGCTACTGATGTTTCCACTGTGTGGGGAAAAAGATGGTGAAAAATAATAAGGTTTATCTGTCTTCAGAAAAGGCCACATTTTCAGTAGCCACTGACAGCCTTTACATTTAGTCTGTAGCATCTGCTAGCACTGTATTTGTAGTAATGCTTCACACTGTGGATTTGGTATAAACAGTGGCTTTACATAAGCTGCTTCTTCAGAAAACTCATATCAAGCAGCTAATAAAGTGTAATTAGTAACCTGGGCCTTTCGTGATGTTGCTTTAAACAGATTGTTCTCTGTGGATGGTAACTGTCAGTCTGTTCTCTGTATCATTTCCTTGAAAGCTCTCACAAGTACCTCTGCCCTCCTGATAAGGGCACTGCTCAGGGAGTTGGGAAATGAAGAGAGAACCTGAGCACAGAGGCAATTAGTTGAAAGTACATCTTGTCCCTTGAAAAGCTGGCCCTGTTAAAGAGAATTCAGCCCACCACACTCAGGCCTGAAAGAAAACACCCTGAGAGGTCATTTGGGAAAAACTGTTACTCAAAAACAACATGTACCAAATCCACTCAAGGTAAAGGACGTTCAGGCTCCTGACAAGATCAGCAGCCATCATCCTGAGGGCTGTCTATACCAACAGCTCTTGGAAACTCCTGTTCCTCCTGTGCCTCTCAATCCTTTTCACTATTCCCCAGCCACCACGCACTGCCATAGTCACTGCCCATCTCAGATATTGAGGAAGCTGGAAGAAGTGCTCACTGAGCCACTTTCATGGAATCACATGAAGCCACAGAATGGTTTGGGTTAGAAGGAGGAGGTGGGGGCAACAGCAAACTAAGGCCTAGAAGCTGGGCAATGCTTCATGGGGTTCAAAAGCATCATGAGAACTCCAAATATCAGCCAGCAGCCTTGGGGAATACAAGCATTTCTCCAGAGGCAGGTCCTCTGAAGCCACTGCTGCTCAAAACTGTTGTAGTTCTCCTTATTTCATGCTTGCAAGTGGAGCAGAGTGATTTTGGCTCAGTCCGTTCCAAGTCCACCTGAATCTCATACCTACCCAGGAGAAGTCAACACAGAGTTAAAGCTGATAAATTTAGACAAAAAATAAACTCCTCAGTTGCAACAAATGTCTACACAGTAGGGAAAGTCCCTAAGCCTTGCCTAAATGGACTATCCTGAGCTGGAGAGCATCTCTCCATAAGTGAACAGGCGGGAGATACGTAAACTGCACTGATGCAGATGGAGCAATGCCACTCTGCCCTGTCTCCTTGGCTGTGCTGCATTTGCAGAAGAATCCAGACACAGGCTTGCACTAGGCTTATTTTCTTTCCGTTGTTTCTTTCTCAGTCATACCCAGAAAATGCAGCTCCTCTGACTGATAAGAGCCTCCACAAAGCACATCACATTTGGTGTTCAATGCAGGCACATCCATCCCTCGGCCTTGCTTCAGTCATCACTACACATGAAAGCCAGCAGGGGACAAAGCAGTGATGAGCAAGGCAGCAGAAAGATCAGTGGAGCAGGGATGCTGTGGCAGGGATGCTGTGGCCCGAGAACCTTGTTAGTCAGAGTCATGCTGGGGTGACTCAACTTAGGAAAATGTGCTTTTTTGATTACTTAATAAAACATCCTTTAATTGTTAGGTTTTTTTGATTTAAACAATTGCTATAACTGATTCGTTGCTAGTGGATATCAAGGAAAGGGAATGTGATGGTACAAGCTTATCTAGCAGACTTGTAGCTGCCACTTCAAAACATGCTCCATGTGGTGTCACGTGTATGTTAGGCTTTCATTTATGCCATCCCTGTGATTTTGGTGGCTTTAAAATTTTGCCAAGTGGGTATGATTGAATGGAGTGTTGCCATGCAGGTAGCCTGCCTTGAGCTCCTGTTAGTAACAGAACTGTGGTGTGTCTGCTGTTTCTGAGAACTAAATTAGGTGGAAATGTTTTGCAGATCACTGTTTTTTACATTGCAGGACATAACAGCAGAGGTTCTGGTCTCAAAACACCACCACATGACTGCTTTTGAAATGTATCAGCCTCTGCTTTCTCAGATCTCACGTGCTCCCCAGAGACTTCTCCAGATCCAGCCTCTCTGCAGATGTTTTACACCAGCTCTGGGCCTGCTGTTCCCTGTGCACTGCCTGCCCTCCACATTGGCCATCTCCAGGGGACACTGACCCATTGCTTCCTCCACAGGGCAATGCCAGAGCAGGGCTTTCTCAGCAATCATTTATTTCAGCTCCTGGGTGCCATGGACCAGAGGCCAGAAAGCCTCTCAGCCCTCTGCTTTTGATACTTCTCCCACTGGCACAGAGAGGCAAGGAGGGAAAGGAAGTATCTTTGCTCGAATGCCAAACTGAAATAAGTTCATTCAAGGATAAGAGGTATGGGGGGAGGAGGAGCAGGGCCTGAGGAGACAGACAGACTGGAGACAGCAGGGGCAGAAAGGGTCACGCTACCTTAGAGGGGATAGGCTGATGGAGAACAGCCTGTAACCAGCACAGCACACTCCTTTCCTGAAACCTGGAACAGGAGCCAGCACTGGCAGTTCTCCACATTCCTGGGCAACCAGCAACACCTCTGCCCTCAGCCAGCAGTCGGGATCCATGGGCACTGGCACAGGGGTGTCCCTGTGGGTCTGCAGCAGCTTGTTGGCCACAGATCCTCACAGTCAGCCTCAGGAAAGCTTGTGTGAGTCTCCTGGGCTTCAGCAGAGGGGAATTACTGCTCATAGATGCTCTGGAAAGGGAAAGAAGGGAGAGAGGAAGGAGCAGGCTGTACACACCATTGTGCTACAAGACCTATGACAAAGTAGACATTGCTGAGAACACTGAGAGCACCTGGGAAATGCCACCACACATGCAACCTCCTCTCCATTCCTCAGAGAGAAGGAACAACCCTTTCTTGTTTCATTCCTCATTTGAGTAACCCCATGCTTTAACTGGCAAATCTGAGTGGGTCCAGGAGCAGAGTCCTACAGCACATCCCCTCCTGCTGCAGCTGCCAAGCTCCTCACCCTTTCTGTTATTCATTCAAATCATCAGCTTGGGTCTGCTTGTCCAGGAAGGCTCTGTCCCAGGCTCTCACTTCTCACATCACTCTTCAGATTCTGATTCCTCAGTGTACCAATTTTAAGTCCACTTACTCTCAGGCTTTTCAAAGTTTTCAAAGTACATCATGTACGACAGAAAGGGCAATCTCTATGCTAACAGGCAACTCCCCAAAGAAGTACAAACCTGACAGTCAGAGTATTTCTTTGATTGGTCATTCTCCTATTGGCTGCATTTGTAACACTGAATGTTCTTAGAGATATTGCTGTATGTCAGCTAGAGTTATTGCATCAGACTGAACTTAAACAGCAGCAGTCTATTGCCAATATTGAAAATCCACACTGACTGAGACCTATGAGCCTACTACTTTTTGTTCTTGCTTTGCTTAAACTTTAGCCCAAATCATCTTAAAGAAAACAAGAAATGCATTTGAGAGCTTAAGCTCTATATCCACTGAGCTTTCTGGAAGATGGATTAGTGAATTTATTTGCCATATAAAATGTAACTAAATAAAGCTATAAGAATGTTCACTAAGAATAATTCAGCACTGGCAGAAAGACAGATTATAACATCTATGTGCCTTCTCTTCAACAAGGTTTTACAATTTTAAAGGAAAGGACACACAGTCCCTGAGAATTAAAAAATGGGTGCTCTCAATCACTCCCACTTGCAGTTGTGTTGGTCTAATTCTGTGCTGGTGCAGCCTAGATGGGTGCATGGGGACCTGTGCCCTGGAGAGGAGAAGAGTATCTCAACTCTTACAGACCATACCAATGCCCTGGCACTTTGTTTTGCCTAAGAAGTACCACAGAGCATAAAGTTTTTGGGTGGAAGAGGAGGGATAAACTACCAACAACAGCCACTCACTTTGCCCCCATGCCTTAGGAAATCCCTCTTCAATAATTCCAGCTCTTGGCCTTCCTGCATCTTTCCCATGCCCACCCAGCCTTCGCCCCACCCCATGATCTCAGGAAACATTTTCTGCCCTCCCCTTATGACCATATTTTCCTAATTCCTTTTTTTCCCTGTCTTCCTCACTCTTCTCCCTTTGGGCAAATTGTAACCATGATGTCCCGGACATCCCAGCCCTTCCACAGCGCCTTGGCTGCTCTGGCTGTCCTTCAAGCATGCCATGGCCACAGTCAACTCCCATCCCCCACCCACCCAGCTGGGCAAACAACAGCAAGAAGTCCCGTACGCCCTCCGTCGCAGGTTTATCCATAGATAAAGGCGATGCGGGAGCTGCCGCGCCTTTGATGGGAGCGCGGTGTCCGCCTGGCCCGGGCAGGTTTCGCTCGGTGTCGCAGCGCCACCTGATGGGACAGGGCGGCTCCTGCTGCTGCTGCTGCTGCCCGGTGTCACCTCCCGGTGCCCTCGGCTCCTCCCGGTCAGCGGAACACGGCTGAGCCCCGCCCGGACACGCTTTGCGGGTGCCGTGCATTAACCCCGGGTGGGCAACCAAGCCCTGCACAGCTGCTTCCTCAATCCTCCCCGAATGTGCAAAATCCGGTCCCCATTGCTGCCCAAGCAGTCATTAACCTCTCCTACTCCCTCAAGCCTGAAAAGGGTTGGAAATCCTGAAAAACCTTGGAAAGCAATGTCTGTGCTTGCAGAACATGCACAATGATTCCTTCGGTGGAGGATTAGCACGGAAATAGCAATAATGTACCCAAAAGGTGTTAATGAAGTTCACACCACGGAAAAAATTGACTGAAGTCACATCCTGCACAGTCCTGGAGAAGACTTCTTGGAGAGTCCTAAGATTTCTACCCCCTCTGCTTCCCATCTTGCTGTCTGTATGCAGCACATTTGCACTCAGAGGCAAATTAAAGTCCCACCGGCAGAGCTGCTGCAGATCTGCTCCACTGTTCATACCAGTGCCTATTGCACCTCACCACCTCCCATTTCCAGTAGAACAGACATGCCTCATTTCCCCTGAGGTTGTGTAAAACTTTAAAACTTCTGCTGTACATCCCATTAGAAGTCAGGCTGATCAAATGGAGGGACAAGCTCAGGACATGGGGAAGGGCTCACAAATTGTGGATTCTAACCTTGTCCCTGCCACACCTTTACATCACCCCCATTTTTTCTGCCTGCAAAAGGGTAAGAGCACAGGAGCCCCTTTTTGTCTGCAATCTAATGAAGAAAAACACCTTTAGGCTTTGTAGAGGCCTGGTCTGCAGCTCTACAGGGAGGCCTAAATATTTTGTGGAGACCTGTGCTTGTGGGTTCCTCTTGAAGCAGCAGATGTGTGACCTGCGGGTGAGCAGTGCATGCCACACCTCTGGCCTCAGCAGCCCCTGCCACTCTGCCTCCCCTGCCTGCTGCACACACAAATGTGCCACTGGAAAAGTTATGAGCTTTTTATTGTCACTTGTGGAGCGAGATACTGAGCCATCGAAGTGCTTATTCATTTCTGGTTATCTGATTGTCGTCATGTTTCTGAACTGCCCGTTGAAGGTAAGAGATAAACCACAGCCAGCCTCAGACTGAGAGGCGCCTGTGACATAGCCAGGTTTTTTTCACCTGGGGATGATATATTATTTATTGACTCACACAGGGTCACCTGGAAATTCTTCGTGCAGGGAATCGAAAGGGAAGAGTAAATACTAAAACCAAAGGCTGTCAGGACCTCCTTTTGCCAGTGGGACGGGGTTTTTTTCTGCTTGGTGGCTCTGCTTCTTAGAGGGAAGGGAAACTCCTGTGCCCTCTGTCACTCCAAGAAGAACAAATGCAGCACAGAGAAACACAGGCAGCTGTTTATTTATTTCTCAAAGAATTCTGTTTCCCTGTTTTCATAACCTTCCTCTTTTTTACACCAGCTTAGAAGTGCTAAACTACTTGAAGGAGTGAACTGCAGGGATCAGCTCAGGGATGGTGGGGAGATCCAACATTACTTCCAAAGGAGATCCAGCAGGAGAGAACGTTGCTGTCCTGTAGATTTCCCAGGTTTGCTCTCTAAAAACTAATCCAAATCCATCCCATGAAACAGCATTTGCACCGTAAAATGGAAAAAAAACGTTTTTCCGAGGCTCAGGGGAGTGGTGTATGCACAGAGCATTCAAAGATAACAATTTTCTGAACAAATCTTTGATGTTAGTCTTTCAGCACATAATTTCAATGGGAGGCAGGAGAGACATCCATCTGCTAAAGGGAATATTTGCCTCTTCCATTCTGCATGCAGCTTTGCTGTTGCTATGGTCACATATTGTTATAATTGTCTTTTATTAAGGAGATTCTCCCTTAAAGAGTTTTCTACCCAATGCATCCTGCCAGCTCTCTGGTTCATGAATACATGTTTACCTATTTAGCCTGCCCAATGATGGCATTTTTAAGGCCTCAGGGTATTTGGTTTCCAAGCACTAAGAGAATTACTAGAGAAGTTCCCAGCATGATCATGATTTCCTGAAGTCAAAGTCAAATAGAAAGAGGTGGCATCAGATATTTTTATGTCCCTTTATGAAAAAAAAAAAAAAGAGAAGATTTTTGCTTTTTATCAATCAGAGATCAAGAATAATAGGCTGAAATAGATTAATTAGTGTAATTTGTCTGCTTGGATAGAATGGCTTGCCTGCCTTCTGACAGAACTTTCTCTCCCCTGTTTTTCAATGGCCTGCAGTTGACATACATATGGATTCTACAATTTCCCTGCAGTCATCACAGTGCTGGGGAAAGTGTCTTATTTTCAAAAGTAAATTGCTCTGCAGCAAAGCCTCGCTGTGCACCAGGCTGGGTGTGAGCAGTGAGGCCTGGGCCCTCTGCACAGGAACCACAGGAGTTTGTGACATCTCCATCCCTGTCACTTGTGCCAGTGTCTCACCACTCTCACAGTTAAGAATTTCTTCCTTGTATCTGCCTGAATCTCCCTCTTTTAGTTTAAAACTGGTACCCATTGTCCTATAAATGACCCCATGGATGATATCTAATTGGAGCAGACCCATATTGGCTTTTCTTCACTTGCCCTCCCAGATGGGAAGTTTATTGTTGGTAACTACTTATTTCCTTCTTTGGTCTGAGCACACAGAGAGGTTGAGCTGGCAATGTCCCCTCCATGCTGAGTGTAAAATGTTGGCTGAGTTCAGTCTGACCTGGCAGAGGGACAGAGCTTTCAAAGAAAATTTTGTCTGTATAAATGTCATGAAAGTGCATATAGCCAGACAGAGACAAGGACCCTTCTCAGCAACTTTTCTGAGCAAAAGCTGTATCTGAGCTCATGGCTTGTCAGACACTGAGGAACCAGCACAAGTGAGAGCTCTTGTGAACCCTCCAGACAAAAGCAGAGCTGGAGCCAGGCTTATTGCCATTGATGCTGGACTCAGTCACAAGGCAAGTCTGTAGGCAAGCAGGCTGTGGGAGGCACAGGGCTGAGCACAGCAGCTCCAAATCTGTCCCACAACCACTTTGCCTCCTCTGCTGGGTTAACCCCAGCTCAGACAGGGTGAAACACAGCACACTGGTCCAGAGGAACAGAAAGCAGCAAGTGTACTTGTAGAAACCCTGTAGCAAGGCAATGCTGCTGCTGGCTCTGCTGGACATGAGTGCTGCTGGGTGGTCAGCATTGAACAGTGCGACTGTGGAGCCAGGACCAGGGGCCAGGCTCAAGTGGCTTTTATGGTTAGGAGTTTGGAGCTCAGAGAGTAAAATGCTACTGTGTTGCTGACATTTTGGTGGTGTTGTAAGGACTTGCTTGCTTTCAGGGAAAATGGGAAAGAAGGAAAGGGAAAAACAGGTGGTCAAGTGGCAAAGATGAAATGGCATAGTAAGAAACTCACCCTTTGTTTTCCTGAGGTGAAGAAGTGGAAGGGCAGGTTGATGGGGTTGCATTCCTCTTCCTAATCCTCAGCATCCCTGAGTTCAAGGAGCACTGCCAGACCCTTGGCAGCAGAGCAGCTCCAAGAGTGCATCTCAGTCCCCTGTTCAACTGTGTGATTATTTGCAATTAGCTGTGTGTAAATCCAGCAGCTGGAGTATGATGGGAGTTACCTGATCCAGCTCTGGAGCAGTTCTCAAAGTATTGGGAAGAGCTAGTCACTAAACTAGGATGGCACAAGGATGATGGTGAGGTCATAGGAGCAGCCTTACCAGGCCAGCCCAGCACCCTGTCCCCAGCAAGTGGCTGAAGAGAGAAGGAGGTTATTTTAGTCTTGTTGAAGTTGTGTTGATGCCCATCACTGGTGGAAAAAACAACAGAGGTGGTACAAGGGAAAATAGAAGAACCAAGCAAGTATATTGAGACATTTCAAAAATATCTGTTCTATTGCACAGTGATCTATGGCTCAGGGACCTAAGACACCTCAGTGGATTTAATCTCCTTGAGAATGTCCAAACCATATGTGAACCCATGCACAATTACCTTACATCCATGAAGTCCTCTCACAGGGAACATCACAGATCTAAACACTGTGCAACTCCATAAATTCTGCACTGTATAAAAATAAATCTCATTTTGTTTTCCTTGAAATTGCAGCCTGCTGGTTTTGTGTGAGTTGCTCCCATGTTAGAAAAGGCTGATGGGTGGTTTCTTCACCTTCTTCCTGTTGTTTGTAATTTATAACCTGACAGAATAATTTCCTGTCTTTTGGGGAGCTAAAGAGTTCTCTCTACCTGTTGTTTTTTTTTTTTTTTTCCCATGCACAGAAGACTTTCTGTACTTTTGTTCACCTTTGTCAGCTTTCTCCATATCTTTCCAGCCATAAAGTAATGTGCCTTGTCACCTGTCAATAGCACTGTGTAAATGCTAAGTAAGGCCAACATGTGCCAATCATTAAGCTCAAGGGAAATCTTTGGAGGTGTTTGTATCCCACTGAGGTGGATTCAGAGCAAACAGACACAAGTGGGACCAGAGTGTGGCAGGTGGAAAATCTGCAGCACCAGAGACTGAGCAAATTCTCATACCTACAGAAACACAACGTTCTCAAACAGCTGATAACAAATGCAAATTTCTGTGTACTGAACACAGGACACTGCCTGCTGAATCCTTGGGAGGGAGATGTCTGAAATGTTGGAAAGGCTGGACATATCCTTAGGGTAACAAACCACACTTCTGGGTCTCCCTTGAACCAAGCAATGGACACAGCCTGAGTCAAAGACTTAAGTCACTCTGCAGTATCCAGCTGTGTGCAGTGAAATGCAAAGAGTCTGGGCTGGCAGGCACAGGACAATGCAACATTTAAGTGTTTGTCTTAAATTCACAGAGGGACTGGGTTATACATGGAAAAGTCTCCAGATATGTAGGGTCTGGTGTTCATTTAATGTGGCAGCCTGGATCCTAATATCAGGTCCCCCTAAATTCTTAGCACAGTCCTTGGAACAGTGACCTTCTTCTTTAATATCCATCACTGAAACATATAGCTATGAAAACTGACACAAATCATAGCCCCTTTTTTTCCTTCCTAGAGCTAGAGGGGACATCTGCTGCTCAGGCTGGTTTTGCATACACCTTGTGCTGGTGACACCAGAATTAATGAACTACAAAGTCCTCACAGCCCCTTCCTCTAATAATTTCCCTGAATTTTCCTGCCCAGCTCTGTGGCTAGCACACACCTTGAGGATGGAGAAATGAGTTCAATCCACATCTGCATCTTGCCAGAAGAGGTCTGTGTTGCCTGCTGTGCAGGTAGTCAGTGTACATAAGAAGGGAGAAGAATGCAAAATACAGTTCTAGGTCACCTGAGCATTTTAGAGGGGAAAGAGTCTTCTTTAGGTGATGCCTTTTCTGCCCTAAAATCTCAAGCCAAAAAAGATTAAAATTATAAAAAAGCAGTTACCATTTATTAAAGGTCCTTCAGGTGCACTTATGGCAGAGTGCCCCCATGACAAAGGGCTTTGGCAAATTATCATAATTGACAACAATCCCCAGTTAGAAGTACTTAATGAATTCATTCCCCTCTTGGTTTAGCCCCCTGCTGAAGCCTTCCACCTTGCTTCTAGCCCCACACTGTTTATGTCTAAACACATGGAAAAGTGACATGGCCTTGGTTCACAGAAGAAGCAAGATTAGAATAGGATTCCAGGAATGTGTTTGTCTAACAAAATACTGGAGTTAGCCTAATAAACTATGTAACTATACAATAATAGTCTACAGAGCTACAAATATGTGAAAAATACATAGAAAATAAAAATCTTCTGGCATCATAGGAGTGGCTTTTCTGGCCTGTTGCAGACATCTGCTCTAGGCAGAGCCCAGCTGTACTGCAGGTGAGACTGCTTCTCTTCATGCATCTGCAGGAGGAGCACCACAACACAGATCAGCTAAACCCACAACTGTGTGGTTGTGTCTCTATGTGATGAATATCGAGGCTTAGTGACAAAAGTGAAGGCTCTGTTGCCTTGAAAATGTGTTGCTAAGAAGAGGCTGAAAAGTGTGAAATACAGGCAGCAGAGGAAAACACAAGCAGTGCTGTGGAAGGAAGGAAGAGGCTGTTACTCATAGCTCATCAGATACTGCAAGGTATAAAACCTGGCTTCCAGGAAGATCCCAGAGCCATTTTTATTTGAAGAGTAGGAACATTTATAGAGCTCTACATATTTTAGTGAGCCATGTAAACACTAGCTAATTAATCTAAGTAACAGCATAAAGCAAGTTAAACCATTTATTTCCTCAGAGATAAACCAGTCAGCAGAGTTTAAAAATCAAATCAGATCCCTAGTAGAATGGTTATTTAAAAGGGGAAATGTTTACGTATTTAATTTATTTCTCCAGAATAAAGAAATTTTCTGATATTCCTGCAACAGATGAGCACAGAATAAAAGGAAAGTCATTTGGAAAGCATGTTTTTCCCTCCAGTGTTACACCCACATCAGCCCTTGATTTCAGAAGCATTGTTTTTCATCAGCTGGTGAAAGCACCTGGAAAGCTGGAGTCCTAATTCCAGTGATTGCTCCTTCAGCTCTGATCTTCCTCTTTCATATGCACAAAAAAGAAGACTTTAACAATGTGCATAAAATATTCTGATGCTGAAATTGGGTTCAGCTGCTTTCCTGCTCCCCCCACTCGCCGTGCTTAAGCTAAATGAAGTGGTCTCTCCCAGAGCTGAATTCACCCAAGTCCCCAATCATTGTCTAAGACCTGGGCATTTATTTTCCTTGCAGCCTTCCAGTCTCTCTCCTGAGCTCATGAGCAAGAGCACAAACCAGAGCTGGCTGTGTTAACTGGGGGCCACATCTCCCATTGCTTCTGCAAACCCACACCTGGCCTCTGGCAGGACCTTACATAGCTGAATAAAGGTTTTGAGGATGTAGCCATATAAACTAATGTAAATACTACATAAAAAATAATCTTCATTGTGGAGGAGGAAGTAATGCAACTTTATGAGTGGGAAGGTCAAGGAGTGTTATCTGCTATTACCATGAGCTTTGTAGTCTCCATTCACATTTGATCCATTTGCTTTTCTATTGACACTGGCTTGGGATAGAGGAAACTCAAGCTAAAATCAGATTGCCTGTCAAGATCCTGACAAAGGAAGGAAAGGGCCCTTGATTACAAGGGACCTGACCTGGCATTCCTCATGGAGCTCCCTGTCCCTTGGCAGGGCTTGCTGCCCTTTAGCTGGCTGCTCCAGGTGCTTCAGGCTGGCAGCAGGTGTCTGCTGTAACTTGCAGAGTGGCTGTCATCACCGTGCTTGGAAAATTTCTACTGCAAAAAGTTTCAGAAGAGAGTTCATCATGAATGACAGCATTGTCCTTGCTGGGTCCTCTTGGTCCCCTCAACCAAAGCATGACCAGTGTTATTCTTCGTTAAAACAGTTGTCCATCTAACAGTAAAACACATTTATACACCATTATAGATCCATTACATGAGTATATAGATACATGCAGACACACTCCAGATTATACACCAGGAGTGACCTGCTTACATAGTAAATTTGGAATTTTTTTTTAACAGCTGTTTTTCAAAAAATTATTATAAGGTGCTTTGTAAACCATGGGGAAAAAATCCTACAATCTATAACTCTAAAAAATAACAAGTAGAAATTAAGAAGAAGGGCAAAATTTGCACAGGATACACAGATAATTTTAAAGATATTTTGCTTTGGAATGTAGCAATTTAACAGCACTGCTGAGTTGAAGGACATTTACTGGCACAGAACAAAACATTCCTGATTATATTCTGTCTCTTCAGGTCAGTTTTGCAGATTTTTCTCTCAGGAGGTCTGAAAATTTTCATTACAGAAGTTATAGGAAGACTAAACCTGTCCCTTGTAATTATTTCCACTCTTTGTTTAAAATGCTGCAGCAGGGAATTCTCTGCCAGTGCAGAGAGGAAAACACAAGAGACAATCAGGAATACTGGGCCATGGTAAGGATTGATGCACAGCCCACTAGGAGAGAGGCTTTGCCCCTGCAATGAGTTTTCTGGGCTCAGGACAGATAAACTTCCCCATTGACGCAGGCTCGTGTGTGCCTGCACACACACAGAGCCAGCCAAAGCCTCAGGGACTTTTGCCACCCTGCTGTTAATCATTATCCAAGCAGAGCCATACTCTTTGAGATCTCTGACCTGTTTTGCAGCCCTGGAGGGGTTTATTGTAGGCAGCACAGCCTTGGCCAGTGTTTGGATTGGGTGCTGACAGGCAGCCAGCTGGCCCTGGTTCAGAGCCCGCGATACAGAGCCTTGCACGGCCGCGCATTTGTACTCCTTGGGAAAAGGGAGCAACTCCTGCTTCCATCGGCCAAGGGGGAGTGGGCAGTTCCAGGGACACAGGTGAGCAGGAAGCAGCCAGGTGAATTTCCCTTGGGTGATAATGAGGCCATGTGGATGTGGTATCTGCAAGAACGTGGATTCAGGACTGAAAAGCAGTCAGGTCACTGGGGATGGTGCAAGGAGAGGCCCTGCCTTGAGTGAACTGTGCCAAACACAAGAAGTCTCCACAGCCCCAAATCTTACGAGATTCGTGCACACAGAAAAGATTTCTCCCACAGGTCTTTAAGTAATGAATAATTTTTTTTCAGGTCTTTGGAAGCTCTTCCTCAGTTTTTATGACTTGCTGAAGCCTTGAACTTCAGCAAGAACTTAATTCAAGTTTGAATTAATTCAAGAATTCAAGTGTTGTTCTATTCATGCTCTCCTAAATTGTAGATAATTTAAAACAAAGAGGAGTCAGAACCATTTTGTCAAACATTTTGATTAGCCAGTATTCTGCTGAATCCTGCATGTCATTTCTTGATGGTGAATCTCAGGGTATGTGTCTGCTTCCAATCTCATGAAAGTGTCACATTAAAAAAATCCATAAAGAAATGGAATTGGGAATGTAAACCCAGTAACCTTGCCACTGAAAATACAATAGATACTCTTCAAAGATCCTTTCCAAACCAAACCATCCTATGGGTCTGTGACTCTACAGTAAGTGCATGATCATGCAGTCACTCAGGGAAGTAAGAGGGCATAAATGAAGGAAATGGTTCCTTCTTTTCAGTACCAGAAACTCATTAAAATCTCCTGCAATTCTAAGGAATGGCACCAGCCACATTATGTGGGAGACAGATCAATGGAGTTACTCTGGTTCAGGAGGCTAAGCCCTTGCAGAAAAGTGTGCTGCAATCTGGATGGAATCCTTCTTTCTTCAGAACATGGAAAGGTGTGACTTTCATAGGAGCAGGAATGGGATGTATTGATTTTTCTTTTTGGCACGTGTGGAAGACCAGTACAATTTTGAGCCTCCTCTGTTGGCTTGCCAGTTCAAATCCCTGCACTTTGCAGAACTGACAGCTCTGTGCAGGAACTCGACACTAATGGGACAAGGAAGGCTGCATACTATTGACAAAAGTCTTTTCATTACTTACAGCCAGCTCACTGGGTGTATAATCCCAAAATCCTTTGAAATTTTGGGGACTGAATTACTTTGGATGCATGTATCTGTTGTCTTCTTCAGTCTTACTCAGGAGTTTGCAATGAGCAAACTCATTAGGGATAAAGATCATAATTAACTTGTAGTTCTACTCCATTTTACCAACTGCATCACTGGCAGTAATCTTTAAGGTATATATATATATATATATATATATATATATATATATATATTGTTCAGCAAAGGGCTATTTTTGTGCAGTCAATAAGGTATAAAGGCACTGTGTGCCCAGGAAAGAACAGTTTAGGGCAATTAGGAGTTGTTTTATGAATGCAAGAACAAAGCTTGCTTCCAGCAGCTCTCTGCTCTGTGGCTTCTCTGGTGCCTAAGAAAGAGCAGCCTGTGTCCAGTGGGGACACAAAGGTTACAAAACCTTCCCCCAAGCTGTCCCTGGAGCTGTCTTTAGATATTGAAGAAAGAGTTTCTTGATGAGTGGGATGAGGGTGTTACTGTGCACCAAGGTGTTGACTGCCACACACTCTCTGTGTTGTGTTTTTGGGCTGTTCCTGAAGGCTAGAAGATGATTTACACTGTGCTGGACATCTGGGAGTATAGGTGTGGTAGGTTTGCTCTTCCCTTGATACAGATCTGTGAGAAGGCAATGATGCAACTGATGACATTTGTTAGCAGAGGGCATAGTGCAGAAGAACACAGATGAAAAGTATAGAAGTGGAAAAGTTAGGAAGAGAGTAAAAGAAACAGGAAAGGATAAGGGTTAACTTTGGAAGCAGTTTTCTTAGATTTGGGATGGAGAGAAGAGCTGAAAAGAACAGAGAAGTGAAGAACAGTCAGCAGTCTCCAGTTGTCTGATTTATAGGGCCCATATAAACCCTCAGTCACACAGCACTTTCGTTTTCCCGAAGTCCCAAGCCATGGTGCAGCAGACACCCATGCTGTGGCTGCACAGGCTCATGCAGGATGCCTCGTGTGCCTGCTATAGGGTGCAGCCCTCTGGACAGCTCTGCAGGCCTGGCACTGTCAGCACCACCCTTTGTCTTATGGTCAGAAGACAAACTGAAGGTGTGTCCAGTCCAGGATTTGTACCTATGTAAATTAAGTTTTCCAAACCTCTTGCTCTGTGTGCAGATCTTTGTGCATGTGTTGTCACTCAGGTACACAGAATTTTTCGTGCAGGTAGTTTAATATGATGTTGTCTTCCCACATCCTAATTATCTCCCCTGTGGAGGTCCCTGGTTGGAGCAGTGTAGTTGGGAGCAGGAGGCTCCAGTCCTTCTCATTACTTTAACTGATTCAAATCCTTTCAAAGAGCAAGCCCTGGAACAGCAGTTTCATGACCTACAGTCACCTTCAGTGCCGAGGCTCACTGAAAGGCCACCCACGCAGGGTTTGGGCAGTAGTGAGCACAAAGTGACACCCGAGCTGTTGCGTTTTCCATGAGCTGCCACACAACAGAGTGAGTGCCCATATTCCTCTGAGTGGTGCTACATGAAATGCCAACACTTAAAGCACCTTTGTATTTCGGTAGAATAACACAACCTGAAACAGGAGCAGAGCAAGTTCACACAATTCAGAGGTACCACAACGTGAGGGTAGTTGATCAATCAACTGACTAATTGTGTCTGACTGCAGCAAGGAGAGATTCTTCTGTCCTGTGTTTGCTTGCAATGAAGCGAAAAAGAGAACTGGGTTGCCCAAATGGCCTGGGGAACAGGCTACCCAAGGCAATCAGTTGCTTCACTCAGTCACCCTCGCTGATGATGGGAAAAATACAAAGTGCCCCCTGGTAGCCCTGGAACCTTCAGCTGTGAGGCTGCCTGCAAAGAAATGCTCAGGATAACAAGCATTTTAGATTTTTGATATATTTCTAAAATGTAACTGCTATTTTATCACCTAATCAAGCTGTATAGTAGTATTTTATTGCCAAATCTGAAATTTATTATGGCTGCTTTGTGGTTATACACCAGTGTTGAATTAGTGCTTTATTACTATAAGCAACTGATAACACCTACCCAATTAAGGTATCTTTGTATCTATCTCTATTTGGAACTGTTCCGACACCAAGTTCTTGTCAATACTGAACAATTATTATTATTAGTGACTGAAACAGGACTAAATTAACAGCTAGACAAGTTGTGATTGCACCACTAAACTCCTAAGTAGTTTGATTAGTAAATAATACAGTAATACCAATTAAACATAACAGCTGCTTATCTCATGGAGATTATAAAATAAACATATAGCTGTAAATATATCTTGTTATGGTACAGTATAGTTTGCATGATTTAAAATACTTTTAAGAAATAATTAAGCTTTCTAAGAAGTCAGGCACCAGAAAAAAACAGTGGTCTGTATCTAAACATTGTGAATACATCATCACAAAAAACCACAAGCAAGTAAAAGGAAAATATAAGACAGGTAATTTATGAGATATTATTTTGTGATACTAAGTTCTAAGTAGTATTTCATGTTCTGTTTTGTGTCTTTACAAAAAAACTACAATCAAAGATGGCAGAATTTGCATGAAAATTGTGGCTTTATGGCAGAAGGATTTGATCTTGCTGTTAACCAGGTCTTTGAGCTGCAAAAATAGGCTGTATTTTGACATAGACCTTCCTGTGCTTTCAGAAAATCAAGGATTTGAATCCTCTGTGTAACAAGACTGCAATATCTGCTCCTGGCTGCAGGTTTCCTTTTCCAACTGCACCCCCCAAGGCCAAAATTGTTCCAAAGAACAGGAATTACCCCAGTGAGTTGTGGAATGGTCCACAGAGTGGCACAGCTCCTTAACTTGTAGCTCAGGAAGATCATGGAGCTGTGGACACCGTGCTGCTGAGAGGTGCTCCATGCTGCTGAAGGAAGCAGAAATCACTGCACAGCACTGGAGCATGGCCCTGTTCTTGAGGTTTGGGTGTCTCAGGAGGACATTGGAGGTGCGTCATTTTCTATTTTTTGTTAGGGATTTAGTCTTCTGGGAAAAAATGTCAAGGAGCCCAGAGAAGATACAAGGCAGATCAATTTGATTTTCTTATAAAGGAAGTAAGGAAGAGGCAGAGACTGTGACATGAGTCATAGTTGCAGTAACTGGGGAAGGTGGGAACAGAATGTGGGTTTCATTATTTCAGTTAAAATGTTCTTCTATTTTTTCCTTCCTCACTTATAATTTTATTCAGTCCTTCTCCTCCTCCCATATTCTCCCCCCTCCCCTAGGATTGACAAGTGGGAAAGGCAGATGATGAAGGCCAATATCTGCCACTAAAATTCAGCAGGCAGCAGGGCTGGTGAAAATTCCCTGCTCCCAGCATTTATGGCAGGGTGCAATCAGTGGCTTGTGTTTGCTATTTGAACAAAGGAGCTTTGGAGTTAGAGGGAAGGTCTTCCCCAAGAAGCTGCTGACTCCTGAAACCTGATGTCCTGTTCCTTATCAGGCTAGTTTATGACAGGTTTCATAAATGTTTTATGAGACCCTGATGACTGCATGGCTAAGCTGGGTGGTGGCAGCTGCCTCCAACTTCGTAAGTTATTGACAAAGGATCAAAGACCAGATTTACCACCCTGATAAGATCAGATGGATAAGAATCCTGAACTGACTTTTTTCCTATTTCCTGCATGAACAAACACGTTGCAGGATTTATTGACAGAGGCTCGATGCTGAAGACCTTGTTCAGACAAAATTCCTGCCAATTTCTACACCCCTTCCCCTAGGCTTAGTGAAATTCCAAGAAATGAGCAGTAAAGTTTGAGACCCTTGTCTCACCACAGAGTGAGCCACCACTTTGACTGAAAATCCTTCTTGCAAGTGTCCCTGGATAGGGGGACCTTGAGGCGATCATTGGTCTTGATGGAGAAAGGTTGATGGGAACCACGATGCATTGCCAATTTCCCAATTGTTTGAAAGCTCTGGTGCCACATGTGGCAGGGCTCTATCTCACTTCCATCTGCCGTCCTCCAGGATGGGATCTGCTGACCACCAGCTGAGACCAGTGGATGCAGCAACTGGGAGCATGGGCTGCATGACAGAGGCCAGCCAAGCCTGTCACACACAAAACATCTGAATTTCATGCATTCGAGTTTAGCACATCTGACTTTACAACAGCCAAACCCCTGGGAAGGTCCTGGGGTTGATCTTAGCCAGGGTTTGAAGTAGTGCTTGTCCTACAAAAGATGTCTCTCCTAGGTATGTCTGCCAGCACCTCCTGCACCAGGAGCACTGTCAGCCCAGATGGGCACTGTGGCCCCAGAACCTAAAGGCTGCAAGGTGAGAGGGCTACTCAGCATGGTCAGAAGCACATTACACCTCCCAGATTTAGGGTGTCAGAGGGGCTAGCAAGCTAAGTAAAGGGGGTGACAAGGCAGGACTGCAGTGTGTTTCAAACAGAACTGCAGGTCCTAAGAGTTGACTGCTGTTACTATTTTTTTTGTTGTAAACATTCTAAGCAATTGTAAAAAAAATGTATGTCTCTTTTCCAAGCCTGGGAAGAGAAATATTTTTAGTTTCTTGTCAGGAGATTATTTCATTATTAGTCGAAAAACTTTTTGAGACAGCTAAAAATAAGATACCGTGGAAACACTGGGCTCAGTCATTCTGTGTTTGTTGATTTTTTTTAAATGCAGGAGCAGAACAACTCAGCTGTCTTTGAATGACACAGGGCATGCCTGTGCCATGACGTTTGTTTTCCAGGAAGCCTGACTACTGACTCTAAAAATGTTCAATAACAGGGCTTAGTGAGACTAAAGTATCACAGAAATTGCCTTCAGAGCCACATTGACCAGCAGAAGAGATGGGTCATAGAATTTACTTGCCCACAGCACTTAAATACAGGCAAGAGTACCAAATAAAGAGAGGTGATGTGGGATTGAAATTCTGATCCCCAACTGCTCAGAGCCAGAGCCTGCCTTAAATGGGATTCTTCACTGCCAGACACACCCTGCCTGAGAGAGACTGGTGTTCCTCTATCTGGAGAGCAGGGAAACACTATCTGAACTCACTAGGAAAGATTTAGATGTTCTCATTCTGCTGTGTCTGACAACAGTTGGCTAAACTGGGGATTCTCCCAGGCTTGAAACATGTAATTTGCTGGGAGCTGCTGTCTGGTTTGAGTGCTACATTTTCTTCAGTCTCACTGAAAATCAAAGTCTAAAAAAAGTGCAAGTTTAAGCATTTTGCTTCTGTCCCTGATGCCAGAAGCTTGCTTCTCTAGAACTCAAAGGAAGATACTTACTTAAAAGGTAGAGCTAATTGATCATGAGGTAGCCTGTCAAGTGGGAATGGCTGTGTTTACTCCACTATTTGTGAAAGTATAAGTAACTCCACAAAGATATGGAGAGCAAAAATCAAGCCTAAGGACCTGAAGTACCTGAAGGACTTTTTAAAAAAAAAAAACAACATTCATGGAAAACGAATATATATAAAATCTGTCATGTTTTTGCTGGACTTGATAAGAACAAATACTATGTTATACTACAGGTCTAGTAATACACCACCAAATAACAGAACGTGGAGAAGCAGCTGCTGGTGAGTAAGAAAAGAGCTGAGAAAATTACAAAGAAGAAGAAAATCTTGTTTGAAACATTTGATGTTGCTCACAACTCATCTCTTGACAATGTTGATCACTGCCAGCAGGGCAGGATGACAGGCAGCAGAACCACCACAGAGGCAGCAGCACCGACTTTTATAGTGAGCACAGGCAGGTGGACACGGATCTTTATCTTCTTCCAATTTGTTTTCTAAACATTATCAACTCAGATTGCCCTTCACAAATTTCACTCCAAAACTTCAGAGTAATTGGCTTTTACAATGCAGTAAAAAAAGATATTAACTGGTTTGGGGATTGACTAGACAACCATTCACATCACTCTTTTATCAATATTGCCATAATTTGACACTTTTGAATGGAGGAGGATTGTAAAGCGCCTGCAGACCCTGTAAAACATGTTAAATGGAGATTAGTCTTACTGCTTAGTTTAAGCCTAGTAAAAGATAATAAAATTGACTGATGCAGCTGTAAATCTCACTTTTATCAAATCCTGGCTCTCTCTGTCCTTATGATTTTACAGCATCATTAATGCTGTTGTGACAATATCATTAATCTCCTCCTGCTGTTCAGAGAATGAAACGCAACCAGCAAACACTATAAAAATCTGCTCTCTTCACTAGTATTATCTTTTCTCCCTTCTTGGCTCTCATACAGCTTAGACACATAATTCATTCATGAGCTGATTTCATAAGCTGAAAATTAATTGTAAATACACCATATAGTTTCTGTGGTTTGTGAAATGGCATTATTATTATAGTATATTATATGGAATTTGTAAAATGGTTTTATTAGTTTTGGGGGTTTAGAGGATTTTTTTTTTTTTTGTCAAGCAAAAGAGATTAGAAATAATTCCTCAGTGTTCTTTAGAGTTTTGTTTCAGCTCTTTTTTTTTATGCAAGTCTTTGTAACAACACAAAAGATCATCAGGCCTACAAATGAGGTACACTGCTGTTTTGGAAACCCTGGGAATTCCACCATAAATCATTAGGTTTTATTTTTCCTCAATTTATTAGACAGGGAAGATTGACTTTTTTCTGCTTCTGTTTTCCTAGTGAGGGCTGGGCTTGGGGAGGAGGTGAACAGCCTGTATGGGGAGCCTGTAGGATAACAAGGCCATGTAAGCCATTCCAGTGTAGTAACTGGAGCTGTTCAGCCTGCAGTAGGCTTTGCACATCCCTCCCTGGTGCAGTGGCTGCTGGGGACGTCACTCATCCCCTTATTGTTCTGCCAGAACTAAGGCACCTCTGCCCAAGGCACCTCTGCTTCTCACAGTGTCTATTCTGCCCATTGCTGTACCTCAACATCTCCACAAAATTATTCCATCTTTCTTTTCTCTGTGTGCATCTCCTCTTTATGATTGCATATGAGCTGTACAGCCTGAATCATATGGCCTTTTAATTTCCAAAGTACTTTTCTTTCCAGGGCAAGGACACTTGCCTTCCCAAGGTGTAACTGTGGATGCTGGGTCACGCACCTTGAGTTGATCAGGGCGCACAGAATCCTCTCTCTTGGTATGAGGTGGACAAAATAATCCCACCTCAAACAGGAGGAGACTTTAGATAAGTGAAGTTCAGATAACCACGCTGTCTGTTTTCCCCAAGGTCAGCTGGCTCAGCAGGGCTTTATCCACATTGTTTTACCCAGGATATCTACCTGCAACCCAGGATTAAATCCTTTCAAAGCCAGATTTCTACTTGGGCACTTCACTTTAGGTGGTGGATTTCACATGACCGAAACCTTGTGGAATCCTCCTGGGGGAAAAAAAAAACAAACAGCAACTCTCCAACAATCTGAATGCTGTTAGGGTCTCAGCAGGCTGCTTTCTCTGACTGTCTGTATTTTCCTGGTTAATTCAAGGTTTAAGGCTGTCCCTTAGGCCTAATGTAAAACCAGAATCGTGCTGTACTTAGCTGAAGTCAATAGAACAAATTGACTACTTTAGCTCACTGTTTATGAGGGGGAGAGTTTATGTAAAAAATATTTCAGAGTTCATAATCTGGCATTTAAGTTACAGTTAAGCCTAAATATAGTGCTTTAATCATCAGCAGCTATAATTTCACTCCAGTATTTCTTTAAACTCTTTGGTTTGAAAGTCCAAAAGATAAGAAGTACTTCTCAGTAATGCAAATAGACAGAGAGCATGGAATTCACCCAGAGACTGTTTCTCCAGCCTGGGCTGTGCTTACCTTTTCAGCTCACAGATAACTGGGAGGAAAAATTCCATCTCAGCTCTTTCAAACCCTTGAGGTGGCCAAGGCTTGCCCCTCTGCAAAGATCTAGGGCAAACCACACTCTTCTCTATCAGCCCTGTAGATAAACAGCCATGGTGATTCAGGGGTGACCCCTAAGTTCTGCAAAAGGAAGTGGTGAGGAGGGTACAATGCTATGGGATGAAGGAGTGGTGGGAATAAAATCATAGATAGTTTTTGGTATGAAATGTGTTAAGGTTGAGCTAGCCCTATACATGACTAGCTCATAGCTAGTCTTTTATAGCTCACTAGCTTTATATAAAAGAACTGGTGCAGCATCACCTTGAGTCCCTGTGTGCAGCTCTGGACACCACAATATAAAAAGAGGGTGTCCAAAGGAGGGCAATGAGGGTGGTGGAGGGTCTGGAGGGGAAGCTGCATGAGGAGCTGCTGAAGTCATTTGGTGTGTTCAGCCTGAGAAGGGGAGTCTGAGGGGAGATCTCATTGCAGTCTGCAGCTTCCTCCTGAGGGCAAGAGAAGGGGCAGGGACCAATTTCTTCACTCTCATCAGCAGTGACAGGACTTGAGAAAACTGCCCAAAGTTGAGTATGGGGAGGTTTAGATTGGATATTAGGAAAAGGTTCTTCACCCAGGGGATGGTTGCGCACTGGCACAGGCTCCCCAGGGAAGTTGTCACAAGCACCAGCCTGACAGAGCTCAAGAGCCATTTAGACAATGCTCTCAGGCACATGCTGTGACTCTTGGGGTGTCCTGTATATAGCCAGGAGTTGGACTCAATCATTCTGATGGACCCTATGGGTAACATAGAGTGAGTCCTGTCCAGCAAAGAAATTAATCAGAAAAGAGAAACCTGTGTGAGCAAAATACAAGGATGACTGTGCACGAGTCCCGGGTTTGGTATGGGCAGCTCACTACTTCCTGCTGCCTGCCAGGGATTTGGTCACAAAGAGAGGCCCTGATTTCTGTTCCCTTGGGCAGGGTGGGAAGGGCCATCATGTGGGGGCAGGTCAGCAGGGCAGGGGAAGGGTTTTTCCAAGCTGTGGGTGGCCTCTCACTGCTCAGAGCTGTCCCCCAAAGCCTGGGGAAACCCTTCAGCAGGGCACCATGCCTAGCTTGTTCCAGGGCACCATGACCTGAA
Source organism: Molothrus ater (assembly GCF_012460135.2). Lineage (NCBI taxonomy): Eukaryota > Metazoa > Chordata > Aves > Passeriformes > Icteridae > Molothrus > Molothrus ater. The sequence continues at coordinate 70,161,797 of NC_050479.2, forward strand.
AAGCTCTCTTAGGCAGGTCAGCAGGTGCAGGTGCTTAAGAGTCCAAGGGCAGAGTTTTGCCAAAGTTCACTCCTTTATGGCACACAAAGTTCTGCTGCCGCAGCCGGGCGGCTCCGCTGCACCCAAGAGCAAGGCCTGGGCTGTCCTAGCTCCAGGTGGAGCATTTGTGCCCAAGCCAAACATAGTGTTTTTCAAAACCTGCTATTAAACAAGCTCCCAGATGCATCCCTGGGTCTGCCAAATGGCACTGTCAATGCTCAGTGTCACAGTGGTGCAGCAGCTGGAGGGGCTCCAACATTTGATCCCAAACTAATGGCACAGATTATCTGGAAACAGAAATAGCAGAAGATACTGTGTGTTGCTACTCCTCAATAAAAGATGCACATGATTTGGTTCTAGTTATATTTAGTTCAAGTTGCTTCCTAATGCTTAGCATTTGAAAGAGATGTCAACAATTTTCACTTTCTTTAAATGAAGGGTGATAGGCCTTTATAGCAGAGTATAAAGATATCAGCTGGGAAATCTATGGCCATCAATGGCTTTAGTTTTCTCCCTTTATCTATTGGTATAGCCCTAATTTGACACTTGCCTGTTGAGGAAGCTTGTAAAGCAACTGCCGACCCTGTTAAATTTAGATTAGTCTTACAGGTCACTTAAAGCCAGTAAAGTGATAATTATATCCACTCTTGAGCTGTAAACTCCAGAGTACCTGGAATTAGCTCTATTCCTGCCACTGGCAATGCAGCTTCATTAGAATTTATACTGTCCCCTGCTGCAGGGACCCTCCAAACATGGAAGGGAGGGGAGTATCTGTCTGATACCACACTGCCCAGATCCTGCAGCCTCCTCTGGCCCATGCAGCCCTGTGAAACACTGCTAGGTGCTTCTGAACCTTGGCACAAGGCTGATATGACAATGTTTATCTCTAAATTCAAACCAGAGGTTACAATGTGGGTCAAAATCATTCAGTTTATCAGAGAGAAAAGAGCCCTGCCCTGCTGTTGGAGCAGACAACAAATAATTTTGTGTTGTCCTTTCTTGGCTTCTGCTTTGAAACAGCATTAGTTTTTTAGGAACTGATGCTCTCAGACTTTGGCTGAGGTTTTGTTGTGTCTCTGCTGAGCTTTACAGGAGACAACCCAAATGCCCCCTTGCTTTTGCCATCTATGAGCCAAATGTGCCACAGCCCAATGGGGACAGCAGAAAGTGGACTAGCCCTGGATAAGAAGAGGAGCTGGAAGAAAGCATGGCAGTCTGTCCTTCCCTCATAATGACCAATTTCTTGGGTCATTTCATTCTGTGTCTGTATCCCTGGCATCCACACATGGATTAGGAAACACGGAGGAAGACAGTCTTCCCTCAGTAGAACCTTCCTATGTGTCGCTTGGTTTGGAAGAGTGCCTGCCACTGCTTCTTTCTTTGGTTGGGGAAGGGATCTAAAATACCCCAAAACTGCTTTCACATGTATCAAAAGGAAAGAATTGCACATCAAAAAAGTCGTGCAGAGGAGAACAGGTTTCAGGTTTGATCACTGTGACTCTGCCGAAAGCTTATGATGAAAAAAGTTTTGAAACACATTCAGTGTACTTTGTTGTCTCAGTTGAAGTTTTGTCTGATTTTTTTAATTTCAAAACATTTTGGGCAAGCACTGGATCATATTTTCTGAGAAGGTACTGCAGACACTTGTCTGTCCTTAGTCTTTCCCCTTCATCTACGACTAACAATGTCTGCTAGAGCAGGAGACAGGTGGAGTTTGGCGCTGAATACAAATTACCATTTACTACCTAAATTTATTGAGAAAGTGGCTGAGTAATGCCCACCTCTGGTTTGATGCCAGCTTGGTGGAATGTCCTTTGTTACATCCCTGCCTTCCTGGATGTGAGAGGATGAGATAACTTTGTCCCAAAGGAGCTACATGGGAGGAGCAGTTCAATTTTCAATGAAACCCCCTAAATTTATCAGCCTGCCTCTCTGCTGTAAGTCTCTAGGCTCCCCTTAGAGGCAGTGCTGTGGTCAGGGGAGCAGTGCTGCCAACCACAAAGCTGCCTGGCCAGTCCAAGGAATCCCTGAGCACAGCAGGCTGCACTGACAAGATCTCTTGTGTGCTGCATGCTCAGTGTGCAAATGGATGTCCGAACATGTCTGTCTTGACCTTGCACCAAATTCTTTCATGCAAAAAAAAGGATATAATTCATGCAAGTGATAGTCAACATAAAAAAACTTCTGGAGCCTGCTGCTGCTAGTGAATGCTTTGCAAAGCAGCAGTCCCTGATGTGAGGCAGCAGGAGAGAGATGCACTGTTGAGACACATGCAGGGTTATTTCTAGAAGGCTGTTTAGTTACTGCGGTTCAGGGTGGCACAAAGGAAGTCAAGCGTTATCAAGGGAAGCCCAGGGCAGGGAAGGGATCACCTCCTGCAGCATCCAGCGCTGCCGGGAGCTGCGCCTGGCCGCGGTTTGGTGCTGCCACCCGCTGGGCTTCTGTATCGATGAATTATTTTCCTTTGGGCTTTTACTCCCCTTCGTTAGACGGGAGTTCAAGGAAGGACAAACCGCCCCTGCCTGGGGACTTCATGTCCCTTACCAGGGCAGTGGAAGCTGCCACCTCCCAGTCCCCAGGATGGCAAGCTATCAATCCTATCTGCCCAAACCAAACCAGTGTTCCTCCTTTGAGTCAGGGCCCTCATGATGAAAGCCTTTGTCTTGACCTTGTCCTTCCACTGCTGCCTCTTTGCAGCCCCACAATTCCCAGCTTCTGCCTTCAACCCTCCTGGCACCTGTCTCATCTTCAGCTGCAATCACCAGAGAGAAAAGCAGAGAATGCAAAACACCCCAAACAGGGACATTTTAATGAGAGGTGGGAACAGAGCGAGACATGAGTGCTCTTTTAAAGTAACCAAGAGATAGACACTGTCCCATGCTATTTGAAGACACAATAAAATTTAATGCATTAGCCTTTCAAGAGTTACCAGTGCATCTCCCCTTGGCTACCTTCAAAAACACTTTTTAAATATTGAAAATCCCTCTGAGCCTTCACTATGAAACTTTAATGGAGACAGATTCTCTGAGCCTGTTGAAAGGATTTCTCTGCAGCATATACTGGTTAATTTACTGAGCTTCTTTCTCCCCAGCATCTTTCTTCTCTCTCTCTCTCTCTCTCAAGTGCCAGTTCTGCTCTTTGTTTCATTTTTCATTTCTTCTTCACTTTTGAACCAGAATTAATTAAACTTTCTAACCATCTTTTTTCCCTCCCCATTTCATTTTAGGGTATTTTTCTTTTATTATTTTCCACCTTTTTCCCTTTTTTCTTCCACTTTAAATTGCCTCTTTTCTGTAACTTTAGATGAGCTCTTTTTTTTTCTGTATCCTTCTAGGTTTCCATGTTTCCTCTGACAGCAAAGTTCGTAAGTAATTGAATGTGTTAAAATGACTGGAACAGCCCATTCTTTTCCAGACCATTGAGCTCAGGAGGACACATAGCTGCTCAGAAAATGTGACCTAACAATAGGGTGAACACAGATTAAGAAGTCCTCCGGAGACTGATGACCTTCCTGGACCCCTTGAGTGATAGTCTTCATATCAGTGGTCAGACATCTCATCTGAATTTACGGGATTGCAACATGGCATTTGTTTTTGAGGGACTTGTCTGACACTTTTATAACTAAAGGCAAGAAATAGGCACTCTAGGGTATCATTCACTGGACAGAATTTAAATACCTGTTTGGATGTCAGACCACCTTCTTTTGTTTTCTAGCTAACCTATTCCACAGTGCCTAAGGCAATAACTGTTTGGGTTTTATTGCTGTGATCACATACTTCTTATGGCATTTTCTTTGAATACACAGATTATTCAGCACCTTTCTTGAGCTGAACATTAGGCATGAACACAACATGCAGATAGTTCTCATACCAAACAGGTTCACACATTGCTGGTATGAGGACTGGGAAATGAAATTATGGTGTGGTGTGTACAATCTTGTCTCCAGACCATGCTGCAGCATGTGGACTTCAGGTGCCTTCAACAGTGCCCTGCGTCCTACAGCACTGGAGCAGCTGGGAATGGCCATCTTAGAAGGCAAGAAGAGTTCTGGTGTCAATTATCTTTTATTCTGAAAATGCAACTATAAAGAAAAAAGAACAGAATCATGTAGCAGTTCAACTTCAGCATCATCTGTGTTTCCCTTGAGGAGAACTTCCAAGAAAAGGTTGCTAGCTCTGGTGAAATAAAGCAGCAATTACCTATTGCCCAAATTTTGCTTTTAACAGACTCAGTTCCCAACCATCCTCACTCAAATTGTCCCCAAGGCCAGGGAGTGGGGTTATGGTGGGTTGACCATAACCAGCAGCCAAACACCTACACATCTGCTGGGTCTCCCCTCTGCTGCAGGATGGGAAGAAGATGGGAGGAAGGCACCCAGATAAAGGCAGTCCGGTTGGTTAAGCAAAAGCTACACACTCAAGAAAAGCAAAAAGAGGAATTTGTTCACTTTATCCCTTCAGCAACTGATGTTTTTCCACCTCCTGGAAATCAGGGCTTGATCACATGCAAAGGTTAGTTGAGGAGACACATGCCATAACCACCTGGTGTCACCCCTTTGTCCTCCTTCCCCTGAGCTGTTACTGCAGCACCTGTTGCTGTAAGCAGGGAATAACCCTTTGGCCAGCCTGGCTCAGTTGCCCCAGCTGTGCCCCCTCCCAGCTTCTTGCCAACATCCAGCCTACTTGCTGGTGGGGCAGAGTGGGGAAAATGAAAATGCAATGTTGCACAAGTGCTGCTCAGCAACAGCCAAAACACTGGTGTGTTATCAGCACTGTCCTGGTCACAAATCCAAAACTCAGCACTGTCTGGGCTGCTGTGGAGGAAATTATCTGTTTTTCAGCCAAGCCCGGCACAGGGAGTCAGCTAGGTGGTTCAGCATGTAGGCAAGCATCTCCAGCTGACCTGTTCTCTGAGCACCTATGACAGTCTGGGGTGTCTCCAGGGCTCAGCTAGCATGTGCAGGCCCACCAGCCCTGCAGCCACCATTCCCCAAGAGCAGAGGTCCCTCTAAGTCCTGTCCTGTGTCTGCCAGTCCCAAACCTCTGCCTTGGAAGCCTCTGGAAGCAAAAGGATAGTGCTACCATGTACCCTCAGACATCTGCATCTCCTCTCATGCTGTTTTCCCTGCAGGGGCAGCTACACAAGGACCAAGGGATGGATCCTTCTGGGTACTCAATCCAGAGCAGCTCTGTCATCTTGCAGGTGCTTGGCAGGAAGCAGCTGGCAGAGCACCCAAGAACATCACCTAGGGGACAGGTTCAACAAATTGCTCTTAGATCCCATCACATCTTTTAGGTCCTGTTCCCTGCCCATTTTATACTCATTTCCAAGCATTCTAAACTACTGTGGTTGACAGATTATGCTTTAATTTTTTCTAGCATTTGCTATTATTTTACAAAAGATTCATTTAATCATAAATCCTTTGGCCTTCTTTTTAAAAACTCCAATAATTTAACCTTCCACTTTGTCATTCAAAAAGTAATAATCCTGTTCAGCATCCCCACCATTCATACATACAAATATCCATACATACAAAATGGCACATCTTTGGGCTTTTATATCTAGCTGACAAATAAAGGTACTATCACCTTTCTGAACAAATGCTTCACTTTTGGGTATCAAAACAATCAAGCTCAGTTCATTGATGCCAAACACACCTCTCAGACATATATTTCTCCTGACAGTGTTTCTAGCAGCCTAAGAAGTGTTTCTACATGATCACAGTCTGGACATTTTGCTGATGGATAAAGATGTTGCAGAGTTGGGGTTTAGTTGTTCCATCAACTCTGAAAAGTCTTAGACTGGAAAACCAAACTTGCTGGAGCTGCTGTGAATGTACAAAATAAATCCCTTGACTTCCTCAGCTAATAAAGCTCCTGATCTAAAACAGCTGCTGCTATTTCAGTCCTGAAGCCATTTCACAGTTTCACTGAAGTACACTGGGGCTGCCACATGGCTTCCCTTCTCACTGATTCTTTGCAGCCAGCAGAACCAATACAGATCATCTAAGGAGCAGGGGTGAGAATTAATTAAATTGAGAAATGGAATTAATAGAGAGTGTTTGACCTGTTTTCAGTGGTCTGGACATTGAGGGAAAAACATCAGGATTTCTTCTGGTATTTGCTTCACTGTCAGAAAGACAGCTGGGAAGGAAGAGGGTGTACCTCAGAGGGAAAAAATCTGTAGTTGTATGAAAAAAATTGAGGCTTAATCAACATAAAAAATTCCTGGAGCACTGGGAATAGATGGATCTAAAATGCATGAAATACCATCTGAAAACCTTTGGTGGTGATTCAAAATGATACCTTGAGAAATAATTAGTAACAAACTGGTATGTCAGATATTTATCCTATTCATCTGGCCCATTTTATGATCCAAGCACTAATGCTGTAAGACATTTCTTCATGCAAACAAATTCCTTGTGTTCCCAGACATGCAATCAGGTACATGTAGGAAGAGCTGGGTGGAAATTCATGTCATTCATCTAGGAGTCACTCCACTGAATTGACTGTGAAGGAGCTTCCTCCAGGGACACCAGCCCTTCTTAGTGTCACTGCTCCTGGAAAAGCCTGTTTAGATATTAAGGCTTTGCATATGTATAAATGCCTGTGCTATTTCTCCATCTCTTAATCACAGTACTGAGTACTTGAGCAGACCTGGTTTGTGCTGGATCACTGTGTCTGGATTGTCTGTAAGAATGACTTCATGACATGGGAATAGGCCTGTAAGAAGACATCTAGAAATATACAGCTCTAAAATAGCAACTAAAACATAAATGAGCAATCCAGAACCTTCCTCAAGGGATATAAGAAAATTCCAGATGCCTTTCCCTGCATCTCAGATTATCTCAAAGGATTTTGAAATTAAAATACTAATAATAGCAGTCAAGAAAGCTGCCAACTGCAGAATATAAAATCACTAATAATAACTCGAGCTCTGAGTTAAGTAACATTGTTAATAAGGCAAAAACATCAGCAGACATAATTAAAAAAAAAATCCCTTCATATTGAAAAAGACAGATAAACCACATGAGTTATGCAAATTTCTTTCTTAGCCTGTTCCCTAGGGAGACCAGTTTCTTCTGATTTCCTTGCAGCATTCATCTTCATTCACAGTCAGCCTCAAGAACAGAGTCTCCAGATGATGACACTGCCCAGAGGATGGCTGGACCAGGCCACGTGTCTCCAGTGCTACATGCAAACTAACAGGCAAAATGCCAGCTGCCTGGGACATGAGGTGATGGTCTGCCTTGTGGGCATGAATCATAGAACCAGGGAGACATTTAGGCTGGAAAAGACCTCTAAGATCATTAAGTCCAACCAATAACCCAGCACTGCCAAGTCCACCACTGTGACAGTGTTCACAGGGGTTCTTGGATGAGGGAAGAGACGAGAATGTTGACTCCATGTTCAGAAGGCTTGATTTATTATTTTATGATATATATATTACATTATAACCATACTAAAAAGAAATAGAAGGAAATGTTTCCTCAGAAGGCTAGCTGAGAATAGAAAGGAATGAATAACAAAGATCTGTGGCTTGGACCATCTGGTCTGTGGCTGGCCATTAATTGTAAACATTCAAGATGGCCCAATCACAGACACACCTGATGCATTCCACAGCAGCAGATAACCATTGTTTACATTTTGTTTCTGAGGCCTCAGCTTCTCAGAAGGGAAAAAATCCTAAAGAAAAGGATTTTCACAAAAGATGTCTGCGACACACCACTAAACCACGTCCCCCCAAAAAAGTGCCACAGCTACACAGCTTTTAAATACCTCCAAGGATGGTGACTTTCATAACTTTCCTGGACAGCCTGTTCCAATACTTGACAACCCTTTCAGGGCAGAAATCTTTTCTAATACCCAATCTAAACCTCCCCTTATGTAACTTCAGGTTACTTTGTCTTGTTTTATTGCCTAGAGCACATGAAGAACACATGTGACTGAATGTGTTAAGGGACAGGAAAATGCTTGTCCTTAGCTTGAACATGAGCCAACCTCCCCCTGGACTTCTGCTGAGTTAGTTCCTGTGGTCTCTTCTGTGCCTACATGGTGATTAAGTTTTATAGATGTCTTTGGAGAGTCACCACATTCATAAAAAGTTATGGCATTTTATGTTTAAGAACATTTATGGCAGAAGGACAGCTAAGGTTGAAATGTTCAAGTGCCCAGAAGTTAGGAAATGCCAGAAGTCAGACTAATGAAAAGATGTCAGTCTGCCCCTAGGATGGCACCTCTGGACCAAAAGTGATCCTCTGCATCAAGGACTGGGTCTGATATGGTCCTTTTGTGTTTCAGAGTTTTAAGGCATTTTAAAGGCCAAAGGGAATTTAAGAATTATCAAAGTGTATATTTTAATCTTAAAATGCATCCTCTTCATATTCTATATTATGTCTTAAATAATAGATGAAAAAAAATCACTGAAGAGATGCAATGGATGGACATGGTCCCTCTACTGCATCTTAAAAAAGCCATGTTTGGCTTTTTACAGGACTCAGAGTAACTGAAAAGTACATGCACTCTGTATTCCAAGTATGTAACCTCGTGTTCTCTTATTTTCTATTTGTAGCTTCCTAACTTTTAGGAAGTAAATCAGAATAACTTCACCTCTTGCCACCCCACAAGCTGCTATTATTTTTGTTTTTCCTATGATGATGCCTGATAAAGTTTTTTATCACATTCAAATGGCCACTGAAGCAAGTGAACAAAGTTTTAAGTAAAAACAAGTGTTTTCCAAATCACCACCTGAATACCTGGTAAACTCCTTGTCTAGCACAGAAAAGTCCTAGTGCCCAGCCAGCCAAGAATTTGCAGATTCTGAGCTTAGGAAGGCATGAACAAAAGGGTTTATCTTTGCCATGAAATGCCTCCTTTCTTCCTGCTCAGCCAGCTGTGTTTTTGTAGCCTCGTTGCCCAGGCTTGTTTTGAGGTTTGGAGCCCACGGAGGTGAGAAGTGCTGCCTGCTGCTCCACGGGAGCTCCTGCCTGGGCAGCAGCTGTGCACAGAGAGTGGCAATTGCAAGGCAGTGGGGAAACTGCGGCTGCTGCTGCTGCTGCTGCTGCTGCTGCTGCTCAGGGAAGGAGCTGGAAACCCTTTGTAAGCCAGATGTGTTCAGTCTGCTGCACTTAACAGGAGGCTTCAGAAACTAGTTATCTTTTCTCACCTGTGGCCATCTGCCATAGCCCAGGGCAGAGGCAGGAAATAGAGTGACATTTTTTAAATAGTGATTGGTATTTGACAAGTCAAAGTAGGTCTTGTTTCCAGAGGAGACCTGTCTGCTCCCTGTCTTTTATGTATAGAAATAAAACACAAACTATCATTAAAAAAAATGCAGCTTCTGCCAATTTTCATGTACTTGAAAGAAGCTGAATCAAAATAGAGGGGGAAAAAAACTGTCATGTTTTTTAATTCCCTGTTTTGTTTGTTTTCCTTTTTGCTTGTGAGAGCTATTGAACTCTTTCATGTCTGTTTCTAAAAAAAAATAAAATTGTGATGCTGCTCAGATTACTCTGACAGCATGTTATCTCTGGCCAATCTCTGCATTGGACTGAACTCCAGGCATCAGAGAGGCTGCCCAGCGTGGGGCTGATTGAACAGCTCCAAGAATGATGGAGTGATTCCCACCATATATTATGAAACAGATCAAGCTTGCCACAAACAAATAATTCCTGATACTAGAAACCTTATCTTCTCAAATCATCACCTGTAGCTCAAGAAAGCTACAGATCTTTTCCTGCTCCTGTGGTTTCATAACAGTGGTAAATAACAGAGATGGATATTCCTTCCATCAAGATTTTTTTTGAACTGGAACAAGTTCAAGAATAAACTCTTGAAATTGAAATTGTTTTTCATTTTCCTGTTATTTCAGGAGAGCAAGTAACGCCTTGAGATGGAAATGTCTCCCCATCTGTACCATTCCCCAGCTCATGCTGGGATGCTAATGAACCTTTGGATGAAAGGTGTCCCTGCCCATGGCAGGGGAGCTGGAACTAGCTGGAACTCAAAGCATTCTGATTCTGTGATAATGCACACTCATTTTCCTTCTAGATTTCTTGATATGCTCCTGTAGAAGTTCTTACTCTAATATTTTAGTCTAAACTGTCCTCCAAGGTCTTAGATTTTTCCTCCCTCATTCTGTGTACACCTTTCAGACTGATATTGCAGCCTCTGCTACCAGGTTCACCTCCATGTGTCTAAAATTAGCCCATGAGGTAATTTTGCTTGTGAAGCTGGATGCTGCTGGCAGAACAGGAGCTCCCCCTTACTGCAATGCTGTTGGGGTGAAAGCTGTCTTGCTGGTCTTCAGCCTCTGACAGTGGCTAAGCTGTCACTCTGAACTTCCTTCAGAGGGGGTGCCCTTTTTTTGTCCTTCTGCTGGATGCCGTGCTCTAAAAGTGCCACTTTCTTTCTATAACTATGGAGGGAGCCTCTTTCCAGTACCAAGAAATCACTGCTCTGCTGCACATGGGGATCACCCACCACCAAGACACCTGGGGAAACCTACCTGCACACCCCAGCTCCATGTTTGATGCTGCTTTATCCTCATTTTCATGAGAATCCCACCCTCCCTAATTTGCTCCAAGTCTATCTGTCTCCCCTGGCTATTCTCCTGAGGAGGGTGAGGTCCTGCAGCATGCAAAGCCAAAGGAGGATGCTGCAAAGGAACCTTAATGAGGCCACACAAAGCAAGTTCCAGGCAGGAGAAGCAAACTACATACCAGAGCAAAAGCAGCCAGGCTGCCAGCCCACCCTGTCCTGCCATAGCTCTGGAATAAAGCTGGGTAAGCAGGTCCTCCTCACTTTCCCACCAGAAAAACCCAGTTGCCAGTGTAAGGCACCACTCCTTGTCTGGATAAAGCAGGTTGATAAGGTTTGATAATACTTTCTTTTACACAACCATTTCTCTTCAAAACATGTGTGACTTTCATCCAAATTTTTAAACCTGGATCAGCCACTTTTAAAACATCAGTGCTGATTTTTTTAGTATGTTTGCAATCAGCTCTGGTTTGCAATTATTTGTCAATATCACCATCATGATCCCAACCTCCTTGTCTGTAGTTCTTATTGCTACTTGGGCAATAGCAACCTAACCTGCTCCCAGCTGGTTTGCTGTCTTGTTCTGCCTAGGATCCATCCAGTTCCCACTGGAATTATGCAAAGCAGGTTAGACAGTCCCTCAGAAAATAGACTACTCTGGAGTTGGTAAGAATAGCTGCTGTTACTACTGCAGGAGCTCCTCTTCTGCAAGCATTTGGCAAGGACCTATCCACAGCCCAGCCTTGTGGGGTTTGACTCTACATTTTCATTTCTCCAGCGAGTCCCAGGTGGTTCTCAGTCCCCTTTTGTGGGTTCTTCACCTCACCTTACTCAAAGGTTTGAAACAACAGCAATCCAGGTATTTATGTCTGAGCATCCTTGATGTAAGCAGGATGCTCATGTAAGCTTCTGTTCTTCTCCCATTCTCCCTGAGGGACACACCACTGTCCATGGTGGTCTGGAGGCAATGGCCCAAGTGCTGGGCAGGGTTGGTGAAAAACTTCCTTCATTGGGGTTAACTCACAGTGCTCCTGGGTGATACAAGCACTGCACTGGGGAGTATGACAGCTGCAGGGGTCTGGGATTACACCCCCCCCCCCCCCCCACCCCAATCTATCTTTTTTATTCCATAATAATTCAGTCTGAATCAAAATCACTGCAAAGTGCAGACCAGCTCTGTCTCAGACAGCAGCCAGAACTGAGAAAAGCCATGCCAGGCAGTAATATAAGAGCTTTGCTATAAAAGACAAAGGTAAACAGAACACAATATGAAAGCACATCAGGCTCCATTACAATGGGCCATTCACTTAACAGTTGGACTCCATGATCCTTGTGGGTCCCTTCCAACTCAGAACATTCTGTGATGAACAAAATAATAAGGGTTCTAAATGGAGATTGGCCTTTTTTTCTAAGCTGCCTTTTTTCTGGCACTTCAAAGGCTCTGCCACTAGATGTAGCAAAAGCTCTCTTAAAAGTTGCCTCGGATGCTCTGCTGTATTTCTTTTTCAAAGGGGGGAATGGACTAAAGCTCAACAAGTAATATAAGGATGACCTTAAATCAGGAGCAAAAATGTCCAGAAGAAATAGCACTCCTAGCAAGCAGCATCATATAGGTCACAAAAGGTCTCTCCACTGGAAAACACAGATGTGAATGAGATTGGATTATCATGCTTGGAAAACTCTCTGCACACCAAATTCTGCTCAGCCTTCTTTGGAGCAATCCTAAGTGTTTTATTAAATGTGCAAATGGGAGTTAGCAAAGGGGCGTTCAACATCCACAGGGGTAGGTACCTGAAATGCCAGGGCAATCAGGAAGTGCAGGGTGAATTGCTCCTGTGTTTCTTTTTTTCTCTTCTTCTTTGAATTGCACTATACTTCAGAAGCAAGTATTTTAGATCCCAAAAATGCAAGAACCAAGTCCAATAAATAAAATAATGTGTTTGTTTCATTTACTTAGAGGCTTAAACTCTTAGAGCATGAACAGAATGGATTGGTGGGGGGATAAAAAACCCTAAATGTCAAAAGTATTTTTTCTTCTGCTAAAAAAAGATGTTTAAGCATTTGCAGTGTCAAAAATAAGATATCTGGAAAAATAAAGCATCATAAGTTAAGAGTACAATTAAGGAGACAGTTACATGAGGCTTTGCAATATCTGAATCCAGCACTTCACCAAGCAGTTTATGAGAGAATGAAGATAATTAAAAAATAATAATGAAAAAACAGTAAAAAAAAACCCCCAAACCAAACATTTTTGCATAGTTGTCAAAGGAAGATGGGAACTGAACAGAGCTTACCATGAAATTATAAACAAACCTAGGAGTTCAGGCAGTTCCAGAAATTGTCTGTTCCAGACAGGCCTGGTGCACAGTGGGTAGGTTTCCTTCAGTGCCATGGGAATGTGCACATCTGAGCTGGTCACCCAAAGGTGCTTTCACAGGCACATAGGTGGAGGCTGATTCATCCTCTCCCAGGACAAATATCCACACTGATCTGACAAACCACATGACAAAAATGGCCATATCTCCTCACTGAACCATAGAAAGAGCCTGTGCTGAGCAGTTCATCTGCAGGTTGGAAGAAGAAGAAGAAACAAAAGAAGATGATTTTGCTCTTTACCTGCACATGTTGACCTGGTTCTGCCCAAGGATTGGCCAGTTCACCTTCATTTTTTTCTTACGCTAGATTTACCCAAACGCAAACTATATCTGGAGCTTAAAAGAACTTGCCCTAATTTATGCACTCCAGTTTGGTGAGATTTTAATTGAAAGCAAATCATCTTAATTAAACCCATGACTCTGCAGTCCCTGCTCACCTTGCTCACCTGGTGCCATGCAGGTCACAGGGAGAGGACAAGCTGCTTCTCTCTCTGCTTGTAAAATGGGTGGTTTTAAAGGCAATCACACCAGAAAACATGAGGATAAAGTCTGACTCTTAGCCATGCTATCTATCCCATGGGGAGAGGGCATCACCTGAGCAGGGGACTGACAGTGTATGTCTCCAGCCCATCATGACTTGTTAACAGGTGGTAAAAAGCATGGCAAATAAGGACTTCAAAGTAAAAGCAAATTTGGCACCTAGATGTAATTTTTTCCCTAAACTCAGAAGTAGTGGAGTGTCTTGTTTCAGAGCACTGTAAGGTCTGGATCTGCAGACTGAGAAAGAACAGAGAAAAAAGCAATTTTTTCTCTCTTAACACAAGTAGTGCAGGTCCCTGCAGCACAGTGTGTAAAAGGTGTTCCAAACCCAGCTCTCAAGGTCTCCCAGCAGGCAGCTAGCCTGGATTCCATGGGGCTGGCCATCACCTACAAGAGCCAAGAAACGATCTTTGGGAAGCATGCAGACTTTGTTTCATGAGAGAGCAGACTAACCCAGGCTGGACATAATCAATAGGAAACAGATGGCCATGGTGCAGGAAAGCAGCTCCTGTACTGACAGAACATGGCACATCCGGCTCGTGCAAGCACCTTGAAGAGAACAGAGGCTACAAGATTTACAAGGGAGGTCAGAACAACCTGTGCCTGGGACATGTCTGCCACATTACACAGTCTCTCAAGGGGACCAAATGAACAAGTGTATGACAGGGATGATTTTCTTTGTGCCATTTTCACAACTGCTCTGATTTCTCACCCGTTTTAAGAAGACCTCTGCATAGGAAGCATGTCATGCCTTCCAAGTGTCACAATGTGAATTGGAAAGAAAGTTCACAAGGTGCTATAAGCTATTTATTTAATTACTTAGATGAAGGTTATTTAACTCCATATAGTAGAAAGCGCTCCATCTGCAGGATCTGCCATGGATTATACTGCTCATTATCTCACATAACCCTGGAAATTAATCCAAAATTTCCTTGCAGAAGCACAGCCCTTCAGAGAAGATCGATGACTATGCACCTGTACCTGTGAGGGAGAGGTCAGGCTTTAGACCCGGACCCTTTAAGTCTGGAAGTTGGAAAGGGGGCTCAGTGGTTTGAGAAAGGCACTGGGACTGGGATGTCTGGGGTGCAGGCACAGGATGCACCCTGGACCTTAAGGGAGAAATGTGATGCAGGACCACAACCCTTCCCTAGCAAGGCCTAGGTTGCCCTGTTGTTTATATGGTCAGGGTTTACAAACCTGCTGCAACACCAAACAGTGCCTTGTAGAGAAAGAGCTCTAATGTCCAGCCACACTATGGCTTATTCTTCCCATGTCAAATTCCTAATTAAAATTTGGGAATATTCATGTTTTCCTGCTTCCTACAGAGTAAATTAGATTATGTCTTCAATAGGAGAAAAAAGTAATTTTTTTGATGGCAGTAAGAACTGTGTAAATACAAAAGCAAAAACTACCCTTATATATGTCAAAGAATCCAGCAGGGCTCCTAGAAGCACACATGTAATAAAAAGTCTGATTTTGTCAGGGCTTTATTTACATACTAATGACACATCCCAATACTTGCCACAAATGCAAGACCTTCAAAACCTGTTAATCCATGCAAACAAATAGAAACAGAGCGACTTTGTACCTTATTAAAATGATGCCAACCCCTATGACTGTTCGACCCTCATTGAGCAAGGAGCCCTTGCAGTGAATAGGATATGGATGTTGCTAATAATATACCTCAGACTAGGATGTCTGTATGAATTGCAAATGGGTGGCATTTTTAGCAAAGAGTTTTAACCAACCAGGGGCAATTTCCCCTTATGTAACTAGCAGCGTCTCTGGTTCATTTTTCCTCCTCCAGCCAGTCAGTGCTCAGGCTAGTGAGGCTGTAAGGGAGGTTGCAGTGTGCAGATTTACTCCTGACCCAGCTGGCTGGAGCTATTTCATGTTGATTCTGCTCACAAACTCATCTCTGCCACATGTGAAGTACCAGGCAGCTTTCAGGCTCTCTGTTCTGCAAAAGAACATGCATGAGCTTAACACTTATTTATTGCTCTTGTTAAGGGTAATAACCTATAAAGGTCCTCCACCTTCCATCCTGTCCATTTATCAACAGTGATAATGGCCTATTAAAAATCTGGAGGGAGAAGAGAGAAAGTCAGAAAGTAAAATGGCCTCTGGGACAATAAAACAACACCAGTATCATCCCCAGAGTCCAGCAGCGATGCCCAGCACACAGAAGCACTGAAGGCGCTGAAGACTTAGATTTAACAGTATTGTTCTTGGTTAATTGCCTTGCACAAATCTCATATCTACCTCTGTCTCCTCTCTGTGGCTTCCTCCAAACTATTTTCTCTTTCTGCCCTTCTCCTTCTGTGGTTTCCCCCAGATATCCCTCTGCTTTTTCTTGCTCCACTTTGCTGTATTTTCCCCCTTCTCTTTGTCCCTACTCCCTTACCTTGCTATAGCCTTTCTCTGCTGCCCCACAGACTGTGCCCAGAGCAGGTCATTTTCTGTCCCAAAAGCTCACAGCTCAGACAAACCATCACTGGAACCATCACTTCATACATCTCATTAGACTGGCAAATGGAGACTCACTAGCCTGATGAGTGACCCACACTTTGACCACAGACCGTGACCAAAAGGTCATGCAACGTTGACATGAGTGGGGTAAAGCCAATCTGCAAAGCAGTTTTTCAAACTGTTAGCAATCATGCAAGTTTGGTAACAAATATTTTTACAAACATGCAAGTCATAGTTCTTAGCAGTCATGAAAATATTTGCACTTTCTTGGACTAGCAGAGGCTGGTGTGTGAAATCCTGCAGATGAGAGGTGGCCACTGGCATATCTGACAGGTGGTCATGGCACAGCTTCCTAACCAGGCACTACACTTAAAACCTCTGATGCTGCTGGGGCGTGAGTAGAGGTCTGTGGTTACGTGGTCCTGCAAAATGGGGTGAGGTGAGGAGATGCTGGTGTTGATCCTGCTCAAATTAGTTGAGGTGCCAGGAGCAGAAATGTTGCATTAACACCATGCTCTGATACTTCCTGCCTGAAGCAAACATGACCAGAGGCAAGATATTTGCTTCATCACTGCTCTCTCAAGCTATTTCCTCAGACCAACAGTCAGAGCCCACAAGAATGTTAATCTTCAGGACACACAATCTGTTCTGATTGCTACCAACAATTTGTATCCTGAAGGCCTTTAAGCCCTGCCTATGATATCATTCACTAATATAACCCTGCTCCAGCAGTCCCTCTGCATCCAAGACACTGCCATTAATTTAGGAAACTACTATTGAAAAATATCAGAGCAGTCAAACCGAGAGAAAAATGTCCATCCAGCTGGTACACAGGGGATAATGAAGTTTCTCCCCAAGGTTGCCCATCACAATCATGTTAGAAGAGCTACATTTTGTTCAGGTAAAATGTCATATGAACAGCTTGATGGAATCCCACCAAACATAAATAACTTCTCCTAAATGAAGTACAGATGAGCAGTTCTTAATGTAAAAATGCAGAAAATAAGGAAAAAGGTGGGGTTTTAAATATTTTTTTTCCTTTTTAATATAAAGATGGATATTCTCTACCAGACTTTCCAGATTAATGGGGGTAGGGGGCAGGGGAGGGACGGGACAGGATGGAGGCACAAAACAGCACCTTTGATTCATGTGTAGGATATATAGCAGCTATGAATCCTATTTTGTTTTCTCACATACCTATTTACTTCTCCTTTAAACCACAGCACCTAAAGGCAAATACAGGCAGTTCTTCCTATAATGTTAAACAATGATGACAAACCATTGTCTAGAGACACAGGTAATCAATTTAAAAGTTAGTTTTTTAAAACCCACTGAGACCATCCAGTCTTTCCCATCCAGATGGAGGGTTTCATCCCCTACAACAATGATCTAATGTTACATTTGTCAATATTGACTTTCTGTGCCAATGCAGCAGGGATGTGTGATCTTAATCTTAGGGGTGACATTTTATCAGTCAGGAAACTATGCAGTGAAATACTTTATCCATAACAACTTCATATTCTTAAGAATAAAGAGAAATGTATTCACTGCCCCACAGAAATCATGTTCATCATGAGCTGAAGGGAAGCAGTCCGTGCTGGAATTGTATTCCCTTTCATTGGCTTTAGGAATTCATTGGTGGAACCAGATTAGGCTTAGGCAATGGACTTTTAGACTCTGAGTTGGGTGAGGTGATCTCCCCTGCAAATGTTTGCTCCTCATAGGTGACTATTCCTAGCAGTGTGCTTTGTTACAGCCTTGGTGACCACAGGAGCAGGTCAGGCTAAGTGCCCAGGTTCAGTAGGAAACCATATCCTGTTGTGCTTGTTCTTGTAGGCTCCCCATAAAATATGACTGCTGGAGATTTCTCCAGTGGTGTAAATCAGGATGGGGCATTCCAACAAATTCAAACTATGATGGTCATGTACCTCCTTAGATTAATCTCACTTTTATTTAGCTGTATGCAGCATACATCTCTCTATCTCAGATAGGCTCACCAAGCTCCCTACAAAGAAATGAAGAGAAAGTGTGAAATCTTGTTTTTATGGGACTGATCTTCCCCCAAGCCAGACATCTGAGAATGCTGAGGCAAGTTTTCTACTTCTCCCTGCTGACTACAAAGAAGCCTAAAGCTAAACTGAGGATATCTGCATTTGGAAGGATATAAACTATATAATATGCATATGCAAAGTGCGTGTTATACTCAAGAAATTCATAACGATTTCCCTTAGTGAATAGTTCTTGATAAAACATATGAAAGCAGAAGTTGTATCAAATCTGACCTTAAATTCTAGGCCTCTGGCTCATTTTACTTTAAAATGTATTTCTTGGTTTATTCATGGAAAAATAATGGCAGAGCAAGTGATCTTAGCAAGTGATCACTGATTAACATCTGAGACTAATTGCAAACAATCACAACATGATATTATATTTTCATGTCTTCAGTTGGAGAATTAGTCCCTTGATTATTGCTGGTATGTTACTGTACTGCCTGATTTAACAGACAAGCCACTGTTTTCTTTTGAGATCATTATAACATATATTCCTGTACTGTTCCCACACCCTGCAAGGCAAGATCCTTTTTTTTTGCAGCCTATTACAAGTCCAGAAGGTTGAAGGTTGCAGTTGATGATTTTCTAGGTATCTTCCACCTTAAAAATTCAATAATACTAAATAAAAACTGGCATAAGAAAGCTCTCTCTCCTGAAGGAAAGTGGAAAATCTTGAACCTACCTTCTGTCAACAAGGCATTAGTCACAATTACTGAATATTACAGATTGTATAATAGCGGCATGTCATACCTGGGAAATATTTCCTTGTCTATCTATCCCACATGATAATTCACCTAAAGCAATAGCTGCAGCTACAGAAAGGTTTAAAAAGCAAAATGAACCTGAAGCATCAGCTTGAGGCAGGGGCTGGACTGATGGTGGCAGGTTCTGCCTGGCTGCTCCAGGTTATACCACTGCAGGAGGTTTAGCCTTGGGGTCAAGCCGCAGAACAGGAGACCTTTGGACCTGTGCTGAAGATGGCTAGGAAAAAGTGGGCAAGGTTGGATTATTTCAGTGTCTGTCCTGAGGGCAATGGACTTGTCATCATGTAGGGCAGGCAGTATTACTGCTGCACTGGTCTTGGGAATTGCCCCTGAGGGTGCCCAGCAGCAGCAGCAGCAGCAGCAGAGAGCAGATCTGCACATGGCACAGTCTCCCAGAAGGCTGGTGCCAGTCTTTGAAGAGATGCAGAACATGCTTTCACCTCAGCTCCAGCTGGAGCTGCACCATCTCAAAACCACGTCAGCAGCATGTTTAACCAAGATTTATTTCTTAAACTAGGGGAGAAAGTGCTGGGCATGACTGTGCTGTTTCTAAAATGGGAGATTAGAAATGTTTTCAGTCTGCCAGGTCTTAGCACACTGAAGCGGTCCAGCTGGAGAAAGATTGTCGTTCTCAGACGTCCCAGCTAGCTATCCAGCACCGCTAGCAGTATGGGGGCACTATCCCGGTCTCCGTGGTTTGGGACAGCACCTGAGGCAAACCCTCTGTGCTGTGACAGCAGCGCGACCTTGTGGTAGGACATGGCTTGGCTTATGGCTACAGTCAGCAAAAATAAGAGAGCGCTCTCCAGCTGTGGTGAATCCACATTTATTGGGTCCCAGGGGAAACCAACAACCAAAGAGAGCGAGGGAGGAGTTTGAACAGCTTATAAGGAGGGAGGGACACAGGAGGAGTCAGTCCTTGCACGAATAGGGTTCAGAGGGGAGTGGGATACAAAAGATTGACTTAGGGAGAACATCAATGGGGATAACTTGAGGGTGGGGCCCCGGCCCCTGAGCCAATCACTCGACGCTCTAGCTGGAAGTTTCTAGAGAGTTCTAGAGAGAAGGGTGGGAGCGCCAAGTGATGGACAGGGCACCAGGAGGGATTTGAGAAAGGGTACATTAATCTCCAAGGCAACTGGGGAGGAGTTGGGATAACTGGCAGCGACAAGGAGGGAAGGGAGAACCAGGGCAGAACCATTGCATGATAGAGGGAACAGAACAGCCCAACTTATACAGACATAACACAAGAGCACACCCTTCATTATAATCTGGCCCCTACCTGGGCAATTCAATCCACCACTCCCACCATGGTTTCCATAGAAGGGTGGGGCACAGAGGCAGGCCAGAGCTGTGGAGCACTTTTTTACCCTAGAAACAGACAGAGGATTTGAGGAGTAGGAAAGTATTCCCAGAACTGTGCAGAGCCAGGGACCTTTCAGTGCCACACCAGATGAAGCATCTTTGCCTCTTGCACTGCTGAAGCAATGTCAAAAACATTGCTCAGTAGATGTGACTTCTTTTGCAGACAGGTGCATCTGCATCTCTGAAGGATGGGAAGTGAAGAACACAGAGATTGTGACTTCAAAGAGAAAAGCCCAATAAGCCTTTTCAGGCACACATCCCTCCTCAGTACACCAAAACATGACTTTTTTTTTTTTTTGTTTGGCTGGTGTTTTCCCACCCTTTTTTCATTAAAATTGTTCTGCTTTACAGGATACATGTCCTTGGTCAGTTATGCCACATGTCTGCTGCTGAATGCATTAGGAGGCTCACTGTGTTTGCTCATGCCTCCAGCAAGGATAAAGAGCTAAAAAAATTCTATATTCCACTCAGGCTCTGACATCTGTGGACAGTATATGTTCCACAGAAACAGGACATAAGCTATTTTTAGATTATATATCAGATGTCCATAGTCTACTATTAAAGCCCCCTCTATTATTAATTTATTAGGTGCTATTAGTACACAGTGACACATTTTCATTATTAAGCACCACTAGAAGTAAGGACTTGCACTAATTATCATTGTAATCTGTGCAGGCTTTCCAGGTGTATTGGACTTTTCAGCTTTTCCCCACACAGCAGAACCCAAAAAGCCAATTGTCCCTTGGATACCTGTTCTGTCACCTACAGCTTTCCAGACTGATAAACTTGGCTCTCCCTCAGTGCACCTATCCTCAATGCACTCATCACAACATTCTCAGTTCCACATAAAAGTTAACAGCCCAAAGCACATGCAGAAGGACTGAGAGGAGCAGAATATTCCTGGCACAACCCTAGACCTAAAAGATATTTAGGGAAAGCTCAACGTCACTTCACTGATGGCAGAGCCCTCACACAAGAAACCAGGGACATCTGCTCCTCTGCAGAACACCAGGTCCACCACCTCTTTCTTTGCCTGGGGCTCAGCAGATGTGACAATATTGTGAAAGAGCTCCTACTATATCAGCTCAATAACAGATTAATTGCTTGCTTCTATGTCAAGGCTAAAGAGAAACCGCTTAAACAAGGCTTTGGGCAACTCAGGGCTACATCTATATTTACATTAAGAAATGCAAAAGGCTGTGGACATAGCACTGCAAAGGAAAGGAAACAGCACATCCAAACAGCGGCCCCAGGCACAAGGCAGAGCACAAACACTCTCAAAAGGTCAGAAGCCACTGGCAATGTTTGCAGGGGCTCAGATTCAAAATCCAAAGCTTTCAGGAGCTGTTGGTTTGGTTTTTTTGTTGGTTTGGTTTTTGGTTTTTCTGTTTTTGGGGTTTTTTTAACCAATCAATTCTTCAGCAATTTTTAGGAGAAGTCAGTGACCTGCCTTAGGCAGTGCACAGCATCTGGTGTTTCAGAAGCAGCCAGGGGCCAGTGCCCCATAGCTCTGCACCTCATACTGCCAGTAGCCCTGGGGATGGACAATAGTGCTGGATGGGAGCTGCTTTCAGCACCCCAGCAAAGAGATCCAGAGTGCCTGAGCCCCATCCACTTATTTCACAACCTCTTTCTCTGAAGAGCCACATCCAGTGCAGCACCTTGTTTAGACTTCTGTTTATTTCATAGATGCTCTTTCCTGGCAATTACTCCTCCTTCCCATGCATCTCTGCAGAAAACTTTCTGCTCCTGCTAGGGCACCTCCTGGCTGTCCTGGGAGATAGCAGCATGCTTCTAATGAGCTTGATGCATAATTTCCCATCAGATTTATCCAGGAGTGGATCAGCCAATGTTTTAAAAGGAGAGTGTTTTAATGTCAATGTTTCAAAATGCAGACTCTGATCTGGAGATAATAGAGGCAACAAACCTGTAGCAGACATCAGCAGTGAAGGTTGGAAAGCCTCAGTCGCATCTAGCTCCAGAGAGCAAACATTTTTGTCACAAAATTAGCTTGTTACCTTTTTTTTAAATCCATCAATGCTCTGATTTCTCAGGTGACTCTGAGCAAGGCAGTGCACTAGAATTACTGCTAGAATGGAAGAGATATTGCTCGCCCTTTGCTGCCCCTTTTACACCAAGAGCCCTGTGGGTATGGTGAGGTGCCACAGCAGCTGCCATGGGGATATTCCACATCTCAAATTGCTCCTTTAAGCATTCATGTAGCACAGTTTTCACAAAATCATTATTTACCAACTAGAACCACAAGCAGTTCATTTTCCATGCATTAGTGTCACTGCAAGACAGTGATTTACTGCCTCAGCAAGGAGATGCTCTCTCTGGGGGAGAAGCTCATTTAACCCTCCCCCAAGCCCTGCCAGATGCCTCTCGTCAGCATGGGGAAGAGAGTGGTGGTCTGCAGCATCCTCACACCTGGGGGCTGCGCAGTGCCAGCCTGTGCTGTGCTGTGTTGCAGCACAGGGAGTGCCAGCCCAGGGCACCCTGAGAGCTCAGCTTCCTGCACGTGAGCTGAATCTAAGGCAGATACAGAGGAGCTTTGAAACACTGCCTGCTTTTAAAAGGATAATTTCGACAAAAGGGTCTCACCACTCTTGTGCACAAGCTGGGTGACATTCCTGTACCTTCAGCACATGGCACACTCATTCTGACCACTGCTTGGGTCACCAGACTGATGGTCCTTGATCCGAGGAATATTCAAGTGATATATCCTTCATCATGCTTTCCTGGATGAATTCAGCTTTTTGAGAGTGCAGAGATCAGGGCAAGAGCTGGGACAGTGCCCTCACTCTCCCAGAAAGTCTCTGTGGTCTTGCTGATTAGGTAGCAGACATGCTTGACTTTATTTTTTTCCATAGAGTTTTCATGTATAATTTAGATTATTGGTATTTGGTTGCTTTTCCTTTTGAGGTATGTTGGTCCTATAGCTGCCAGGTGCCTTCTGAGAGGGAGTGAGAGGAGTTTGGGTTTGGATAAGAATGGAAGGCATCAACTGTGAAAGTCTCGCCAGGTAGCAGATTCCCCTGCCCTAACTTTCATTTTCTTTTTATTTTTTGCACAAACAGGGGAAGAACATTACTTTTGTGGGTGCAGGGTGAGGGATACATCAGCCTCTCACTTCTTTTCCTGTCAAACAGAGGAAAGAGCCACGTTTTCTAAGGTGAAGAACATGGAAATGTTCTTAGTCTTCCTCTGAAAGGATCTAGGACAAGAAATGAATCTGAGACCTACTGAGAAACAATCTCCATCTGTTTTATCAAATTTAATGACTCATTCTTATAAGCCAGTAGTGAAATAATGCCTTTTCTTTTTCACAAGGCAGATTCTAAAGATACCCAAAGCCAAGCCTGAAAATATCAGCAACCTAGAATACGAAATGGAGACAATTGGCAGCCCTGCATATAGCTAGCTGGCAACACATCCAAGATGTTTGCCTTCTAATAATAGAAAGCTGTAAGAGGCATATGGAGAAATTGAGCTCTAAGGTTTTTATTTCCTATGTATAAATACACTGAAGTCACAGATGTCTCTGCAGTCTCAATCTGCCAGGACCAAATGCAAGGTACAGACCCCAAAGACACCAAGAAATGTGGAATAGCAAGCTCCCTGTATTGAAGAGTTTGCTCCCTTTCTGATAGATGGATGTTTAAAAAGCTCTACCAACCAATCCTAAACAAACTGCCTGATCTATTAAAAAGCCACATTTTCTACACATTCTGTTTTCCCATTAAGCCAGGGTGTTGGTGCCTGCACTACTAATGGAAGACATGTCTTGCCAGGAGCCTGTCTGATTACCTCCCAGAGTCATGAGACACTGCTCTACTAGCAGCCTTTAAAAAAGATACAAAACATTGTGAAAACAGCTGTTGTGTAGGTAAAATCTGGTTTTTACATGTGCCTGGTGATACTTAGAATAGATCTTTGCCATGCTAACAGAAGCTTTTGAGTTCTAAAGAATGAAAATATAATTTTCTTTCATATCTCTTAACAGAAATTGTTAAAATTCATGGCATTTACAGTCTCCAGCACTGCAAGCTACACTTTTACACACCAGACAAGCTGGTAACCTGTGAGTCTTATGGGATAATGCCTGTGATTGATACTCATAAAATCTGCAGGGGAAGTCTGTAGGTCCCAGGAGAGCCACAGACTGTCTATAGCTTTTACAAGTTCTACTATAGCAGGAGGCCAAATTTGCAATTGCCAGGAGAGAAATATTTATGGGTCATGAACCTTCAGGCTGAGCCAGGAGAGCCTTCAGCTATTGTCAGGAGCATATATAAATCCTGCTTTTATGTTACTCAGTTGTCCAGACATGGGCAAATTGGATTCATGCCAGTACTGCCAATATCTGCTGAACTGCTTGTAATTTTTTTTTTTGTCATTTCTTTATGATGTATCGGGTAGAGTATGACAGATTTATTAATAAAGTCATATGGGAGGCAAAATGCTTTGCTCACTTTTACTAGGATCATCAAAGTCTTGTAAAATCTGGAAAGCTCCATGAACAAGTGAGAAAAAGAAGGGACCAGGAAAGTGAAAAGTAGTCAGGCTAAGTGTATTTCTTACCAAACTAATTTATTTTTTAACTTCTTTGAAATTTGTACTTGCAGAGTGAAGAGAAGGTGGGCTCTCTCTTTTCTCCTAAGTATTTAGGATTGCATCTTTCCCATTGCTGGGAAGGTAAGATGACACCCAATATTCATTAGTTCACCATTCATTAGTTCCTTGCAATAAACAAAGAAACAGAAATCTTTGATATTCGCCATAATTTCAAGAACACTAATTAAATAATTAAAAAGTGCTTTCTAAAATAAGTCACAAAAACAGGCTTCCTACATAAGATTTTTAAAACACCTTGTTCCTCCTGTAAATCTTTCAGTAATTTATGAAGCCTTTTGAGATCATTTGTATTATATTGCAATAAAAATGGAAGCTATTATGACAGCAGGTGTCATTTCGTGCAAAGGAACATGTATAATCAGCCATGAAACACTTTTCTACTGGAAGAAGTCAGTCCACAATTAAAGAGAGGGCTAATCTCATCCTGATTGTATTTATAAGCAAGAACCATCATGACAAGTAATGGCACAATTCAAATAAATTTCCAGATGTCCTTGAACAGATCTCCTTCAAATTGTAAGAATATATTTATTAATAACTGAATCTTACAGCAGCAAATTAACTGTCAGAAAATCTTGGCTATTTTTTCTAGTGATATCTTTCTCTAATAAAAGATATCACCTCTTGCTCCAAACTTCTGCAATTTTGACACCACTCCTAGAACCCATACTACTTTTTTTTTTTTTTTTTAGGGACCAGCAAACATAATGCAAACCTTCTCCAGTTGTTTTTTGTGGAATTTTTTTGATGTTTTTCTCAGGCACTGTAATTTGGCATTCAGCATCTGCTGTGTCTGATAAAGCACCAGGATAAAATTCAAGTCTGCCTTGTCCACAGCACCAGCCTGACATGTATAAAACATTATGTTCCCTCCAGCAGCAACCTCTGCAGATCATTCCTTACCCCAGTGCCTGGGTCTTCTGCAAAACCATCTGTTAGTCTTGCAGAAAGATGGAGATCCTGACACTGCTGCATGAGGGATTGGAGCCTGGATGCAATTAAGTGCCATTGCCACAGCGTCCCTGTGCTTCAGCTGTTCCCACTGACAGAAAATATTAAAGAAACATGAAAAAGCATGTTTCATGTTTCACCTCATAGGGAACCAAGCAAATACCAAGGAGACACAAGAGGAAGTTACTCCATTCAATATGCACAGGCAGGGGAATTCTGCTGCCTCTTTGGTCTGCAGGTAGCCTGTGGGTCAGACAACATCAGCACAGTGAGATGGAAAGGATAGCAAGGGGCTCCCAGCAGTTTTCCTTTCCTGGTGAGGAGCCCCTCTCTGTTCTCCACCACAGAATACAACTGAGTTGAAGGGGACCCATAAGGAAGGGAGGCAGGTCATGAGAGGGGTGATGGAGAGATGGCACTAACATGAAATCTGTGTCTCCTGAAGGAGTCTAATACACTTTTTTCTATGCCTTTAGTGATCCACGTATAACACATTTTCAATTCTATCTAATCTGCCAACAGAGTTAGCATGATGGAATAAGAAACTCCTGTTGTTGTTGTTGTTATTTATTTTGAAGAGAGTATTTATGCCAAACATCAGAACCCTCCCATCCTTGTCCAAGGAAGTGTTTTAAGAATCATCTCCTCTTCCTGCCACCATTTGCCTTATCCCTCCATGATGGGGCTTTCCCATGTGCTCCCTCTCCTTGCCCTCAGCAGCTCAGGCAGGAGATGCTCTGGCTGCTTCCCTCCCTTTCCAGGAGCTGCTTTTCACAATGTCCATTGCAGCTCTCTGAGCAGACCTCTTGTGCAGGAAGAGAGGTCCCCTGGCAAGAGTCAGCACTGAGTCTTACTTGCGTTGAATCCACCTGAAAAATCCCTCACGCTTCGTCTAACAAGAACAGGGTTGCTTTAAGCATTTCAGAAAGCCCTCTCTGTGTAGGCATAATGTTATAAGCAAGCATGAGAGTGGGGACTGTTCCAATCCAGCTTGTTCAGCTGCTGCTGATGGGGCTGACTCCTCACACACAAACCCTCTTGGTTGTGCCCCTCCATCATGTGGGACAGCACAGAGGGAGGCAGCATAGCATGAACCATGGGGACAGCATCCAGACAGCCTCAAATTACATTGAAAACTGGCAGTCCTGAAAAGACACACATAAGCAACCCATCCCTCTCTCCTGCCAAGGTCCTTTTAAATATATAAGTATAGTTGTATATGTGTGTAATTTTTTGTGGTAGGAAAATAAAGTGTTTTCAGATTCCACACCCTCTCCTGTGGAAACTATTTCTTTTGCCTTCTCTTTTTCAGTGCTAGTAGCAAGAAAATACAGCCCACCTCATGAGCAACAGCTGAACAAGGCAGGTCTTCTTTGCTTCAGACCTGCCACTCACACATAATTCAAGCTGCAAGTTTCCAATCCAGGAATATAAAAACGCTGTTTCCACCCACCATATCCACCTGCTGTGCAGAAAATCACATGCAAAAAATTCACTTTAGATCTCTTAAGTATGTGGCCAACACCCAAGCTGTGAAAATAATCTTATTTTTCCTTATTCCAGATTGCCCCAACAGAAAAAAACTCCAAACATGGGTCTGTATCAGTAATCATGAGTATTGGCAGAGACAAAAGCCAAAGGTGAGAAGTGAGAAGTCTCTTGCCTGAAACAGGCACAGGCAACACAGTGGGCAGGAGCCAAGGAAATCCCTGGTGGAGATCTGGGGGATGTGATCCTATAGCAGAGCCAACTTGGCATTGAAAACTAATATGCACTGAGTGCATCAGAAACAACCAGGAAAGATGGAGAAGCATCCAGGACTGACAATGTGCCAAGGAGTGATTCGCAGAATGCCACTAATCTGGGACAGAGGTGTCAGGGACCAGAGGAATGGAGGTGGCAGAGGCTCTGCAGCCCTGGGAGGAGGTGGCTGCAGTCACATGCCACACCAGGATATCATAAACCATTTATGACATGGAATTCTCTGTATAGTGACTCCTCAAGGCTTATTATTGAGGCAGATGCTAGACCAATATTAGAAGGAGAAGCTGAGAAGCTCAGCCTCTGCAGTATTCCTTGAGAAGGTACAAACCCGTAGTATATGTGAAACCAACACGACATTAAAGGTAAATCCTAATGTTGTTACAAAGAATTCTCCATAAATAATCCCAAATTAGAACCCTGGTGTGAAGTTGAAGGTCAGGTGCTTCTCAGATAGAGCTGGTGAATACATCTTAGATGACAGCAATCAGTGCTGGGGGGGAGTTTGTGCTTCAGCTTCCTGCCAAATTTGCAGGATAGCTGCTGAGTGAACATGGTCACTGGCTTTTCCAGTGACTAGTATAAGTAATGTGACCAAAATATGGGCTTTCTAGAGTCACATCTCATAACATGCCAAGAAAACCACATGCAGTAGAAAAGACAGTACTAGAAACTTCCTTAACGGAAAATCCCCTATTTCCCAGTGATTTAAACTAGATATCTGTGCAGGTACCTCTTGGTATTTTCTGTAAAGTATATTTTTTTCACTAATGTGACACATAAATTGAAAAGCACAGGGACTGTCAACTCACTCTGCTCCTTTTTCCCCAGCTAGGCCTTTCTGGGCTATTGCTCAACAGCGTAGTAATGAATGCAGTAAATCTGTTTAACTTGACAGGTAAGGTATAAATGAAAAAGTGCCACCCCCTCCAAACACACACATGACAATTTTCTAAACTGAGGAATCATTTAGATTGATAGGGCTTGTGGAGGTCCTCTGATCCACCTCCTACTCAAGCATGGACTCAAATACTTCATCAGTTTTCTGACTTTGCATCCTGAGAGGAGAGAGAACTCTCTCATAAAACAAACCCTAGAGGGGTGAGGTTTAAAACATCTGTCAGTCCTCAGCAGTTCCCCTATTGTCTGACTTAGGCAGAGTCAATGCTTCCTAGGTCAGGCATTCCCTGAAAGTTTAGAGGGTGGATGTTTCCTAAACTATTCAGAAAAGGGGCTGAAATTTCCCAGTGGTCTTTGATGTAGTACATGGTGAAGGATAATAAAATGGAAGATGCAAATTGATGTAGGTAAGCAGAAAGTAATGCACATGGCAGGAAAGTGCTTCTGTTTCAGACAGAGAGAAAAACTCTGAACTAGCTGTTCAGGAAAGGTCTTGGGCCAAGATAGTTTTTGAAAATGACAGCTCAGTGCTCAGGAGAGGTCAAATGGGAAATGCAGCTGAGAAAGGCACAGCAAGGGACATTGTGCTGGCTGTCAGCATACCCTGCATGGTACAGCTCTCTTCATTTCAGAAATGAATGGGAACTGAGAAAGAGACAAAAATAAGGGAGAAGGATGGCCAAAGGCTTCTGTGCGAAGAGAAACTGAGCAGACCAGGACCCTTCAGTTGGAAGAAGGTATTGCTGAGAAAGCAGATAAGAGAGCTCCTCAAAATCATGAAAGGTGTGAGGACTTAGACGGGAAATTATGTTCACTGCCTCACTGATACAGAAATTACAAAACACCAAGTAAGTTTACTAGGTGGCAGATGCAAAACAATGAGGGGAGGTTCCTTCATGCAGTGCATGGTAAGCTGTGAAGGTACTTGCTGCAGGACACTGCAGGTGATGCCTTAAGTTTTAGCTTTTATATTTTTCAGATTCTGTGCTGCTTTACTGTGTAGTTCTGAGCTTCATATTAAGCGTTGCTAAGCTCTCTTGACAAAGTAGACAAAACAATTCCTCTTCTAGCTTGGGACCAAGGACAACTGATCCAAATCTCAGGCCCAAGAGCATAAATAATGGTGGACTGAAGAGAGAAAAACAAGAAGAATGGGATTTAATCATCTGAAACTGTAACTGGACAATTAACTCCAATATACAAATGGACCAAAACTTATAAAAGTGAGACCTCGTGACTGGTTTGTCCATTTTTGTGACCATTTTGGATTTCATCTTTGGTGTAGCCCTGGCTGGGCTCTTGTACTCACTAAGTTGTATCCACTGAGGCCTTTTAATAAATATCTACTTTATTCTTTAACTCTTTCTAGCCTCTGTTCTAGGTCAGCCTTCTCGAGGCATCACAGGCAGTGAGATTTTTCACAGCTCCAAGGAAGATCAAAGCCAAAGAGACATTTCTTCAAGGATTAGTAAATACAAAGGCATCACTCCTGGCTCAAGAAGTCAGTGCAGGTCTGACTCCTGCTATCCACATCACCACACCTCTGGTTTGGCCTGTGAATGCTACAATTACATAATCTTGGCTGTAATGTTGACATCTCTTGTCTCCTTTGGAACCTAGAGCCCCAGAGCTCTAGGTTCCAAAGGAGATAAGAGATGTCAGAGAAGATGACTTGCAGCATCTTGTTCCACACTATCAGCCCTCTGACGGATAAGCAAAGCTTCAGGCTGGCACAAAACTAGTGGGTGCAAATTAACCCATTCCAGACTTCTGAAGAAGCAGAGTGCTTCAGGGGAGCACCTGACACTATGATGACCTATTTTTAGTCTGAGCTACGATCACTCAAGCAGTATTTACTGTATCCTTGAATCACAGACTCAGCTGTGCTGGTCAAACAAGATCTGTGAAGTCACCTGGCTGAACAAAACGTGTCAAGTCAAAATTTCTTTCTGTCAAAAGAAACAAACAGTTTTCTTAAAAAACATCTTTTCATGTATCTTTCCAAGCCATAGAAGCCAAAACCAAGGCAACTAGACCACCCTGGAGAGATTAAATTCCTCCAGGTGCAGGAGGCCCCTAACTGCCCTGCTGCCAAGGGATGTGTGATGAGGAACAGCCCCCTCCTTGTATTACAACTCCTTACTCTTTTCTGGTCTGCACTGCTGTATTTTCCACACTGCTTTCTAGATCCTTAATGCCCAAGAACACATCTGCTGGTTTTGTTATTCAAAACCAGATCCGGGAAAAAAGCAAAAACCTCTTTTATTGAACTGCCTGCTATTTGATAGAGAAACGTAACACCCAGAGATGAGGTACTGGCTCAATTGTCTCTCAGGAAATGTGTGCTCTTGCTGCCAGACTGAGTGTGCATTTGATGGTGCATAGTACATTTGTACAGCTTTCTCAACATCTGGAGTCTGATTTTTTGCAGGTCCTCCAGCTTGCCCTCCACGTGTGGTACAGATGCCCCCCAAATTCCTGCTCCCTACAGCCTGCGAACACCAGAAAATGCAGTCTGACATGGTTTAAATTTTCATCTCTGTGGTTTGGTTTTCTTAATTATGTAATGGATGGGTTTAAGAGCCCTGGTGCTGTGAATATGAAGCAAACCTTTGAGGCAGCCCCCACAGTTCGTGGCATAGCTGCTGTAACACCGTGTCAATCACTCCAGCTCTGAGCACAGAAGGCTGCAGTGGCACTGTTAGATTTCAAATAAAGATCATTCATAGGGGAACTGGGTAATTTCTCTGCATGGAGCTGTCTATTTCAGATGCCTGGAAGAGAAAATGGGACTAAATATCGTTCATTATGTTTAACTCATCTGATTTTTAAAAGAGGACATTTGCTTCAAAATGGCTTTGAAGCTCTCCCCTCTGGAGCTCTGGGTATTTCAGTCACTTGAGGCTGGGAGGGAAGGGTGCACCATTTGCTTTCCTGTCTTCAATTTCAATTTCATTGCTAAATGGTGAAATGCAATTAAAAATGTCTCCATGTGAAGACACTGCCATAGCTGTGAACATCCCTGTGTCACACACAGGTTCAGGACAAATGAGCACAGACCATCTTGCATCATCCAGGCAAGCTCTGTAGAAGTTCTTTGCTGAGCCAAGAAGATGCCTTATCTGCAAAGGCTGGATTTTCCCCTAAGAATCTGTCTCCCGGCATAACATTAAGTATTCAGGATTTTTCTGAAAGGTTTGGTTTACTATATATGCTGCATTTGTAATGACCTCCCTGGGAATTGTGTCTGATATCAGAAAGATATCTCAAATACCTGGCTGTGCAATAATTTTGCAATAATGCAATTAATTGCACCTTCCAAGGCAGGGAACCTAAGTGGCTATTGAATACTTTCATTTTTATTAAATCAGTAAAGTTAATTGCCTGTCCATAACAAATGAAAAAGAAATTCATACTTTGGAAGATGGCCACAGGCCTCCAGTTGATATTAATTGAATGTGTTTTTACACATTTCAGAGTAAAATTTTATTTCAGTACTTTATTGAGTATTCGAGGAATTCCTTGACAACATACCACAGGGAAATTGGGTTAATCACATGTTCCTATAAAAGGCACAGGAAGGCCATGTTTGGAGTCAGAAAGGTGCACATCACTATCCCATGGCAAAGGCACTATTTACTTCTTGGGTTTATAAAAATAATATAGAAAAATAAACATTAAATGTTTATTTAATTAGTAAGTAAAAATTACTATTATAACTTTTATAACCCAGCTATGTGTAGAGAAAAATAGATACCAGTTTTTAATTCTCTAGCATTCCTCAGAGTACTGAGACGTTTTGCAGGGAAAAAACCCAAAATCCTGCTCAGCTGAGTATGAACTAGAAGGTCAGGTCAAATTTAAGTGTTACAAGGTAGTGAATCTCCTGTCACTTTCACTCGTTAAAAAAATGTTATCTCTGATTTTGGGTGGTTGCAGGAGAACAGCCTTACACTCAGAAAATGAACTTGTCAAAACCTTTTTTGGCTTGAGAGGATCACGAGTCTTGGCTTTTGACCAGATTTTTTCTACCCTTTGGGTTTAGCTGAACTGAAAATATTCTTAGAAAAGGAGAAAACCCGAATCTCTGCAATCACTGGCTCAAGCAAAGCCAGAACATTCAGAGGGAGGCTGAACCAAGATGAGAGAGCAGGGGACTTTGATTTGAATAAAAATGCATTCAAATATATGTCCCATTTGAGAAATAAATTAATTGTATTATAATACAGCTTCACTACTTGGGAAGGCACACACACTCAGGTAGTACAAAACTGCATCACAGAACTTTTCTGACAGTGGAACAGCACACATGGAAGCCATGAAGAAGGTGACCTGGGCTTGCACCAGTGTTTTTGGTGGAACCTGTCTTCTCTATGTCACCTGGATGCTCAAGCTGTGAAAGCCTGCTTGATGCTACTTACTAAATTCTGCCTTTAAATGAGCACACACAAAATAGAACAGCCAAAGACCAGGAAATACTCTGGGACTTGGAATCTGCTTTCCATCCCTGGGGAAATGTTTTTCCTGCCCTTTGTTTCAGTGCTTCCTTTGTGGAAATAAATCTTGCTACTTCAACCAGCTAGTAAGCCCCAGATATATGCATCCCATCCAACAGGACATGGCACCTCTTTGCATGTGTCCACCTCCTCTCAGGATGAAGCACTGTAAGAATTAAGTCCTCAGAAGATCGTGCTAATATGTAATTGAGTCATGGAGATAGATGAATCACACAAGCTGCATGCACAAAATGATCACTTTTCATCATGTGATTTCATACAGGGGAGCTTGGTTGTAACAGAGGGAAAAAGTTGTTCCTGATTCCAAATTATGTCACCCCAGTCCAGCCTATTGAAATTGCATGGGTGAAATCAGAAGGGGGAAAGATTATCCAGCTGAAACCAAGTGTCTCCATTCTGCAATGAACAATCTCTGATTATAGCACTGGTGTCCATAATTAACTCAAATCCACCAAGCTAGACCATTTCAATATTTCTAATTTTATCATTTGGTAATTAATCTACTATTGGTGATACAGTGCTTACTGTAAAAAGGAACTACTGCCTGCTCTCAAGCCTTGCTACGTGGAGAAGGACCTTAAAAATAGATGAGAAAAGCAGTATACTGTATATGTATTTTTCAGCAGTTGAGAACACTGCAAGGAAGAGCGGGTGTGCAGCACAGGTAAGTCTTCCCAGTCACCTGAAATGTCTGGTTATTCATTTATAATAATATCATTTATAATCAATGACACTCATAATCTCTGGAAGGTTTTGCATATCATGAATGGTTACTTAGGTTCTGTTTTGCACAGTACCTATCACAGGGTTCCATTTATGGACTTTTGAAGAAGAACTATTATGCCAATAGAAATAATAGTGATGGTTATTAGGGGCAAAAGGAAGGGATGACACTCAGAAATTGGATAGCAGCGAAGTAAAAATTAGTTAATCCACCACAACAATCCCTTAGATACAAGACTGTCCCTAGAAGATTGTTTCATCATCCTTTCAGAATCAGTGGCTGTAAGTCCATTCACTATGCCCACTGCAGCAGTTTCTCCTGAGCCTGCCAAAGATCAGAGTTGTGGTTGCAGAGTGCACAGATGGTGTCAGTACTTGACAAAGAGGGTTTGCTTATTGTCTGTTCAACATCACATGGAGAAGATGGGAAAGATGCAGTCTAGCCAAGGCTGGGCAATACCCACTCCACCCCAGCTCACAATCCCAGCCCAGCCAAGCCTGATCCACACATCCCTGACTGACACGTGGAGCTCAGCCCCTGTACTGGGAATCGTGCACAGGAAGAAAACCTCTCAATGGCTGGCCTGTAACTGGAATTCAGGCACAGAAAGGTTTTCAGCTCACCATTGTTCAACAATAACCTCAGGGACTTGACTCAGAGATCTAAAGGGCAGGCTTTAAATGACTAGTTTTCTTCATGCGACAAGCAATCCCCATAGAGTTTTCATGTAACCATCCTGCTTTGGAAGCTGAAAGAATTTATTGGGATAATTTCCAAGTTGATTTAAGTTCCAGAGAACCATCTTCAACCTGTTTAATTTTGGAGCATAGATGGAGTTAAAATGTCCTGCTGTATTCTCACTTCCAAAAACCATGGCCATACAAAGGAAAAAAAATTCTCTTTCTCAGTTCAACAGTTCTTTTATTACAGTATATTTTAAATGTACCTATGAGCAGCAGGTTTTCTAAGATTGTCAACTTTTTCTTTTTTCCTTCTGCTTTTAGGTGTCAGATTCCTTTTCCATAGAAGCTATTAGCTTTGCACTGAGAAATAAAAGGGGAATGTTTCAATGACAGCAAGATGCAGCACTAGGTGCAATGTTATATTCTGAGTAAATGATACCATTCAAAGGGCAAGCAGAGCATGAATAGCATTGATTTCCAGAAAAGCTATTTCAGTACTTAGCAAAGTTTGATAAGACTGCTCTCCTTCTCTGCCTGAGTTGTTAAGAGGCTGCGTCCCACACCAGCAGGCAGCAATATGGTCTGAGCTAAATGTAACTCATCACCTCCTGTGGGGTTGTCAGCATTAAACTATGCCTGGGCTCACCACCCCAGCCTCGTGGAAAACTCAAGAGCATCCCACAGTGCCACTGTGTGCTAAGGTAGGAGTGCCCAAACTGCACTTTGCACTCTAGAAAGGCTCACAAAGCAGTTTTGTATCATCAAAGCACTCAGTGACCTACTCCAGGGGTATCTGAAATCACCTGGCATCCAAGGGTGAAGGCCTGACTGGTGGCTGAGAGCTCCCAAGGGTGAAGCTGAGCAGGAGGAGACCCTTTGGAACCAGCCCAAGCCAATGGATGCTCTTTTAAAACTTCAAAGCCAAGAGCAGCAGCATCACTTCAGAGAACCCTTAGATTCCCTAATGGGTTTCATCTACCTCAAGGTGAACTACAACCTGAGAGTGCTGCCTTCTTTTCTTTAAGTGGGGTCTGGAAAACCAGCTCAAGTGCAAAAAAGGTACATCCACAGGTCTGAATACGTAAAGCCATCTCCAAGCAAGGAGTTGCACTTTGCACAGCCATACAAATAGCTGTAATAAAACCAAAAGGTTTGTTGCCAAAATCCATAAATTTATATAACTTTTCAGGGCAAGTTATATGAAATTGAAGTAAAAAAGTTCTGCAGGTGATGTGAAAAGAGAAAATAACCTAATTTTTGCTCAAACAACCTATTTTGTTACTGCAAAAGATCTATTTTTTAACAAATTTTGAAGTTCCATATAGTATCTTACTTCAGCTAAAATACCATGTTTTAAACCTACCTCTGGTTTTGAAAGCTTTTTGAAAATAACTTTCAGCTACTTTACAAGCATAAATGTGTCAATATGATGTTGTCTTGTTAGAATGCCCTTCAACCACCTGAATAACTCAATACTGGCAGCAGTTCAGACCACACATCTTGGCAGGCAAACAACCTGGCTATATATCCAAAGCTGTCACTGAGCACACTTTCCGTGGCATGCCAACCTTGAGTACCTTGAAAGTGTATGAGTATTTTAAGAAGGTTAAAATGTTGTTGTCAGTTTGTCAATTATATCATTTCACCCGTTACCACAGCTTCAACAAATCCTTAGATGTCATAGGTCTCCTGAAGCTGCTGCCAAATTAGAAAAGGGAGAGGGATGGATCAGCAGAGCCATTGAGGGAGTGAGAGTCCCTGTGTCACCATGTCTGGAGGTTAGAGGCTTGTTTACTTCAGTTTTAGCCTGTTTACTGAACATTGAACTGGGAATCTTGATTGCTCCTGAGGAAATAAATAGAAATTGTTGTATTGTTGAAGTTCCAAATTCTTCATGCAGTGCTGTGGAAAGTGACATTGTGGGCAGGAGAGGATTGTGATGGGATTGATCTTTCCAGAGATAAATTGGTTGTAAAATCATGTTCCTAATCTTCTTGTTGCTTCTCCAGCTCTCCTTCTTCATGGCCCACCTCACCCGCCACAGCCTACAGCCCACAGCCCACAGCCCACAGCCCACACTGTGGGAGCTATCAGGCCCTGGGCAGGTGTTTACAATCACAGCAGTTACCTGTGATTGTATCAAAGCAGCTCATGCCTCCCACCATTTCCAATCCATCGCTCCTTCTTCCATGCTCTCCCACTGTTCCTCTCAGCTAACCCTCAGGCATACACAAGGTCATTTCTCCAGAGCAGGATGCCCCTAGAGAAAACCTTTCCCTTACTCATCACCCCTTCTGCTAATGTTTCACCTACATCTTTACTGACCTGCTCATCACCCAGCACTTCCCCTGCATTGCCCCTGGATGTTCACCTCCTCCTTGCCTCTCTGATAATTGGGCAGCCAGCAAAAGCAGCAGCAGGCCAGTAGAGTTTATGTTGTCCAGTCAAATCTCAAATCATGTACTTCCAATCCCAGCTAGTTCCTTCAAGGAGAAACAAAACAAAACAAAACAAACTGGAACAGAGAAGCATGAAAATGCCTTTGCAAAGTTTGAACACTGATGTTTAGTTTCTTGACGTGATGAATTTACCCAGAAAAGCTGTATCTCAAGCATGCAGGAATCTGTTAAGAAAAAGGCACTGCAAGTAGCTGGCAGGCAGCAAGACATTGTGCCAATGATCATTACCCTTCTCGGGTAATATCCTTGTCAAAGACAATAGGACTGTACTGCACACATCAGATGCAGAAGTAGCCACTGAGCAGGTGAATTCCAACTCATTCCACCAGCCATAAAATAAATCCTGAGTGCATCAGTGCTTGTGTAGAAATGAAAGCAGCTTTATGACCAAAGCACAAGAAAAAAGCCCTTCAAATGCCCACTTCAAAGTCTAAAGCTTTCTTACACTTCTGACACTTCCAATCCCTTTAGCTTTTTGCTGCGAGTGCAGTTTTAGCAACAACAGGAACAAGGAAATAAAACCACCAAACTGGCTTAGCACCACGTGTGAATTCTTATTTACAAGCTACCAATAGCAGCATTTTTATGCCTGGCTCAGCTCTAGCTGCACAAGCGAGTCTGAAAGCAGCTGCAGAGCTCAGGCTGACAGCAAGAAGGGCACTGCCCCAGCCCAGCCCTGCTGCCCTCTGGTGAGGCCCCACACCCTGAGGTGATCGGGTATTGCCATCGAAGTGCCCCTGTGTCACTGGGGGATCAGGGACTCACTACGCACCTGTATGACCTACTGCTGCCCAGGGCCCCTCTTTTCTATTCTGACCTTCTCATTTTCTCACCTCACACAAAAAGGGCTGCACTTATTGACCTTCCCACCGTTTTTTTTCTGTTCCACGGGGCGGGGCGGCAAAACATTCCACGGTACCTGAAAGGAGAGCAGCCACGATAAAGACTGAGCATGAGCCTGTGCCCAGGAGTCAAAGTACCCACATAGGAAGGAGTTAGAGGTCCTGATTCCCCTCCCCAGAGCATATTGTTGTACCAAGGACAGGGGCAGGAGCTCTGGACTCATCTTTGCCCCTGTATTACTCACATCTCCTAGACCTCTTTATCTATTGCATTTATACACAGCTGGTTATAAATATTGCCACATGAAATAAAGTGGTTTGGGGCTTTTTATCTAGCTGACATTCCTCACGTTTTCCCACATTTCTTATGGCATGTGGTAGGGGAGGAGATCCCACAAAATCCATCATCCTTTTTCATGGATTTTCAGCAAGATATGCAGTGAGGCAATAATTAAGACCTCAAATCTACATTTTGGCAAGGTTTTCAGTGGATTAATTTGAAATACATAACAAGATAATGATATCTTAATGCTTTTTTCAGGTTATTATATAAATCTCACTACTCTCTCCAGAATGATGGAGGGTCCTATTTATTACTCCCTCTTCAGTTTCCATCACTTGTTGTTGCCCCAAAACATTTAGAGCTGTTGTAATATCTCTTCCAATGTACTAAGATACAATTTTCCTGTTGCTATTGCAAGACACCAAAGACCAGATGAAGTTGTGTTTTTTGTTTGAATCTAGGAAGGAAAGTTGCAGGAACATAACAGTAAGTTATAAATAACATCCATTTTAGTGCACCTGACAATTGCAAGCCATAAAAAACCAAAAAGGTTATAACATGCTCCAACTAATTTAAGATCTTTCATCTAAAAGACTAAAGGCCTCAGATATGACAATGTGCATGCACATAAAAAAAGTCAAACAGAAACCAAAAAGCCCCACCCAAAAACACAGAAGAAATGAAAAGAATCATTTTCCTCATGCTTCTGTAGGAACAGAGAGTCTACTACAGAACAGAGCTGAGATGACCCTAAAAGGACTCCAAGCTGGAAAAAGAAAAATTGATGGTGCTTGCTAGTTTGACGTGAAGATAAACTCCTTCCTGGTCTTAAACCTCCTGACCTCCTGGATCCAGGGGCTGTGTCTATCTCCATTTCAGCCCTGCTGGATGATAGCGTTTTTTAGCACAAGTATTTTGTCCATAATGTAAATCAGGCATGTAGATCCATCTTACCCTAGGAAAGCTGCTCTCTATTTGCTTAAACTAAGGAAACTTGGCAGTGTGACTAAGCTGAGACTCCCAAATATGTTTAATTTTACTGTGAGAGTCATTATTAGCATGTAGAAGTCCTGGACTAGCCTGTCAAAATTGGTACAGCCCCTGCCCTGTGATGTGCATATGAGACACAAGAGGCAGGTGTAGCTGGACAGAAGGAAAGAGCGGGATGAAACAAGCAGCACTGATTTATTTTAAATGCCCCAGCAAGGAAGATTTTACTGGGGAATCAGAATGCAAGCAGTGAGGGAAATTTGCCACTATTTATCTGGAGCTCCTCCACACACTTAGGGAGATATTCAGCAAGTAAACTTCCATGGGTAAGTTCACAAGTTCTCTCACACCTTCTCTTAAGCCAGAGGAGAAAATGTAAAGTTATTTGCAGGAGTGGTTTCTCCAAGCTGTCAGACATTCATGGAACAAAATCAAACTCAACTTTGGCAAGACCAAGGGATTTTTTCAGAGTTGTATTTATTTCAAGAAACGTGGAAGAAGTCCAAGTAGGGTTGTTTTACTAAAAGCCAGAAAGAGAAAGACCTCATCTGACCTGCAAAATCTGAGTGCTGCCTGTGCATCCTGAATGTCAAAACTGAAATGGCCTGTGGATGCCATGCCAGAGAGAACTCAATTTTCAGCCCAGAATAGCCAGTGCCCATTGTGGTCAATGCAAAGGCTGAGTTCCAGCCCTGCTTGTTGCTGAGTCAGGGAAGGTGACGTGTGACACCTCTACACGTCGTATCCCAACAGAGCACCTTCATCTTTACACCTCTCATCATCCTTAGTGAATGTATTTTGAAAAGTTTGCAGCTTCACTTTGGCACAAAATAAAAATGGATTTTGGAACTGCAACATCTCTTCATGGGATAGAGTCCTTTTTTTCCAGCCCAACTGAGCTTTAAGCTTTAGTTTTCAATGCCTAATGCAAATAATTTGAAATTGAAATACTGAAAGGCCTGTATGCATTCTAAGCCCTAGTATTACAAATCAGTAAGCATAAAACATATTTTAAATTCACTCATATTTCATTAATCCAAACTTCATAGTAAGTAAAGTAGAAATCTTCCTACAAATTCAAAAGTAAACCACTTTCCAATCTCCCTTCATCTGTTTAAATTATGCTGACTGCCATAGAAAGCATACCCTTTAGAAATAACAGATGATTAAACAGCCTGCCTCACCTGTAAATAAGCATGGAATTTGGTGTGTTAGAAATGTTATTTGCTTTGCACCTACCAGTCAAGCTCAAGTCTTGTGACTATTTATCTACCAGAGAGGCTCCAGGATTTTTTCATTTGAAATAAATGCCAAATGACAAATTGCTTTTGACTCCAGAGATCTGGAAACCAAAGTGCTGCCCCACATGTAAGCCTATTGCTGGGGAGCCATCTGCAAGGCAAACACAAAACTCTATTATTATTCCAACCCAACATGAAATACTGCAAAATACAAACTTAGCCTCCAGATTCACTCCTACTAATATGCACACAACATAAGACTAAAAGATGTTCAGCTGTGAAAGTTCATGTGTCATTCTTAGCTCCGTTGTGTTCAGAGGCTTAGTACACCTGTGGTGCTTCTCATCCTCCAAACAGACAACAGAGAAAGACTTTTTTGTGCCAATCAGATACCAGCATCTGAAAGACAGAAATAACATGGCAAAGGTGCACAAAATGTAGGAAGAGGTCTGCTGGTGCTTGCTGCATTTCAAATGGATATTTTAAAAATATGAATAGTTTTACTGGTTGCAGGATATACTTTCAAGAATCATCAGATTTCTTACAGATTTCTTATGTGTGGTAGTCTAACTTGCACTGTCATATCTCTAGTCAAAATTGCAGCAAGGTGCCAGTGGGCCCCAGAAATCTCTGATGCTTCAGTTGTGTTTCTCCACCTATGGACAATGGGCAAATCATGCAGTTCTGTCACACGGTTTTCTCTGAAGACATAGGAAAAATCTTTCTGAACCTCCTCATTAGAAAAAACCACTCCCTGGCAAATCCAACATGCTTCTGTTATTAATGGAAATTAAGAAGAAATCATGCCTCTCAGTTGCCTTTCAGACACTAAAGTAAACATTCATTATTATATCTCTGAGCATAACTTGACAAATTGCATAAGCCCTGCTGGAAAAGATGCGTAGTAATGAAATAAACCAGTGCAAATGTGATCTGAGCAGTAAAAACTAATTCTAAAAGCAATACATGAATGCCTTTACTAAATAATTACAGCACTGACAAAAATAATGGTTAAAACAGCTCTGCTGTCACAACTATTTCTTAAGGCACCACCATCAAACACTATGCATTAAAGATGTTGCAAAACAACAACTTTTGAAAAAAAGCTAAATACAGCTAATACACTAAAATACAGAATCTGAATACAGAGATGAATCAAGAGAGGAAAGTCTGTGTTTTAACAGCTGTGTTCTTTCCCTCTGACCTGGATGTAAATACTGTCCTGGAGGACACAAGTGTCAAGACAGTGCCAGTAAATGTGTATCTGATATAATTAAAGGAAGAAGTAGTGACATCCACAATTTCTCCCATGTCTGACCATGAATCTTGTTCACAGTGACTCAGGTACACCAATTATTATTTCAGGGAGGAGATACCAGGACTATCCGTGCCCTCCACCAGAAGTTTTACATCTAAGCTTTATCGCTACCAAGCACTTCTACAAACCTTTGTGATTCTACTGGATTCAGGGAATCTTTTAGAAGGTTTTCCAAAGAGAAATGCAAAGCTGTCAGTGTGATCCTAGTAGGATTTTTTCCACTTGAGCCACTGACTCACAGGTGAAGGCACCACACAAAGCTGAGGATTTGTTTGTACAAGGCACTGGCAAGGTCCCCATCACTAAATGGGATTATCCAAATGTCTCATGAATTAACATCTTTTAACAATTTGAACATGTTTAACCTCATATTACACCCACTGTTTCACAGAACATTACACATATGAGGAATTACAGCACAAAGTGGCTAATTCTTAGATCCTGGAAAAAGGACACTGACAATAATTTACCATTATGTGCCATTGCAATGCCCAGCTTTCAGCATCCTTGTTCTCCTGATGGAATATGGACCTCTGATGGTCTGATCACTTGGATACTTCATGCTGGGGGGCACCCAAGGGAGCAGGGAACTGCACAGGGCAAGGAATAGCAACCTATTCAAATCCTGCCCTTCTTCTACGGCAGCAGAGAGGCACCCCAAGCTCCCCTGAAGGTGATGATGGACACCCACTGAAGAGAAATAGCAAGAGATC
Source organism: Molothrus ater (assembly GCF_012460135.2). Taxonomy (NCBI): domain Eukaryota; kingdom Metazoa; phylum Chordata; class Aves; order Passeriformes; family Icteridae; genus Molothrus; species Molothrus ater. Next base: position 70,203,958 of record NC_050479.2, read on the forward strand.
TCCGTAACAGTAAGCTGCAAAGATGGGCAGCCTTTCAGCGAGCTGTAGAGAGCAGTGTTTTGACAGATCCACCAACCCGGTTACAAAGCAAGAGTGGCGTAGTCATGTCATCTTGTGTGTCATTTGAAGATGGTGTTGTCATGTTTTAGGAGGAGAAGAGATCTTTATGGAGTTAAAGCAAGTTGTTCCTTGACCATGCAGCTAGACTCATGCCTTTAAACAGGTACTTGGTATCATCCTTCAACATTTTCCTCAAGATTTTAATATTGCAAATAGGAGCACATTTTAGGACAAAAGGAACTGTTAGATGCTCAGATGTGTTGTTCATCATAAGTTCTAGGGTTTTTTTCCCCATGATTACCCCTGCAATTAGCCCAAAGTTTAATTTTGTTTTAAGGAAATATTAGGACCTGGACAAACTGTCAGTGACATTAGAACAGCCATGCATGGCAGAGCAATGGTCCATCCAGTCCTGTGCTCCATCCCCATTCCTTGTCTGGATCAAATGCAGGTGCCCAGGGCCAGTGCCTGACAACAGGGCAAGCACCCATCAGCACCTGCCCTGCTTATGCCCCTGGTTGTGTTCAGGTTGTGACTCTGGGACCTCCTGGACCAGGCAAAGCATAAACAAACAAAGTGATAAAGATCAACATCAAGTGAGCATCCAGGACTAAAAATGCCCTTTATATTTCTCATTGTAAAGCACTGCCTTCAGAAAAAGTATGTGACCTTTTCATAATTTCTGTGAATTTTTTTTTCAAATGTATAAACTGGGTGCAGTCTTTGAGTACTAATTCTCTCAATGCTAAGTACAGAATTTAGCTCCCTTTTGACTCAGCAATATTTCAGCTACATATCTTACAAGCATTTTTTGCTGTAGCATCAAACTAGAATTTCATATTCAGGTACACACTCACTGGAATTTTTAAGCTTTAATCAGCACCACTGTTTTTCTATGAAAAGCATCAGTTTGATTACACTTAAATAAAAACTTCATATAACAAGGGCTACTTATCCAGCTCTCCAGACTTCTCTGTAGGTCTGCCTCCTTATCTCTGCAGGTCTTTCTACAGTCTTTGTGTGAGTTGCAAGTTTTCTTCTGGCTTTGAGTTCAGTACCAAAACTATTGAGTAGTGCTGGTATTTGTATGGACCCTTGAAGACTTTCATGAGACACACTTTAATCTGGCAATGACTTCCTATGACTTACACAAATTCAAGACAATTCCAGGTGTTCTTAGGAATATTGCTCCAAAAATATGTCTTATATGCTACTCATGTCTTGCTTTCTATGAGCAATCCAGAGCTGTGTGCTGGAGAGTCTGTCTTTAAGTATGGCTGTCACGAAACAAAAATGGACCCTGGGTTTGAGATGTATCAAAATAAAGTGATCAGGAGTGTGAACAGGGTGGGAGTGAGAGCTTTTACACATCCAGTGAGCGCCAATTAACAGACATCAGAAGTTTGTGTCAGCATGAGGCAGGCACTCCCAGCCCCACACCCATCACAGGCTCTGCTTTGCAGGGACTCTTTACAAATGTGAGCCAGAAGCAGTTGGGGCTGTGGATACAAGGGAGTGCCAACCTGAGACTATCAGGAATAGGAAAAGAGAGTAATTAGGATGGTGGGATTGATTTGGGGTTCTGGTCTGTGGACATGGGATGAGAAAAGAGGATGGAGCTTCATATCCAAGCGTTTAAAGGATGGGTGATGTGGGAAGCAGTGCTTTGAGGATGTGGCACAGCAGGGATGGGACCTCCTAGTATTCAAATCTAAAAGCTTTTTCTCATAAATATTTATAAGTCTTTCTCCCTTCCTTCTTTTTTTTTTTTTTTATAAATATGATTCTTTTTAGTTTCCACCAATTAGCTGGATACTAATCTGTTAAATGTATACATTCTTGATAATGTAAGGGTACCTTTGCAATCCAAACATCAAGTGGCAGGTACAAATGCCTCTCAAAATTTAAAGAAAATGCACGTGCTCTGTTTCTTTCATGTGCAACATTTATAATCTCAGCAAAAATGAAAGCAGATTTGCCCGACGAGATGTAGCATGAAACATTGAAATCCCCCATTGCCCTGGCTTGCCAGCCAAATAAATCACAGACCACTTCATTGAGTCCCTGTCTGAATACATAAACATGACAGGACAGCTTTGGGAACATCTAGTAAATCTCATTAAACACTTCCACTGATAGAATAATAACATGCTAAGCATATTCTAGCTGCCACACTGCACTGAGAATCAGAGTGCCTGTCTCCTGCTTTTTGTAATGCTGAGCCTTGCTTCCATAAAAAGAAAGATACTATCATAGTTTTGTTTTAAAATACTGGCTCACCCTGTAGGTTGTATATTTTCAAAACTCAGCTTTTCTCACTCTCATTTTTGGGACATATAATTTGTTAACCTTGGACTGCTCTCCTGACAAGGTGAAAACTCATTAACCACCTCTGTATAATTTAAACACACAGCTTTGTTACTATGCTGGCACCAGCCCACAGGGATGGCTGCGTTCCTGTAGCAATAGCTTGTTCTCATGGCAGGTACGACCTCAATAGCTTTCTCTGGGACAGAAGAGAATTATCTGCCCAGTAAAAGAATCACATACCAGAAAATCCACAAAAATGCTGTATGAACTTGTATAAGGCCAGATCACCCCACCCAAGACTGTCATGGAGCAGAAAAAAATAATGCTGCTCTTGAGTTTCCCTTTTGATGTTATCTGAACAGTCCCCATGGGAACGATTCCTCTCCTTGTCTCTCCCAGTACCTGATGGTATGAGAGAGAGAGAGGCACACACAAAACTTTCAGCTCTCATGTCAAACACTTTTCTTCCCTCAGCAGCCATTTCAGTGGTAGGCAGCTTTTCCAAAATGATTGTTCTTAATAATAGCCCAGGAGAACAATGTCAATGCTGGGTATCTCTAATACTTTATATCACTGTCCCCTGTAACAGGCAAAGAAACATTAACATTGCTGCAGGGACTTCAGGGAAGTGGCAAATTGATCCAAGTGGCAGGGGAATGGCCCCACCAGTTTGGAGCCACCTTCCTCAGCACCAAGGCTACATCCAGATGATTTCTAGTTATATGTGCTTAGTGTGGGCTTCTTGTGATTACCTGTCACCCCTCTGCCAACCTCCCAAGTGTTGTTCAAAGCCTCATGGCACCAGGCATAAAGTCTCCTTCAGTGAGGATCGCTGATTTACATTCACTTTACAGAACAGGTTTTTATGCTTGTTCATTGCTCCAGGGATTGGGTGCATCCAGCACCGTCAGACTTCCAGAGTCACCAGAGACCCACCAGGCTTCAAAAGCTTGTGGTAGCAATATCTGACAGCAAAATCAAGACTGCATCACTTAATTTACGATAGTGTGGGAGATGGAGGGGAAGCAGCTTAGCATGGTAGGCACTGGGTGAAGGCATTAGCAAATGAAAGCCACTGGAACCCTTATGTCAGATTTCCCCACATGCATTTATTTCTAGGCTGAATGCTAAGCAGGATCTGTCTACTTTCCAATTTCAGTTTGAATGATGCCAAAATCTTTTGAGCACAACCCAAGGAAGTCAAAGTGGCAGATACTCATTTCACGAAGAAAAAATAGTCTAGGAAGCTCTCTAGAGTGCAATAAAGGCCCACGCACAGAGAGCCCTGAGATGTGGTTTGGCATCCACGTTGCAGAGGGCTTCTGCCATTTGGCAAGTCCCCCACACTGCCACTTCTCATGTCTCAGGTGCCATCTAGAGCTGTTTGCTATTCACTTGGAGGAAGAGACAGGGACAGTCCAGGGGCAACAGCAAGAAAGCAAGGAGAGAAAAGAAAATTTAGTCTAGCATTTAAAGAGCCAAATTAATGAAATTTTTCTCAACATACTTAAAATGGTATGAGACAATTTTGAAGAGATCAAACTAACTTTTTTGCCCCTCATATCTTTCTTTATTCAGTTCTCATAATGTTCCACCATGGAACAACTGAAGCCTTGCAAGTCCTTGCCTTTCCACCGGAACCTTTCCTTATTTTTCTTTCCTGATCCTTCAGATCAGGACCTGACCACCTGCTGAAGGGCTGTCAAGATATAGGTAAGGTTTGCAACACCTAGGAACCTAATTTCTCACCACGTTTGCCTGTGTGTAAGGCTCTGGGTGGGAATAAATCCACAGTTCTGGCCCACACTTGGAGCACTGCACCAGCCCCAAGAGCAGCACAGCAGCCAGCCTGTGGTCCATGCTGACAGGGAGATACCTGGGCCTGACACAAACCTCCACAAGTTAGTGACAACACTCCCATTGACCCAGATGGAGTCTGGATCAGCACTACAGTGGGACAATTACAGAGATAATCTAATTGGAAGACTCCAAGTAAATGATTGCCAATGAATGAGGAGCTGATGAGCAGAAAGGAGAGATTCTGGCAGGAGGGAAAAGTTTTAACAGAAGGAGCAACCAGTCAACAGTGGTAAAGTAAAATAAACAAAATTCCTACAGGATGATACAAGATAACTTCTCATGGACTCCTCTCTGTAACCCCCTCCTTGCAAATCTCGTTTATTCACAGTTTACATTGGCACTTATTTTACCTCCAAATCTGGACTAATACAATTCAGATCCATGCAGCAAGCACATTTCATAGCATAGACAATAGAAAGAAAAGTCTCTTTTCCCCTCCCTGTTCCTTCCCAATTCACATTTGTGTGGATCCTTCTCCCTCTTTGGGATAACAAAAGCTGTCTCTGTAGTCACAGCAGCAACTTTGAAATGAATTCTTAAGGAAGTATTTAATGCTGTTTATTTGGCATCAATTTAGAAACTGCCCTTTTTTAGAAGGTGACCAAATTCCTAGGCAGAAAATGCCAGTGAGGCCTTTTATAGCAAATCAGTGCACAGAAACTGCTGGTAGATCTACATGGAGGCTAATGCCAGAGATGTATTCCCCAGATCCAGCTGTTGACACTTAAAGGAAGAGGCTGGAAACCTACAGTCCAAGGAGAAGGAAAGAGAACTCCAAAGGCATCTTAGACTGAGTTGAGCCCTCTCACAAAGTACCTCCCTCCTTCCCTCACTGTGGAAGCCAAATTTTGCCTAATTCAGACCTGTGTTTAAAGGAGACCTGGAAATGGATCTTGTGAAATGGACTGGCTGCTCAGGTAACACGAGACTAAGCAGATGAAACCACTGGGATCATTTTTCCTTTTAATCATCTAGTTCTGTGGTGTTGGAAATAGTTGATGTGGGCAGTTGCTCATGCAGGGAAACAGGGAAAACTTTGGAGGGCAGCAGGGTCAGCCAAGCACCCAGGTTATCCAGTGGGTTTGTCATGATGGGGCAGGTCCTGCAGGACAGGACCACGCTCCACAGAGGCACCCAGGGTCAGAACTGCCCTGGGATGGCCAAGGATGTGGAGAGCTGGAGACCTGCACTGCTGCTGCGTGGCCAGGGCAGGGGCTGGAATGGGGCCCTGGCCCATGGGCAGGATGGGGGGAGGTCCTAGAGGAGGTCAAGCAAGGCCATCAGGGCCCATTAGTGCACTAAGGACCCTGGCAGTAGCTTGGCTGTCAATGTTCAAGGACTCCAGCTTTATCAGATTTCATTAAAACTAATGGGATGAAATCATACCTATTCATAATGTGTCTTGCCCCCCTTTTTTAAAATTTAAAAGTCTCTCACTGTAAGCAGAGCTTCTTGAGAACAGCTGCAAGAATGGCTTGTTATGAGGAACCCAACCTGCATTGCTGTAGGCTACTGCAATTGCCTAAATCTTTACTACTGCTGCATATTACTCCTGTTTGTCAATGCCCATCCTGTCCAATCCATGATATGTTTTTATTACTGCCTTTGGATTTGAATATTCCACAATGCTGCATTTGTTGCAGAAGGAATCTATTATAAAACAGCATGAAATTTAGAGAAGACTTTTGATTACAGATAGCCTGTGTAATACTACATTAACACTCATCAGTCTTCACTAATTTATTCTTGCTCCCTTGTAATACGCATGCAGACACTGTCTAAACAGGAGCTCCATCAGAATGAATGATGCAGTTTCATTCCTCAAGCACAGTAGACAGATTCTCACTCCATAAATTGTTCCATTTGTAAATTATCCTATAGGTTAATAGATTTTAGAGCCCAAAGGGACTTCTGGCATCGTCTAGCCTGTATTAACTCTTGCATAACCACTGCATGTATTAGGTGTACCATTTTATCCAGTGACTCATAGCAAAGAAGAAATTATTCTCCCAAACTTAGTGCAGTTGGGGATCTCTGAGGGGAAAACTGTGAATGAGATAAATAATCTTTTGCCCTTAAAAATTATTTCTAAAATGATATTTCCTTGGTATATAAATCACCAGTAGCTAAGGCAGATTACATTTATAATAAATGATAGATGTTAGATGTTATCAAAGTGATTTCAGACTTCACTCCACAAAGGCACTTAAGACTGAATAGCTTTAAACTCATGAATTGCCTTGTAGATGTCTGTGGGATCACTCCTGGTCTTCCAACAGAGCCTGCATGTAAGAGCTTGCTAGAATAACTCTTGCAAAAGCTGACTGAACATATGTATAAAACAGCACCAGGTGAGCTTCAGTGTGAACCAAAACTCCAGTCTCTAATAGCTGCACTGCAGCAAAATGTCTTCAAGGCAGGTCTGGAAACACTATGGTGTCTATATATCACACCCAGCTGATTTCAACTTGTCTGTGAGCATGGTGATATCCCATTTTAAAAAATCAACCCTGATACATGATGCTCAGGCTTGAAAATCTTGGATTTTGCTATCAGTAATCACAAAATGATGCTCATTTCTGCAGCATATATCAATAAATAGTTGCTGTCTGTGGTACATCTGAACAAAGACTGGCATTTAAATGGAGACTACAGCAGCTGTGGATGTTTGTTTAGCTGAAGCCACCTTCATTTACCTGCCTTTCAAGAAGACAGTATTGTCACAACAGCTGTGTCATGTCATAAACTCAACTTCAAAACAGCAATAATTGGAATCCATGGGAAGCACCTGATACTTTCAGGAAAACACAAAATTGTGTCAAAGCACATCAAAGTAAAGTATGTTGTACAACAGGAAAGATGTCAAAGTAATATCAATATAGACAACTAAGAAGGTGAAAGATTAAATGCCACAAACATTATTGCCAGCTTTTGGAAATAACTGCAGAATATCCAGGTGACTGAAAAAAATTAATTGGGACACTGGGAAAAGAACAAATTAGCTCACTAGGTATGAGCAAGGAAACTAACTAAAACTAACAAGACTGAATAATAGAGCTTGAAGGTGTACTTCATTGAACCTATACATCAGAGCTGATTTTGGGATATCTTCAGGCAGACCATTATCCAGTCTATATCTTAAAGAACATCCCTTATTTCCTTGATTTTTCCCACAGGTTTGTCCCCAACTCTGATGCTAAAGATTCTTTTATCATGAGCTCTGAATCAACTACTTAAGCCTCTAAAGAGCTCCACTCAGAGCAGAGCCTGAAAAAAACTTTAGTACCTTAGCAGTACCAATGATAAAGCTCCTCCAAAACCAGTAGAGCTATTTGTATTTCCTCATCTCCTAAGGTGGCAGTGAATGGGATACTTGCACTAAAAATTATGAAGCAGAATTCTCAGTTAAGACTTTATCAGCTAAGGTACTTCCCCAAACCTTTGGTTTGTGGTTATAACTTGAAAAGAAATTATGTTCCAAATGCCTAGAGAGGTTTTTTAGTGGCTATGAAGAAAATAAAGTGATACCTACAGTTGGCATACTGAGGAGCAAAAGGAATGCCTTCACGCAGTGAAACAGCTCCATGCCACCTGCACAAGCCACCTACTCCCCACAAGCAGCAGCAGTGCACAGGATGCTCCTGAAGGGCATCTTTGGTTTGGTTAAATTTGAAGGGAATTCAATCTGTGTGCTTCAAGACCAATTTTTTATGTGAACAAAAGCATGCTAAGGGGGCAATTGCTGCTAATGCACACTCTTACTTTGCACTAAAATATCACTGGCATATTGCCTGCGGGCACCAGCCTGCTCTGCTGGGTTCAGAAGCTGAGCAGCAAGTTAATGCTTCTGGCAGGACTTGAGAACAGGTTTACTAAGGCTCTTTGGGATTTCTAATGTAAGTTCAATACTCAGAGGGAAAGATTAGGCCTTCAGGTGTTTTACTGTAGCGAGCTGCTGTTGAGTTCTGAGTGCCAAGGTAGGCACAGAAGATTTCAGCAATATCTTTGAAACTAGAAAAAGAAATCAATCCCCTTCAAGTTTTGTACAGAGACTGAAAGTCTCATAAATTTTCTGAGGCGAAAAATTTCAAAAAATGAGGATGGAGACAAGAGTGTGAGATTGAAGTACATGGGCACAAAAAATATTAGGAAAACTGAGGAAACCACTGCAAGGGCTCACTTTCTCACCATAAAATGCAGCAGAACTTGGAGGACTGAAATCTTTGGCTGAAGGATACAAACATAGCAAAGACCAGATGTGCAAAAAACCATGAGTGACCTGGTTTGAACTTTGAATTCCAAAAGGGAAATCAGCAATACAGAACAGAAACTTCTCTAGTAACAGTAGGTCCTACAATCTTCTTGGTCCTCATCTGTTTCCTGCTGTTTTGCTGTTTCTGTTTCAGCACTGAAGCATTCCAACTGCCCAAATGATTGCTTTGTGCAGGGACTATCTAGACACAAAGAGGGTTATAAACGTTTTGGGGTTTTGTCATTTGGTTGCCTCTAAGAATGATTTTCCTGGCTTTGCAAAGACTAGTCCATGTCCAAACAGGTGGTACATAAAGTAAAAAAGACAGAGCAAGTGACACACAGAGCAATATCACATCAGTCCCTCTAGTCTGCATGTGGGGTAAGGAATACCCCACATGCTCCCCATGCAGCAGGATCACACCAGCACATTTATGCAGTGAGTTTCTAGCTGCAGTTCTCTGAGACACTGTGTTTTCAGGACATGTTTTCAGATACAAACATCACTCTCCTACCATGGCTAACTTGAACATACCTTAGCAACATGGCCAAAAGTGAGAAGCCTCAGGCATACAGACAAGTTACCAGGCAGTGACGAGTCACTGTGTGTCAGCTACCCTGCAGTAGCTATCTGCACTGATGCTGTTCAATGTCTGCAAGGAAAGACTTGTGACTGTGATTTGCTTCTGCCACAGACTGTGTGCACAGTTGCAGCATCAGCTGATAGGAGGTCATTTCTTTCCCACTTTCATCCTGCCTGTGCTGCCTGTAGTATTTTGCTGGCTGATTTGACAGGCCTGTGCAGACACAGGCTGTGGATGGCTGGAAGCTTGTTTCTATAATTTCCCACTTTGCTCCTGTTTGAAGGACAGCCTGGCAGGGTGAATACACAGGCGTGAGTCTGGCACAGGGCCCAGGGAAGCACCCATGGAGTGGGAAGAAAACATTTGCTATGAATTAGTGGTTGGGCAGATGTAGGGAAGAAGAAGGCATAGAGAGAAAAATTATTCGGATATTTCTCCGTGGAGTGAGGACAATGAGGGTTCATAGAGGATGGAAGATAATAGCTGATACTGTGATTGTGGTTCTGGGGGCATTGACTCAAAACAAAGGAAAAAGGTGTCATGTCAAGCAGGACTCTTGCCTCACTCCCTACAAAAGCATAAAGATATTGGGAAGAGAGAAACAAAATCTGCTTGTTCTATTCTGTTTTCTTCTTTTTCTCTGAAGGTTGGTACAGTACAATAGGAAATTTAGAAGCACACTGAAAAAAGATTTCAGCTAAGTGCCTTCTCTGAGAGCAACCTTTGAATTAACTTCAAGACTGAAGTTCAAAACTATTTTACTGCTATACCTTTTTTTACACCAAAGGCATCCTACAACTACTCAGCATTTCAAATCAGCTTATTTCAAAGCTTACAGTATTACCTTGTTACAGTTCCCATTTGAGCCTCGTTAATGTTTGCAATAATAAGAAAATAAATTGTTTCAGCGAGAAAATAGCAACTGCAGATATTTGCTTGCATTGTAAAACTGATTGGGTCAAAGAACAACTTCCCCAGAGGGAAAAAAAGAAAGAGATCCAAATAAAACCAGAGATGTAAACAGAAACATGCATCACATCTCTATCCTGGCAACCAGCATGAGGGTTCAACAAATCTGCACCAAATGACATCCAGCTCAAGGTCCAGCATTTTGCCTTTATTATTTAGCTTTTTTGATTAAAGCTTTGGAGTTTTTTCACTGCCATCTTTTCAGTGACTGAGACATGCCTTTCACAAATTAAAATGTCCTTTTTTCTTAAAAATGCTGGGATTGATTGCCGGCAGGTCACATGTATTTCAACAGAAAAACTGGCACTCTTTTCTTACTCAAGTTGACTATATAAAACAGCATAGATCAAACCAAGCACAGTCCCATGGGAGCAATAGACAGGGAAACACACACACTCCAGAATTTCCTGGATTATTTATAAAATTTGATGACTTTAAGTAGGTGGTTTCTGTAGCAGCTCATAGGTCCTCTGTGTACCTAAGATTCATGTTGTTTCCTCTTTTTTTCCCATTTTATCTCCTGGGTTTGGTTTCTTAAAATATAAATTGGATATTTCTGCTTGTTTGCATTCCCTCCCCAAACACCAACAAAATTTCTGGAATTGGCACTAGCACTCTGGATGCATAAAGAAGCAACTTTTCAAATTAAACCATGCACAATTTAATTTCTCTTGGGGTCTTAATAACCACAATATCTTTCAAACATAAGGTACAAAGCTTTATTTCAAAAAAAGAAGAAAAAAGGCTTCAATTTGTACACGTCTGACTTATTCCCCTACTAAAGATAAGATCTCAAATTCTCAAAGCAACAAAGGTAGAGGCAGCTATTTAGTCATCTGAATTTGTTTATCATCATTGTTTACTATTTATATCCCAGTGGCATTGTATTATACACAGTGCAGTATAGATGAAGACAGTCCTCTGCATCACACAGCTTACAGAGACAACAGAAGTTAATAAGAAAAAGCAAGAGCAGGATGGTCTCAATCTCTCAGCCTTTGGTGTTCATCACCTTTAAAAGAATGGCATTTGTGCTCGGAATTCTAGATCATGTGTCTACATGGAAAAAAGTGATAGTAAAATATTTAAGTAGGTAGACACTTTAACAGGCTTCAATGCAAGCATAATTTCAGCACTTCTAGCTTCCCTGTTGTATGTGGAAAACACAGAGCACTAGTTACAAATGTGGGCTGCATGTTTGTGGGAATCCTAAAGGCTGAAAGACAGTGGAAAAACAAGACAATCACCATTTATTCCTAAATAAACTAGAAAGTATCTTGTACTATAAAGGCTATTCTCACAAACTTTAGATGTACAAGTCATGATTTCAAATATTTGAGGTTGCAGGCTTTGCCCCTGAATTTTTTACTGCTGCCTGTGAGTAGAGCAGCAGTCTCATCATTAGCACAGCTTTATGTTATTCTGCAATATGTCAAGAGCTGTATTCTTAAAATCTGCAGATTTGGAAGTATGAATCAGCAAAATTTTCACCTTTTTCTTTTACTGTTAGAGAATGGCTAAACAAACCACAAGTGTAATCCAAAAAAAACCAGACTACAAACACTCAATTGAACAGGTTGGTTTCTGGTTTACAGGCTCTTACATTCTGCTCCCACCAGCCAGAGGATCAGATAAGGCATAGATAAAAAAAATTATTTGGAAAAATAATTCACAGTTTATTTATGGAGGGAATAGTTTGTTTTTTACCCCTCAGGAAGTTTCACTTGGTTGCTTAAACAAAAGAGGAACAATTCTTCTGGATATAGGAGAAGGATATTATATTTTTTCATAAACCCCTTTTCTCACCACTTTTCCCTTTCTACCTTTGCTATGTACCACTCTGTCGTGGGCTGCTATTTAGTTAAGAGATGATAGATATACTTTGCTGCAGAATGCATTACTATGAAGAAAATCCACACAAACACTAACTGTGTGGAAGAGAGGACTGAAGAAAAGCAACTCAGAGTCAAGCTGTGTAATGAATCTCCATGGGAAATATATGTAATTAATTAAACATTGAAAGAGAAGACTAAAAGCTGCCAGCTGGGTCATCAAGTAACAATAAAAAACCAATAAAACAATAAAAAAAGATCCAAGAGGCCAACTTACCAACTCAGTGAGTGAGGGCAGCCTCTCTGTTCACTAAATCAGAGATAACTTTCACTGCTACCCTAGTACATCTCAAGAATTTGCAGGATAAAATCTGCTCAAAAGCTTAATTCCCCTTGCTGTCAGAACTTTCTCAGATTCTGCCTGTCATATGTGAACTGGTTCCTCCCTCACCAAGCCACTGTGGCCTTAAATGCCGCCAGACTTAGCTCTATTATGTATTGTAGCTGAGCATACCTAGTAAACACATACATGAGCCAAACTAATGATCAGGTTTATAAAAACCTGCTGCACTGTCATCTCCTCCCTTCTCACACATACCACCTGTTCTCCAGTTCATCTGGTTTGGAGTGTTTTTTCCCCCATCCATCTGTTATACCTTCCACTGTCTTCACTGGTAAGCCCTGTGCTGCATCATTGTATAGTAAGCAGCACAAAATCATACATGCCAGCATGGAGCTATTAATTCAGTTAGCAGAAGTGGGATAATAACGAGACCCTGGCTCAATATAATTTTCACCTGAACCAGCTGAACACACTTACCTAGAGGAAACAAAGGCCACTCTTCCAGCATTTTATGTATTCACAATTTTTATTCATGGCACAATTAACTATTTCTACCATTACAGACAGTGCTGGACAGTTTTATTTGAACAGCAGTCTATCTTTCCTGCACTGAGCAGTAAAGCACTGACATCTTGGTAGGGAACAGCAGACAGGCTTGGTTTTGTTCTGTAGTGGCAACAGCTCCCTGCAATGCTGCAATAAGCATGCTGTGACAACCAGTAATAACACCAGCCAGAAGACATCTGAAAAATACTGCAGTAATGTTGAACTGAACAAAATATTTAACTCTGCAATTTCTTTACAGAGAACCTGGCATTGAACCCAGATCAGCTGCTGGCTGAGAGCAGGACCCTGTGCAGCTGGGCAGTGACCACTTGGGTGTGCAAAGAATTGTGTGTAAAGACTGGAGGTTTTGGTTCCTTCTCTAGAAAGCAGAAGACTGTCCCTTGCATGCCACACATGATGTATGCTTGCATAGATATGTGTTAAAATATGTCTGCATAAAGTAACCTGCCTTTCTCCATCTCTCCCAGTCAAGAGAGATGGAGAATGTGTGTTCATCGCACAGCTAAGGTGCCAAGTAAACAAGTGGAGTATTTGTAACCCTCCCCTTTTACCTAAAAATGCTTAGCTATGCATGTCTTCTTTGTTTTATACTTCCATGCTACATTTGCAGGGAGGAATTTCTCCTTCCCTGTGTCTGGACATCTTGATTTATGGAGGAGCTAACCATTTCTCTTAACTTTGACCTTAATTCTAAAGCAATCTGACTGCTTGAACAGGGGTTGAAAAAGGCTAGCGAGGAAAACACAGCAGCTTTTTAGAACCTGTGTCCATCCAAACATTTCACTCAGCACTGGCTATGGTCACAGCCAAGTAAATCCCAGTTACCTACTCCCTTACCAGCTCAAGAATGTATCCCACAAAAGATGTATAATCAGGAAAATAACAAACTGCTACTTTTAATCTCCCCATCCATACACTTTGTACATACCTATCCAAGGCACTGAATCCCAAGAACCTTAAAGTTAAAAACTACTTCTTGATTTCTGGGTTTGATGTCTAAGGCTTCTTCATCAGGAACCTGCTCAAAATTATATAAACAGAGGGAATAAAACAAAGGGCCTCCAGACTCTAAAGACTGGTTGAATTCTCCCTTACAGCAAATTTGTGATCCATGTTTACATTTTTCATACAGAGCTACTGGCACTTTTGGAAGTTCAGTTTATTTCTTGACAGCCCCAGCTGTCAGGTCAGTGCTACAGACCAAGAGAATTTGAGAGGGTCAGGACCTTCTCTCCAAGTCTTGTTTGTTTCAAAAAGTCTGTAGCCAGTTATACAGAAATAGAATGCTCCCTTCATGAAGTACAGCAGTACAGATCATTTCCTCTTAATTAGTGAGGACATACAGACTTTTGACACTTTCTTTCTCGTGTATTCCATCCTGTTTGTATCAGAGATTTCTGTTACTTTTCACAGGGCTCTCACTCAAGCGTTTCAGACTTCCTTCATTCTCATTGTAAAGAGAGAGCAGATTGCTCTGTAGGAAAATGCATGTGAAATAAAATGTGCTTTCCCTGAAGCACACAGCCTGCTTCATGGGGAAAAAAGCTAAATGCCTCTGCACTGCCAATAGGTGCCTAATACAAAGCAAAGTATGCAAAAGAGAAGTAACCTGCTCTACAAACTACTGGCACAGATGCAAGTATTGCCCTGTGCAGGTATCCAAAGTGCAACGCTAGAGTCAAACACATATCTGCCTGCAGCTTTGCCAGAGTCACAACAGCAATGCTTTTGTCTCCTCTGCTTTCTTTAATTAGTGTCACATCCATTACAGAGCTGCAGCAAAACTGACATTTCAGGAAACAATGTCTGGCTCTTGCTAATCAGAAGGAGAGCTGTAAATCTCGCAAGGAGAGTGGTTTTAATTTGTGCCTATGGGATTCTGATATTGAAATACTGGCCCTAAATATCTGCTCCGTGGGGAGTTACTGCTGCACATTAATTCTGAACTTACCAGTTGCTGAGCTGCAATAAGAACAAAAAAAAAGAGTGATGAGTGACATAACACTAAGTGACATAGCACCAGGAATGCTGTAGCAAATGCAGGAGTGCACTCACCCATGAAGCACACCACACCAATATTCACCCCCTACACACAGCCTGTACTATCCACGTGGGGAAGGAACCAGCTTCACCGGAGGTCCACACCTACATACACAGAGAGATAGTTACATGGAACAGCAACGCAGCCCATCAGAGAGACTTGGGACGTCACCATCCAATGTGCCACTTCATGCCTTATTTTCTTTCTTTGCCTATAATGACTCAAACTGGGACAGTTCATTGAGTCATCTTCTATGCAGCCTGTTACCACAAAAAAAAAAAAAAAAAAGTCAGATTAACTTAGGAAAGTTTTCAGGAAAGTTTTCAGGAAAGTTTTCTGAAGTGCCTCTCTCCAATTTAACACACTTTTTGATTATGCAGCTTCCTATTGTTTTTGTGAGGTGACATGAGATCATCATGATTCATTCAAGTTGTCCGTGTTTCACTACATCATTTACTGCTGGAAATGGCACTCCAGAATGCAGATGCCCTTCAAATTCCACAGTCAACGGAAAAACTTCTGCACCATATTTAGAAAGTCTCAAATCCCTCTTTGCTGTGGCCCTTCATAGAGGAACTTTTCCCAGGGATGGCTATAAAATGGATTGCTGCTTATTTTTGAAGGTGCAATAAGACAGTTTAAGGATCTGTCTATTCTTTAGAAGTCTTAGTAATATACATACCATTACATTTTTGCTTTTAAATAAGCCTGTAAAAATATGTAAAAATTCAAATTTCCCAGATTTTATATGCAAAATCTTTCTAATACCAAATGGTAGCAAAAATATATTTGGTAAATGCAAAACTACAAGGATGTCTCAATTGGATGGAGACAGAAGCTCTCCTTTTTGCATAAGATAAATATTTATATTCATATAAGCTTCTATTATGATTCATAAACATCTCAGATTTTTTTGCATCCTTGTGGCAGCTTCCTGAGGCACGGTAATGCTGCCATGTCTGCTTCAGAGAGGAGGAGCTGAAACACTGAGGTTCATCTCATAGAACTTTTAGTTTCTTAATCTGAATTATTAACCTGAGTTCCTCTCATCACAAACCAAAAGAGAAGCAATCACTTTCAGAGTGACTGGTCCTTCCTAAAGTAAGCCAATTGAAATTACACTCAGACATTATCTCACCCTAAACTAGATACATGGAGAAACTGGAGGGCTAAAGGATATAAGACACTAATTTTGTTCCTGTGCACAGGGACTGTTAACAAAGAAATTATGCAACAAAACATTATTTTGACTTCATATTTCTCAAAAGTCAAGCCCACATTTTAACTATTGAGTAGCATAAAATTGTGGGCAAGACAATAAAATAAGCATTTGCTAAAATTCTTCTTTGATGGATTTGATGCAATAAGGAAATTACAAGATTAGTTTAACCTAACAAAAATTCTGTAACACAGCTATTACAGATGCAGACCAAAGTAGTTTGTTGGAAAATGCTTTATAGGTACAATGATGTATGAAAAAATTATTACATATGAGAATGGTAAATCTAGTGACAGGGCTGAATACCACAAACAACTCAAAATTGCATGCAGCAAGTCATCAAACACATATATGGATCATGCAGTTGTTTTTTCTTTTGAATCCACTAGAACAGGAAATTAAACAGTGAAGTCAAAAACCAGTCTGGATTTCTGGACTAAAATGTACCAATGAATCAACTAAAAATGCGGATTTAAGGAACCATGTTGTTAATTTGTCAAACATAATTTTATTTGGTTTTTTTTTTCACTTTGTTTCTATTTCCTTGCAATATTCCCCTGTCACAAATTTTTCCTGGAACTTCAGCATTGAAATATGTCAGCTTTCAAGTAATACAAGGGCAGGAGAAATGAGCTAGCATTCAATGAGAAAGAAGAATGAAGCCACAAGAGCATAGTTGAGCTTTAAGTGTGTTATAGTCATCTTATAAAATTCACATCAGTTTGGCTAGTTGCACTGTAGTTTTTCCCCAAGATTTCTTATCCAGAAGAAATGAAGTGTGATACTGTGGGTTGTGTTCAAAGTCAACTGCTATCACTGATTTCAGAAAAGCTGTTTGGAGTCTAAAGCTAAGTGCAGAACTGTGGTCCATCTTGTACAGCTAAATGAAAACAGGTGTTTAGAGCAGACAGAAAAAGGGTGGCCAAACCATAGGTCTATTCAAACTAGTATTAAATGTATTCCACATTTTGGAAGCTGAGCCACAGCCAAAGTGGTTTGGGTTTTACATAGTGAGTGATTCTATTTATTTCACTTTTACAATGATATGACAATAACCAAGGTAATCAATTATGAATTTCAGGCAAAGTTCTGGTTTCTGCTGGACTTGTTTTCGTATGCTGTGGTACAGCTGAGAAACACAATGAGGAATACTCCTTCTTTTTCTTTATCAAACCTGGCTGGTTTTCAACATTTGTATTTATTCTGAAATCAATTCAGATTGACTCACTTCTAATAAGCCCGCTCCTATATCTACAGTTTTAAAGAGGAACCAAAATTCTTTAAAATAAATGCATTCAAACCTTGCTTACTCTGGTGACCAGGGTTTACATAGTGCACAGGCAAGGAAATGTCAAAGCACTGAAATAAAAGATCGAAGTCAGTCTGTAGAACGGATACACAACTACACCATAGCAGCTACAGAATAAAAAAAAAAGGCATTGCAGAGTGTTCCTATGGTTTAGACAAGTTGTTCCAGGCAGCTTGTCAATATACTGGCTGTAATATCTCTTGCAGTCTTTCTACGTGATGGAAAGGCACACACGAATATTCAGGTCAAATAAATAATACATATCTCAGAAATAGTACAAACCAGTGGGTGTGTCCTTGGAGGTTTCTGTTTAGTGGACAACATTTGTATCTTGAAAACGGATGAAAGTGTGCTTTGACCTTTTGTATCAAGATCTGCTGGTTTGGGCTGGGGCAGAGGTAATTTTCTTCACAGTAGCTGGTGCTGGGCTGTGTTTTGTATTTGTGCTGTAATGACATGGGGATGTTTTGGTTGCTGCTGAGCAGGGCTTACACAGGGCTAAGGCCCTTTCTGCCTCTCACCCCACCCCACCAGTGACTGGGCTGGGGGTGCACATGGATTTGGGAGGGGACACAGCAGGGACAGCTGATCCCAGCTGATCAAGGGGATATCCCAGACACTAGAGGGAAAGTTGGCTGGAGGCTGCTGCTCAGGGACTGACTGGGCACTGGTCATTGTTTTTTATTTGCATCACTTATCTCTCTAGGGTTTTATTAATCTCTTTTTTTTATTACCTTCTTTTTCATTACAAGTTATCAATATTAATATTATTATTTTATTTCATTTCAATTATTAAACCATTCTTATCTCAGTCCAGACGTTTTCTCACTTTTCAAGTCTCCTCCCCACCATCCTTCTGGCAAGGGTGGGGATTGAGGGACCAGCTGTGTGGTGCTTAGTTGCCAGCTGGGGTTAAACAACAACACAAGAGCACTGGTGATTTGGTAATTTATATAATGTTCTTCTTTTTTTTTTTCATATCCATATCCAGAAGGATGCATCTAGCAAAACAAAACAAACAAAACAACAACCAAAAAAACAAAAACAATCAACCAAAAAAAGCCAAAGAAAAAAAAGATAAAAAAGTAAAAAAACAAACAGGAAAATAAAAATCAAGGAAACACATTCCAGGCATAAATGAAAATATACTGAGTCAGTTACTGGTTGCTAGATCATTTTCTCTCATAAATAGCTCGCTTACCTACTCTTGTCTAGCTACTGAGTAGTCCAGAATTTTCCTCTTTCACTTTCCACAGGTTTGAATTCTGAAATATAGACTAAAATTAGGACTATAAGATTAATCATTTATAGAAGGGTACACAAAATCATAGCAAATTAGAAATCAAAATACAGACAGAGAGGTGAAACCCTCCAGCAGTCTGAGACCAACAACTGTGCATTCCAGCTTCTATTATAATATGTATTTATTTTTTCTTTATATCACCTCACGCATTTTCCTATTCATTGTCCACCAGCTACTATCAGGGATGACCATGTGCTCTCTAACTCACTGCTTTGCTTAATAATGCACTTGCTATATCTTCTTGTCTCACTTACTACACTTGTCACATTTCCAAGCACCCATTTCAAGCAGCTAATTACAGTCATAACTGGGGCACTTTCAGACCAGCCTACATGCCTCGTGTTTGCCAGATGGTGGATCCAGATCTCCCTGTCTTGTGTGTACTCTGCAAACAGATATAACCACAGCCCAACATTTTGGAAACCTGTTTTAGATCAATGTTGCATCAGTATGTCACTGAGAACTGACTTGGCCTACATCTACAGAAGGTAGTTCTGCTTAACCTGTTTCATACTGAATTTCCCCAAGAGCTGCTCTGATATTAAAAGACTTTTAACAAAATATTACAAAGATTCTAACCCCCAAATGATGTAATCTTCTGCAGCTTGTCTATCTGAATTTTAAGAGTGCTATGACAATTAAGGGCAATAACAACTTCAAGGTCCTGTCATTGGATGCAGCACTCAGGATCTAACACATCTGCAGCTCAGAGTATCACAGCTTTTGTACTCACAGCTTGTCCTGCTCAGCACATAAGTAATAATGCAATGACAAGCTAATATCAAGCTGACAACGAATAGCCATAGAATTAATCAAAAACATCTAAGAAGAAGAAATATTTAAGCTAGAATGCTTACAGTTCATGGCTTGGAGCATTTCTGCCACAGGAACTTTACAGCTGCAAGGATGTAAGCACAGGTATATTTACTTTTTCCATACAATAGCCACCACACAGGAGTTCAGAAACTTCTCGTGTTACAGTTGGTCAGCATTTTACTCCTTTATCTGGCCAATTAGCTACCTTCTGTCCTGTTCCATGTGCTATAAACCATCCCTGTGCCACAGAGCTTTAGGAAGAAAGATGGAAAGAAGAAATGTACCAGTCACTGCACCCATAAATGAGGACAGAGTATTGTTATAGCTTCTGGTCAGGCCATTTCTGCAGTGGTTATTGGCACATACAGCAGTTCTCCTGGAAACAGCTGAAACCTGAAGGATTACAGCAGCCTTTGTGGCAAGACTGTTAAAAACAGAGCTAAACAAAGCAAGAAATATACAAATAGCAAGGCTAAATTTTTCAGTGCTGGGAATGAGTTTGCTACAGTGTTAAGCTATGAGTATGCACTAATTTTACACAAAGGCACTGGAAAAGCATTACTTTAGATTCAGAAGTGGTGCTTTCCTCAGGGAAGGCTCCCAGGAGAACCACTTCCAACCACCCCCCTTTCCTCTCAACCCTGTGAACTGCTGTATTTCCACCCCTGCCAGAGAGAAAAATGAGAGAAAAATCATTCTACCAGGCTTGAAATTTCCAAATGCTTTTAGTGGTTGTAATTTCCCCAGTGAGCAATTTTTAGCAGAATGAGCAGATAAAATTACACTGCAAACCATCAGACTGAAGGATAGAATCTTCATCATAATCAGGCATCATTCTAGCAACCGTTTCATCTCAGGAATTCCTTGCATATTCATCCCTCTTAAAGGCAAGGGGACAGAGGTCTCTGAATAGATGCTGTACTCAGGAGTTCCTCCTACATTTTATTGCAACAGAAAGAGTGGCTGTATTTACAGGGACTGTATTTGCTGTTCCAGGAGGGTAATCCAAGGTGCCCAGTGTTCCCAGCAGACAGCAACTGTACAGTTGCACTGTTTGCACCATCACTGCACCAGCCCTGGGTTCCCAGCCAGGACTGTGGGATTATTAAATACCAGTCAGGCACTGAAACCAAATATATACAGGTGATATCGAGCAGTTACAGATTTACAATCATGAAAATGAAATCATGATGAACCACCAGCTCTGTCCATCACACTTTTCCTCCTGGTCCTCAATCTGTCTTTCAAGTACCATTTTTTATTTCAAACGACTGCTGTGAAAAATGATTGCTCTCATAAATCTTCACAGGTTCAGACACTTAATCACACACCTCCAGCATCTGTGACCAGGGTAGCAGCCCTATAGACCTGGATTTATAACGCCACATTTCAATTATCAGCTCTATGGTCACTTATTTTACCATTCCTCTTTCCTTCACAGTTTCTAAATGTCAGAGGTATAAAATATTTGGTTGGGACATTTAGGGAAATACCAGCATTATAAAAAATATGACAATGTGCTAATTTTCAGACAATACATGCTAGTAAGCATGTAGTTTCCAAGACTTAATTTCAACCCTAGTATGCATATTTTAAAATCATCGATTTTAAAATTTAAATTAGAACAATTGCTAATATAAAAAAATTAATTATAAGCATGATCACTGAACCAAAAATAGGAGTGAGTTATAATTAGCATGCCAGCATATAAATGCCATAGTAGGAACTGATACTGGTTACAAATAATTGATTTGTGAATAGATATGTTCTTTGTGAACTTTAGAAATCTGTAACTCAGAATTATTCTCATTACAGAAACTGGTCATCTTAGGTGAAAGTACTTCTATGCATGAATGATCTAAGAAAATCAATCATTTTTATGGCCACAGAAAGAGGTTGTTCTGGGTCACTGTCCAGATAGTAAAATATTAGAAGCCTGTGATCTAGTTTATAATTCATGATAGGCTATAGTTAGGCCTACAGATATTAAAAAGCCCTTTCTTCTCCTGAAACAGAAATTGCTCTAGAGACCTCTGCAGCTTTCAGAGTTTAAACACCCTGTTCAATGATTTTGTTAATATGTGTCTGTAAATTACAAAATTTTTGAGGAAATTGTTTATTCGTATTTCAGATGGGCATCCCAAAAGAAAACAAACCTAACTCTTAAAATTTCAGTACTGCTGTATTGTCTAAAAAGTACAATAGTAACTTTATTCTATCACTATTTGTTTAACAGAAGAGTGGGAGTGAATGTAGTCAATAGCAAACACAGGCTCAAATTTTTACCACAGCTTTGTTTGGAAAGGGAATTCTGAAAGCAATCAAAAAGAAGCCCATGTGTTGATGTTTCGTTATCTGTCACTGGGATCATGGTCTGCTGTCTAATATCCAGGACCAGCAATAATAGTAATAATATCTTTTTTTCTGTGTATAAATTTGGTCTGTATTAGCCAAATGGAAAGATGCTGCCTAGTCAGATCAGTAGCAAAAGCAGTCAAAGGAGCAGGAGAATTCTGAAGAGGCTATTTCTTTAGATATCACATAAATTAATTGAAAAATACAGAAAGGGCTCATTAAATACTTGTTTTATACAAAATAAGAACACTTTTAGAAACATGATACACAGAAGTAAAATGTAACAAGTATACCCAGCTACTTACATGACACAGAGCACGCACAGCACAAAGATCAAATAAAACTCAGAAATCATTGAGATTCCTAACATTGAGAACCAAAGTGTATCTTTGAATCAACAGGTCTGACCTCTGTAAGAGCACATGTAATAATTCTTACATTTGAATTAATCAGTCAACAGCTTAAACAGTCATTTGAAAGGGGATAATGAGGTGGTGACAAAGATGTTTTACAGGACACACATGCCAAGTGTCAAAGGAGGTGATCAATAGGTAGCAGAGGATGGCTCCAGAAGCTCATTACAGGTGGTGAACACATCTCAATACTAAATTTAACGTTTCCTGAAGGGTATTGGAAGTATATACTTCATATTTGAATATAACTTCATATTTGAAGTTTGAGAGGCTACAGTGAATGATAGGTTGTTAAAAGAGGATTAAATTGTTTAAAGCACTGCTCTAGGTAAGTGACCTCTGCAAGCAGAACTTTGGATGGATATCAGCTGGAGAAGGCTCCATTTGTTGAGGTTGGATAAAATCGTGCTTCAGTGATGAGGGACTGGGCAAGACGTATCACCATGCAGGGGGTCAAGAAAGGCAGTGTCATAATCTGAAAGACACAGCTTGAGTCTGAATGCAAAGAGACAGGGCTGAGTTGGAGAATAACCTATGAAAAATAAGTAGCGTGGTGACCACTAACCAAGGCAGGAAATTACTTGGAAAGTCAGGTAAAGAGGTGAGACAAGCCATGCCACTCTAGGGAAGTTTCATAACATGACTAGATGTGTTCCCTTTTAATAAAGTGGGGTGAGTAGCTTCTGCTCCTGTCTGGAATGCTTTTTTTCACTCATGCATTCCCTACAGAATACACACACACACACACACACACACACATACATACATGTATTTGTTTTTTCTGAAGATGACTGGCTGAAAAAAAAAGCAATTTTTAGCTTGTCTTTGTTGTGATATCTTGATTGAAAACTTAGAAGCAGTTCTGCTACTGTTGCTTTGTAGATATGGTCATATGTGGTACCCATTGTTAGTATTTAAGATTTGAGAGGTCTGGCTAAGAAGTTGATAGTAACTAAAAGAATATTCCTTTCAAGTAAAAAACTAACAGTGATGGTTTCCAGCTCCCCACTTTTCCACATCATTAACTATGATGACAGATAATGAAACTTCTCTCTGATCTGTCCTAAATTGCACTTGCATTACTACACACTTGGATTCTCCAGATTTCTGACACTGGTATTTACAAACAAACAATTCAGAAAGGTACTGTCATTCAGAGTGGAACTCCAAGACTTTTCTTTTGGTGGATTTTTCCTAGGAGAAAAAAACCACTAACTTTTAATTGATTACACAGATTGGAGTGAAGCATCACATCTATGGAGGTGAAATTCTGTGAAAGATATGTTGGATCCACAAAGAATGTCTGACATTTTCTGCTTTGACACAGAAGAGGAAGTCAAACTCTTCCATTCAGTGGATTTTGCCACCAGCCAAGCTCACAGCTAAACCCCTCTCACTGAACATCCCATGTAATACAAAGCAATAATCAGACAATGAAGCTAATGTTTCTGCAGGAGGAGTGCATGTTGCTGGACATGTAGGAGTCTACATCCAACCTCCTCACACAGCTAACATTTCCCATGTCATGCACAGTAACACATCTGACTTCAATAATTTTTAATTACATTTGTGAGCTTGATAACATATCTTTAAGCCTTATTACTACTATTTCCACCAAGGTGCAAGCATGAACATTCACTTACCCTTCAGAGAACTATCTATTATAACTGGAAATGCTTTTCAGATTACTCCCAGAAATACGCTCCATGCTTTTAAGAGCCATGATGCCCATTATCTCCTTATAAAATAAGCAGAATAATCAATGTGCCTCAAATAATTTTCCACTTTGGGATACTACTTTGCTGGCCAACAGAGCAACCAAATATAGCTGCAAGCCAGCCCTTCTACATAAGCATGGTCAATATAGGGGTTTTTAGCACTAACTTTTTCCAGACAACATACACCTTTTAATATCTTTAATATGCTGCCTTATTTTCTCTTCCCTGATGCCCTCTGTGGTCTTTTGAAGAACTCCAAGTACTTTGTGGGGCTCTAAAAAAGCTCAGTGCTTCTCACTCATTCATCTCATTCTTTATGCCCAATGAGTAAAGGAAGACTGTAATGAAAACAGGTTTTGTCCATGTAATAAAAAACTAGCAAAAAGCTGCTTATAAAAGTGCACTTTCTTCAGTTCCAGAATAGTCCACCCATGATAAATCACCACACCTCCCCCCACCCCCCCCCCCCCAAAAAAAAGAGAGAAGGAAGTCATTTAAAGTACGTAAGAGAAGGAGAAAAACAGTTTGCTGTGTTAAAGGGAGCAGGAAAGAGACACTAGATACCAAGAAAAACATGAGATATATTTGCAGGGAAACATGCCCCCAAGACAGACAATTTTTAGGACCATAAATACTCAGTCATTTATCAGACATGGGCAAAGAGCCCATCAGGATAGGACAACTCCTCAGAGCAGTTCTCAGAGCAGCCCAGACTACTGAGAACCCAAGGGAAAAGGGTTTGTTTGCAAACATCTCAGACCATCAGAGTACTATGTTCTTTCATCTGAAGAGAACAAACGGTGAGTTATAAGAAATTTCTCCTTGCTATAATGGCCCACGAAAAGGGAAAAAATGAAATTACTACTAATTCACTCTCATTTCTCAGTACTTTTCAAAACACACTGGCCTGGGCTGTACAAAGTTTTCAAATACTGATTTCATCAGTTCCCTGTCCAGAAGAAATAATTATTTTCTTGCTTCTGATCATGATTCTCCTTTTATCACAGCAGCCCTCTGTCACAGCTGCGCTTTGGGAACTTATCTACAACAGCTACTTCCCTTTCACAGTCAATGCTGTACCGTACTTGGTACCCTGTAATGTAGGAATGACTAAATCATTTTTTTTAGATATATAGTTATGCTTATAACTGTATATATTAAAAAATAAATCGCCTGAATAAGCTGTGTGACAAAAGATCCCCCCTCACCCCGAATCCTCTGCTGTCTTCTTTGTTTACCATGATGTACACCTGTCTTTATAACATGTCCATTCTTTGCCTGTTCTGGGGGTTATGGAGTAAGTGCAAGTCTGGCATAGGCTCTGTTGGAAGCTCGTGTTTTAAGAGGTTGTAAGAAAACAGGTATTAATATCCTTCATGAGAATTTTAATGAAAATTGGCACTTCTCTTATAATGGCATGTGATAAGACAAGTACCTTTCAAAATCTGTTGCATCTGTGGAGGAACAAAATATGTCTTCCCATTGTAATAATATCTGTGTGACAAGACTTATTTTCTTTTAAATTGATATAAATTGGCAAGTATTCTTTTATGATCCATTCTCTTTCTTTCCTTTGGAAATGGGCAAAGACTGATTTAGAATAAACCCAAAATATTCTCTATATAATATTCTCTATATAACCCCTACTGTAGTTATGCTCCTAATTGTCCCCAACTTGCCTAGCAATTCAGAAAAATAAGTGAAGATTTCAACACTTGATTCACTTGAGAGGGAAAAAAAAGAGAAAGTTAAAATAAAAAAACAAAGGTTAAATGGGCTGTGTGGTGCCCAGGGTATGCTGGTTCAAAGACTGTGAAAAATCAGTAATAACTGCACAGTTCTGCACATGGGAAGAATTTGGTTCATTACATGGTCTGAGTGTCTACATGACATTCATGTAACACTAAAGATTAAATCAATGTAAAGATGAAATCTCCTGAAAAGAAATTCTAACAAAAGCCATTTCTACAATGCACACAGGCTGCTGTCATATATTTAGGGTTTTCACACTTCTTTTGAGCAGCAAACCATCACTATCTGCAAGAGTTGTTACCAGAATATAAACTTTGTTTTCTTAATTTTATTTAAATTACTGTGTAAGACTACAAATGGGAAAAAATAAAATCCAAAGGAAAAATAATTCCAGGTAATGAGGACTCAAACTTGAGTAGGTGCTCCTTCAGGGTGGTTTTGATTATATGGATGAAAGACTAGGAGTCAAAACACAGAGATTAAGAATAGAGAGGATGCTTAGGAAGGAATAAGGGAGGCATGGGACCCTGTTGGATTTCCTGAAGGGAGGCCTGCTAGATGGTAGAGACCCAGATGAAAAATATGTCAATGTGTTATTTCAGGATGATTTTTCTATTTGAATAGTACTGTTTAGTTTCTGTGGATAGCTCTATTATTTATTGGCTGGTGACTCAGGATGCATCCCAAAGCCTGATGCTCCTACTGTTCACACCAGGAAGGCAATGGAGCAGATGACATTTTTCATCCCTCAGCTGTATGAAGTGGCTCCCCATCCATGGCGTATGAGGTGCTGGAAGCAGACTTGCCCCTCAGGACATGGCTGGGGCAGGACCCTGTAGAGGAGATTGCCATGTATTGCCAGTCACAAATACCTGAAGGAAAGAAGGGCACATCCCTGAATTCACACCCAAACCTCCTGGACACAGCAGGTCACTGCCTGCCTGAAGAGTGAGAAACTTCCAGACTGTGACCAAGACAGATAAGAGCACTAGACTCCACAGGCATATTACTCCACACAGGCATATATATTCCTCAGAATATGCCATTATTATGCAAAGTCATGTTGTGTTACTTGAGCTGGGCCAGAGTATCTTTGTCACCATGGCAGTCACAGCGTCAGACACAGATCCCACGATCCTGGGCCCAAAGCCAGCACAGCCTGACCTCTGCTTCCAGTTCCAGCACTAGGCTGTTCTGTGCCAGCTTGAGGGTCAGCAAACATCCCTATCAGCAGCTTCATGAGAGACAGAAATAAACAGCAAGGTAGTGGTACAAAAGCTCTTTAGCTATGACCTATCACTAATTTTTGCATCTGGTAATCTTCATATTGCCTAAAGAGAGATTTTCCTCTAAGTGACAAGTGTTCTGTTTCACTGGGTGAAATCCATGCCAATGCCATTTGCCCTAATGACGACAGTCCACCACCTCAGGAAAAAGTGACAAACTGGCAAGATCCTGCAATACAGGATACAAACATTAGCTTGTTTATAATGTGTTATAATTGGAATGGAAATCATTCACAAATTAAATAAGTGAATAAACACAGCTCTCCAAAGTCCTAAATTAAAATACTCAATTGAAACGCTTGTCTTTGCCATTTGTGAAACAAATGTTAAAACATTTGAAGAAAAGCTTTTGCATTTTTATTGCAACTGCTCTAAATGGAAGAGTGACAGATGATGAAACACACCAAACATATTCAGTCCAGATCACAGGAAAGTATTTGTCACGCTGTCACATAAGAAATCACTGCATAAAACTAGAAGACAATGATCAGCAGCAAGGTGATATCCATTTTTAGTCCTTGTTATAAAGCAGGAGGGGCACCAGAAATATGAATGAATCATCTTGAGTCATCCAGCAAAGTTTCACAAGGCTTAGCACAGTGACTGAGGTTAATCCGAATGAAGGATGGCACCATGCAGACTTGCTGAGTCCATAACTCAACAAGGGAGAAGGAAATCTTCCATCTGGATTCCAATGATTCCCCAGGGCCTGATTTTCTAGAGGATTTTAGGTGTATAGTGGTGTAAATGAGGACAAAGTATGTTTTCCTAAAATTTCCCAGGCTCCTCCGTAGACCAACTTATCCCACTGTTTTGACATGCCCTGGAGGACACACTTCTCTCCACTGACTGTACAGAGGACCTTGGGAGACTATTTTCTGTGCGGAAACCATCTGTATCTGGCATTTAAAGCTGTTTGGTGTGGCTCCTCTGACCTAGTGGCCTATATCCGAGTTTAGTTCCAACTAAGTCCAAGTCCCACTGGCCTGCCTGCACTGCTCAGTATCTAACGCCTTTGTAAAAATGCCCATGTATCCCTAATGTCACCATCCAAAGATGGCAGGCATCCCCATGCCCATGCCACCGCAGCAGGCTCCCTGTACAGGCAGAAGCTCCTGCTTTAGACCAGACACTGGGCATCATTCTTTTAAATCTTTTAAACTATACTTTCATTTCCATGTGGTTGTAGACCACAGAATCAAAGAATGGTTGAGGCCCCAGGGTGCCTCTGGGGGTGGTCTGGTCCAGCCCCACTTCTCAAAGTAGGGTCAGTTAGAGGAGGTCATTCAGGACATATTGGAAAGGGGGTTGTAGCCAGGTGGGGGTCAGCCTCTTCTCCCGGGTGAGAAGGATGAGAGGACATAGTCTTAAGCTGTGCCAGGGGAGGCTTAGGTTGGACATGAAAAGAAATTTCTTCAGAGAAAGAGTGCTTTAACATTGGAATGGGCTGCCCAGGGAGGTGGTGGAATCACCTGGAGCAGTTTAAGGAAAGACTGGCTGCGGTACTCGGTGCCATGGTCTGGTTGACATGGTGGTGTTCGGTCATGGCTTGAACTCAATGACCTCAGAGGTTTTTCCAACCTAATTGATTCTAGCATTCTATGATTCATTTTCATATGGTTGTAGAGCAGAAGATCACAGCAAGGTTAGGCTCCAGGGTGCCTCTGGTGATGGTCTGCTCCAGCCCCACTGCTCAAAGCACTGCCAATTAGAACAGGTCATTCAGGACCGCAGAATCACAGAACTCTAAAATGGTTTGGGTTGGAACTTTAAAGACCATCTAGTTTCAAATGTCCTGCCATGGGAAGGGATGCCACCCACTAGATCAGGTCACTCAGTACCCTACCCAGCCTCGAACAGTACCAGGGACGGCGATGTCATCAGCTTTCGAGTTACCTCCAGAGAAGGGGACACCACAACCTCTCCGGGCAAACCCGTGCCGCCGGCACATGACCAGCCCCACAGTACGGAGATAATTTTCATTTAAACCATTTCAGGCGGCTCCTGCGGCAAGGGAAAAGGCAGGGGCTGGCCGGGAGCCGCAGGGCCGGGCGCGGCGGTCCCTCGGGGGCGGAGAGGAGCGGGCCGGGGGCGTCCGCCCCCTTTTCCCCCCTCACCGCCTCCCACGCGCGCACCTGCGCAGGCGCGCGGGCACGAGGCGCGCCCCCGCCCCCTCACTCCCTCCCTCGCAGCCAGGCGCACGCACACGCCCTGCGCGCGCGCGCGCGGGGGGCGCGCACCTGCGCTGCGCCCTCAGCTCCCCCCCCCCCCCGGCCCCCCCCCCACCGCGCGCGCGGCGCCGGCCCCGCTGGCGCCTGGAAGGGACCGCGGCGACCCCTCCGTGCCTCCTCCTCCTCCTCCTTCCTTCATCCATCCTTCCTCCGAGCCGCCGGGGGACAGCCCAGGTGATCCGCCGCTGGGGGTGCGTGGGGATCTGTCTGTGTGTGTCTGTGTCTGTGTGTGTGTGTGGCGTCCGCGTCGAGTTTGTAAGTTCTCGGCGGATATCGCCCTGCTCTCCCCCCAGCCCGGGCGGGGTTTCCTCACTGGGGGGTCGGTGAAAGATATTCCGCCTGCCCTGCTCCTTCCCCATCCTGTCCGCTCCCTCCGTGCCCGATAGAGCCCGCGCTGGAATCATCAGCGGCTGCAGGCTGGCGGGGCTTGCACCTCCCGCAGCCGCCCCCACCCCAAATTGCGGCGCTTAGAGCGGGCTTTGGCTGCTCTATGGGCTGCCTCCCGTGCCTCGCTCCCTGGGCAGGTTACCCTAAGGAGCACTCAGCCTCCGTGCATCGGTCCCTTGGAGGATAATCTCGGGCAGTTTTAAATAGCCTCCCCCCTCCCCCGTTTTTTTTGTTTTTATTTTCTATTGTCACATTCATGTAACAAGTGCCTGCCCTCACATCAGGCTGGTGCTGCTGTCTAGGGCGTTGCATGCTCCGGGGGGGCGATGTGTCCAGTGCTGTGGCTGAACATTAAAAACAATGTCTTTCTGTTGAAGAAGACAGGGGTTAAAATGAATGAAGATCTGAAGGTTAATTTGAGCTGGCTGCCTCAGGATCATGTAGAAGCCAGCTCTACAGAGAATGCCTCAGCTGCAGGCTCCTCCCTGGTTCCTGCCGTAGACCCTGAGCCAGAGCTTTTGGTAAACCCCTGGGACATTGTCTTGTGTACTTCAGGGACCCTTATCTCCTGCGAAAATGCCATTGTGGTTCTGATCATTTTCATAATCCCAGTCTTCGCGCCCCCATGTTCCTCTTGATAGGCAGCCTGGCGCTGGCAGATCTCTTAGCAGGCATTGGATTGATCATCAATTTTGTTTTTGCCTACCTTCTGCAGTCAGAAGCTACGAAACTGGTTACGATTGGACTGATTGTTGCCTCTTTCTCAGCATCTGTTGGCAGCTTGCTGGCTATCACTGTTGA
The DNA here is from genome assembly GCF_012460135.2 of Molothrus ater. Taxonomy (NCBI): domain Eukaryota; kingdom Metazoa; phylum Chordata; class Aves; order Passeriformes; family Icteridae; genus Molothrus; species Molothrus ater. The sequence continues at coordinate 70,234,365 of NC_050479.2, forward strand.
TCGTTACCTCTCCCTGTATTATGCTCTGACTTACAATTCAGAGAGGACTGTCACTTTTACCTATGTCATGCTCATATTGCTCTGGGGTGCATCTATCTGTATTGGACTGCTGCCTGTGATGGGCTGGAACTGCCTCAGAGATGAATCCACCTGCAGTGTTATCAGACCACTCACTAAAAATAATGCAGCTGTCCTTTCGGTCTCTTTCTTGCTTATGTTTGCCCTCATGCTGCAGCTCTACATTCAGATCTGTAAAATCGTGATGCGCCATGCCCATCAGATTGCCTTGCAACACCATTTCCTGGCCACTTCCCACTATGTGACCACCCGAAAAGGAGTGTCTACTTTGGCCATTATTTTGGGGACCTTTGCTGCTTGCTGGATGCCTTTTACGCTCTATTCTTTAATAGCAGATTACACCTATCCTTCTATATACACCTATGCCACTCTCCTGCCAGCCACCTACAATTCCATCATCAATCCTGTAATATATGCTTTTAGAAACCAGGAGATACAGAAAGCACTTTGGCTCGTCTGTTGTGGCTGTATTCCTTCTAACCTGTCTCAGAGGGCAAGATCACCCAGTGATGTCTGATTGGCAGCCACGAGGACGCTCCTTAACATGTTACTTTCCAGACATTCTGTCTTTGGTTTAGATGCATTCATTATTAAATGGTGTGTGATGGGTTCACATAAAAACCGCAGGATGGACTGACCTTTTTGTAAACAGAAAACCCCAGCGACTGAAATCAATCGAGTGGTTTAAGGAACATTTCCAAAATCAAAATAATCAGTGTTCTTAACAGATTTACAATGTTGCTCAGGGTCGTTTTGTCATATTACCCAGACTTTGCCATGTTTGCCATGATTTTGCATTAAGTTTTCTAATTAAAATTAGATTGAAACAACATACTTCTTTAAAATTGTTTATGTGATTGAGTTTAGTCATACTGCATGTTACAATCTGTTGTTTGGATATTTTTTCCTCTTTAATTTTTTTTTAAACAGAAAAAATAACCCCAAACCAAGTCCTGTTACCCCATCTGTATATCATCAGAATACTCTTCAAAATAATGGCCAATTGTACTGATTTATATGGAATTTATTGTAATAATATCAGTGCAACGAATTTGCTCGAAGTGAGAAAGTACTTGTGCAGCTTTTTATTTTACATCTCAGCGTGAACTAGGTTGACAATTGTTTTTAAGAGTTACCTGTTCTCTCATGTGTTCTGGCTGGATGTTAAAGCAAGAGAAATGCGTTGATTTCTTTTTCAAAAATCAGACATATGTTTTTACTTGCATGTGGGACATTGGAGCTATGCTGTAGATTTTAAAACCAATGAGGGTATCTTTGAAATTGATGAAACAGTATGTCCTCTTTCAGCTAGGTATTTGTAATAGATTGAAAACTAGGTTTCTCAGACGAGTTTATCTTTTCAGAACAGTATGAGAAATGTTTCATAAAACAATCTATAGATTGCTCACAGCACATATTTACCACTACACCAAATGGTTCCCCTACATTTTTTACCAAGTCAATACTATTACCATTTGTTTTCGCTGTTCTCCAATGTAATTTTAAATACCAACATTTATAAATTCTCAAAGCATATCTGGTTCATAATTGTATGCGACCAGGACTGCAAGATGAAACAGTGTTTTCTCCTTTTCTGGCAGTTTCATTCTTTGCACTGTACACATGTCAGTTCACTTCATTATAGAACTTCATTATAGTTCTGGTCTAGAAAACAGAGCTTCCTCTTGTGAATGGTTAAATTTCAAACTGCTTCTAACCTTCCACTGAAGCCACATTAAAATGCACTAGAAATAAAGCATTGTTTTCGAATTTGAAGACTACTTGATTGTCAGAGAGAAAATCTTCCTGGCACTTGTCTTCATGAAACTTACAGTGTACCCTCATGTCAGCGCATGGGAGTTTAGAGTACTGCTTCCATTAGTGTTGATGGGAGCTCAAAGTGTTCACGCCCTGGCATCAGCAGGAGGTTATGCTCCCTTGAATGTCAAAGTCAGCATATTATATTGTTGCTTAAATACCTTCCATTAAAAAAAAAATAAATTCCAAAACTCAAGTGTAAAAATAGCAATATTTACAGTTCAATGAAAAAATATACCTGTGTAGTAGAGATAGTAGAGACAACTGCGCTGCTGGTCTGGACTTTTCCAAATGGAATCTGTCCTTTCCACGTGGACGTTTGGATGACTGTAGCTTTTTGTGGCAAAGTTTCTGTGATGTTAAGAATCATATGCTATACACAAAGCTGAATCTCAAATGTGAGTTGTCTGTAAACAAGACTCTGTCGGGATTTTTATGAGCAATAATTAATTTTAGTTGCAATGTTGGGTTTAAATTCCATTATTTATTTGGTTCAACCTTCATGATATTTGGTTCTTTCTTGGTAATCTGATTATTTTAATAATAATTGCATGGCATGATCCAGTAGAGCTGTGAATTTGAAGCTCCCCTGGCTTCCCTGTGATTTACAGATGCTCAGCAAGTTAGACTATGACCTCTGCTCAGTGTAGGGTATCGGTGTTCTTTATCTACTTATGAATGTTACTGAAACTCTAGTCATTGAATTTTCTTACAATTTTTTGTATAAGAAATACTCACTTCATAAATATCCATGATACATATGTGTGCAGTTTTGCAAGTATGCAAACTATTGGGAAATAATGGCAGTAAAAGTCATGAGATGAATAATGCAGAGAGACTGAATATGTAGGATGGCACTTAAAAAAAAAAAAGTTAAAGCCATGCAAATTTTGTTCTCCCTGCTTTTTCCTTTGTTTGTTCTTCTGTGTCAAATTGCTAAAGGTATGATGAAGATGAGCAGCTACAACTGTGACCAAAATTCAGTCCTGAGGGCAATTGTTGTTTTCCTTATGCAGATGTGTTCTCATGCTCTTGGATAACCTCATAGGCATTAGTGCTTTTCTCTAGGCAACACCTGTGTGGTAGGGAAGCCAGAGAAAAACAGCACAGAGGGAGATAATGTCATTCCCTCTTCTCATGTGGTTTCACCTCGTGTCCTTGTCATCTTCCTCACTCCACAGACTGCTCAATTCTGCAGAGGCTCTCCAGTGTGCCGGGGGAGCCGACCTCTTCCTTGTGCCAGAGCAGAGAGATTTGTAATTGGAAGCTTCTCTCCTGAGGAGCAGAGCAAGTCAAACGGAGGAAAGAAGGATTAATTATAGCAATCCCACAAAGCTGGCTCATAGGGATGTGATTTGCCCTTGTTTGAGGAGTTGTGCATGGTTACCTTCCACCCCAAACAGATGAGAAACATGATTCTGCCTCCAAAGATACTGCTGTGACCTCCAGGAAGGATTTTACCTCTTCCAGAAATATGTTCCAAAACTGAGGCTGTGCAGCATAGGCCAGAAAATCCTACTGAGCATAGGTTTGCCTGCAGCTGTCAGGCCAAACTTTACTATAGTCTGCAGCACCAGGATGGGTGCTACATAACACACCTCTGAATGAGCTCTGGGAAATGGGGGCAGAGCTGTGGGTGCAGAGCTGCCTACCTCACTCACACAGAATTGCTTGACAGGCAGCCACCTTTCAGACCCTGCAGAGCTAAGCAACTCTCTGCTGTCCCCTCAGAATGACAATGGCCCCTGTGCTGTATGGTGAAGTGCCAGTAACCATCCAAGGTCCTCCTGGAACTGGCAGAAATCCAGCCAACTTGCAGTTTCTGATATTTTGTTGTCTTACCTAACAACAACAGTGCATAAGACCAGCGGGGTTAGATTCACCATTCTCTGTACAGAGAAGTACCTTTCATATCTCCACTGTAATGACAAAAGGTGTTTTTTTCCTTAAGATGTAATTTAGTTTAAATAATTGAAGTTCATGTTTATTTATTAACACACTTGACCCAAAGTTAGTAACAGGTTGTATCCTGATGGGAAAAAATTATTGTCAGGTTTTTTCATACATTCATCCTTGAAGGTTAGGAGAGGATTTTCTGTATTGTCTTCTTTTTTTTCCTTTTTTTTTTTAACCATTTCCCCCAATAGTAGTATTTCAGCAATAAGGAGAAATATGTCTTTTTAGCACAAGAGCAATAAAATCCTCCATTATGTGGATACTATATACTGCTGAGTAAACTCAGAGCAATAGAGAGGAAGCAATATATACTTTAGACAAAAAAAAGTAACTTGCATAAGGACTTTTAGTAAGCATAAGTCTTCCTTTGTTAAGCAGATCCTATCAGACCAATGTAAGACATTATTTCTGGTTGATTTGTTTTATAATCATTGAATTCCTGAATAGAATTACACAGCAATAACATTTTACCTAAATTCTTGAATCCTGAATTTGTGCTTTTTGCTGGAAGAATTATGTACTGCATTGGGGAGTTTTATTCTTTTCATTGTTTGGCATTTAGTTGTACAGCATTCTGTGGATAAATTAATAGTGTTAAAGATTTCCAGTTATAACTTGATCCCAAGAATACCTGAATTGGTCATGCTCATCAGAGTGACTGAGAGGTGGTGCTACCTGTTCTGCAGAGAGCTTGGTTATGATACCAGTGAAGAACACCCCTGCCAATACCCAGGCTCTTTGGAAGCAAGTTCAAAGGACCAATACTGCTTCCTACCAGGGACACTCAGTGACATAAGCAGTTGCATCCTTCCTTTAGTGTTCAGGGACCAGCCTTGAGGCATCTTGGAGTCACTAAAACTTCTCCATGGACAGCAGTGAACTTTGGCAGAGACCCGTGCTCATGCTGTCCCCAAAGAGCTATTATTCTCTTGCCTTGTTTTCTTAGGGATTTTTTAGCTTTTAAAAATAAAATAGATGTGACTTCATTTCCCCAAGGTGATAAGCAACCTTATAAAGCAAGTGTGACTGGAAGTTGGGATAAAATAGCATTGCTACAAATCAAGCCCATGAAGCATAACTACACACTCATTACTTAAAAAGAAAAAAGTGATTCTGTAACATTCAGAACAATGTTTCCAAAATGTTGGCCCTGACTTTTATGACGAGAAACTATGTAGGGTCTGTTTTTTCTATGTATAATAAATAAATAAAAATAAGAATTGGACGGAGCAGTTGCTATTTAAAAACCTAGCAGCAATCCTGTCACTTTATCTGAGGTACTGAATGGTTCTAGATTGGCTTAGTGGTAGTCCAGAGATGTTCCGTGGAGAAAAAATAAGATCTCTCAATCTCTGCTTATAGAGAACTAAAAGGAAGGAACTATAAGGGAGTGGTATAATTTATATCTCATGAATAAGCAATAGGTCAGGAAAGATAAATTAGGCATATGTATCTCCCTCATCTGCCTGTAAAAGAATGATGGTACTCCCAATAAACTTGAAGGGTCTCCTGACTGGAAATACTTCTTTGGTACAAGAGGAAATTACCCCTTAAAACTGGCTGCTGCCATCTTCTTCAGATCAAGAAAATGCAGTTCCTTATAATGGATCAGAAATCTGAATGAACTGCAAGGATATCTACTTTCATAGTAAGTGGATGATGAAAGATGAGGGATGGAAGTCTTTATAGCTTGGTGAATCAGCCAGATTCAATCACTCGACGCTTGAGCTTGGCCGGGAAGGATGCTTGAATAAATGCACCCCCTGTAGGAAGGGTGTTAAGAACTGCTCTGAACTGCCCATTTGGAGCCTTACCCCAGGTACACAGAGCTCCCAGGAGGGCCCCGGGGGCTGCCCCTGTTCCAGGGTGTGGTGCAGCAGTCCCCTGTCCCTGGGGCTGGCAGTATGGCTGCCCCTTGTGAGTGCTGTTCAGAGAGCAGAGAGGAGGAGGTATGATCAGAAGTGAGGTATCCCTTCCTTGAAAATGTTGCCCCATATTTTATTCTGATTACTACTTGTCTTGTTGGCACAGTTTTGGGTGGCCCCGCTTGAAATCAGAAGAGGTTTTTTGTGGAAAAACATTGAAAATTCAAAGTAGGACCACCAAAAGATTATTTTACAGTCAGTCATTATGTATTTCTGTTCCTTTTGGGGAGCAGCTAAGCCTATAACTTTGTAGTAAATGTTTCTTTGAAAACAGCATGCCTTTGCTCTAAAAAAGTCCATGCTGTGGTTTATTCACAAAATTGTTGTGATCTTGTAAGCCCCACAAGAAGAAAGAGTTGCACATTTCACTGTTATACAAACTTCTTATAGAAGAGAAGGGAAAAATCCAAACTTGAATGTAGGTTAGATGAAACCATATTGCAGTTAATTAGTGTGTCACTGCTGTGATGCAGACTAATTCAGTGCCCCTTGGAAAGGATGGGGGAGATTTTTTTGTTTGGTTGGTTTTGGTTTTTTTTTGTTTTGTTTTGTTTTTTACTATTTTAACTGATGGCCATAGGATTACAGGTTGGGTTATTTTTCTTTTTCTCCTTCACCTCCACACCACCCCAGCTCCCAGCAGTAAGATGTCTGGTACAGTCCTTTTTATTTCAAGGCAAACATTGGTTCACAGTTGGACTTAATAATCCTAAAGGTTTTTTTCAACCTAAATGACTCTGTGATTTTAAGCACCTGCCTCTCATAAGTACAGTGGTGCATTCCCAGGTAAAAGCTGATTAACAAAGTTTTTAATAGTTTGTTATAACCCTTTCAAACATATCAGCAGCCCTTTTTCATTGAACCACTTCACTTACGCAGGAAACGTCTGATTCACCTGTGGGGTGGGAAAGCAGGTGTACTGGTATTGGTAATATTCTTTTTCCTCTAACCACTTGATCCCAACCCTACCACGAGGCCTGAGCACAGGCCTAATCCCAGTTTCTCAAGGAAAAAATAAGCCAATAGCAACTGCACATGCTGAAGACTGTATCCTGCAATGATTTACCTTAGAAAATGGAGGGGGCTTTCCCTTTTAAGAAATAGATGCCAACAAAATAGACTTTTAAAATTTTTTCTCCTAAGTATAAACTCATTCTTAAAAGGAAATACCTATGTCCAAGTTTAACATACAAGTTATATTACATGCTGAATAGAGAAACAGTTTCTTAGAGTATTTCAGTGTGCCATTAACTTGATTAAGTATGATGAGCTATCATTTTTAAATAGCATAATTACATAGCTAAATATTATATATATATATGTGTGTATATATATATATATATACACATAATTATTACAATTATTTAATTTAGATTCTATATGTATGACATGCCATGTATCATGCTCTATACCTTCATTGTGGTTGTGGTTAAACTATAACTTCTTTGCTCAGCAGTTCCTTGTGATCAAAGAAAAATATTGCCCAGTTTGTATGAGTCTTGCAAATACTGAAAGATTCAGCAGTAATTGATATTTCAGCAAACAAAGACAGGCAAGAGGTTTTGGAAGGGAAGTAAACTCTCATGTCTTTAATTTGGGCCAGTCCCACTTCCATCTTTGAGATTACAGGAATGTTTTCCATGACCACCGATAGTACAGAATGCAGGAAGGGTACTTGCATGGGCCTATAAAGCAGTTATAACTTTTTCCACACACTGTTCCCTTTTCTCTCTTGCTCTTTTTCTGTCTTCCATACGTGCTTTGGTAACAGGACTGCACAGATCATGATTCCACACAGTCGTGGGACACAGGTGGACATTTTGCACTGGCTGATGCTAACCTGGGGAATCTTAGAGTATTAAAAAAAATATGCATTCATTTTTAAAAGGCACACAAAATACACATATGCTTCAGGGGTTTTCTGGGAAAAAGGCCTAGGACCTCTAAAATTTAGGGCCAAGGTATAGCGTTCTAATGCATTGATTACTTATGGTCACCATAGAATTTTCCTCTTACTTCAGTGTTCACTAAGATTAAACCCATCAAAATAATGAGGAATTTGGCTTCTCCCTGCTTTCAGGGGAGAGATATTTTATAGTATGCAAATAAAAGCAGCAGGACCTTGTCCTTCAAAAATTGAAGTACCCACATCCAGATAGGACAAAAGGGTTGTGTCCCCATAGAGTGTGGGCAGTTGTGCCCCATCCATGGGTTTTTGTGTTGACACTCTTTGGTTGCCCTCTGACAGTGTAGTCCCTCATATATGATCAACACTTAGTCCACCTTATGGTGCCTCTGCCCCAGAGGGCCCAGGAGAAAAGAGCACAGAGGTGAGGCTTTTCTGATGGGTTTGGAAGGGAGCTCTGCTCTCAGCACAGAGCTCTCTGCAGAAGTGATAGAAAACAGGGAGCCTTCTTCAATCACATTCCAGCCAAATCTTTCCTTTTGTACAGCCCTCTCAGTGTAAGCAGAGACTTTCCCTGGTCCAGGAGGAGGAGGGAGAGTGGTTGCTGGGAGTTAGCACGCTCCAGCACACAGCTTATTACACAGCAGCTCTCCCAGAGCTGAGCAGCTGAAGGTACAGTAATCTGGTACTGAACTCAGGCTGGTCCCTCTAGGAGGAAAATGCACTTTTCCAGAATGCAGGAACAGTGTGTGTGATTTGTGCCAAAAGTGTGGAATGAGTATTGCAGCTGAAGAGGCAGGTAAATTGCCTGGATTACACATAAGCAAAAAAGTCAGGCACTCTCTAGGGTTACTTGCATGCGCTCAAATATATTTTTTGTTGAAGCTGATAGCAGTCCCATATATGTATGGAGAAGGAGAAGAATATGGACTTTCCTGTTGGGCCTAAGACAGAGGCAACCAAAGGAAATGGGCATTCTTGGTTTTGTCATTGTTTCTGGAGAGAGACACATTACACCTCTGTCCATTTTGATGTCTATAGCTTTTTACTTTCTGGGGCTAAAGCCCTCCTTTGTGTGGTCTGAGCTTTACTGTCACAGCCAAAATCTACAAAAGTTGATTGTAAATGTGTTTACAAATGGAATTTCATAGGATAAGTGCTGTAAGTGTGCCTCTGAAGTAAAGCTGTAAACTCTCTTTAATTTCAGGCCATGAAATTTGGAATTCCTGGGCTAGTAGAAACACTTGTAATTTTTTAGATTTACTAACTAGACCTCCACATTTTTTGTTGCCAAATGCAATAAAAAATAACCTGTAGTTTACCATGTTCATGTCATCAAATCCTCAGAGAGAACTTTTCTTAGGAAACATTGTACATTTCAGGTAGACACCTGATACTACTGACTGCAATGTAATTCCATGCTGAATTGTAAAAGCTTTAGCAAAAGCATCTGCATGGAGGATAGTTCTCATGCTGTACATCTCACTAGGAGCCAGGTGGATTGAAATCCTGCATGTTGTGCTCTTCATATGAGAACCAGTTACTGGTTTCATACATAAAGGCCTGTGGTAATTTTTGATATTAATTTAATTTAGGTTTTTGTTGTTTTGGGTTTTTTTTTGTAATTTAACTGTGGTTGAAGTTTGAACCATGGCTTGACAGTGTATGAAGTGATTTTTAAAGGAAGTGAAACATCTTTGCCTCAGTTTCCCTTAAGCTTAAAGCTTTGAATTGCAACTACAGAGCTTCTTGTTGTATACAAGATAGTCATTTAATGCACTTTATTTAAAAAGGCACAAATTATTTTCTTTATAAAATGTTACAATTGCACTATGCTGTAAGAATTGGTTATTAAATATAAACTGTACAGTTTTGTAGTCAACATTGTGTTAGTCATAAATGATTGAAACAATTACATGTTTCAGTTAAATGTTAATTTTATATGTGGTGTGTGTAGCCATAAATAAATTTTCCTTTTTAAAAAAAGAATGGTTGTTTGTTTCATTTCTTTGAATTCCCCACTTTGTTTCAAATAACAAAATGATATCCTTCTACAAATACAAGATTTAAGTGTGTTCCAGTGCAAAGGGATGATAGATGACACTGACTAAACTTGGGGGATTAAATTCAGATGTGCAAACTTGAGCTGAATTTCTGTAGGTCCCCTGCATTTACAACACTGCAGAAGGAAATACCAGGCCAAAACTCAGAAAGAAGAGCTGACAGGAGTTCTTGAACATAGAGTTCCAAGAAGCCAGAGTAACCTTCCATGCCTACCTTTCTTATTCAAGTTAATTTGACTACTGCACTCCCTTCAGACATGCTGCCTTTTATTTTCATTGCACACACTCAGTTTTGGGGAACAAAATGCACTATGGATTATAAGAGGGTCTGCACTTGGTCATGCTAAATGGGTCTAAATACTTAATATTTGTGTTAGCAGTCATTAACTGGAGAGGAGAGGTAAAAGTTACTATGGAAGTAAGAAACTGTGTTAACCTAGATTTTTTTTTTAGAAGTTTGGTCCTAATCCTTGAATTAAGTAACTGAAAAATCAGATGCATGATCACAGTTCTGTATTTCCAATTTGACTGTTTTAGACAGGCTAAAAGAAAACGGTGGACTGTCTCATTTTCCAAATTAAATTTTTGTATAAAACGTACAACTTAATTCCTCTGAATGGTTTTCTTGCACACCCATCTTATTTCCCAGGCACATAAATTGATGGAATGAGTTACATCTCTAACCATAGGAGTGACTGTTGTACACCATAGCCATTGAAATGTGGCTTCTGAAGGAAACGGGACAGTGACTGACAGATATCCAGGAGGAGATCTTGGGGGCGTTTACTTCTACCAGATACAGCTGTCCTCTCCACCTCTTACATCAGCATTAGGCACCACCTGTTTTGTCTAGAGAAGAAGAAACTGCTATCATGGTGCAGGAGTAGAGACCCAGTTTGTTTCTCTGAGGTTAAACTATATCCAAAAGGACTGCAGCACAGTGGTGGCCAGGATGTATTTGATAAAGATAACAGAATTATGAATAACGGGTATGCAACTTATGTGGCCAGTAATAAATGGCCACTCTACTTATAAGGATGAAACAGTTGAAAGCTGTCAGGACATGGAATAATTTCCATGTTACAGTAAGCAAAACAAAGTTCATTGTATGAGGCTCACAAGTGGAAATTAAAAAGTGTAGTTTCAGTGTCCTTTACTTGAAGGATCCTTGAGTGCATCATTGCAGGTGTGCATGCCTGTTCTTAGGTTCATTTAAGTGTCTGTAAGTCACACCAGAGATGAGCTGCTGAGTTGGACAGATTTTTGGACAAGGTGCAGCACATCTTACCTTCTTACTAAATGCTTATGAATTGTCTTAGTTACAGCAGGATGTCAGAGAGTGTCTATACCTCACCACTGTCCTATACCATGAATCTTTGCTGTCCATGCAAAGTGTGAGGCCAGTGCAGTTAATGGAGATTTTACATTCATTGCTGAAAATGTTATAGGAGAAATCATCAGTCTGGCATGTATGATGAAGAAAACTCCATTTGCAGATATTTTAAAAGTCCTCCATTTTAAAGTTATATTGAAATTATCTATAATCATTCACATCCAAGTATTTTTTCTCTAAAATTGCTTTTAAAATTAGCAGCTCAAATCTAATTTTTCTTTTTAGTTTTTCTTTTAGTTGAAATGTCATCCTCATAACAAAAATGCTCCATAGGGTTGGTACTACTTTGCATTCCTCTAATGTGGATGTGAGCTGAGCAACCCCACTGCTGTACAGCACGTTACATCCAACACTTGGTTGCTGCATGCAGATCAGCTCTTACCTGAGCACATTCTGCTTGTGAATTTTATTGGGATTTTCTTTCATATCTGCAAAAGCCTTTCATCCCCATATTTTGCACTAATTGTGAAGTTGGTGGCCCTTCAATGCAGACATTCTTTATCTGACAACAAAAGATATTTTAATGTAACCAGGACACTGCCTTCCCACCAGTGGCCTAGCAGAGTTGTTTTCACCTTCATTTTTATCATGATGTATGGCATTTAAATGGTGCTTGACTGAAAGCCTATATAAACACATTTTCTAAGATACATTGAGTTTGCCATCATCATCATTTTGAGCTGTCAAGCTCAAAAACACACCATTTCCAGAACAACATTCCAAATCATTCCGCTTATACGGGGAATACAGAGGATATGGCAAACCAAAGAACTCCAGTTTCAGGCATTAGACAGGTCTAAATGGCGGCAGAAGATTCCAAAATCTCAAACTAACCTCAAGATTTCCTTCCCTCCCCTGGCTATTCCGGCTCTTTCACCTTTGCATGAGGGATGACAAAGAAGGGGCTGGTTCTTGCTCCCCTACCCCCACCCCTCACACAGCATCAGTTGCTGCAGCCTCCAGTTCCACTTTTGTTTTTTCTAAGAGCTGGAATTCCTCAGTGGTGCCACTGGTGAAGCAGTGCAAGGACTTACATGGAAATTACTGTTTACATGGCAAACCATGAATCTGCAAGGGCATGAGGCTGGAGAAGGAAGTATTTGCTATTTGTCAGTTTAGCCCAGCCAAAAAAACCACTCCCTGACATCCAAGCAGGTCGGATAGCCCCACTGCTTTCAGTGCTTTTCCCACTGGTCCTGGCCTAGAGGCAGGGCCTGTTGGGGTGGAGGGGCTGGTCCCTGCCCAACCTGCAGACACTCCCTTTGCTCTATTGCTCTGCAGATATGGTTGAGTTCCCTGCCTGCCAAGGTAGGATATGTTACACTGAGCCAGGGCCACATGGGCAGCAGCTTATCTCTCCCTTGATGCTTTGGATCCTTCTGCAGCTTTGTTTCTTGCTCAGATGGGCTCCAGGATTTATTGTCAATGCTGGATTCCCAGTCCCTCCTCAGCTTTTTGTGGGAACTAATAAAACAGATCTGGTTTTTGTTGTTTAATTAACTAGCCTATATTAGTGTCCCTGGAGCTCTCTGTGCTGAGGTTGGTTTTGGTTTGGGTTTTTACCCTCTCCTAGGAAGATGTCACAGAAAAATGGTGGGGTTTCTTAATGTTCAGTCCATTTCGTTCATCACACTTTTTCTGGAAAGTGTTTGTTTGCCTTCTACCCAGCCACAGCTTGTGCACAGCCTTTACAAAAACACACCCAGCCTTGCCAGTAGATGAGTCTGGTGTTAGATCTGCAGAGCCCTGTGTCTGCCATCACAGGGTCGTTCAGGCTGGCTCCCCTTCAGCAGCTGCGTGTCAGCTGTGGAATCGCGCTCAGAAGCCGCTCCCCTCCCCAGGAGCAGCAGCAGCAGCAGCAGCCACCTGCCTTTGCTAAAATCAGGTGTTTCTGCTGGCAGAAGGGGCAACCAGAGTGTTCCTTGGTGTGCTGTTTGCTGCTGCTGTGGTCACCACATCCCTGGGGTCTGGGAAGGGTGGGTGTGAGGGACAGAGAGCAACAGGCAGTGCTCAGGGAGGCCGATTTCCTTCCCTGGTGATCCCAGGTTGTGAGCAGCTGTAGGAACAGACATTTACCAGTCCAGGATATGTTTGCTGCTCAGCCATCCATGGTGCACCTTCTCTCTAAGATTCACCTGGCTGGCTGGGTGCTGATAGCCACCAGCCCTGCCCTGTGGATGTGCACTGAGGCTGTGCTGTAGCAGTGTGTGCACTGCAGACCCACAGCAGCTTGTTGGCTTCCAGCTCCTATCAGTTCAATGTATTTCCTTGCCTTACCAAGGAATGTTGTATTCTTCTTCAGAGATGAGATAACACATTCCTCAGAGCTCGGTAGTTTCCCTTCAGTGTTTTTCTGCTTCTCCTTGATTCTATTAGATGCTGTTTTTTGGGAGCAGTCATTGATCACAGACATCTGTCTCCAGAGGTCTAAACAGCAGAATCTCCATAATTTCTTCTGCTTCACAAAATGATACAGTGTTTCATTAAAGACAAGTTAAAAACAGAACAAAATGCTGCTCTATGTCCCTTTCAATCACCTCACCTGCAGCAGTCATTTGCAAAAAGGCTGTTCCTTTTTCCTCTGCTTAGAAGTTATGTTTTATACCACTTAAATGACAGCTTAATCGTATGATAAAAGGACTTCCCTGAGCACAGGTCTTCCCCTTGTGTCAAAATATCAGTGGATTCCATATTTAACATCAGACACAGCTGCATTGCAGATGTAGGTAAAGTTTCCCCTGTGAATAGCTTGCATGATATTACATCACTGTGGAGAGTGCTTCCTGTTGGAAAGCTGTTCAGAGACAAAAGTCAGCAGGGCTCCAGCCCCCATAGTAGAAATCAGCAGCAAAAATCCTGAGCAGCACCTAAGTACAGTGTAAAGATGTCACTGTTCCTGGAAAGGCGTGGCCATGTATAGAATAATTCAGACCTTTTATGATAAAGTAGCAATATTGTTTTGAAAGATACAGAAGGCTTGACAAACACCCATAAAGAGCTTCACAACAGATGGCAACTTGAGCACAAAGAGGTCATATCAAGCATGTGGCAAACACAAATATCTGCTGCTCTTCCTTCTTGCTTCCCTAAGTGTTTGCTGTGAGAATGTGGCAGATAAGACTAGTGCTCTCTGTCACTGTGCATTTGTGGGATTAACATCTAAATGAAATTATTACCGTGAATTTAACATTTACTTAAAAGATCTGAACAATTTCCACTCCTCAACTAGGCTACATCACATTACATCATCGTATGTCTCCTTCTCAGTAGCTTATATCATCTAAAAGAGTGCACCACCACCCAGCAGTTGTAAAGCTTAACATAATATTGCCTTGTTTCAATCTTAGAGTGTAAAACAGGCTGGCATCAGCCTTCTGCTGATGCAGATGCAAGTAGCAGTGTAAAAAATGAGATGGCAATTTGAAAGGCTTCCAGTAATGGGTCAGGGGAGAGACAGGAATGCTTCACAGATTCTGTAGAGCTTTGGGCATTGTGCCTCCCCTTGCACGCTGCAGACATGCCTCCAGTCTGAGCCAGGGAAAACCCAAGGGGAGATACAGCAACTGAGAGTTTCTGGGCAGTGCATCAGGTTAGAACCTATGAGGCCTAAGGTTTATTTGACCCATTAAAAGTTACTAAAAGCCTCGCTTCCAAGAGGGTTTTACCAGATGCTTTTCTTTCCTGGTGAAGCTGGAGCCCTAGAGATATTTTGCAACCAGCATCCACTGGTTCAGCTGCGGCAGAGGTACAATTTCCTGCAGAAAGGTCACAGGCCATTTGCAGCTTTCCAAGTCAAAAGTACTCCTTAAAACTCCATCTAAAAACCACCTGGCAGCAGTTGTCAAGCACTGTTATTGCCCCTGTGTTTTAGCAGCTGACTGTGAGAACCAGAACTCGAAACAAAATCCTGCCCAGGAGACATTATGGGTTTGTTACTGATGGTAAAAGCAGAGAAAATGTGTAAGTGGAAGAGCAGGATGTTGCTTTTGAGCGCACAGCATCACGGCTGGGATACGGTGTTCCAGAAATAAGTGGGGTAATGAGCTGGTGTTATGTGAGAGCTCACCTTATCTACAGTGAGCATTGTAAAAGAATTCAGGAAGAAATGCAGAAACTTTTTGATAGCTCTGCTTTCCCTGTTTCAGCATCAGGAGAAATAAGTCTGGGTAGCTGGTGAGGTACAGAAATGGTATTTCAGATCACTGCAAGACAAAAAAAGGTTGGGAGCCAGCAGGGCAGCTGAGAGGGACGCAGCTTGGACTAGCCTGGAGGAAAGGATTTTAATGTTGATGACTGAGTTTTGATATAAAATCAAATTTAGCAGGTGAAATTACCTGATGGGAAGCTCTGACATTTATGTAAAACATAAAGACATCTGTCCTTTAACCTACAAGGCTTTATAATACCTAAATTGTCATCAAGATAACAGAGGTCAGACTGCTCAACAAATTGACTTCTACCCAACAAATTGACTTCTCAACAAATCATCTGGTGCTGCATTTGGGTGTTAAGAGGTTTGTTTTATAAATACACATCCCTACAGGTAAGTCAGAGGTTGCACAACAGCTTGTGAGGAGACGCTGGGGGAGCTTGGCTCATTCGGCCTGGAGAAGATCTGGCTTCACAAGCACCCAACAAAGCTTGTGGGGATGTTATCAGGGCAACAGATCCAGGATCTTCACATGGTGCATGCTGAGAGCCTGCAGGCCCAAGTGAAACAGTGAGGAGGAGACTGGACATAAGGAGAAACTATTTCCCCATCCCAACAGGAGGCAGTGGAACAGGTTGGCCAGAGAGTGGTGCAATCTCTCTTGGAGGTTTTCAAGACTCCACTGGATAAAACCTTTTGCAACCTGGTCTGACCCTGCTTTGAGACAGAGGTTGGACCAGAGACCTCCTGAGGTTCCTGCCAACCTGAACTATCCTGTGGTTCTCATGGACAGTGAGTGTTCAGACCATGATCTGGAAGGCTTGGACCTTGACAGAGCATTATCATAGAATTGTAGAACGTTAAGGGTTGGAATGGGCCTTAAAGATGATCCAGTCGCAACTTCCTGCCATGGGCAGGGACACCTCCCACTCAGCCAGGCTGCTCAAGGCCTTATCCAACCTGGCCTTGAACACTGCCAGGGTTGGGACATTGACAGCTTCTCTGGGCAACCTGTTCCAGTGTCTCACCACCCCCAGAGTGAAAAATTTCTCCCTAATATCTAACCTAAATTTCCCATCTTTCAATTTGTTACTCCTTGTCTTATTTTTAGGTCATAACAAGGAGGTAGATAGAGATCAAGCCTTGGAAGATACTCCCAAGGAAATGGGGGATCTCCATCTCCTGCCATGCAGATCAGCTACTGAAATGGCTTGAGCCAAGCCCAAACTACTGGATTTAGTATAAGAATAAATGACTGACAAATTAAAAGAGCCTACAAAATATTGGTGGTCTGGCTCAAAGATCTAGTTGACATTTCTGGAGTTAAACAATAGGATTCAATGACCATGGTCACAGCAGGGGCATTGACACAGCCTCCACAAGTTACATATTGGATCTTCCTCCTATACCTCTTGGTATCTGCTGCCTTGAACAGTAATAAACATTTTGGTGCCTTCCAAAAGGGATGGGCAGAGAAACAATGGGCCTCCAGCCTTTTTTTTTTTCACTCTTTACACTATGCCCTTCATAATTTTAAGGATTTCCCCTATTATTCATAACATTGGGTGCTCACAGCAGGTAACACATTTTAAAGTTTCACACATTACAAAAATCTACCTTGGGGCATGAGCATTGGAAAAAAATTAATTAAAATTATACCAAGATCTTCACTGGCCGACAGTGGGTTTATGTCATATCAGAGGCAGTATTTAAAAGACAAAGTTAACACTTGTATGTCAGTCTACTCAACAGATAATCCAGAACAGCAGAAAGATCAAGGTACAGCATGAGGCAGCATTAGCAATTGGATTCTAAGTGGGAAAAATTTCTTATACCATTAAAACATGTTCTTTGTCAAACCAAACAGCTCACAGTCTCTCAACTCCAGCCCAAGTTTTAGGCACAATTCAAGTTTGCAGGGCCATATCATCTGCAAGAGTTAAAGCAGAACCTTGTGTCTGCAGCATACCTGGCACAACATACCTTGGTCCTCACCTTAGAATCATAGATAAGTTGTGTTTAATGCAAATAAAAAAATATTACTATCAATCGCAATTATGAGTTCACTATGATTTATTTATCTACTTGAAATACTTTGAGGGTATCAGTCTAGTTGGTGGTGACTGATCCATTATTCCCTTGATGTTTGACTCTTATTCACAGACTGGAAAAAATCCAAGAGCACAAAAGTAACTTAAAGACATCCTGTCCTCTGTAGGGCTGAGGTACAAGGAAAAGCTTGCACAATTTCTGGATGGAGTGAGCCTTCCAGTCACCAGGACTACCAATGCTAAAGTCACAAGGGGAAAAAAAAGGAAGGAAAAAACTCCTGCTTCTGCCAGCATTACTAATCAAGTACTACTGGTTATGACATGAACATTTTCTATGGCAGCTGGTGCATTGCTAAATTAATATAGATTCCTTAATACTATTTTCCGTATGATTATGTCTGGCATTATCTCTCTAGATATGATACAATCTTGCTGCTATAACAGAATAAAGTGCTACACATCCACAATTTATAGAAATGCCTGTTCCCTGCTCTGTCTTTACAGTGGACCAAACCACCAGAGTAAGTGAAGTAACAGCTCATTCGTCACTGTCCCAACCACCTGCAAAAACCCCTTGCTAGGAATCCTGGTCAAGCTGCTTTTAGGCTTCGGTCCTATTAAAAAGATTCATTGAAAGTCTTGAATCTGCAACAGGAACTTTTTCCTGGCTTATATTGCATGAATGTTTAAGAAATGTTCACATTTAAAAGATATCTGATGGAAGTCTCCATATCAGCCATCTGGAGCAGTTACGATGGGCCCACCACCATCCTGCCCAGCCAAAACTTGCTCACCTGGCAGCTTCCATCTCCATCAGCCACAGAGAGAAACATGTCCCCAGTTCATTTGCAGCTGGCCACTAAAACCCCCCAGTACTAACTCCTGAGTGGCATTTAGGGAGCCCACTCTGAAACAGAGCAGAAGGTGCCCTACAAATCCTCAGCAGCTCAGCCTTGGAGGGTGTGAGGCTGCCAGGGAGAGTCATCACTTAGCCTGAGGATGAGGATGAGGAGGCTTGTCTTGAGGAGAATGTGGGTTATAAACTGTGCCAGGTTTCATCTTAAAAGAAAAACATTATTTCCTAACTTTTCATGTAAGGGGAAAAAAACATACCCACACAGAACAGGGTAAAAAAAAATGTCCCTCCTTGCCATTGAAACCTGGGCTCTCTGACCTGGGTTACTCTACTGACCACCAAAGGCCACCCTTTGGGTAGGAGGGAAGTTCTCAGCAAGGTGCAGAAGAAAGTGAGACTTGGGGGACACATGCTTCCATCATTCCCTGAACACTGGTGGAAATGAAGAGAATGGAGAATCCCTTCTGCATGAGTGCATTCCACAATGGAGACTGACAACAGAGAGATCATGAGGCTCCAGATGCACCAAAAATAATAGTGCCACACATTTACACACATTTACACCCATCCATAAGGTAAGGCCAGCCATCACCACTCTGCTCCCTGACAGGAGAAGAGGCAGCTGAGGAGAGTTCCTGGGGGAACCTGCTTGGCATTGGTGTTTTCCCAAGTGGGGTCTGAGCAACAAAATGAAGTAAGTGGAGCTTACACAGCCCAGCAGAGCTGCACACCAGCTGTGCAGGGTACCTGCCCCCAACCTCTGCTACAGCACAAAAGAGTGTGTGAGCCCTGCCAAGAAGCTGATCTGAGGTGCACCAGAGCACATTCTCACTTGAAAGACAAAGAAACTGAAATGAACAAAAGAAGAAGTTTTGTCTTTATGAGTACAACTCCCAGGGCAGCAGGGCTTTCCCTCAGCTCTACATAAGCAATAAAAAGGAATTACAGAAACCACATTACTGAAATTTTCTTAGGCCCATGCATATTCCTGCAAGCATTAGGAACAGGTTAAAACCAGAGCAGCTAGTAACAGTGCTATCTCATCCAAAAGATTTGCCTACCAATGAGAGACTGCTTGTGTAATGCTCTGCCGAGGAGATGCCAAGCCCCAGGAGCTGAAGGATCCCAAAGCTGCTGCAGGGCAGCCCTGGGGTGAGCAGCAGGGCAGAGGGGCCCTGACCAAAGCCCAGGGGGATGTGCAGGACAAGCTGCAGTGACACCTCCCTTTTTGTCCTGGTTTTTTTGGTTTTTTTTTTTTTCCCCTGCCCCTTTCTAGCAGATATTCTCTTCTCCCCTTCTGCCTCCTCTCTGCCTCCTGCCAAAGTAGTTCAGGAATTAGCAGGGGATGCTCTTTGGCCTCCTTGTCGTTACATTTAATTAGAAGACACCCTCATTTGCTTTGCTTTTGCCCTCCTACCTGGCAGAGTAATTTGCATTTCACAGGCCATTCTTGAGTCTTGTTCTTCCTGTGCCTGAAGTGAGCAGCACAGAGGGTCACACTGAGAGGCTTAGCAGCAGCAGCTGTGGCACAGCCAGAGCCAACAGCTGAAAGAACACCTGGGAAGCCTACAGGACTGGTTAAAAATTAATGAAAAGGGAAAAATGCTGAACATGCAGTAGGCCTGGGCTGTCTAGGGTCAGTGCAGACACAGAGAGCATCACAACTAGGTGGCACACAGAGAGCAAATTGAGCCCTATGCACCTCTCCAACACAGAGTGACAAGAAATTCATAGCAGTTGTATGATCTATGCCCTCTGCATGTGCCTGGAATATCTGGACAGCAAATATAGCTCTGGAATGCCCATCTCCTCTTCGAATGGCTCCACAGGGAGGCAGCAGTTCTGTTTCCAGGCCCCTTTGTTGTCAAGCTGTGCCAGAGCTGCTACCAAGAGCAGTAACTCATACCAGATCCAGTGCTGAGTCACTTTTTTGGCTTCATTGCATAATTTGCATCAGCAGTATCATAACAAACCATCTGCTTTCAGAGACCAGACATCTTTGCAACACCATGCCCCATACCATAAGTTACTAATACAGCAACTCTCATGGGTGCCCAGATGAAGATAATCACAAACACTTCCATAATGTATGAAATAAATCAAATCTTTCAGGAACAGTCACCTTCTCAGTGGATGCTAAGAGCTTTTCAGATCTCTGCTATAACAGTACAGATTACACTGAACCATTTCAGATTGCTCTTGACTTTGTTTTTGTCCCAGTCGTGCTTCCATGGCTGAAGCTTCCAGCCTTCAATACTTACAAGTGAAATTTGAAACTTTGGATGTGCATAAGCTTTTCCTCAGGTCCCCTCTTAAACTGGCCCGGAATTATTAAAAATACTTGTGGGCCAGGAAAAATATCTATGTTGCTACATCAAATCCTAAAAGAGATTCACTGCTGAGGAGGCAATCTAGGAACAGAATGATGAGAAGAATCCTGTCTGCTCTATTTCTTGCCACCTGTTCACATGAGGCTTTTTTAGTCTGGTTCACTTAAAGAAACAGCAATCACCTGGCAGAGCTGAAATGCAAACACAAATCAAAATGCCAGCCCTGGAATTCGTTTTGGCTAGAGATCTACAGAGATAGGAAAATATGATAACTGTACAATTCACAAATTGTACAGTTATACAATTCTAGGTATTTCAATAGAATTATCTATAAGCCACGTTAATTACCTCAAAAAAATTCTGAATCTGCTCTCTTTCCTAGAAAACATCAATATGTTTAATAAATTTGCAGTATCTAAAGTTTTCTTCCATATTTTTTTTTTGCCTAGATAGGGCACAACCAAAGAAATCAAATTAATCCCTCATGACAGCATGGGAAATAAGGAATGCATAGTAGATACAGGCTTTAAATGCTGCAGTAGAGACACAGTTTTACAGAGAAAAATTGTCTGTCTGTACATGGTTTTGCTGTACACACAAAAGCAGCTGCATTACAGAAGGTTATTAATCAAATAGGCTCAGCACTTTAATTTCTAATCCCCAAGAAATTCTGAGAAAACCTCAGTCTAAAGAAGTCACAGTTTTAAGGAAACTACTTGGAAATCATTACATGTTCTCTGGAAAAGGTAATTTTTCAAGTTATTAAATCAGCCCATCAGAAAAGCCACCTATTTCCCTCCCACTCCTACAATTTTGTCATCCTCCTCCCCTGCTTCAGTCCTTGTGCACCTGCTGGTTCTCCTTGCATCTTTGTAAGCACAGAAAAATTAAGACAAACCTAACTTGGTTGTGCAAGCTGATTAAAACCAGAGGAGAAGAGGTGATGTAAAGAACCTGAATAAAGTTAATCTTGGACTAATGGCTGTATTCATCATACAGAAGAAGAGAGAGCATTTGCAGGGGGGGCAAAGCAGGGTGAAAGAAAACTAGCACCACTTGGAGAAGCTGCAGAGGAACAGCCAGGGAGTATCAATACTCCAGCACATCATGTTCACTGTGCTCTGCTCACTCTGAATCACAGCACAAGGTTTTATGTACCAACCATGGCCGTTCAGGCAATTTAAATTGTATTTCCTGTTGTGAAATGCCTTTGAAAAGAGACATTGTTCTGACTGAAATGTTTTCTTTCACTCTCACTTCTCCCATCTATTCAGAGTCAAAGCAAATTATAGCAAACAGAGCCTTCAGAATGGCTGAAGCAGATTGTTAAATGGCTCCAGTCAGTTCAAAGGAAAGAACAAAAAAATATCAAGTGGCAGCAATGTCTTTCCAAGACACAGCAGAGATGGATGCTGGGCTGGCAATCACACCATTGCTGTAGGAATGTTGCACTGGCAACAGGTTCTTTGCAGAGAAGGCTGGGTTTAATCTGAATCCACTCCCTGCTTGGTATCAGTCCAGTGTTAAATTGAGTACAGCTTGGTCCATAGCAAATGGGCAGGCTTTGAATCAGGAAAAAGTCAAGCTTCCTGTTCAGATAATGTGGCTGCCCACCAACTACCCTTCGATTTCAGTTTAGACTGCAGGGACCACCTTTTCTTTCTGTGGTTATGCACCACCTGCATTGCAAGCTTCTGGCCATAACCTCAAACAGTAAGAAAATGATGAAGCCTGCAACACATTTCTCATTCTGAAAGAACAAAAACCCCATCTGGAAACAGCAGATAGATAAAATTTATTAAGAGAGGATAAAATGATAAAACCTTTTATGCTATTAGTACTATTGATATTCTACCCAGAGTATGATATAAAAGCCATTATGGATTTCTACTCCCTGTAAGCAGACTTCATCTCTATGTAAATTAAAGATTGTATAATATATTTCACAATATGTCATTCAAGGGTTGATCAATTCTCATACCAACAGGCAAGTTCCAGGCAATAACCAGTGAACACCCAGTTCTTTCTTCTTTCTAACACCCAGTGAAATCTGGTTAGGCCTTTGCCCATTAACACTCGCATCTACAGGCACATCATCAAACACCACAAGGAAAATTTGGGATGTATTTCTTGTGAGAGGAGTGGTGTACACAGCAGTGCTGCAACAAGCATCACTCACCATCATTGTCCCGAGGGAATAATTACCCCCTTTCTATTCACCTGAGGAGGGCAGGAGAAGACAGCAATATCTTCCAACTACCAAGTACTCAAATCCTTCAGATATTTGGAGAACTTCCAGAAGAGGGAAAGTAAAGCAGCAGCATCCACATGGTAAGGTGTCCCACCCAGCACTCCAGCCAGCCTCTCCCCTAACACACACGTGGGGAGCAGGGAACATGAGCATTGCCAAAAGCTCCCGCCGTACCGCAGCGAGGTGTTTCCTATGTGCTTGTCCCTTAGTGAGCAGGAAGCATTTCTTTTCTCCTCCTCAGAGCAATTGAGACTGTGGTCTCAATCATTTGGCAGGGGAAAGCTTAACCCCACCATGAATGTCCTTGTCACACACTAGGGGGAAAAACCAACTGTTTCTGTAGGCATTGGGGCCCACATCAAGCATGGAGCAGCTTGGTTTGACACTGTTGCAAGCAGGATGCTGCACAGGAGAGCTCCTGAGGCATCCTCCTGCCTGGACTACCCTGTGATCCTATGAAAGAGCACTGGACAGGCTTTCTAATAGAGGGTGGCTTCCACCACACAAAGGAGCAGCACTGGAGTCTAAGGAAACAGCAGTAGCTCTTGTTGCTGAACATACTTCCCTTCCTGACTAGGAGATGGGTTTTAAATCACCTCCCCATCCAAACCTGTGCTTGCACACAACAGTAAGTGGGGAAACTTAAGTCTGCCAAAACCCCGTTCTGACCCTCCAGTCCTTTTCTAAAAGGCAGCCAAAAAACTCTCACCTCCTTGAAAAACAAACTTACCAAAACCAGCAAGGCCCTCAGATTATTTCTCATTAGGCTGCTGATAGGTTTTAGAAATTCCACCTTGCTTGGGTAATGTGCTTTGAATTTCACCCTTGCTGGGTGGTGAAATTCAAAGCACATTACCCAAGCAAGGCTGGAAAATAATCAAGGTTCTCTAGTTTTGTATTAGGCTCAGCTCCAGCCATTGATGATGAAACTTGCTGTGCAACTAACTTTTTCTTTAGTGATTTCTATTACCTTGTCACTCAGAAGCTGAACAGCACATCCATTTCTAATCACACATCATTTTCCCTGTAAAAAGAGAGACTCATGATTTTTAAGCATTGCATTTACAGCAACACAGTTATTAAGCATTGAGGGGCAGCATCTGTAGAGCTCAAGCATACAGCTGAAAGCAATGGGCACAAAATGACACACAAGATGTTCCCTCTGAACCTCAGGAAATGCTCTTTCACTGTGACCCTGACTGGGCACTAGCACAGCTTACCCAGAGATGCTGTGGAGTCTCACTCCTCAGAGACAATCAAAAGCCATCTGGACATGGTCCTGGGCAAACAGCTCTAGGTCATCCTGCTTCAGCAGGGGGCTGGAGCACATGACCTCCAGGGATTCCTTCTCACCTCAAGCCCCCTGTGATTCTGGGAATGAAAAGTTTAAAATATCAAAATTAAGCAATTCATATCCCTCTCCCAACTTCCTTGGAGGCCTCTTCTTCATCACCTCACAACCAGGGCAGGCTCAGAGGACTTGTGAGGACATTTACAGGTGGGAGCTCAGCCAAAGCGCAGTAAGTTCCTCAGCTGTCAGACCTTGTCGCTTCAGTGTTTTTTGCTTCATGGCAGTTTTACATTTCAGAGCACTTTGTTCCAAGTTTGTCAAGGACTGTGACTCTGAGTCTCCAGCAGTCAGCACAGTTGCACATGTGCAGAGATTTTGCTGTACATCCACTTTTACCACACTACCACTCGATAACTGGGAGAGAAACGTCTCTCTCTCTCTCTCTAACTCGAAATTCATCTTCTCTCTGTCTTCATACAGCTAAGTTTTAAATTAGAACAAGTTCTTATGATTGCCCCGTTTGTCCACTGGAGGTCAGTCTCTTGCTACGGAAAGACTGTCCGTCTTACCTGGTGGGTCTGCCGGGCACAGAAATCTTACAGCAGCACCTCATTTTCCTGTCTCTGGATTTTAAGGCTTTGGGTACAAGATGAGGAGAGAAGCCTAGTGCAGTCCATAATGGAAGGTTGCTCCTGGCATGGCCTTTCCCAGTTAAAGTGACACAAAGAATTGCAGGAAGCTCAAACGTAGTGTTTTCTCAGCTATTGAGTAGGTTCAATCCAAAAGCTGCAAGTGCCCTCCTGCAGCTCCCCTGCCACCACTGCAGCATTGCAGGAGCCAAGTGCCAGACTCCTCCCTTGGGTAAAAAAGCATCTCGTTGGGCAGGGAATTTGTAACTGATGAATGAGCATTTTGAAACATTTTCACACTTTCTGCATTACCTGGCTTTGTATATAAATCAAACACTAAAGTGTAATTACCAGCCAACAGATTTTTACTATCTAGTAAATCCTCCTTGGCTCGTGTGCCAGGATGAGCTCCAGAGAAGGCGGCTGTTTCGGCTGCTGCTCAGGCTGCGTGGGAGAGGTGCTGCACCACGCTGCTTTCAGCAGCACCCGCTCATTAGCAAGGCTTCCTCAGCTACTGCCAACACTTTGCCAGACATTCTGCACAAAGACAGGGGTGTTTGCCTCTCCCAGGCTGAGCAACAGATGATGTTGAAGGATGGCAACAGCAGTGACCAGGAGCCAGGGAGCGCGGCAAGGAAGGGTCAGCAGCCACGAGAACGGGGCTGTTTGGCAGTCACACACAGAGCACAGGCACTGGGTCCATGCCAGTACTTTAGCCTGGATCAGAAGCACTTTGGAAGCAAATCTGCTCACTCCATCTCTCCATGCTGTAATTCACACCATGGAGCAGCATGTGAATTCAGTTCCTGTCAGATGCAGGCAGGCACAAGACCTGCTCTCACTACAGCTCCAGGCACTTAGTTTGCATGAAGCAGAACTGAAGCCCACTACCTGCAGTGCCCAGGTCTATAGACTGGCTCCCTTTGAGCCCCACTCTGAGTCACCTGGACACGATCTCACTGGCCAGCTGACATCAGGGCTGTCTGGGCTGCAGTTTCAGGCATTAAGACTGATGAGATGAGACAGTCCCCATGCCGTGGATTGCAAGACCTGGAACTTTCAAGCTCTACTTTATTTTCTTTAATGCCATGCTAAGAAATTAATGGTGCCTGCTGTATCTTCAGTTCTGTCCTGCCAAGATCGCTGATGTTCTCAGAGGGAGATTTTGTTCTTTCCATCCCACTAGCTCTCCATTTCATTCCACACATGCTTCCTAAGGCAACATTTTTCTGCATCCTTTCTACAGCACTGATACCCCTGTTAGCATTCAAGCAGCTGGGTGAGAACAAATGGTTGCAGCCCAAGCCCTGAAAGAAGCAATACCTACAGCAGGCTGGTAATTGCAGCAATTGTGCAAAGCTCACATCTGGAAGCCTTAAAACAGAGCAGCACTTTAGAGCTGTGCTTTATCCACACATTCTTTTTATATATCCTACCACCCTGAGTATAGTATGTTTTGCTTTCTGAGCAGAACACATTACCAGCTTACTAGACTACTTAAGCAATTTTTGTATTCATGAATTTTTAAAAAGACCTATTTACTGCTTAAAATGTCAGCTTAAGTCTATTCATCCTAATCAGGTACCGAGGCCAGCAGCACTGCCAGTGCCATTTGTATCCTCATGTCTCATCTGATCAGTGGAGGAAATAAAAGCTGAGGCAGGCAGATGGCTGAATCAAAGAGAAAGGTCATTGCATACTGCAGCTGATAAGGTGAAGAGAATAAAATAGGGAAGGTGATCTTCAGGGAAAAGGTTAAAACGTAGCCTCACCATTTGGAGGCTTCTGTATGGAGATAAAACAAACACAAAGAGAAGTATCATCAATTTCACCAAAGCACTTTCTCCTATTGTTTAGAACAGAAAAAAATTCCAGACCTTTTTCTTCTTCCCCATCTCTGTTGTAAAAATCTTTATTTTCTACCTCCCATTTAAGAGACAGAAGAATGCCACAGATCTGTGCTGTTATTCTCCCCATGTAAGTGAGGCATCCATGCTTAAATGCTTTTTTACTTGGCTAAAACAGTAAATAAGCAGCAATGTTATAGACAACTCCCACATCTCTTCTGAAATAATACTAGCTGTTGGCAACTGCCTCACCATTTGGTATATTTTAACTAGGTTTGAAAATCCCTAAAGTAAGGATTTATTATCTCTTTCAGTAAAGTATGAAGTAAATCTATCAAGCCATATAAATTATTCACATAAATTCTAGAAGCATAGCAAATAATATAGGACAGGAGGGGCACTACAGGAAGGAGATGGAGCACCCTTTACTTAAAAACCTGTGGTAGACCTAAATTCAGTTTTCTAAGCAGACCATGTCAACTTATAAAGATGGTTCTTAAAAAACTTTAAAAGCATTGGTTGTCATGACAGTCACTAGGGTTTTTGAAGAGAGTACAGGAGATGATAAAAAATGGGATACTCTTTCAGGTAAGCATTTGGCTGATGGCAGTTGGTTGTGTACTGATGCCTCAAGTTTTAGCTTTCATATCATCCAGATTCTGTACTGCATTAGTATATAACTCTGAACTTCATATAAAGTGTTAGCAAGTTCTCCTCACAGTTTAGTTAGACAAAGCAATCCATATTTCCAGCTCAAGAACCAATGGCACCATTGCAGCTTCAGGCCCAAAAGGTATAAACAACAGTGAATTGAGAAGAGCTGTCAGAGGATGGGACTTCATAGCCTGAAGCTGTAATTGGACAATGAACACCAACATGTAAATGGATCAAAATTTACAAAAGTGTGATGATTCGTGACTGGTCATTCATCTTGGGTCCATCATGGTTGTAGCCATGGCCAGGCTCTTGAAGTACCCAAGGTGTATCCTTTGAAGGCCTTTCAGTAAATGCCTACTTTATTCCTTTAACACTGTCTAGCCTCTGTTCCATGTCACCCTCCCAAGGGATCAGTACAAGGCAGCAATCTTGCTTATCTTTCTGTAAACACTTGTGAAATGTCACAGTGGTGCTTTGCATCGCTTATGCCAAATCAGTGACTGGTACTGGGAGGAGCAATGAGCCAGCAGGATCCAGGTATTTTAAGGTACACCCCACATGCCCCAAGGAACTGCAAACATTTATAACTAATCAAGCTCACACTGCAGCACAGCACTGCACATGTTATACATCTTAACAGTCTCAACACAGTCAGATTAAATATTCTGATGAACCTATACAAAAGTTCTTCACAGCAATACAAAAACTTTACCATCTGCTGTAAGCAAAGCTTCTAAACCGTTGTTACAGCAAAATGTGCCATAAATACAAATTATGTAGAAATAAATTTGTGGGGAAACTTTAACAGCCATCCTTGAAAGCATTACTTCGGTTGTCATTCTGAGCATATAAAGCAAACAAAAATCCTTCTTCCTCAAAGACAGAAATAATGATTACAACATAATGGCAACCATAAGCAGTGTACCCAGCTGTGTGAAGGCAACCTAAGAAGAGTTTTAGGAAGCATACTAAATTTGAAATCAAACACAAACAGAACAGAAAAACAAACCACTGCAGGTGATGCCTCAAGAAGGCTGACCTAGAACTGAGGCTAGATGGAGCTAAAGAATGAAGTAGGTATTTATTAAAAGGCCTCAATGCATACACCATGGGCAGTACAACAGCCCAGCCAGGGCTACATCCAAGATGAACCCAAAACAGTCACAAAATGGACAACTGGTCATGGGATCTCTCACTTTTGTTAAGTTCTGGTCCATTAGCAAACTGTCCAAATATAGGTTTAGGTTATGAAGTCCCAGCCTTCTTGTTTTTCTTTCTTCAGTCCACATTGTTTATGATTTTGGGCCTGAGATTTGGATCAGTTGTCCTTGGTCCCAAGTTAGGAAAGGAAATTGTTTTGTCTACCTACTCTGTGAAGAGAGCTTACAATCCCTTAATATGTAGCGCATAACTACACACTAAAGCAGTACAGAATCTGAAAAATATAAAAGCTAAAACCTAAGGCATCACAGGTATAGCTGAAAACACCTCAAAACCAGACCAGAGAAAATTAATACAAACAAGCATGAAAGAGTGTCTCAAGTGAGGCTAAGGTGAGGCCTCACATGGTTGGGATATGCAGCAACTTTAGAAAGGCTTAGCTTAATGATAAAGTGTGACTCTATGATAAACAATCCTACTACCATCATCTTCCTCTGTGGAGAGGAAAAGCCTGTGCCCTGAAGCAGCACCCCTTTTAACACCCACTGGTAGCAGCACACTCACAGAACAAGGATCCACCCAAGGGAAAGACACCATGGCCAACCAAACAAACCCTTGGTCCTGCTGAAACAGGGAAGGGGAATATCCTTGGCTGGTAATGTGCAAACCATCTACTGAAAACCAGGAGGACAAGGCTCATGAGGAGGCAGAGGGACAGGCTGCATGCGACAGCGAGTTTGGGAGAGCAAGGGCACTGCCACCATGGCTGGTGACTGCATCCAGTTTGTGAAAGGTGACAGGCCATGGTGGGCATGGGCCATTCAGAAAGTAGAGAAGGTGACTGCTAAGGGACTAGAAAGTTAAACTCAGTAGAGAAATCAAACAAAAATTAACAGCAGGATGACTCAGGAAAACTTGACTAAAAATTTTATCAGCACTGGCATCTACCAGAAGAGCACCTGATTTCCAGGAAGAGAGGAAAGAGATGAGTCCTGCAACCCCCCTCAGTGCAGTTCACAGGACTTCTGGTTAGAGTTGCTGCCCCAGAGAGAGAGGACAGGCTGACCACTATTAACTGGCATTAGGGTAACTCAGGCAGATTCCCAGGCCCCTCTTCCCTCCTCTACCCTACACTCGACTGGCAACAAGTGACTGCTGAACAGAGCAGTTTTCACGTGGTGCCGCAGCACAGAGCCATTGAAATGCAGAGTGACTCAGAAAGGCAACAGCTTAAGACAAGCTGCTGAGACATCTCAGAACAGTGGCCCTCAGCTCTAATCTCCAAATCACTCTGCACATAACCCCTTGACAAGAGAAAAGCACAGAACTCTACCCTACTTTGGCTAATCAGATAAATTCTCTATTTATCTGCAGCAGTAGGAATAATCTCCAAGAGACTACTATATTTAGCTAAGATTCTTAGTGGCAACTTGTCTTCTTAGGTAGCTGGAAAGCTCAGCCCAGCACAAACCTGAGAGTACTTTCCTCTTGTAGGAGTGCACATCTATGTCACCCACAGATGAGAACACATTGCTCCAGAGAAACCTACACAGACTTGACAGCACATGAAAAGAGATTGTTTGCCTATTAGTAGAGAAAGCGAGATTTGAAATTCCATCTCCCTGCTTTATATCTAAAGGATTTCTTTTCTTAGGGTTCTTGTTCTTTCTCTTCATCTTTTTAACGAAAGATGGGCAATTGGGAACCCATAGTCCTTCAGGAGTAGCCTAACTTCTTTTAAAGTCCAAGGAAACTGAGAACAGTGTTCAGTGATAAGCTAAAATCTCTCATCACTGTTCTGGAGCAGACACCTGAGCCTGAGGGATTCCAGCAAGGACCATAATTTATTTTTATTCCCCTTGTATCACCCTCAGTGTTTTAGTACCTGAATGCAGATCTGCCTCAATATGCTAAAAATCCTTGGACTTGAGTTCATGTATGTATGGACTCACTCTTAGCAGGAATGCTTCAGACTCAGAAGTAAAAATCCACACCCCCACAGGGCAAGCACTTTTCCCCAAAGCAGACTACAGCAGGCTGAATTTCTGTGTGGTTTTTCAGAAGGAAAAAACATGTAATATCACCTTAAAGAAAACTCACTGTAAAAAACCTTCTCTGGATAAGCTGTTCTAATATTTATTTTACTTCTTGGCTAGGAACTAATACCTCAGCTCAAAATTTAATTTGTACAACTTCAGCTTCCAGCCATAGGATTCTAATGAAGTCTTCATTATTATCAGATTTACACTCAGTTCAGTTCACAGTGAGATTTTAAGCATTTTTAGAAATTACATCTTTGCTGTACCTTTAGGTATGTTGTTTCAAGGGGAAAAGAACACATCATTATTAAAACAGTGCCCGACACAAGAGAGAGAACATAGATGAAAAATACATCAAGCACCAATGTCCTCAGGAGACATCTCCCTTCCTCCCAACTCCATCTGCATACTGCAAATGAGCTCAATTTGGAGCTTGTACTCAACACCATGCACCCCCTATTGTAATAAAGGTGTTTTTCTTCTCCGTTCATCTTAGTAAAGAGAAATCTCAAATACCCCAAAATCCAGTTCAGTTTAGTTCCATGAAAATTCTTTAAAATTCAAAGGGCAACCACAAAAGCTGTAGAAGCAGCGTGCTGAGTGACCATCAGTCCTAACTCCAACCGAGCTACAACAAAAGTTGTACAGTTATAAATGCTTTACTAAGAGAACCTTTGAACCAAAAAATTTCAAGCTTGCATATTCAGTTTCAATGTAGAATTGGTGTCTAAGAATTCTGGTCTAAATTATTTGAAGTAAGTTCAAATCAAAAAGTGGAAAATTTGAGAGAAGTAAGAACTGAGAGCCAAAGGGACCTGGGGTTTTCAGTTGAACAGAATAAAGACTGATTTATTTTCCCAAGAAACAACCGTGTCTAAGATGCATAAACAAATCTGTTTAATTTACAATTAACCTACTAAATTATACAATTGGTTTATGTAAGTTCTTCCCAGTAGGATGAAAAGCCTCTCCTGTCTTTAATCTGATTACAATTAAAAGATTAAATTTAAAGTATTTTTCTAGTAGGCCTACTTGGGTTTGCATTTTAAAGTATTGTGCTGGGTGTCACAAACCTACAAACACAACTTCTTATTAAAAAAGTGGGCAAGAAGATTTGCTGATGTAACTTGTATTTTCTGCCTTGCTCCCTCTGGAAGCAAAGCTGGCATTTAACGCATTTCACTGGAAAAAAAAATCCCTAAAGCTACCTGTAGAGAAATTCATACCTGCTTAGACCATCCAGGAACTTGGAGCTAGAATCCAGGCTGCAAAAGAACCAAGTATGGATGTTAGCAGGAGCAGCAGTACCTCAAGGGAATCTGGTTTTGTAGACTCCATCCTTCATCCCAGGAACATCATGCCTTGGGATCAGAGGTAGCATTTGGAAGTCTTACGTTTTCCCTTCTGTTATTGGTAAGTTAAAATAAAGATTAACAGCAAAATCTTACTAATCTAAGGAAAGAAACACAGGCTCAAAAGTGAGATTTTATTCATATTTGTTACTTATGCACAACCCGAAGTATGATAAAACTGATAAAAACAGCCTAGAATAGTGTTTACATCACTAAATTCAATTCACATTTTGTCCATAAAATACCAAAAGGAAAATTGACAACATTGCAGGTTCAGAAAAACAGGTTGGCTACTATGACTGAAAAATCTACACTATCTTCACTGGTCACAACTGATTGCTTGTTTAATGCTTATTATTTAAAATAAGCACAAATTACAAAATTTCAGACACACCCAACTTCTGTGCTCATAAAATATATCTTCTGTCATATCAAATTTCAATAGATTGGAAAGAATTTTCTGCTGAGACATTTAATTTCAGCATGTATCAAAAGAACATCGAGAGTGCTCTCACCACCTATGCAGTGATGTAACACTGAGGTCCCAGTTGCACCTTCAGCTACCTCTCCAAAGAATCATTTTGCAGGCCACTGTGCAAGCACACTGTGATGGTAAGGACAAGCCATGTCCCACACAGTGATGAAAGCCACCATCAGGCTACAGCCTAAATTCTGTCCTCTCTGGTGGACACACAGACCTCAGACTCCAGGACACAAAATAAAGCACACTTCAGCTCTGCATTTTAAGGCAAAGACAAAACCAGCTCCAACTGGGACAGAGATCACCAAGTACCTTCAGCTGCCCCTGGTTTACAAGAGCTGTGGTTGCTCACCACTATGCAGAGATTGGTCATACTTTGTCATACTTTGTGTGATAAATTTTAACACCAGCCCTGAGGCAGCATGTTATCCCTCTACCATAAAGGCAGCCACCACAGATTGCAAAATCATATGCAGATTAAACAGCAATGCAGTAGCCAACAGTTTGCATGCAAACATCATGTTAGACTGTTACATTCTCAGGACTAAAACTGTTAATGGTGTAAACACAGGTTAGATAATCACCTTCCATTTCTCTTTTTATTTTACATACTTCTTTTAACAGATGGGGGTGCCTCACAGAACAAAGGAGGTTTACCAAATGTTAGACCTGGAATTACAGAGACTTCTGTTACAAAGATTAAAACTGTAATCTGGTAAGGAAAGAAACCTTCCCCTGCTATGAATAAAATTTAAAAGCCTCATTAGGCAGAGCAGCAGCCTGACTCTTGGTCCAGAAAAAAACCCAAAAAAAACAAAAACAAAAAACCAAAACAAAACAAACCATTTTAATACTGTACGGCTGATAAAAAATGGAAAACAAGGAAAACAAAGACAGTCAAAGCAGGCTTTATGGCAGCAACTATGCCTAGGAAAGGACCAAGAAAGTGAGTGTATATGTATATATGGCACAGTACCTCAACAGCCATCAAAACTGCTCTAACTGCCCTTGTTTTATCCATGGGATGTACTGGGAAAGAAATACATTCAAAGTAAGAGTTCTGAGTCAATGTGCTACACAACTACACGCATACAAATCAACAACAACAGAACTTATTTACACACGTTTATACCTACAGGCATAAAGACCAAGTTTAATACTTGTGAAATGTATCTGATTGCTAGATCCAGACTCTTCCAATCTTTAGCAATAACAGTAGCATTTCTGCACTGCAACAGCCACAGGGTTTCCATCAGGACTATCCTGCATCCAGTTGATCTTATATTAAGACTGGAAAGTTCTACAGGTATTTTCATTTCCATTTATAACACAGACATGCATCTGCTACCCAGTAGAGACCCTCCCAACACTCTTCCCAACAAGCAGCCGGCAACTGAGAGCAGGTACTGTTACAGACATATCTGTCTGCTCACCAAATGTTCTTTTTGGATCGTGTGGGGTCATTCTTCAAAGTATACATTTCAACATCTGCTACATTTTTAAGATAAAAAGGAAGATAGTATAAAATCAATTCTGTATGCATAAAAACTTAAGCCCGGAAGTGGTTAAAAATAGACTAAGGTGGGCATAATTAGTACCTAATAAAAAAAGTTAAAAGTTACATTTATGGAACTCAACACTTCACTCAGCCATACAGTTAGCTGCCCTCAAAGACTAACAACCAGAACAATTCACAAGTATCTAAGTTGCTTACATAATTAAAAGAATAAGATGTAAAGTCAAAAAAATATATTTTATCCCTTCAAGAACAGGAAAGTAAAATAAAATGCTGGTTCTGTAACAGTGCAACAACTGCATCATATTTTGCACGCAGCACAAGAGTTGCTACATTTAGTGGCACTTAAGTATTATGCAGTAAATACTGAAAGTAAGACAAGTTTCTGATCTGCATAAGCATAATCACATCATTATTACCAGAGTTGCTAAGCTACAGCATTCTGAATAATACCAATTCAATTTTAGCACTTCCCTCACTAGCCTAAATACATGTCAAAGTCCTGCTTTACATCTTGCTAACAAAGCAATCACTGAAGCCAAGTATTTAATGCAGTTGCCAGCAGGCTTGGGGCCATGTTCAGTCTGACCAATCATTCTCATCAAACTCGGAGTCGTCGTCGGAGTCGCTGTACTCCACGGCGATGCGCCGCGACAGGATGGTGGCCACGTCATTGCCAACGGGCTCGCGCTTCGCCTCCTGCTCACGCTGCTCCTGCACCTTCTTCAGCTGAATTCCTGCAGAGACAATCACCCTCAGGCAAAGCTTTCCAGGCAAGAGATTTCGTATTTGACACTGTTGTTGGTGAGTTTGTTTTATCTTAGAAAATACTCAGGAAAAAAAGCAAGCAAGCATTGAGAGAAGAGAGCCTCCTTGAGCAAGGAAGAGGGAAAGACAAAAAAGGCAGCTGGGAAATAATTCTCAGAGACTGAATACTTCCGGACTTCTAAAACTGTCAACAATATGTTGAAGATAAATATTCAAGACTGTACAGGTCATTTTGATCTGTATTTGGAAATACTGTTAGACTACAGCTCCATATTGTAAGTGAGGTCAGGAAGAGCTGTAAGTCACTGGTTAAAAAAATCAGTGGGCCGAGGCCTGGTGTTGGGTAATTCAGTTCTTCTGAACAGAAGCAAAAATCCATTACACGTACTGGCACTTCACATAATGAACAACAAGTGCTGTGTTCATTAGATTATGTCCACACAAACACTAGAACATGCTTGACAAAGCTGTGCAGTTTTAGGTGCTAGAAAATGCTCCAACCTCATGGCTGACAAATGTCAGAACAGGTGTGTGGTACCTGTGTTTAATGAAATCTTCCCAGCTGGGAAAAGAAGCCATAAACTCATTTCAGTGGAAAACACTGTGCTCCCACTGACAAAAAAGGAGTACCTAAAACCCAGTGTGCACTTACCCATCCTGATGGCAGCCAGCAGATCGCTCCGTGCATCGCTCATCGGTGCCTGCTTTGCCTCCGACGCCGGAGGTACATGCATGGGGGAGGAAGAGAGGGATGCACCTGCAGCAGGAGGGCCTGGAGGGGGAGGAGGTGGGCCAGGAGGAGGAGGAGCAGTGACAACAAGCCCACCAGCAGGAGGAGGATGAGTAGCTGCATATGTAGAGCCAGTCACCAGTCCGGAATGGGAAGGTGGCACGGGAAGCTGAAGAGGACTAACAAATGCAGTTTGTGCTGAAGGAATCATAGGAGGGGGAGGAGGAGGGGGAGGACCTGTAGGATTGTAATAATCCACCATCTGAGCTGGGAGCATCCTATATAAAACAGAACAAAAACATTTAATGCATTCAAAGTTAGAACTTACAAAATTATCACCCTTTAAACTGCACTCATCCAACCTCACATAAAACAAAAAACAAAAGAAATTTAAACTGGTGACTTAATTATGCAAGTGATTATACATGTAAGAATTGTCAAATATTGCTGATATATAGAGATTTAAGACAAATATTGAAGTTAAAAGCAATGTCCTTTCAGCACTCTACAAATCGAGCTTCTTTATCTTAGTTCTCCTGCCCATTTAAGTACGAAGCTGCATTTCTTATTAAACATCTACTCTGTGGGACTGCAAAGTGCAAAGTCATTGAAGAAGAAGGGACCAAGAAAACTGCAGACTACACCCTTCAATTCCATAGAAGGTCAAGAGGTAACAGAGGACACAGACATGGAGAACAAGGGAAAGAACGAAAGGAAAGATTTACCCAAAGGTAAATGTATGTCATGTGCTTCTTCAGTCAAATTTATCAGTTTAAATACCATTTAATTAAATTGATACATTTGATCGATTTTTTAAATAAGAGGTACAGGGAAGAGCTCATTTCTTTGTTAAAATGTCATTGAAAGAAACCTTAATCAGAAAAAAATAGAGAATTTGTAAGAGTTGTGAAGTAGGTAAAGAACTAGGTACAGGAGACAGGAACTGAAGCAAAGAGACTGATGACATTGAGTGACACATGCCAGTGTATGACAACTGCAACATCCCAACAATGGTCATGGACCTGAGGGCTAAGCACAATGATGTCTTACACACTGGAAACAACAGAGAAAGGGCAGGCTGGAGCAGTCCCTCCTAACTGAGTCATCTGCAGCACAATAGCCATGAATCAGGCAAGGGCTATCCCAGGATGCATCAAGCAAGGATGACAAACCTTGGCTTGCATAGTAAAAAACAACACAGGCAAGAATGACTACAACTTCCTGGGGTTACAACTTGAAAGTTTAAGCTATTTACACAAAAGAACAGACACAGAGACACAGACGTATTAGAAAACAGATGTTTTCTTCCTACAGGAGAACCAGAACTCTGGAGCAAGCCTTCCTTCAGAATGCATTCAGGCAAAATATCTACACAGGCATTTGATAAATCTCTGTCTTGAATTAAAAAGTGGCATTCCTCCTGTGGCAGTATGGAATTTGTGTCTGAGGAGAGCCCTCCCAATTCCATTGCAAGCTTCTCTAAAAAGGCCTTTCAGTGATTTCAGGGATGCAATAAACACTGCCAGATTAATCACAATCAACAATACTCTTTCTGCACATTTCCTGAAGTTTAACATCTTATCCAAATTATCCTGTAACTACTTTCCACTTTAGAGGAAAATTATCCCTTCTTCAATATTATTTTAGGCACCCTTAATATTTTACAATCATACTGACTTCACCAATATACACTTAATTTAATACAAACGTGGTTATTTCTGCTTTCACTATTTCTTGACTTAAATTCAGTTCATACATAGAAATTATACCAATTTTCTTCTGTCCTCCCCAAGGAGGTAACTAATATATTTGGGGTCTTTTTCTTTGATGTATTACACGTTACGATGGTTACGGAAAACATGCATTCCTCTGGTTTTGCCAAGAATCCACTAGAGTAAATCAGACTTACCCATATTCTGCTGGTACCACAGGTACTGAGCTGTGCTGGCCATCTGAAGGCTGGGGTGGAGGTGGAGGTGGTTGCTGAGGTCTGTTTAAAGTGGCATGTCGTACAGTGGTGGAGGGCGGTCTGTATTCATGCTCGTGGCTTTGGGATGCTGCCATGTACTGTGGACCATCTCCTGCTCCATAGGAAGGCATTGCTATCTGCTGATGGAGGGAATGATTCGGAGTAGCAGGATAAGAATAATCTGTAACATCGGATGCATGGGACCTAAAATTAAAGTAAATTGATGCAGAAGAACAGATTATGTGAGTGCAACAGGGCATTACCTAAATAACTGACAAAACAAGCAAAAAAAAACCACAATCAGCGTTATTTGTCTTGCAAGAGGATTCCCCGATTTATCAGTTATCACTCCCTTTAAGTCCACAGAAAGCACAAGAATTTTAGTAGCCATAATGAAGCTTATGGTTTTTGTCAATGATTTTGACAGTCCCTTGTTTGAAATGGCAATACTTACCAGCCTGCCTCAAGTTAACAGTGGCAGCAGAAAAAGAAAAGCAATACTACAAGCACTTGCAATTATGCAGAAGAACATACTTTACTGATGCAGAGAAAACCAATTTTGAAAGTTAGAAAACGCTTTCTATTTTGTTTGCACAATTAATTTTGTTGGAAAGGCTTAAAGAAACTGGGAAATGTAAGTATTAGTTGAGCAGAGAGTTCATAAAGATACAAAGTCTAGGATGTTCTGTCAAATAAGCCCAAGAGAGGGAGCAAAAGGATCTTTTCATCCCATTACTGTGAAGACTTGTTTTAGTAATGAACAATGGTGCAGCCTGGCTTTTAGTGAACACAGTGAACTGATGCACTTATCTGTGAGACTGGAAGCAAGGTAAGCAACAAAAAGCCAGGGCTTTGAGCAAAACAAAATAACAAACCCTTTGGGCATTTTGTCCTCTTTCATGCTTCCTGCCTGTTCCATTTTCTTTGCGTCACTCATGAACTCAATGCCCATTTTCCTTCTCTCCCACTCTTCTTTTCTTGTTCTTACTTTTCTCACATTAATTTGCTGGTTTCTGTTTGGATTCAGCTTGTGTTTCTCTCTCTAAAGTACAATAAGTATAACAAATACATTGTAAGTTGCCACAGTCCGAACACCGGGATGTCAACATTTAATGCTTAAGTCTTACAAGTACCAAATGAGAAGATATGTGACCAATTTTTTTTACTTTAGCACTAGGAAAAAAAAAGACAGTATAACCAAATACACTTATTTGGGATCTGACTTACAGAACACTGCTCATGCAGTAGGTGGCAGCTTAAAAATGTCTCTCAAACCACTACATATTTCTATATGTATGGATTTTTTATAGCTTAAGACTACTCCAAGGTGAAAAAATAGAAAGCCCTCTCTCCATCTCACGTTCTCAGAATTAATGCTCCATGGATGTAAAACAGATTTCAGGATTCAATCTCAGATGTTTGATTCACTGAAATGTAAAATAGTCCTTAATTTATAAAATATAAAAGCCATACATAAGTACAAGGTATCTGTCACACAAACAACATCAAAACAGATGCATCCTACAATTTCTACTTTAAAAAATCCCACAGATTGCAAATACCACATATCTGCAAACAACCAAATACATGTTGACATTGCTGGGAGATAAAAACAAATAACTTCAATATGATAATTTAAACTCAGGAATCCTGGAAGCAAGGTGTTAAATCTGAAAAAAAAAATACTCAAAAGGTATGAAACAGAAGTTCTGATTAAAAAATCCACAGCTTTTGCTAGATCAACCTATGTAAAGCTTTGTCAGTCTGCAGTGTTTCATTAAAACTAACAGGAGACAAAGTTTTGCATCAGAAACTGTAAAATAAAACAAAACAAACAACAGTTTTTAGACAGGGAGGGAGTCTGAATACGTAACTGAAAGACCAATAGCAATATCAAATACTATGTTTCCATTACAAGTTCATTCCTTTTCACAAAGACCACAACATTGCAAAGTTCTGAGGAGATAATTTTCTTTTAAATTAATCTCCATTGGAAAATGGACTAAAGGTATCATTCCACACTCTTGCAGTGGTAGCTGCCTCCTCAACCTAGCCATTCACCAATTTAAACACTTTTTCCAGTGGACCCTATTTATTTCAATGTTTATTGCTTGTACTTAATCACAACAGACAAAGGAAATAAAGTAAGTGGGAAAATCCTCTGGTGAGACCAGCTTGTGCAAAAACTAAAACTTCATTGCACATCAGGTAACTCCCACTGAGCTCAAAAAGAATCTCAGTCAATGAAGATGAATTCTGCTGTGTTATCTCTAAGCAGAAATTTTTGTTATTTCAAGCAGTAACATCTCATCTGATTTTGTAGCTTGGTTTTTAGACTAATATAACATCAAAAAGCTGAACTCTTCTCCCACCAAAGTATTCCTTCCAGCAAAAGTATTCTTGACTGAGTAGATCACAGAAAAATATTTATTAAGCTACCAGCAGGGCACCAAACAACAGACTAGACACTAAGGAAGAGCTACTGACATTATCTAGTAGAGGCTTAAATGCTTTGTAACTACAGCTGCTGAAGATGAAATACAAAGCATACAGCAAACACTTCTTTCTCTGCAGTACATAGCATTAAGATGACAAAATGCTCATGTGAAGCTGAGGAAGAAAAAAATCATTACAGAATCCATTATGTCATTCACGCTTAAAAGTAAATTTGAAAAGAATGTTTTAAACATGCATTGTATGTTTTGTCTAACTATTCCCATCCTGTAAAAACACCTAATTCTACTCAGTATTGCTGAACATACAACTGTGGTATAACAAACAGCTTTGCTGTAAACAGACCTAGTATCTGGGGACAGTGATCCCTCGGAAGATGCTCCATGGTACACACTTTGAGACAACCTGTTGTCAGGTCTAAGCTCTTTGTCATATGCCATCATATTCCACTCCTGGCGTCTGTTCCTGGCTTTTCTAACCTTTTTCACCTCACGGGTGGTGCCATCTATACGCTTTTGCTCCTAATGTCCAAACAAAAGAAATAAAGCATGCAAAGAGAGAGAAAAAAGGAAAGGAAAAAAGCTGGTTAAAATGCAGTTAGAGTGCATGAAAATAAGACCAGATTTACAGATGAAGCCAAGTCTTCAAAAAATTCCTCTGCACTAAAATAACCTCATTAGTAGCAGGACTTTTGATCTGTAAGGATGCATGCGCTACTGTGATATCAATCTCCTGGTTTTCCTAATACAGAAATGGGACCAATTTTAAAACCCAGAAAGTTAAACTTCTTCTGACATCACTTCTGGTCTTTTATTTACACCACCCTGAAGCACTTGTAATTTTCATCTCCCAAAAATCAAATTTCTGAGAATGTAAAATAAGCTCAGGGCTATTCTGATTATTCATTATGGTCACAATGAACTGGGCCAGGGGAAGTATGGAGAAACTGGACACACTTTCCTATTCCATAGGCTATGTGAAATGATTTTTGTTTGTTTTAACTTCCTCTGCCTTCTTAGATCTAATTAACTACCAAAATTCCTCCTAGCTTCTTCTCACCATTGATATAAAAATGAATTACACTAATTCTCTCTGCAGTGAGTCAGCAGTACTCAGGCCAGCAGTATATTACAGCTTGATAGGTTCATGACAAATTTGGCTGCTTTTATCTTTCAATAAATATCACATCAGGCTCAACCAATGTCAGTGTTTATTATACCTATTTATCTTTACCTCACTGATAGCAAGATTTCCTAATATTGGGACCTAATGCTTTCACACCTTGGAAATGTTGTACTCACCTACTTCTGACTACTCAGTATGAATATAAAACTCATACTGGTGCTTCTGCACAAAAAATGAACAAGATTGCTCAATTCAGACAGAGAAGGGTCTGCTACTCCTTTTCTCAGTATTCATGAGAGCATAGGGGTCTTTTTTTCAATCAGCTCTAGATCCTACATCTTAGAATACATGGTGTTAGGCTTTTGGCTGCTAGAAAAATAGTTTCTCAGAAAATAATTATATTGCTGTACTGAGAATGCAGTCAGTGAGTTATACTGAGAGAAGAGCTTGGTTAAATTCTGGTAGGCAAGCCTTTTACTGGGGAATCTAGACCCACAAAATAAGGGATAATAGTTGGAAAGCCAGTTTAACAAAAAGCCCATCACAGATGAACACAGGTTTTTTACTCCAACTGTCAAACAGCACTGAGTAAATAATTCTGAAATAATGTGTTTGGCATTACATAACTAACAAAAAACTAACAAATGGCTTCCTTGTCCTTGTTTTGGATCTCTTGCTCATTCATGCATATTTGCATGAGGGACCTGCTGACCCTCCTACCATTCAGAATGTCAGAAAAGACTTCTTGAAGTTCAACACCCAAATGTTTTGACAACTCCTGCTTATTTCTACAGTAAACAGATTTTTGGTCTGATTTATGTTTAATAACAACAATCATTTTGGTTCTTAATCAGTTCTCCCAAAATATTTTTCCTCCACAAACTTTTTCGAATCACACCCTTTTTATGTCTGATAACCACTTTTTCACATCAAATTCTGCCAACAGAGGATTTGGAGAAGGAAGGACACAGATTTAGTCACGCTTTATTTTAAATATATATAGTTTTGCTAATTGCCATGGTTGAATATATGCTTATTAAAAGCTTTTCATCTGTCTTTTTCAATTATTTGCTGTAAATATTTTGGGATTTTTAATTTTCGACTTTTATCCTCATTCCTGAGTCATGTTATATTTCAGAAGAAAGATCAAGTAATCATTTTCACTGAAAACACTTTGTTTTGTCTTCTTTCAGAACAGCAATTTGTCATCTGGGGGTCACAACTATATATCTCTTGCAAGATTCTAAGTAAAATAAATATTCACCTTTTGACCAATATATGATGCTACTAGGAAGACAATCATTTTGATACAATTCCTGCACAATCATGAGTGCTTACATGGCTGCTTACAGTTACTGCTTATTATTCAGAAATTTAGTTTTAAAGAGATCAGCTTTTTTTAATGAAAAACAAAAGTTTATAAAAAGTTTTTAAAACTTTAAAAAGTTTAAAAAATGTTTATACATGTGGATGCATAAACAACAAAAAATAAGCACAAAGCTTAGCTGGTTTTAATTGGATCAGATTTCAGCTGGACAGGTTGTTCCAGATCAGCCTCTGTAAGCGTGCTAATGAATAAATACACTTGAATCATTTTTACTCAAGCAGTACTAAACCCTACTGGTAGTGATATTTTGGTTAAATATTATATCAATACATCTCTAAAACATTTAATGTCTTCCAAAACAGGGGGGCAGCCCTATTGCTAGCAGCTGACAAAGCTGCATGTACCTCTAAGAGTAGTTTTAAGTTGTTTCAGTAGCAGTTTCAGTCCCTTG
Source organism: Molothrus ater (assembly GCF_012460135.2). Lineage (NCBI taxonomy): Eukaryota > Metazoa > Chordata > Aves > Passeriformes > Icteridae > Molothrus > Molothrus ater. The sequence goes on from NC_050479.2 coordinate 70,276,939, forward strand.
ACAATGGTGACAGCTCGAGCTTTACAACCCAGGGCAAAGATGACAGAGTTGTTGGGAAGCTAAAGACTTTCTAGATAATTACAGCTGGAAATATTTCTCAGAAAATTAAAGCAATATTAAGAGGAGTTACTTTTTCTTTAATTAGCTGTAATAGAAGCTGTGGCAGACAAGTGGGTGCTGTAGATTAGGCCAGAAAACAAGTCATTCATGTTGGCAGCAAATTATTTCAGCGAACACAAAACATATTAGAGCCTTCAAACAGGGTTGAGTTAATTGTAAGTTTGATATTTGCATCAAGAATTAGCAAATGATATTTCAAGCATTTAAATAAAGAATTAAGAGCTAGTAATAAAAAGCAGCTTCAGCAAGTATTTGCAATACTTTCAAAAAACACAAAAAAAGCACAAGCCTAGAGTATTTTCCTCACCACAAATTCATAAAATCCTATCAAAACACAAGTCATCAGGAATGATTTCTGAAATACAAGCTTTCCAAATTTAGAATTTTTTACTTGCTTGAATAGCTAATTATTCCCAGATAAAAAGCCAGCACAATAAAGAGGAAATTCTGACAGTTTATCCTTTGTTTAGTCACAACTGCCCTACCTACAGCCATTCAATTTAGAATACCACTGGTACATACCAAGTCAAAACTACACTGAACTCTCAGACACTGATCTACAGAAAGTAAAAAAAAAATAGACTACACAGATTTTAAACTTAAAGAATTAAAATTACATTTTTCTTCAGAAAAAGTTTGCCTGAAAGAGTCAAATCAGAGGAAGCCTGTCAGATATTTTCAATTAAACTGTATACAGAAACAAAAAGCATGATATTTGAGGGAAGAAAATTAAACAGCTTATGAACCTCCTGCTGCAACAGTGTGAGCACTTAGGGCAAATTATCAAAATAATACTGAAAAACTGATTCTCTGGTGCAGGAACTACTCTCAGATTTCACTAAGCACCTAAAAAATTGAGGCTAAAAATTAGCTGTATTTGGTCAGCTGAGTAGGATGGCATTTAGGTGTCTACCTTGTACTTTGTTAAACAGTAAACATTTATTTCACCTGCACAGTTTCTCAACAACTATCAAGTTTTGTGCTTCTGTAGAGCACAAACTGAGCAAAGAATTCTCATTTAACAGATGGAAAATTTAAGTTCAGCTATCAAATTGTTAATAAATGCTCTGGATTCATTCCTGGTTACTGCTACCATAAGGACAAGAATAAAAGAAAAAGGACATTTGGTTCAGCAACCTGCGGAACAAGGTGTACCTGGGACACATCTCACCCAAATCATCCTGCTCATGACACAGATCATGAAATGCATGAAAATCATCTTCTGGAAAGCTAAACCTGAGATTTCTTCCCATCACAAACTGAACTTTATCCATGCAGACTCAAGTCTATGCTGCTTTCTTAGTTGGACTTGGCATATATTTAATCAAATCAAATAGTACTTCCGCTTGAATTTATCAAGGGGTATTTCTGTGATGTATGGCTGTAATAGTACATGATTGGAATTGAGTATATTTGCATCTGTAGACTGTAATAAGACAATTAAAATCTACAGAAAATATACCATGGATGGAAATAAGCAGGATGTGTTGCCTAAGTTGAAGTCTAAAATAACTTATAAATATATAAAGTAGTTTGGTAGAAATTGTTCTATAGGAATAAAGAAATGATCAAGTGATTTTTTAAATTCTTATAAAGGCATCTGTATATTTTCCTGTAAAATCAGAATGGAAAAAATGGGACACTGGAATGGAAAACATTCTAATGCCAATTCCTTTCCTCTCCCATTACAGTCTTTCTCTGGAGCATAACAGGGGCATTTTTCTGGGTACCAATAAACAGATATTGGCAAAGGATTCAAAAGAGCATCTTGGAAGATAACCACAGCCCTCCTAAAATTCAATTTGCTGCCTTCTTAAAATAGACAGCATAAGCTATAAAAATGGAATGTACTGAATCTAAGCCACACAAGAGGAACAATCTTCCCACACACACAAACTAAGTATGACCTGGGAATCTTTATGCCTGGACAACTGCACATAAAATTGTAATACACAAACATGCTACTATGTTTCTGCTTTTACCTTTTGTCTCCTCTTTTCTTTTCGCTTATCTTCGGTATCCTGTAACATTTTTTCTTTCCAAAGATCAAAAAAATAGGAAGGATCAGTGTAGAACTTCAATCCATCTTTCTTATCATCCCTGGAAAAGCAGCAGGAGGAAAGATAAAAATACATGAAGTAGTGTGCTTTAAATCCAAAAAATTTACCTTTGATGATCATCCGAGCCTCAAGCTGATCAATAACAACCCTTACTAACTGGAGGTCCATAAACAAATACCACCACTGTCTGCAGCAGCAGCAAAAACACATCCCTTGGTCATAAATCCTACACATTCACATTCCAGTGAAAACTTCTTATCTTAAAAATAAAATACACTGCAAATGCTGTGCTATACCATTCTTAAAAAAGAAATAAATTATTTATTGCAGATTGAGTTTTATCAATCTTGAAAAATCAAATCTCAATAGTCACTACAGCTTTTCCCCTCTGCTATAATTATTTTTTGCATATGATTAGGAAATAAAGGGTAAAGTACAAGAAGGTAAACAATCAATATTTCCTTACCTATAAGGTGAAAGAATATTCAGAGGTGGTGGTTTGTCACTTTGATTATAAATATCAGCCACCGGGTTTGGAATGCTGTTCTTTGAAACTACCTGCTGGTCTTGAACTGTTGAGCTCTTGAATGCTTTTTTCATGTTGATGTCCTGTAAGGATACTGTTAGAAACAGATATACATTTACCATAGGTCTGAAAGGAATGAAAGTGGATACACAACATCCTTTTTCCACTAATTATTTGAAATATTTTCAGCATGTTAACACAAAGACAGGTTTTTCCTCAGTGGATAATCCTGATAACTAGGCACAAAGGCATGTAAAAATTCCCATAATAAAACAGATGTAAGTCTCACTTAGTCCAGAACATCACTTAAAATAATGGGACCGTGGACTGTATCTTGGAAAATGATGCAAGAATGCTGTCACATGCAGATGTACAACCATTTCCCCTTTTTATAAGCTTTATCCTGGAGTTCTAACAGCAGAAAGACTGGCTTCAAGACTGAAACACAAGGTATGGTATTCCTCTGACACAGTGTGTTTTATAATTGTATGTGCTATCTATACACATATTCCAGCCCATTCTAAGTATAATTAAATTACAGCTGCAACAACCTCCTATGAGAGACAGAGTTCCTCTCATTTTACTCTCTTTCAACTCTTATGTCTTCCCATGTAACTAAACACTCCTTGCTCTTATGTTTTGCTTATGTCTCTAAAGAGAGAAATACTTGCACTCTCATACTTTCATTTTATCTTTTCACATACACAGCTCTGGGGAAAATGACACCAGGCTTTTCATTCTTTCTTTTCAAATGATAGGTTGAAGTTGGTTTTAATTGTTCCTGTCACTTTTATCAAGGCTTTCTTTCACTCTTAATACAAGTTTTCATGAAATGCAGAAATCACTGTTAAAGAAGATCCCGTTAAAGGCCAATCACAATTTAAAAGTGACAGTAAGCTCTTGATATCATCTTCTACCCCTGAGCACCCTGAAATACAGGTTTTAGACTGAGTTGAAGAGGATGTTGAAATCTTCACTAGGTTGTCTACAATGACACTGACCACGTCTGGATTCAATCCAAGTGTTTTATAAGAGGGTAAGCTGTAGGACTTTGTGCAAACAAAATGTACCGGCTTAGTCCCCTTTTATTGCCATTGATATTTCATGTAATACTTCTTGCCCATTCATCCAATTTATTGAATCTCAAGGACTAACTGTGAGAAATTTCACAAGGCAAATGAACAGTAATGGCCAAAAATGTAGTATACTGATGACCTGAAAAAAGACCAAGGGATGAAATTTTACACTGTTACTGTCTGTCATGATGGACACCAAATCCCGCTCAGACTTCTCTGCCCAACTATTTTTGTTATCTGTGCTGAGGTCTTGCTTCTCACTCCAAAAATTACTTAGTTTCTTCTGTAACTTCTACTAGAGCAAAAAATTAAAAAATTATACAATGCAAATGTATAGCATTTGCAAATAGCAAAAAATTAAAAATAGAATATTTCATGTCTAATACTCGTTCCCCCATTCACATCATCTGAAGTATCAAACCATCATTTCTAAAATTACTTTTTACTTAAATCTGCCTGTAAGTAAAAGGTTTTTCAGACAGATTTTTTAGATGCATATATCTGAATTGTTTCATTCTTGTTTGATGGAAGACACTCAAAAGAACCAAAAAAAACCCACTGTTTTTCTGGAGATTTTTAGAATAAGTTATTTATATATTTTTGAAAACTTTACTGCAATTATTTTAAAATGTTTTTTTCAACTGTAGTTTTTTATATATAAAATATTTTTATATACATTGTATTAGTTATATCTAAGAATATAAGAAATCACTGATGCAATCAAATCTGAAGGGCTTTTTAAAACAACCTTGCAACTGACATTTTGCTTAAATGCCGAAGCTATCCAGAAACATACTATTTCTGACAGTACAATGAATTTTTATAAAGACTTCAACTCCTACAGTGAAACAGCTAATAAAATTTACTACTGACACTAAGTGACAGCAGTTTGTATATACACCTTATTAATATGAAACATGATTAGCAATGCAAGAGTAAGTAACAACTGCTGTCAATTTAAAATAAACACTGATTAAATTCTCAGTCCATACACTAGTTTCCCCTTCCAAAAGATTGCTTTTAATTATCCTCCAAACTCTGAAAACTAGCTGGGTGCTACTGCATAACACTAATGAGACATTAATGAGGCATTAAAAAAAAAAGGGGGGGGGGGGGGAACCAAACCAGCAAAACCAAGATGAGAACTGCCATTTCCAAAAGTACAGTATATTAATATCATCTAGTTTGCTCATAGTACCAACACAATATGCCTCAAAAACTAACCTGAATAGTGATCTCATAGGAGGTCAGTTTATGTTCCCAGATAGCTGTTGCACTACCAAGCGCAACATCCAGTCTTTCCTTAAACACCTCCAAGGGATGGTGACTCCATAATCTCCTGGGCAGCCCATTCCAATTTCTAATCACACTAAGACAGTAAAATGCAGGTGCTTGTACCAAAAAATCAGAGTGGTTTGGTTTGGAGAGTATCTTACAGATTATCTCATTCCAATCCCCCTACCATGGACAAGGACACCTTTCACTTAACCAGGTCTCTTTAGAGATAGACTATCACAGTTGCCCAGAGAAGCTGTGGACGCCCTAACAGTTCATATGTTCCAAAACCATAAAACAACAACGCATAATAATTTCCAGATAGTAACCAGCTAAAACCAGTAAACCAGCTAAAAAAGGAAGGCTAAATACTACACCATTACACTATTAAATATCAACACTACAATTTAATATTGGCACTAATAATTGGCACTATAAATATGTAAGCTACAAAAATCTGAATGGCACATGAAATATATAAGCCATATAAATAGCACTATTAAATATATCACAAGTAGCATTAACTACTACTGAGTCAATATTACACGACTGTACTGATATAAAAAGCTTTTTACATTTTAGTAAATGTCAGGAATCATCTAAACAGGAAGTACAGGCATTAGCTGGCTCAGATATGTAGCATGGAGGCCAAGATGCACGTTAATAGCCTTTAAAGCTAGACAGAGAAATGCTTTATCTACCCAAATAAGCTCATAAGCAGGAAATATTTTTAAAGGAAATACAGTTTCTAGTGAGTAGAACCCCTTAAAGATTTTCACCTGGTTGATCCAAACACAGTGCCTTGTTTAAATACAGAGTATTATAAGATCTTTGATGATCACAGAACAGACTAATGTACTAATGTAGTTTGTGATTATCCTACTATGAAATTGATAGGGACACCCAGTCCAAACGTTTTCTGACTTACCCCCAGTAAGGTCTATATTTATTCATTTACGATTTACTACACTCATGAACTCAAAGTTTTCCTCATGAAAAAGGTAGCTTAATGGCTCCATTACTACAGGGGCTTCTTGACTCAAGAATACTTTCACTTGCTCTGCTAAAGTGATTATTCCCAGCTTGCCTTACTGAGACAACAAGATGAAATATCGTTACAGGATTACTTTGAAAAGACAGAGGTTATTGTGCAATTAAATACTGTGCTCTTGTCAACATCACTTCTGGCTCAGTGCTTTCAGGCAATTACCTACCCTCTTCCACTGTTGAATCCAGCTGGGTGACTTTGACAGCAAGGCGATCAATTCTGTCTTGGAGGGAATTTGCTCTGATGTAGAAGCTGTTGGCCTCATTAAACAATTCACCAAATATGTCTTCAGCATGTTTGCCTGTGTAAGAAAATAGACAAGGAAATCCCTTTGCTAGTGGCTTACAAAACACAAGACAAATGGCTTCAATATCATGAAGTATAATAAAACACAGTAGCTGTAGGATTAGAACAGCGCAGTTTGTCATTCAGCAAAATTCAGGGTAACAGATTTGTACAAAAAAGTCAAAATATACCATAAATTCTGCCTGAAATCTATTCTTCTGGACATCCTGGTTAGCAGTCTTCTTAAAAACACAGGGAGACTTACAAATTCTAATCCTTATGTAGCTGAGCTAGTGCCAACTGACAGACAACTGAGCATTAAAACCTGTCACTGTGATGAAAAGGTCTGAAGTTACTGCAGTCAATAAAAGCTTCTGAAGTAGATCTTGAAATTAAAATCCTGCAATTCATAGTAGCACAGGCCAACATCAAAATTAAAACAGCGTTAAACAGATAAAAACAGCAGCCCACTTACCTCTACAAATGCCAACTGCAAACGTTGCTGTCCTTGGAGTCATTTTAGAGAGGGTCAGAGGCCACTGACCACATTTACCCATGGCCACACTGGACTTGGTGCACAACCTTTTCAGCTTCCCTTTCACCTGCTCTACATTCTCAGTCACTCTGACAGTGGACAATGCAGTGCAGATCACCAAATCACAGAATCAATTTGGTTGGAAAAGACCTCTGAGATCATTGAGCCCAACCAATGCTCAAACACTATCACATCAACTAGACCATGACACCAAGTGCAACATCAGTCTTTCCTTAAACACCTCCAAGGGATGGTGACTCCATAATCTCCTGGGCAGCCCATTCCAATTTCTAATCACACTTTCTGTGAAGAAATTCCTCCTCATGTCCAACCTAAACCTCTCCTGAAGCAGCTTAAGACTTTGTCCTCTCATCCTGTCACCTGGGAGAAGAGGGCAACCCCCACCTGCCAACGCCCTCCTTTCAGGCACTTGTAGAGAGCATTAAGGTCCCCCCCAGCCTCTTTTTCTCCAAGTGAAACACTCCCAGCTCCCTCAGCTGCTCCTCCGACTTGTGCTCCAGACCCTTAACCATCTTTGTTGTTCTTCCCTGAATCCACTCCAGCACCTCAATGTCCTTCCTGAATTGAGGGGCCCAGAACTGGATACCATACTCAAAGTGTGGCCTCACCAGTGCCTAGTACAGATTTGCAGCCTCAGGCCCTTCCCTGAAAGTGCTACAGTGGACAGAAGGTGCCACATGATAAACCAAATCCCTCCCTGATGGGATGGGATGATCATTGTGCATGGCCATTCCTCTCGCAGCCCTCTCATAGGACTAGGCATAGTCATCCAGTTTGACTCTCTTTGTGCCCCACTCCACAACTCTCATCCACTCCAGATCAGTGGTTCCGGATCCCCAATTTAATAGCTGGCCTGCCCCAGAACTTCCCCTACAAATTTCAGATTCCACCCAAACTCATTGCTCCCACTCACTGAACTGATGGTCCCGCCTACCCAGATACTGATATTTCATTTAAGATGTCTCCCACTACAATTTCTGCAGCCCAAACCCCTCAAGAAATCCTTGTAGAAAGAAAAGTCCTGCCTCCTGCACTTAACCATGCTTTTCAAACAAAAACAAACTTTAAAACCCTGCTTCTGAATTAAGTTCATCTTGATACAACCTGCATCAAGAAGAGTCTGAAGAGCAGAAATGGAAGGGGGCAAAGCAAAACTAATTAGTTGGAAGAATATGGAATATGAATTAACCACCTAAATGACAGGGACTTCCAAAGCAGCCATTATTGACATTTTAAGTTGGTCCAATAACCAACCTTAATACTTCACAAAGAAAAGTAAATATACAATGAAAATTTCAGTTAAGATCCCATTCTGTGAACATCTGGAGATAACAACTCAGTGTAAAAAAATGGCAACACTTAGGAAGTCAACAGGACAATCTGGCCTCTTCTTGGTCACTTACCTGGGAGGAGAGAGGAAACAACAAGTAGACCAAAACATTATCTGAAAACACTGTGAATCACAAGAAAAAAAGTGATTGCCACTGAATGAAGGACTTTACCAGTAATAGTTTTCATTACTATGTGTAAGATCCGCCAATAACTAACCCAAAATGTAAAGATATGTCAGTGTATGCAAGCTCTGCTTAATATATATATGTGGAAGGTGGATAGGAAAGGTATGCTATCTACCTGCTCCTAATCTCCTCTCCCTCCAAAACAGAAGTCACACACAACCACAGAACAGTTGAAGTTCAAAATCATCTGGTCCAATTCCCAGCTCAGAGCACAATGAGACAGGACTCTGACCAGCTGGGTTTTGAACACTTGCAAGGATGGAGGCTCCACAACTCCTCTGGGCTACCCATGCCAGTGTTCAACTGCTGCACACTAAAAGTGTTTTCTAAGTGTTCCCAGCATCTAGTTGAAATTTACTTATAATCCCCACTTGATTTAGTTGCTCCAAATGAAGATGTTATTCCAAGCTATGGAAAAAAATATGCTTTTCAAATCTTCAGTTAAATAAAGCAGTTATTACATTCTTCAGCCACCAGTACTCAGAGCTCAATCAATTTTAATAGATGCTAGTTTATATTAATATATTGAAATCAGCCTGCTGAGAGAGGACTGCCACATCCTAGGATTAAACATATTACCCCAGAGAAGTCAAGGAGATGGATATTTGTCAGTTATCTTTCAGAAGACAAAGTGGGAGCATACTTCTTTCAATACTTGATTTTTTTCCAACACTTGCTAGCCCAGAACTTGTGAAAGACAGACTGTCAATCTCCTGTCTGTGGAAACAGTGACATTGCAAAGCAGTATTGGACATGCTGTTGTGATTAACATGATGCAGTAAGTTTTAGAAATAAAATAATATTTCATGTGTTTTCTACATTGCCATTGTTTAAATTAGATCTTCAATAAAACAGAAACAAACTGGTAAAAAGCATGTGTCTGTCAATTTGAGACCTGACCTAGGCACTGTAAGAATAATTTAAAAACAATAGGTGTTGCCCAACATGTGGCCAACCTATACATTAATTTAAAAATCCATCTAAGAAATTATGCAGTCTTTCCTACTGACGTTCCCTCCAATGACAGAAGACAGTGATTCTACCCACCCATTTGAAACTGCATTAACTAGAAACATTAGATTCATACTTTACCCTCCTCTTTTTTTAAAGGTGCAAAAGTGGTAGGCTGTTACTGACTAGGTCTTGATTCCCATCTCCTTTTTCACAGTACCTCTAGCAGGATACTTAATGGCAAAAAAAAAGCAACCTTTCCAACCCAGCTGGTTCAGCGGTACTATAGAGATGTAGTGTGCTCAGGCCTGCATGAAAACTAGTGAAATTGAGCTAGTGGCCAATCTACCCAAGAAAATACTAGGAGGCAAGTTGGTGAATGTTGTTCTCTGCATGAAAAATGTCTTCCAAGTCTCCACAGATTACACTTCCTCCATGCTACTTAGAGATACAGGCTGCAATAGTTCCCTGTCCTTCTCCTCCAGAAGATTCTCTCCACCCAAATGGAGGTGAATCCCCTAGACAAGATTCTGCCTTACATAAAAGTGCAGTTTCATAGAGAATGCTGCTCACTCTGCCTGTGCTCTGAGCCAGCTGGTTGGAAACGAACCCAAATCTGAAAACATAATACAGAAAAAGCTCTCCTGAGAGTACATTCCCTTTGGATAGGAACTTGTTCACATCTCCCAAAAAGAGCAGAGGCAGAAGCACGCCAAGTTTGTATGCAACAGTACAGACCTGCCAGCTTTTAAAATCCACATTGAAATCACAGTGCAACATTATAAAACCAGTGTTAGTGCAAGATAGACCTGAACTTGCTTGCTCTATGCCACAAGCTCTGAGAACACCAACCAGCTCTGATGCAGTCAGCAGGACATACTACTTCAGCTCCAGGACAACATTTTTCTGTGATCATTTCCTTGCTCCCAGTTGGCTCAAAAGACAGGCAAAGGAAATGCTGTCTGCAGAAAAACCCTCTGCAAATGTGACGTATTTCAGACTGTGCATGAGAATGGTGGTACATTTCACTTGTTAAATACCACATATTCATCTGTTAAGACTAAGGACACATCATTTATTTGCATAGATCTTTAACTTGACACTACCAGAACTTTAGGGGCTGTCGACAAAGACTTCAGATGACCTAGAAATTCGCTAAGGGAAAACTGCCAGATATGAATATAAGTAGCAGTTCCTCAGCAACAATCATAAGTGGATCTAAATACATTGTATAAACAGATTAGCCCCAAGACCAAATCTGGATAAATGAAAGCTGTACACATTCCTAGCAAGTCAGACAAGTAAAAAAGTGCATTATCACACTTGGACAATCATAGCACAACACCAAAATGAGGTCTTGTCATTCAAAATGAGGTCTCCTTCAGTATAATTAGAACATTAGCCATTCTCACCTTTCTGAAACTTAAGGATGGCACTACTAAGCAACTGTCTGAGAAAACAGAAGATGAAACTCAATGACAATGCAAACACAAAGTAACTCTAAATAACATTAGACACTAAATCGTCAGCTGCTGTTCAAGAAAGATCAGAGGATCACTTGCAAGCTTATCTGAAAATAATCATTCAACACTTAGCAACAATCAAAATTCTACAAATTCCTAGGGCAATAATGATAAAACAGAAGTCTGTTTTGAATATGATCTGAAGTCCTCAACACTCCACCTTAAAAAAACCACAACATACCCTAACCTTACATATCCAAAGCAAAAATCCAAAACAGTGATCAGAAATACAAAATGGTTTCTGTTCAAAAAGATCACTTACAGATCAGGACACTTCAACCTGGAAAAGATATCACCAGGAGAACAGGATAAAGACTTAACAAAATCAGAAATTATTATGGAAATGCACAAGATGAAAGCACCTTTCATTATCTTTCATCACACTAGAATGAGAAGGTATCAAAAGGAAGAAACAGGTCAACTTCCATTGTGGCACATTCTGCCAAAGGTCATTGATGAAGAAGAAGGTGCAGGCCCTATTTCAACAAATCTAAGCAATACCACAGATGATAGTTTTACAAATGCTCATTACATAGGATGATTCAGATGGACCTCCAGCTCAGAAAAATCCCTAAATCCCTGACTACTGCAAAGAGGAAATGCTGTGTCTCCTGTCCTCTTTCTCTAAGCAAAGGCTTTTTCCTATCATCATGAACTGAACACCAGTGGGCCCCTTAGTCTGAGCTCCATACAGATTCTCAGTTTGAAAACCACGTCCATTTACAAAGAGAAGCAACTGATGAAGCAGTAATTTCTTTTCTAGGAGCAGCGTTATCAGCACAAACAACAGCTGCTGATTGTTAAAGACTGTCTGAAAAACATCTCTTATCCCTTTCATCAAAAATATTGTTCATCTTGCAAACACTCCAGTCATGCTTCTAGAATTGCTAGTGGTGGTGTCACCTGACAGGTGTGGTGTGTAGGCTACCCCGTACAGAGCTGATGGTAGCCTGCCTCAACAGTAGCCTGCTCAGCAAATGGCATCCTTTCAATGCGCCTAATTTCATTCATATGAATTGAGCACACACATATAAAAGAGAAGGCTTAAGAAATACTAGCACACTACGAAAAACTAAAATTTCAGTCAAATGTGTCATTTGATGCCAAGAGGCAGAAGAGTTTGCTGGCTTAATCCTGTAGAACTCAAGTGCTGGTCTTGTTTCTTGCACTAATTTCTCTGACCTTAGAAAATTTTCTGGTCCTCTATGGTCCAGTCTTTTGGTTGGGGATTTTCTTGGTAGTGGCTTTTTTTTCCTGCTTGTTTGGTTTTTTTTTAATTTGTTTTTTGGAGTGGGGTTTGGGGGTGGAGGGAGGGTTGGGTTTTTTAATACACTTCAAAATATAGAAGAGCATAAAGGCAATTATTATTATAGCATATTATTACAATACATAAATGGTAATGTCCCATACCATACTTTTGCAATTTAAAACAATCCATCTCAAAGCTTTTCATCATTAATCAAATACTTGCAGGAAGTTACAGATACTTACTTAAGCTGCTTAGCTGGCGTATGATAGCAGCAAGGGTGCTATTTGTTACACATTCCAGTTCACTTGTAATTCCCTCTGGCAGAGCTCCTCGGCAGAGATGCCGTGGTTCAATGTTCCTTTTCACCAAAGGCATGGCTCACAATCTGGAATTTACAAACAAATACATATGACATTTACAAAAATGAAATTAAGAGCTCTGAATCAGTGTAACACACATTCAGGCTTTTTTTCTCCAAAAAGTACAAAAGTACTTTACCTTTCTTCTTAAAGCCTTGCTTCAGCCTTCCCACTGTAAGACACTGTACAATTCCTACCAGGGCACTGCAGTTGTCCACTCCTGCCAGAATATGACAGGAGCATGCAGAGCAGCAGAGAGTAAAGGCAATATAGGTAATGTAGACTTTTTGCCTTAGATTTGGTGTAAGATTTACTGTATGCACAGACTTGTGCTGCAGTTCCAGAATCACTGGACTTGAGTGCACATTTGCATTTAGAAAAAACTGGCAGTCCCCACAGGAGTGGCAGGAAAGGTCACTGTCTGGAGCAGGCTGGCATCCTGTCTTGGCAAGCTGGCCACCAACAGACCAAGCAAGCACTACAGCCCCCAGTGACGTCAGACACCGACCTACCCCAGCCCTGACAGTTTCCAGCAAAAATGATAAATTCATCTGGCACGTAAGGGCAAGTGCCTCTCAGAATTAGGCTGCATGAGGAAGAAGATGGTTTTCCACAGGGGGAGCTACATGGCATTCTGAATGGGATAAGGGCATTCACTGGACAGCTTTTGGGAACATGCCAGATGCAGGAAGACATTTATCTGAGAAAACTAAGGTTGTCAGAATTGGCTTTCTTAGAAAAATGAAATAAATGAGGACGGCATCTTCGTTCCAGCCCAGACCAAGGGGGGGGTCCAGGACATTGTGTTATTTGATACCATCCCACATCATTGCCAGGGGCAGAGAAGAGGGATTCCTCTCTCATTTCCAAGAAGCAGTGCATTTCTCTACAGTCAGGAACAACCTGGCTTCTGTCAAGTCAGGCTCTACATTTTTTGAGCATTTTTGCACACGAATCATTCTCTCTTTTTATATGCTTATTAATATTGTTGCTGCTAGTTTGTTTTCACATCTCATTGCTGTTTCCAGCAAATTTTTCTTATCTCAGGCTGTGATCTTTGCCTTTTGTGCATCCAGTTCTCCTCTCTGTCCACCCTGGGGGCTGAGGGGCAGAAGAGGGGGAGAAGGGGAGCAAGCAAATGAGTGTGGTTTGTAAAGTCTCGGGGGGAAAACTAAAGTGTGGAGTACCATTCCTAAACCACAACAGACGGGGAAAACAAACACAAAAAGAGATCTGAAAGCATCACAAAAGGGCACAATGGCATAGAAACACTGTCCTGCAGAGAGCAGCTTTGAGAGCAAGGATGCCCAAGTGAGACAGAATTCACCCAAGAGGGAAGCGATATAAAACAAAAACATCTAAAGCAGTTTTCTTTAAAACTATAGTCAATTCAATGTCCATGTACTACTCATGAATAATATTCTGTTTAAAACCATGTGGCATGGAAATTTTCTGGAACAAGAAATTACATTATTACCAAGGACATAGTTCATTTAGGAAAGACTTAGCTGAAAATTTCTTTTTTACTGTACTAAAGCAATTAAAGTAGCTTTTCAATTTCTCTAATTAAAATCACATTAGTAAATTTAAAAATCCTTTTGCCTTTCAAATGTTGCACAGTAATTTTTGTAATTACTTCCGCCTGAAAATTTAAAATATTTTATTCTCAAGAACATTTCTAAAAGCTTAACAGCCTTAATGAACAAAAAGAAACTATTTAACTGTAAGACTATTTCATAACAAGTCAGGAAGGAACAAACTCATGACTTCTAAGCAGCAGTCTTGAATTATATTGTACGTCTTTCTTAATATGAGACAATTTGAATATGTCAAAATTTAAGGTTAGCTGAATTTGCTAAATTTTACACAGCACATCAGAGGTAACAGAGGAACAATTTCTGTATTTGATAAAAAAACCTTCCTGCTTCTGTTCTATGTTTTTGTATTCCTCTACAAACATATATATTTCAAAATACTGCTTCATACCCATTGCAGACACTTTTCTGAACTTGATCAAAAATAAGTCAAAACTGGAAATTCACTGTTACTGAAGAGCAACATCTAGCACCAATGCTCTGCAAACAGGCTAGTGCATTGGAGCTACAAAATAGGAAAAATTATGAGGAATTCTTCCACTCTAATGTAAATGCTACAGTGAAAATGCATTTCATATAAACATAATTTGTAAGAAATAAATCAAAAGGAGCACAAATTAGTGCTAAATTAATTATATGATGATTTTCCCATTGCTTTCTGTCTAGCATTCTCAGAGCTGACCCTGCCCTTGCCTTTTGCAGTTCACCCACCTCCCTCACTAGTCCACACAGCACTCTGGGCCCAGCTGGAAGCTGGATGAGCACTGCCCAGCTAATCGTCTCTACCTCTTGAAACACCTTCCATACTGAGTACAATCAGAATGCCTTCCACCAGGAGCTCATATTTAAGTCTCTTCTCCACATAATGTTCTTTTTTGCCTGTAAAAGCTAATTTGAAGAAAACATACAACTGCAGTTTGAGCTTTTTGTTTTCTTGTCACTTACTGACAAAATGGTCCAGTGTGTTCAAGAGCTACTAAGGGAGTGACAGACCAACACAAGAAATCCCATTTCTCTAAAGAGAAGGCTACAGCACACACCAGGGCTGAGGGTAGGGGAAAATAAACAACTTTCATATTTGAATGCATGATTTAAATTATTATGTAGCAATCTCATTTCAGTTTGAAGTTTAATTCTAAAAGATAAACTGAACGCCAATGAGTAAATATATGCAACAAATTAAGCAATCCACTACCTGCTCTTAATCAGAGGAAAAAAAAAAGAACTCTGCAACTGCAATAAATTTCTTCTAATTTAAACCCTTTACCTAACTGCATTAAACACTACAGACCTATTTATATATTAACCCATTACTAAGTAAAAAGCTTGTGTCCTTACTACTAAAGCACAACCACCTTTTCCTTCACCACACACAACTCAGATGAACTTAATCCTTTTCAAAGAAAATGCATGAGAAGTGAGGCTAAATTCATTTCAAAATCTATGTAGCAAGAAGTTAGACAAGGAATCAAGACAAAACAGGTCTTGAATTACAGGGTCTTCATGAGACCAGACTGAAGGGAATGTGTTACCAGGAGCAGAAACCAAGAATTTGCAATGGCAATTCCATTGCCTTCCACATTCATCTTCCACCTGTTTTGAGTCACACTCAGTCCCAGTTTCTTTCTAGACAAGAAATACACTGTGATGTCACTATATTAAATACACTGGCATTTAGAAATCATATTTAATTTTGCAGTACAGAGGTTTAATGACTTCCTTTCAGCTGTGGTTTAACCCTGGCCAAGAGCCAAGCCCCCCAGAGAGTTGCTCTCTGTCCCCCACCAGCTGGATTAGGGAGAGAATCAAGAGAGTAAAAGATAGAAAACTCATAGGTTGAGATAAAAACAGTTTAATGGGGAAAGCAAAAGCTGCCCACACAAGAAAAGCACACCAAGGAATTAATTCACTGCTTTCCACGGGCAGGCAGGTGTTCAGCCATCTCCAGAAGGGCTCCATCAGACATAATGGTGACGTGGGAAGTCAAAGTACTGCACCATCACTCCAAACATTCCCCCTTCTTCCTCCTTCTTCTCCTCACTTTATACACTGAGCATGATGTCACATGGTCTGGAATACTCCCACGGTCATTTTGGGTCGCCTGTCCCAGCTGTGTCTCTTCCCAAATCTCCCAAGCACCCCAGTATTCTCCTTGACAATGTCAAAGTACAATAAGCAGAAAAGGCTTTGGCTCTGTGTAAGCCCTGCTCAGCAATAGCACCCCTAATTTATCAACCCTGGGTTCAGCACAAATCTGAAACACAGCTCCCTACTAGCCCCTGTGAAAAAAATAACTCTACCCCAGCCAAAAACAGAATACCTCCCATCCACAAATAACTGAAAAATCTAATGCAAATAAATTAATATTTTCAAAAATTATGTCAGTGCAGTAGATTGGCCCCAATCCTAAATTGGTAATTTTTTTACTCATTTTACCCCAGGTAAGTACACAATGAAACCAAAGACTTACAATTTGGATAAAGGGGTTCATCTCCACTGTGAGGCGACCTACGCTTGACAGCTGCCTTTAAACCATCAGCTGCATCAAGCAGAAGAGAGGAAGACTCTAGAAAGATGCCATATTGCACATGTACAACTGGCTGAAGTGGAAATGTATGACACATTAGTGTCAGACCAGAAAAATCAGAGGAGTCAAAAGGGGAGAGAGGAAAACTAAGAGGGTGAGATGTCACTTAACATCTCACTAAACCCATGCGTGCCTCACTGGACATGCATCAGATTCGACATCTGGCTGGACTGAACTCTAACTGCAGTACAAACGGACACTGCTCTCCAAACCCTCCAGGCATCAGCAACTCGATTTCCACACACATTCTGAAAGGACAGGACATCAAAAGCTTGAATTAGCTTAGATCAACCCTTTAAAATTCAGATTTTCCATGCTTCCTCAGTATTCTCACCTCCCTTTCTCTTGTCTCTTCTCCTCCCATAAAAACTTGCATAACAACTCCATAACAACTTGCCTTTTGTCTTAAAATTAAAAGGCACTTATCCCAGTATTCATTGCTGTAGAGGCAAGTGTGCTATGGAAAGACTTAATCAAAGCATTTTTGCTTTTCTTTGCATGCTTCCCCCACAGCCACAGAAGTACCATGCCAGGTCAACTCAGACTGCCTTCCCCTGGACAGCAGCTGCTAAACTGCTTGCAAGAAGTCTGACACTGCCTTGGCAAGCCAGATTCTTAAAAAATCATGTAGAGAGCAGATGTACAGTAACAAACTTGAAAGATGACAAACACCATGTGCAATCTTTCCAAACAACAGCAGACAACAGCTATTAGAAGAGACAAGATGAATTTTTCAAATATTTGAGCTACTGGCAAAAAACTCAAAGTATCAGCTGTTCCCCAAACCTGCCTTTTGTCCTTTCACATCCCCCAAAAGGCACTGCAATTTACATGAGCACTAAGAATAATGTACCTGAATTCCACAGTTCTTTAAGTTCTTTACATATTCACAAATGCCACAAAACAAATTCCAATTCATTAAACAGCCTCCCTACTTGTCAATGTTTACTTATTACATTTTCTCAAAGACACCGTTCAATCCTTTCTTAAACTCTTCAGAGATTTCTTCTTATATCCTCTAGTAAAATATGACAAAGCTGAACATTTTACATGAAAAAGAGCTTACTATACATCAATTCTAAATTCTCCCTGAATATAGCCTATTCTTTTCAGAGAGCTTTGGAGCTTTCCATTGATGAATCTCCCAGCTCTCTATACATACCATAATTCTCTTTCTATGGAGAAGAAAAATGAGACAGTCTGAATACACAGCTTGCCATGAGTAATGTACCAGATGGGATTTCATTCAGAATTAAGCACCTAAATTTGTATGACTACATATATATGAGCTCAGCAGAAGCCGAGAGAGCAACCAAATCCCTGCATCTCTTGACAGATACAAGAATGACACGGTGTGCTCAAACACCTCATGTGCAAGCTCTGATAGGCACTCACCTAAATTTCAGTGTCTGAATCGACAACTGCCTTTCACCTCATCAAAACCAGAGAAATACTGTTGGATTGTTCGCATCAAGCCACACAATCAAGTTACACTACCTCCTAATCACAGTCTCCATGTCTAGGGCATTCAAACATTTAAAATCTTTACAGACAGTCAAGTTTTCCCATATCTGATGTCCTAATGGTCAATTCAACACACAATTTCCAACTCTAAATGACACCCAATTTGGTAATACTGACCATTTTCCTGTTCAAGTTCGTAATTCTAGATTGCCTGCCATCACCCACCTTCAAGATTCATGCATGTGCTAAACTGGAATAGAAGAGAAAGCAGAAAGGTGAAAGACCCCAAGCACCAGCTTTCGAGATGCTCTTCCATGCCCATTTTTTTCCCCCATGGAGGTGCCATTATCACAGATCTCCATGTCCTCCAAAGGCTCTTCATCCTTCACGAGATGAAAGAAAATGGCTACATGGAGAATAAACACTGCTATTCCTCCTATCCTAATGGAAGGAAAGGAATAAGTATGTCTTAAATGCACGCTCCTTTCTGGTTTTTCCTTAGTGACCAAGAACCTGATGTTTGTGAACCTTTCCTAATTGTCATCTCTGAATGAACAGTAATGACAAGTTAAAAACAAACCATAGCATATATTCTGGAAATTATTGAATTGAAGATTTATCTAATGTCATTCTTCTGTACAGTTAAATGTTTTGTGCTTTTTTTCCTTTTTTTTTTAAACTGGCTTCATTCTAACAAGAATGTGAAACCACATTTTGTATAGTGCAAAACAATACAGAATATTTAGCCATCAGTTATTGTCTCACAGTGCTCTCTAATACCAGAGAATTGTTTTTTATCAAAAGGCATCCAAACAAGACTCATTTTTAATAGTCTCTTCTAGCTATTAGAATTCTATCAAGTATGCAATTCATCTCTCAGCCACATTACTATGTAATTAATATCGAAACAAAATATTGTTTTACTAAACCACAATCATGCTTCAAGTACCAAGTACTTTACTTTTATTACAGCTAACCCAATCTAAGGGACATTGTATTTTTTAGTTAATATACATATTTTTTTTCACATTTCACATAATTTTTAATGCAACTCTCTTGATTTTGATAGGAGTTTGGAGATGCAAGGGCAGACTTCTGATATAACTATGCACAAAATCTAATAGAATTCTATTTCCTAAGGATAATTAAAAATCAAGAACATTTCTTATCCACAACAAACCACATCTTTCAACAATAAAGTGAAATGCCTAGAAAATGTCCTCCTCACTAAAAGTTAATGTATAGCCAATTCTATCACCATTGTTTCCACAGATCTTCCTCCTGATTGCCAGGTCTGAGTGAAAGGGATGAGAGTCAAGGCTGGAATGAAAGCAGGTTTTTCCTCTCAGTATCAGACCACCACGTCTCATCTTCCTCTCGCATCATACCCATCGTAGTACTAGCAATGATGAAAAGGGCACAGGAATTCCTAAAGCTATTTTGTTTCTTTAATAGAGCTCTTCAATGTCTGTTGCAATGAGCTGTTTCTGAAGGTTCACCAACTTGGACGGTTGTTTTGTTTTCTTTCTTTATTTGGCAGAGTTTTTATCTGTGCTGAGATCTTCAGGGCAGATTTTATGGTCCAGTGATATTATGAAGGAAATCAAGGCATTAAGTAATGACAAGAGAAAGGACGGTAATCAGTTTTGCTTATCTGCAATCTAAAATTGTATGGATGTACATTTTTCTAGTCATCCCTTCACATCTCCAAAAGACTTGTAAGAAGCAGAACAATAGCTACCTCTATTAACAGAGTGGGCCTGGAACACAAAAGTTTGCAGAACCGTTAAAAGGTGAATGTGTTAATTCAGGAATTTCCATTAATTAAAAAGTTGGGAGAGAAAAAAGTGAAAAGATCTTCACAGTAGTGAACATTTATGGTACTTTACATTTAGTTCTCAATATTTCAGATTGACTCTAAACATGCATAGAAAAGATAACATTCACAAATGCGGGAAAAGAGGCCCTGAGGATGATTCACCCTAAAATTAAGTAGCTGTTCTTTCCTTTACACTATAGACTGTAATAAAAGGCTTTAAAATAATATCAACAACTATGATGTCAGAAATTGACTTATTTTCTCTACAGCTTTCGGGGTGAGTATTTTGGGGTCTTCTCCCCTTTGTTCTACAGCCTGATGTTTGCATTACCTGCCCACTGTAGCTCAAGATGATCTCTGGGCACCTGCCATTCTTTGATAGTGTCAAAAGTCTCATCAACTTATGCTTAAATACTTGTGGTCTACAGTTTACTGCTAAGTAAGAGTTCCTCAGTGAAGAAGACTGAGGGACCACTTCAAAGTTATTGCATTAACTTTTTCCTCTCAATAGAACTGTAATATTTCAAAGCCACAATCCCAAGAATAATTTTTCCCATTCACAATACTTTTCACAGCAGTTTCGAAGAAAATAAAAAGCTTATCATCAGGAAGTACAGACAGATTATGATGAAGTTTCATCTCCTGCTCAAAAACAAGGGATCACCTACACCTCAACCAATTAAATGGCTTCATCATTGCTCAAGGAAGAAATAAAAGTATTTCTCACTCTCTGCTAATGAAGCCACTTAACTAAAGGTTAACACTGGTTTATCTCAGTTTCCAAGTAGGCAACTTTTCAAGCCCAACTGCAACATACCTATACAGGAATACAGAATGTATCTCCTGTACTAGGTTCTCACTGTTCAAATTAATGGACTTTGTCATTTATACTCACAGCATTTTTTCCACTGCCCAATATGCAAAAATCTTTGCCAGTAAATTGCATTAGATTTTTTAACTCCTGTTACTTAAATCTTTATATTTTTAAACATGTCCTATCATTTTCATAAAGATACAGGAAAAGCATATATATAGTATATTTGTCATGCTGAAGTATTTTTTTTAAACACTAGTATTTACTTAATTCCATCACCCCATTTCTTCACAGAATAACCTTTCCCCAGAACATCTATGCATATCCCTTAACTAGTTTTATGCTCTCTTAGTTTCTCACGCTTATCTTTACCCTGAAAATGGAGATCTGAAACCTGATATCTTGGATTGTGTCACTTTCTTCTGATTATCTTCTCTCTTTAGAACAGCTTACGGCACTGCAGTAGTAGTTTCAGACTTTAGGCACCTAATTTTCAAATAACCTTCCTGAATCTGATTTCAAATTTCCATTCCTTAAAATTCTCTTCTTTGAAGGAAACAGAAAACTATGCAAGAAATATACTGTGGTACCACTGAACCTTTGTGTTAAGCTTTGAAATTCAATTTCTCCTTTACTAACACATTTTAGTCTTCCTTGACACCCAGTGTTACTCAAGTATCTATTCAGAAACAGATTTGCTTACCTGAAATCTAAAAGAAGTTCAAAGAGTGCACAATACAATAGCTTGCTGCACTGAATCAAATCACTCTGCCAGCATCAGATCCACCCACCCTTTTCTACTCATTCTGTTTCAGAATGCAGATGATCCAGGGCACCTTCACACATGATTAAAGTCCTCTCGCTTCTAAACCACAAGCTGTCCTTTCTCCATCCAAAATTTTGTTCATTAAGCCAGAACACTTACATTTTATCTCAAAAGATGTAAGGCTAAAGGGTACTAAAGAAATTCAACTGAGTAAACTGAAAGACATCCACGAATGGTATAGTTGTTTCTGTAAAAAAAGAAAAATTCAGGGTAAAAAAAATAAAGTTCATTAAGAGCATGAACTGAAAAAACATTCACAGAAGTTTCTTCCCAAATAAGTAAATTTGAATCTGTTTTAACAGAATGCTATTCCCTGACACTGTGCTTAATGGTAAAGGGTGGCCAGCCACATCAATACAGCTGAATAGGGAAAATCTGGTTTCTGCCTGTATGGGTCTAAGTCCAGCCTGACTACCATTAAATTTATTAATTGTTCTATATAAATCACATTTTCTCTTCTGCCTTCTTTCCATAGCCACGTGAATGATCTTAGCACACAGGGAGTCATGAGACATCCCATTGTTTCTTTCTGCTGAACAAACAGTGACCAGCTTAAAGTATCAACAAAAGATGCCGACACGTTAATCTTGTTCTTAGCATGATGGCTGCTCATCCTGCTCCTAGTCCCTTCCAGATGGCTCTGTGTGAAAGAGATGGTGGGATGGGAAACAAGGAATATTCCACGCTGTTCTGAACATCTGTTCCACTGCATTCATACATTTAAAAAAAACAATAAAAACCTTACCGCCACTATCAATTTTACAATTTCAACCTAACACTGCTAGACTAACACCTAACAGTGTAAATGTTATGCATGCACTTGAAAAAGAAAAAAACTCTTTTCAAATCATGTAAGAGCATTTGTTTTGTTTTTGCTATCTTAAGAACGGACTTGTTTCAATCACAAAGTACTTATGCTGCACTGAAAACACGGTTTTCTTTCATATGACCTTTCTGTATTATACCCCAAGAATTTATTATCATCCCTTCTCCTACTCAAGCAAACAGAATTGAACTGAGTCACCATTTGTTTCCCTTTGGTTTTATTATTTGTCTTTACAGCAAAGATGCATACTATGCATTTGTTGGAGCTTGTTTAAATTTCATTTGTCCAGTTTGGTACAGCAGCTAAAAAATAGTTTGCTTGTGCATATAAAGAAATAGTCGTAGCCTTTTGTTTTTTAAGCATGGTTGAAAGAAATGAAAATATAAATACCTTACTACACTATACTGTCTACCTCTCAAGTGGCATTTACCCTTTAAAATACCACCTTTTTCTTGAAAAGAAGCACCCAGCCAGAGCTAGGAGAAGCTCAGAACAGAAAGAGGAGGAAGCAGTGCTTTGTCCTACAGCACAGGAAAGAAGACTTAGATTGATCATCCTCCCCTTTTGTATCATCTTGACATGTGCGAGCCATACGGCTGCTGAATTATTCAGCTCTTTGTACTTGGAATACCTAATGATTACATGTATGAAAATTTAGAAGTACTGAAACACTGACTGGAAGAGCAGCAGATTGTAAAATCTAATTTTGTTTTGACCTTTAGTACCCTACACGGTAACATTCAGTGAGAAGTGTAAACCAGATGAAGTCAAAAGGAACAAAATCACAAAGCAGCAGAGAGCTGGTTATACCACCAAGCTAATTAGGTCAGGAACAGCCCTCCACTAGCAGGTCGAAATGCTTCCAGATGTCATCTGGAAACAGGCTTGGATCTTAATCAGATGTGAGCAGAGTTTGCTATGCAGACAGAGCCACACAGTTCTCACTTTCCACAGCAAAACTCAGCAGCCCAGACAGCTGAGAAAATGTCTACAGGCCACTATCTCAAAACTCAGAAGTATTTCCATGAAACTGGCTAAGATTAATTAAGCCTTAAAAGTAGATCATGGTTCAAGTAAATTGCTGTGTACTGCAACACTAGTCATTCCCACCTGTTTAGTACCTGTTAATTTTTCTAGCATAGTAATACCACAAAGCAACGATAATAATTTTTAAAAAATTAAAATATGACAAAACCAAGAGAACTGCTATCGAATAAACATTAGTACTTAATTAACAATTAGCCATACCAGGATATTTCCCACCTGAAGGAAATTTCTTTGTTCTCTACCCATCTACTACAGTCCAAAAAGCATCATTACAAGTAGATTCCTTCTTCAGCTACCTGACAATTAAAATAAGACAAAGCATAGCTTTTCATGTCCCAGTTTAGGATACACCACTGATTACAGCTACTGTAAGTATGACTCTTTCAATACTCTCTTGAATGATGGCATTAAACACCTTGCAGTGCTTACTTTAAGCCTGTTTTGGTTATCTGATGCACTTTCTTTTAAGAGTTTAGTTATATACAGTCGCATTCTATCTACCCTACAGAAATGGAAAAACTCTGTGGCAAGAGCCATTATCCTATAATTTCTTTACACTGCTTCAGACAATTTGATGCTGGAAGAATCATAATAGAATATTGAAACAACTGTAAACAAGCCTTTTCTTAGTGTTTCAGACTACAATAATGTACAAATAACTCCTGCAGACCATTTAAAGTACATTTGTCCCAGCCTTCCTCCTTCACAAATAGCAAGGGTTATCAGAAGCAAATGCCTTGATTATATAAAGAAAACCTAAGTTGCAGCTAGGCTTGCTGACTTACACTGATCCCATTTAACAGAGCCTTACTGGATTTAAAGTGCTCGAAATAACTGTCTGGGTCACAGCCCATGTGATAAAGGCCACCTGGTGAGGCCTCAGGAGCCCTCCTGCAGGGACAACATGCCATTCAGATCCTCCAATGACCTCAAGCTAAACCAGAAGCAAATTCAGTAATTTGTTTCTCAGAACTCCAGTTAACCTTAAATTGGAAGGGAAAGTAAAAAAGGGATCAAGGATTGAATTTTTTGTCAAATAATATCCATTTTATGGCAATACAGAGTGTTCCCCATTTCCCATATCTAATATTCACCATGAAAAACCTTTTAAAACAGGATTTTTCTGAAAAAAAAATATATCTATTGTTAAACTGTTTTTACACTCAGCAGTTGGTCTAAAATGTCACATGGAAGTGTTACATTTTCACATAATTCAGTTAATTCAAAATTTAAAATGTCACAGGGAAGTGTCAAGTTTTCTTATAGTTCTTTTCTGTACAAGAAACCCTCTGGATGTCATATATGTATATACACACAAGTACACTTTGTGTACATTTATGTTCTATATATACGCATGCAATTTATACACATTTATTATAAATATGACACAGAGATGATGGAAGAGACCAATAATGTAGGTCAAACAGTAAAAGAAAAAGCACTTAAGATTAATGTTGAATTGCCATGATACTTTCTCCACCTCTACTCCCAACAAACCTCCTCCACTCCTAGTTCTCACCAGGCAGGAA
Organism: Molothrus ater; assembly: GCF_012460135.2. Taxonomy (NCBI): domain Eukaryota; kingdom Metazoa; phylum Chordata; class Aves; order Passeriformes; family Icteridae; genus Molothrus; species Molothrus ater. The sequence continues at coordinate 70,301,991 of NC_050479.2, forward strand.
AGACTACCACTGGGAAACACCTGCAATGGTGCTTTTTCAGGCTACCACACTATATATCACAATCCTTAAAATACTTCGCAGTCAAAGCAACTTCAATATCCATCTGAACAGCCATACTACAGCAGCAGCAATTTCCTCGTGTATGTCAGGAAACACACGGACAGCCCAAGAAGCAGTGTAAAGAAATTATAGGATAATGGTTCTTGACTTTACCTATATACCAGAAACCTGGAAATGGCAACTAACCTATGTGAGGGAAAACCAGATTTATTTTGGGTGCTTTCACGGAAAAACTGAACTAAACATTTCGTGTCTGGATCCAACAGCTGAGTCTAAGTGAATTGAAAATTCCCAACTATTTTTATCCTGAGCCAAGTGTGCCATCTGTTCCCACAAAGTCCATCTTCTGGTAGCTACTCTACTACAGCATTATCACAAAGTGCCATGTGATCGAGGACTGGTGTATAAATCAAGAAAGATACTATGAGTGACAGAAAGCAACACTCAAGACAGTTGTAAAAATAAAAATAAAAACCAAAGAAAAACAACACAAAAAAACAACCCACCACCCCCAAAAAAATCACCACAAAGCTCAAGCAGCCTTATCAAGGTCCCCTGTTAATACAGCTTTTTGTCTTGTGGTTATTTCACTCTGGTGCCTAAAGAAGGCTGAGCTCTGGTCAGAGACTTTCCCAGGGTGGGGACACATTTTATGTCTTTCCTATATGATCTTTCCTATGTGATCTGCCTGTGCACAGTAACCTGAGTACTAAGGATGCTATTTCCCTCTCCCAGCTAATCTTCCTCACTATCTTCCACACAGTTAACATCTTCAAGTTAATCACAGAAACCATTCCCACTTGACACATGAGAAATAAGCAATGTGTAATTTTTCAGTTCATAAAACAAAACAGTAACAGTTACAGATGCCAGCAGAACATCCAGTTATCAGAAGTACAGGAGCTCCCTGTACCCCAACAACTGAATCACAAGTGAGTAACACGGGGTCCAGCAGAAATCAAGACAGACTGTACTCCTTTTTCCTGACCTTAGCAATACTGAAGACTTTTTTCAAACCTAATTTACACAGGCAAATATCCATTTGTACCTCTCACCAGAAACAGAATACTAAGAGAAATAAAACCACAGTAAAAAAACTTAAATCTAAACACACTTGATATATTTGTTATTGATATGTAAGGCATACTGAGATTGTAACCAGGTACAAAACATCACAGCCTCTCTTGGTTTTCTGGCTCTTTTGTGACAGATCTCACGTGCTAGGATCACAAATTTAGATGTCAAGATTCTGCCCACCATTACCTTCTTAATAATTCAACGTATAATGTTGGCCTCAGATTTTTCTTTTTCTGCTGTTTTGAGGTTTTAATAGCATTTTGTGTTGGAGTTTTGCGGGATTTTGGTTTTGGTTTTTTTTGGGGTTTTTTTTTGTTGGAGTTTTCTTGGGGGGGTGGTTAAAGCTAAAATCAGTGTCAGGCAGTACTACAAGTAACATGCTTTGATACAGCAACACTGACAAAACCTCATTCTCATCATTAAAGAGATTTCCTCCTTACACATACAGTAACTCCCATTGTGAGACAAATAAGCTACTGCAAAACCATAGTGAGTCTCAGACAGAATTCAGCAGTTAGTCTTCTGTAAAAATCCCCTTTCAACACTTGAAGGCTAGAAAGAAAGTTGTGTTCCATGAAATCTGGCATTGTATCAACACATCTCCATGGAGCTGGCAGGACAGAAGTGCTCCAGAAACCAGCTTCAATGAAAAAAAGCATTCTTACCACATACAAATAATCACTAAGAAGAGGCTTAAGCAACTTTTTCTCCTAGCTAAAAATCGTCAACTCACAGCTAAGATTACTGGGGACGCAGAGGTTATCAATGACAACACTAAATTCTTTAAATCTACTTTATTCCTATATTTCAAATCAGTGCATTAAAATATCCCTTGTGGAACCTTTTGTCTGTCTTTCTTCAAGGCATCTATATATACATATATGACTTGAAAATGTAAACTTAGCTTTATAAGGAACTATGAAATTTCAGAGCCTAACCCTGAGTACTTGAAAGCATCACACTGCTTTATAGCTATGTCTGTAATTCTCTTCTTTTAGTCAATGCCAAGTGTGGGTAAATGCTAAGTGTGAGCTTGGAGGAAAACAGTCTTACCTAGAATAATAAAAGCACAAAATACAAAAATACTCCATGAAAATACATGGAGGCCACAATAATGAACAGCATGAGCCATCAGGTTTTTCACGTGTGAGCCTCTGGGGAGGTTCAAAGACTTCAGAGACTGCATTAGCAAGTTGTGTGGTACAATAGGAGCATAAGCACCTTCAGAGCTGCATAGCAGCTGGTGATGATCCTGAGTCCAGCCTGCACACACTCTTTTTTGTAGGGAAACAGGAATATTTGTTCCAAGCTAGCGGTCTCCCAGTCCTTGGACCATCAGATGCTGACACTGTCCCATATGCTCCTACAGACAACGTTTTGGTTTTACACTCATCTGAAAGAGTTCATATAGCTCACATCTAGGGAATTTGCATCATAAATATAATGCTGGATCCAAACCAAACCTAGAGCATAATACATCCTACAATGTTGTTTCAGCATGCTTTAATTTGCTATATAAAGGCTGAAAAAGAGTAGTTTTATTTTGTTTTAATTTTGTCAAGACAAGATATAAGAAGAGAGGCAAACACAGGTTAGAAAGAAAAAGAAGCATCTTAGGGCTGAAAATATGTCACAGTATTTTTTAATTATGCTTCCCTCCAATACTTACAAATGAATATTCCATGGAAAGGGAGGAAAAAACCAAAAAATATGTACAGGAATCAGAGTTACGTTGATCCTCTCACTCCCTATAATGCACTCAGCCTCCCAATACTTTGGGAAGACCTCATCTTCCTTACTAACTGTCAGTCAAACACACAGCAAAATCCTGGCAATAGAGCCAACTAAAACCCACTGAAAGAGGAGCAGACTGCCTAAATCTAGCAAGGCTGCAACTGTCAAGAAGCATCCCCAAGCCTATTACAGTAAGGTCACCCAATACCTGCACTCCTACAGTATCTGTACACCCTGACATTAAATTTACTCTCCGAACATGAGAAAGGCAAGAAGCAGCATCTCATTTATACAGCTGAGAGGCACTAGAGCTACTGTGTGCTGGTCAGCATCATCAAGGCCTGTAGAAGGACCAGAAATTGGACCTAGACCACATCAATACTTAGCAACGAATGTTTCAACCACAAGATGAGTTATGCTTCCTTCTCAGAAGCAAAACCCAGTCATTGCCTTAAGATCCGCTCCATTTAAAGTTTGCTTTTTAGGACAGCTGTAAGCCAACTGCTCCTTGATTTAATTAAATGGATTCCTTTTCCCATTCCTGTTTCAACATTTGTGGCTATTATAACTGCTGCTCCTGGCTGAGCTGCTTCTTGTGCTGGAATCAGACTGGAAGTCAGCAAAAATCTAATCCAGGGGAAAGAAGTCAAAGCAGTTTATGGAATTACTACCCTTGTACCTGAGAGCATAGAAGCAATAGTGAAAGCACTCAATCTGCTTCAGGACAAAAAAAAAAAAAAAAAAAAAAAAGGAAACCAGAAAACAAAGCAATTCAAGCTGAACTCCCATTTCATACCCACTTACAGTGTTTAGTTGTGTAAGTGAACAGCAAGCTAAGCACAAGTGACTAGACAACAAGACTGAAAGACTAGCAACTGCTTCCTACAAGAAATGGCAACAATATTGTCACATTAAAAGTATTTTACTTGAGTCATAGAATAGGCTGAGTTGGAAAGGACCCATGACGATAGTCCAGTCCAGCTCCTGACCATACAGGGCAACCCCAAAGTTAATCCAGGTACTTAAAAGTGTTGTCCAAATGCTTCTTGAACTCTTGACAGGTTTGGGGTCACAACCACTTTCCTGCAGAGCTGGCTCCAATGCTTGACCACAACTCCCAGTGAACAACTTTTCACTAACATCCAGTCTAAATTTTTCTGATGCAGCTTTATGTCATTCCCTTGCATCTTGTCACTGGACACCTGACACAGGCTGGATCAGCACCTCCCTTTCCACCCTCTCACAAGGAAGTTGTAGACAGAAGGTACCCTCTTCCCAAAGATTACACATAGTACCCTCAGCTGCTCCTCAGAAGTGATTCTCTCTAGTGCCAGTCCTTCTTACTAGTAGGAACAAAAACCAATGACGCTAAAGAGCGCAGAAATCCTGCAATTTTCAGGAACTTTCTGCTGACACATTTCCCAAAAAATCACATAGGCATCCCAGCAAACTCTGTGTAGGTCAACAAAAAATTTACTGAACAGAAGAAAAACAGATATCCCACGTGTGCATTACAAATTCTGCTAATCATGTTAGCCACGTAAGTCATTTATGTCTGTATCCTTTCCATCTCTTTCTGAAAAACATGCTTTTAGTGAATGCTAACCTGGTATGCATTGATTTCTGTGGTTTGTTTATAAAAAGAAACAAGCAGCATATACTTATAAATATTTAAAACCAAATTTATTTTTAAAGAATGAAATATTAAATATGTACTTTTTAAAATAAATACACAGTACACAGTTGTTATCCAGAAGCGTGGTTAACAACTCAAGACCAAAATTAGTATCCTTTTCTCAGGAACAAGAAGTCACTTATCTGATGAAAGGCACCATCACATCTCAAGAAAAGTAGTTGCCTTTAGCTCCTGGTAAATTGTGAAGGTCCCTTTTTTCTTTCCAAGAAACTATGGTAGAATCAAGGACAAACCAGTAAAAAAATTAAGGAACCATTCCCCCTATGTTTTCAATCTAAAATCCAAATTGATCTTGTAATTCATAGAGAACAGAATATTTCTTTAGCTGTTTACCATTAATCACTAGTCATAAAATGCAAACAGGCAGACTGCATGTTGAACTGATCACACTCATATTTCCCAATTGCATCTATCAGCATTCCACAGCCAAACACCTGAAGCCATTCAGTTTTATACTGCTAAGATGCTCAGCCCATATTTTAAAGCCACAGTCCAACCTTCTCCTCCTTTATAGGAGTCCTACTGCTAGTGCTTTATCTCCTCCTTCACATCCAGCACCACTGCTTAGTGCATATTCACCACTCCAGTTGCCAACACAGCAACCAAGATTTGTGTCTTTCACATGCCCTACAGCCACTTTCCTCTCCTCACCTGGACTCTGCTCTCCACACCTCAATTCTGCAATGCCATGTCTCGCTGTTTCTTTGGAAGTTGCCAGCTGCTCCAACAAGAGTTGGAGGCATTGGTAGCTAAGAGGAGAGATATAAACTAATCCTTTTGACTATCCTTTCACCCTTGCAGTTTTACAATCCAGTGTTTGCCCTATTTGGTACAAAATATTTATTTTTTTTAATTATTGAAGCTGTTTGCTATTCAGAGACAGATTATAAAGACTGTTCCTTACTCTCAGAAGAAAGAGTCCAGTAACTAAAATAATGAGATGGGGTAGCTGCTCCTCCCCCTTTCCTATCCACTCCCCAGAGCCATTCCAAACTCCCCTCCCACTGTCAGTCCTACTCAAAGGCCGTGTTCTTATTTGAACATGAAAACTCTTCCAACACCCCATAGCATGTCAACTCTTTCCACAAACCCTCAGGATTAATGCTGCTTCTTCTCACACAATAAGGAAAATGCACCTAGCTTACTAAAGGCTGACAGACTGCAGACCAGGTAGCTATCTGCAAAGACTCAGCGCTCTATTTTTTAAGTATAAGGAGACTTTTTAACATTTTGAACTGTTTTACTGCATAGCTGAGGCTACCTTGGAGTTGCAACCAGATAATTTCAGGGCAGTTTGTTTTATCTTGAAGGCTCTTCTCAGTGGTGCCAAACAACAAGGCAAGAGGCAATGGGCAGAAAGTAATGCACAGGAAGTTCCACCTGAACATGAGGAAGAATTTCTGTAGTGTGTAGTGACGGCATACTGGAACAGGCTGCCCAGAGAGGGTGTGGGGTGATCCTCACTGGAGACGCTCAAGAACCATCTGGACACAACCCTGTGCCATGTGATCTGGGATGACAATGCTTGAGCAAGGGAGGTTGGACCAGATGCCCCACGGTGGTCCCATCCAACCTGACCCATTTCATGAAATGCACAAACCAAATAATAAATTAAGCTTTAAATGTTAGTGTTTTATTTACAAGTATAACACTGCAATGAGTATTGATGAAATATGCTTTAATTTTATTCCTGAATTTAAAAAAGAAAGGGCATCCATCTAGACCCTGAAGATCACAGCAGTCTCTTGTAAACTTTAAGAAAGCAGTTGGAAATCAATTAGGGCACCTATTTCCAAAGAAAGAAAAACCCAAATGATGCTTTTCACCCCTCCAGTTCCACAGTGGTTAGTATGAACTTTGCCATGAGTTTGCCTCAAAATATTTTGCATAGTGGATCAAAACACTTTCAATATTTCCTATCATTAAATTGCTTTGAACAAAAAGATTTCCTAGACATTAATTCTTAACACTAGTAAGTAGATTTTGAACCTAAACATGTTGACGTTAAAACAATGGGGGGGAGGGAGAATTAAATCCTGGCATGTTAATACTCAAGAAGCTTTTGTTTTTCTTTAAATATACAACAGAAGCAAAGAAAGATGCTGAATTCTGAAGTGAACCTACTCTAAACTTGCCTCCCTCACAGCAGCACTGTTGCTGTTCTATTGGTGATAAAATCTTCTCCTGTGAAATGCAATTATTAGTTTAAAACCCATTGAGCTGATGAGATCCCCCAATCCAAGAGGAATAGATTTCTTAACTACAGCTGTGACCAGCTGGCTGCTAAACAGAAAAAGGACTGCTATTGCCATCTCTGTGATGAGGCTCCAGGGGCAATGCTGTGGTTGTTGGCACCCTTCCTGAGGTTGAGAATCACATCAAACCAAGCAAAACCCTTTGTGACTGGAGACCAGTTTGTTTTTATGGACTAACAGGGTGGCTGCAGGCACAAACACATTGACTCCAGCTCCCAAAGACTGTAATTTAAAGTTATCTGTGATTACATGGATCTTCCATACACCCCACCAAATTATCTAACAAACCTATCAATACTTACGTTGCTCTTAACTACACTTTAAAATAATCAGTGTAATCTACATAGACTACAAGCACATATGGAAAAAATCAAGCCATTAGAGACTAATCTACACACAGTTCAAGAAGTAATTTAACTACATCAGTTAAATTTAGAAGCTGATTTATTTAATCATTGAACAGGCAACCAAGATTTAAACCTCATCTTCAAGCAGATCCCTGTGCACTAGCTGCATAATTCAGAGGGAAGTTATTATGATGCCAATCACAGAAAAGTTCAGAGAAGAGGCCAATGACTGCATTTATTTGCAGAAATGAACATTTCCCAGTCTCAGACAGTGATAACAAAGAATATTTCTATATGTGATGAGCATGCTAAGGCTCTCACAGTGCAGACACCAGTTTGGATACACAAAGAGAAGAAATTTGCTAACATCAAACCCATTTTGCCAGGCTGCGATTTAATCTAACTCCACACAGTCAAGTCCAAAATGTAAATAAGTGCATATTGAAAAGAGTTTAACCCCAGACAGGCAAGAGCTAAGCCCAAATATTCAGCCTCTCCTAACAGCAAAATCGGATAGGAAACAAGAAAAGGCTCATCAAAAATGTGTGTACCTGAAGATGGAAATCTGTGATCACTTCTCTACCATGTTTTAAGTTAGTCTCTCCCAAAACCAGTTTCACCTCATTTTGGCTTTACTGTTTGCAATGCAAGAATTCTGCAAGACTTTTGCCTTTCTCATAGGTCTTTTTTCACCCCGGGAGACCACTGGGAAAACGCTGTCCTGCTAGTCCCCCCATCCACTGCTACGCAATTGGTGAGCCACAGTTTTTGGCTGGTCAAGTAGTCCACAAACCCTCCACCATTCTCCAGAGACTATTTCTCTCCTGCCCAACCTACTTTTCACATTCAGTCTGCCCCATTCTGAAAAGCTTCTTTCTTTCAGGGGAATATTCTTAACAGTTTGCTCTAAATCAAACATTTAAGTTAATAAATAACTGTATAATTTACCAGCCATGAAGGTGAAAGGATACAGATTACATGACTGAAAAGTCAGACAGTACTGGCAAAAGTCTTGGCACATAAATTTGGTTTAACCCTGACTGAAAATATCTAAGCTGCTTTCCCAATAAAAGTATTTCTAAACACTGGAGTATTACCCACACAGCAATCACAAATATAATTTTAACATCTTTTTTCAAAACATGTAAGTGAATACACTGTATTTTTATCTGCCAAAATAAGTGTGAAGGTCTATTTCTTAGAATTGCTTGTATGTGATGACAAAAGAATTCTTCTGGTAGTCTACTGAATTGACAGCTGGGGCTAGTAAGCATCAGAGGCTGTTTTCAAGCCCTGCATCTGGCATTTCACTCCTCACTGCACGTTCTCTAACTTTCTTTGTGGAAGACACTTTTGTACTGTAGTGTTGTAGGTTTAATATAATATTTAATCTGGTGTTTTTATCAACCTGACAACTTTTGGGGGCATTTACATTGGCAAAACGCAGTAGGAAATGCAGAGAAGCAAGACAAGGCACAGCTATAATCCAAGTGACAAAATGAGTGACAATTTCAAATTCAAATATCTTACTACACATGCAGGTGAATTAAGCTGTTGAAATTTTTTATTGACTTGAAAGTGAAATTCTTTGAGTAGAAATTTAAAAAGAAAATACATTACATTTCTGTAGAAATCAATCATTATTTTAAATACAAGTTTCTCATTTTATTGATCAGGCATTTTCCAAATTGTATGTCCAATCTGAATGTTTCTGATACGTGAATGATCACTGTTCAATTAAAAATTAGAATTTGTTCACTAGAATTAGGTTTTAATATTTTTTAAAAAACTTAAAGGTTGATATTTTCAAGTATGTTCAGCATTGTGTTTAGACACCCATCAGTTACATTAAATTCCAGACTAGTTAAACACTTGACACTTCAATTAAACTCTACATGAAAGCTGGGCTTAAACTGCACAAAGAAACAGAGAATACGTGATAAAACTACACTAAGAATGAACAGCAAATAGCTCAAAATAATTTTTGAAGCTTTATTAATAAATATAACCAAGGTAAAATATTCCAAAACCAAGGTTCTTATTCCTGTAGTAACTAATTTCTACAGCTCCCTGTAAATAAAAGCAATGATGTTTCCATGCACATGAAAAGCAACTGAAATGTAACAGTGCTGTAACATTCACTGGTTCATTAAATAATAAGCAATATGCTAATCTAATAATTTAGTAGTGAATTGACAAAATTTTCAATATGTATATTTAGTTTACCTTTTTTTTTTTTCCTACAGACTACTTACTTTCCTTGAGACACTTCCTCCACTTTTGACCGTTACAGCAAGAGATCTTTTTTCCAAACAATTTCAGTATATAACCATTGATTTACCTTTCCATTTAATGGGTAATGCAAGAGGGGTAAAGGAGGAAAGAGTGGGTTTTCTTTCACCCTTCTCCTTCAAAAGCTGTTACCATAACCCTCCCACTCCTGTGTGCACCATATTGCTTCCTTATTCCTTCATTCCTCAAAACAGTTTCCTACTTGAAATTGTGAATGCACACGTTTTCCAGAATTATTCTTTTTCCTAACCTAAAGTACAATCTCTTTCAGAACATATATGCGGAAAAGCATCTCAAGTATCATCAAGCATATTCTCAGAACTCAAAACAGAAATGAAGCATAAGTGAATTTCAGCTGAGGGGGAAAGTGTGGCAAAGGATCATAGCCAGGGTTATAGACAGAGTCTATAGGACACAGCTCTAGGACACAGGAGAATAGTATCCTGAACAGTCTCCTAAGTCACTGCTGCATACTTTACAGTTTCTCAGAGACCTTGAAGCAAGGCTGGCCGTGGTTTCTGCCAAGGCAGCACTGTGGTGTGCAGTGCTGGAAGAAAACAGCCTCTCCTACAGGTAGCTAATACTACTTTTAACCTCTTCCTTTCAGAAGGAAGAACAACAAATCTGCTCTTCAGCTTCCTCCCCTGCTCAAAAAGTTTCTCTCTCCCACTGGCAAATGCCAACAAGCTGCAGCTCCCTGTAAATACACACATGCATACATTTATCAGCTTTACTTATTGTAACAAAATTGTCTGCACCTTGCCAGGAGTCCTCCATTAGCACCCCCAGGTGTGTCCCACCTCTTGTATCACACCATGAGGAAAGTGCTACTCTTCCAGCAATGCAACAGATAATCCTTATCTAAAGGTCCTTGGTGTTGAGTGTGGCAGCTGAGACAGATTGGGGGCAGGGAAATATTTCCCCACACAGCTAGTTTAATATCAATAAATACAAATCTTTTATTATCCGTTGCACTTTGATGCCAACAAACATTCAACTTCAGCAGATTTAGTTTAAATCTCTTAGACAATACATCAACAAAGTACAGATTATACAGGGTAAAAGTAATTAACAGATGCAAATTTATAAATCCAGTAGCTCATGAACAACCATGAATAAAGTAAATTTATTTCGGTTTCTACACAATAAGATTAGTATTTAAATGCTACCAGTCTCCTGGGTGAGCAATGCTTTTGACATTTGTTTCAGGGCCTAAAACAGCACATCTTCAATATCACAAAAATATAAACCTCCTTCCCAAGGCTAACTGAAAACCTTCTGGAAAAGTTTCTAAAATTCATCACTGGTCTTCAGTTTGAGGGACTTATCACAGTCGTCCAAGCTATTTGTAACAGATTCACACAAATGCAAAGTAAGTGACAAGGAATTTCAGCAAGAGCTCTCTTGAACAACTTACCATTTAAAAAGGAGCGTGGAATATCCGTACTGTTTATGCCTTTGAGAAGACAGCTGTTCTCTAACTTCCTGGCACACTCAGGTGGCTTTTTCTGCAAACAAAGACAAACCTAACTTAATCTTTCAGTAACAGAATAATTAAAAATATGCATTAAAAGTGGGGCTCGGTTCAGTAATCAGCTGGAAAAAAAAAACTTAGTAAAATATGCATGAGTAGAATCCAGACAGTTTTAACCATTTTGTGCTAAATATTTCATGATACAGCTTAATTTTTTTCAAGGTAACAAAATAGCTTGTGTTATTTTATAATCAATTTTTAAATAGAAACATGAGCAGAGAAAGTAACATTTACCCACTTGAAGACTGCAGGGATGGAAAAATGATGTAACAGCCTACAGTAATGCACAATAAAACAGCAGTCTTAAATCCCTCTGAGATCCTTCACAGTAAATTAAATATTACTGAACAGAAACCCACTAAAACAGACTAAAAAGAAGCAATGAGAATCTCCTGCAAAAATAAAGTAATGAGATGTTTCCGTGAAAATATTACAGTTCCTAGCATCAAGAGAACACTGTGACTTATAGATTAGCATTTAGTCATACACGAAATTTTTATAAATTAAGGGGATTTGCAGTTAAGATATAAATGCCCTTTCTGCAAGAACTATATAAAAATGATCTCTAAAACAGATCACTTGCTTAGAGGAGGCTGATACTATTACCAGAATTTTAAAGAGGTGTCTCTATGCATTTTTTTGCCTAAATATTTTAGACAATTAAAATTTACAAAAGGAAAAAAACTTCTTTATCTCAAGGACACAATTATAAACCGTGACGTGTAAGAAAGAAAAAGCATCTAGAAGAGCAAAACACTGTTAAAGTCACCACACAGATTTCTCAAAGCCAAGACAGCAGTGTCCTCCTTGCTCACCGTCACCACCTGCCTTGCTCACATTCCTTCATTCTCCCTCCAAATACCACAGCTTTAAGGTGCCCAGACCTTGATTCCACTAACCACTGGTGCAATAACCACATATTCCAAATAAAATATTGTCCTCTAGTTAACTTGCTCACAAAATCTACCAGTTGGCCAAGGTCTTGGTCCTCACTTAAGTGTTTATCTGCTTAGAGAAAAATTAAAGAGACACATTACAAAGGCTCACATACATACAGTTCATTCATGTTCTCATTACCAGGACAGATGTACTAAATGGGGAAAGCTATTTGCCTAAGTTAACATAAGATGGATGTGGACCTGCTGTAGGGATTCCAGGAGGGCCACAATGATTATTAGAGGGGCTAGAGCACCTTGTCCTCTGAAGACAGGATCCTGGACAAGAGGAGGCTCCAGGGAGATCTTACGGCAACTTCCAGTACCAAGAGGAGACCAACAAGAGAGCTAGAGATGGACTCTTCACAAGGACTTGTAATGAAAAGACAAAAGGGAATGGCTTTAAACTGAAAGAGGGTATGTTTAGGTTATATATTGGAAAGAAGTTCTTCACTGTGAGGGTAGTGAGACTGGAATGGGTTGCTCAGAGAAATTATGGAAGCGTTCAAGGGCATCTTGGATAGGGCTTTGAGCAGCCTGGCCTAGTGGAAAGTGCTCTGCCCATGGCAATGGCATTGGAACTAGATATTCTTTATGATTCCTTTCAACCCAAGCCTTTCTGTGATTCTGTAAGCGACTTCAACCAGCAGTGATTTAAGTATGCCTGTGGCTCAGGAAACAGTAAATCTGCTTTAGAGCAAACAGCACTACATTAACAACACTATGGAACAGACATCATCGAGCACTTGTGGTACAAGGTGACTGGAACTTTATATAGATCTTAAACCCTCCAGTACTACCAAGGGGTCTGAGAATGTGTTTACACATTACAGTATCCTCAGCAGCAAAGGCACTGCAGGAAGTTCTCAGTTCCCCACATGAGTGACACGTTTTTGTCCACATTCTGCAGTTTACTTCCATAATTTACATTTACACACTGTCTGCAGTGCTGCACTACATAAATAGGATCCCTGAATCCATTTTGTGATGAAAGAACTCCTCACTCAGATCAACAATACAGAACCTTTAAAGGGATGGAAAGAAAGCTGAGAACTACCATGCCATGAAGACAAATCTCAGCTTTCACAGTGAAACCAAATCAACTATCTTGACGTGTATTTCAGTATAAATCCTTACCTGGCCAAATAAAAACATGAAGATGTAGTCAATGTCAAGCAGTTTTAGATTATTTTTTTTTTTTGCAAGCAGATTTTTTATATTTTTTTAAGTAGAATATTGAAAAAGGCCCAGGATAAGCCAGAGACAAAGTGTTGGACTCTCTCTGAGTTCCACATTTAAGATACATAGCTATGATGAAAACACAAGATACAGAAAGGAAAATATGTTTTGGTACACCACTAACAGTCCAGCAATACCTATCTACTGCCCAACTGTGAAAACACACACATTCCCTTTTGAATGGATTCTTTCTTTCCCATAAAATCCCCAAGAGGGAAAAAAACAAAACAACAAAAGCACTATAAAAAGATGCTTACTCATTTTCAAGAACATCACTGACTCCTCTGCCAAGTGCCCCATTTGACACATTCACTGACTAAATTACAGGAAGTACTAAACAGTTTCAACAGAATAAGAATTTAGACATGCAGAATGTGTAATACTGACTTCTGGTAAGAAATTTACATCCAGCTGAATTTTGTTTAAAATCGATGTTTTAAAGCTTTCTAAACAAAACTCCAAGAAATGAGACTATTATAGGCAAGCAATTTGAAGAACAAGCTATATGGCACACAGAGGATTACTTCAGAAATCCACAGGAAAAAAAACATAAAGGATTTAATGCAATACATAACTTTTACACAGATTGAGGATTAAAAGTATCCAAATGGCAGGTCATCATGAAAATGGTGAAAAAAGGATTTTATTTTGAAGTCTGCTTTCTGGGGTAGGGGGAGGGTTTTTAAAATATGTTTTCATATATGGAGACCCAAAGTTTACCACTATAGTTTGAATTCAAGTAACTGCATTACCAATGCATAGAGACAAAAAAGGAAGTGGTTTAAAACTTCAGTACTGGGTTGCCTTGTTAAATTTGTGCATGTATTTAATCTTAAAGTATGAAATTCAATCTTAGAAACTACTGTAACTCTGCAACACACATTTGGAAAACCCAGACAGGTTCTGAAGCCTTCAAAGAGTAGAACCACACATCAATTAGTGGTTAGGTCCCCCTTGATCTTATGTACTTCTACAGTGGGATGGGGGCTTTTCTGTAAAAGAGCCATACAATCAGTTACTTAAAACTGAGGGGCCTCTTAGGAGCACATCTTAAGCAGCTTTTCTAAGATTGATCAAGACAACTCAGAAGTTTCTTATTTTAAACTAGACTATCTTTAAATCTCTACTCTAAACTAGATTGTTCCATATCCCAGTCTTAAGTTCGAGCACAGAACAGGAGCAGCATAAAGACATGGCAACTCATGTTTTCCAGGTGGTCTTTAACTAAAGATTCACTCACTGTTGTCTAATCCATGAGCCTCTGCAGCATCCAGAAATGCAAAATTACTTGGGATAAACACTGTACTTGGAGTGCAGAGAGCAACCTGTCCTTTGACAAGCCCTCAAGGGATACTTTCCCACTCTGCATCTTCTTGAGAACCACTCTGACAGCCAGACTTAGTCACCACACTCAGTGTGTCCTTTGCCACCAATTCCATCCAAGGAACAAACAAGTTCAAGTTCTGGAAATTTTTCTTCAGAGCACAGGCAGATAAAATAAAAAAATCCAACCTGTGTGGAGTACTGGATGTCTCTTTTATTCCATTTGACTCGCTGGATTATGGTACAAATATTCACTACTTGACTGAGTATAGCAGTCCTTCAGTACTGGACAGAGGAAACCCATCTAAACAGCAGGCTTGCAAAATCCTAAACATCCTGTAGAATTTATCTGAGGTTAAACACTTGATCTTCAGAGATTTTGCAATCTACAAAAGCCAGCCCATCAAGCCTACAAGCCAGCCAGTAACAGCAGTGGCTTGTCAGACATTCTTTGCTGGCTCCTGCAGGACCATCCCTACATCTATCACCTCTTTGGTGTCTCAACAAGAGGCCTGCCCAGGACTACACTCTCTTCTTATAGTCAGCACTGACTCTTTACTGCAAATGAAGCCAAACAAAGATTATACCACAAATTACTAGTACCAACCACAAGAGACAGGAAGTAGCTCTCTTGTCTTTGATCCAAAAAGAGAGGGTTCTTCCACCACCAGGAAAGACAAAAGGCCAATACCTCTGAAAAGGAGCAGATTTCAGATGGGATATCACTATCAAAATGTTTTCAAACACTTGAAAAGGTTTGCTGGCAGAATCACCATCCCTAAATTCTTCACAGATAACAACCCTAATATCACAGTACAAGTCTTCTGTACTATCAGCCTGCTCTTTCTCCTAATACAGCCCTGCACTGTAGTAAACTCCATAGATTTAGGAAAAGCACCATGGAGGATATGAACAATAGGAATGCTGAAACAGCAAAAGAAAATTCCTGTTTTCCTGTCCTCCACCCTTTAACCTATCTCTGTAACCCTATAAGGCAATGTCATGTTAACCCCTTACGCATTGGTCAAGCTTGGATCCTTTCCAACCCTATAAAAGAAGCATACTGTACCCCATTAGGGGAGAAAGAAGAAGAGCAGAGACCCTTCACGGACCTCCCCAAATAAAGCCATCTTCGTGGAACAGCCTGCGCCTTCTCCTTCTCCTCTCTCTCCGTCTGCTGCAGCCTCAAGCCCAGGGCACCACTACCTAGCAAGCAGAGCTGAAATCCTGAGAGCTTGCAATCACTATAGAGCTGATAATCACCATGCTTGCTAGATGGTAGCCCTGCGGCCTTGGCATGAGAGAGCGAGCTTCGGGCACCCAGTCCCTACCCAGGGACTGAGCTCCTGAGCCCTAGTGCTCTGCTTTATAATAACGCCATTATGAGGCTTTATTACTGCACTCTTCTCCAGAAGGTCAGAGTACACATCCTTACAGAATAGCAAAGAGCTCCCTCCTAGCTCCACTCCTAGCCTGTAGAGATGTCTCCCTAATGCTTCACAAAAGGAATTCGGATGCCTTTACTCAAGTGGATCCCCAATGTCATGTAACAACACTAAAAATGGGTCATCCTCAGCAGACAGCATCTCTAATTTCAGTTGTTACCCACCCAGCATTACATAGCACAGTTTTTCAATTACTAATATTTAAGAATATGTTTCTCGAAATAGAAAAGTCCCTTAAATTGCACTTTCTGGAGCATTCAACCTCATTTCTTGTTGTTAGCAGGCACTGCTAAAAAGCATGAACATCTAAGACAGATGCTTTGTGTAAGTACTCCAGACAGAAAACCTGTGGGTTCATTAAGGGGATTAGTCCAAGGCTAGGTGATGTGACTTTCAAGTTAAATGCTTCATTAAAGTACCTGAATTTGGTGACAAAAATCAATCAAAAAATATTCTCAGGTCATGAACAGCCAACATTCAAATCAAATAACAGATTTCACCTTGTGCTGAACAAGACAATATTTTCTTCACTCCTACATCTCCAGAAATAGCAGAGGCTCAAGCAGGTTGTACTCTACAGTTTCATAATGTTAGAGAGAAGTGGCAGAGTAAGGGAAGCATGAATCAGCACAGGCCACAGAACCCTGCTGAAAAGCATTAGCCAAAAATACCATATATACACACACACATAAACCACAAATGAGACACCTCAAGACTGAGAAATGAAATCTAGTAGGTTTCAGAATGTCCAGGAACAAAAGAAAAATTAAACAGAACTGATGTGGTTTTTAAAAAGCAGAAAAAACATCACACCAATAAAGAAGTGCAACAGGGAAGAAGGCAGCACCAACATCCTACTAAACAACTCAGCACTGCTGTAGCTGACAGCCAACTTCAATTCCATGGAATCAGAATTATGCAGATGGTCACAGCCTGGACCAAGCAAGCAGCTGCTCTCTCTAGCACACCCCATTCAGGGCCAAAACATATTTTTACATCTGGATCTAGCTGAAAGCAGGAACTCACATCACTCCATGGCTAATTTCCCCACAGCATGGTGGTGAAAGAGAAATGAAAAAACATAAGAGCACTCAGATTTAATGTTTGGAGAACAGAAGGCACATCCTTCACCTTAGCAGACAGAATAATGCTTTGTGATCTAGAGCTGGGTAGATATATGGAAAAAATTCACCTTCCCTGTTTTTATAGCCTCCTAAAAGGCCACATCCTTTGTTAAAAAACCACAACTGAGATATGAAGCTTGCTTCCATTGGGAACTGCTTTATGATCCTTTAAAACGGCTTTTTAAAGTATATAAAGAGCAAGAGGTCTGAAACAAAACATTGGACTTGTGGGAGATGATTAAGTGACTGCTGGGGGTGAATTAAAAACAATGTCATTCAGTGGTTTTTTTCCATTACAGAATTACAGAATGGTTTAGGTTGGAAGTGACTTTAATGATCATCTTGTTCCAAACCCCCTGCCATGGGCAGAGACACCATCCACTATCCCAGGCTGCTCAGAGCCACTTGGCTTTGAACACTTCCAGGGATGGGGAATCCACAACACCTCTAGGCAACTTGTTCTGGTGCCTCACCACCCTCTGAGTAAAGAGTTTCTTCCTATCCACTCTCTTTCAGTATAAAGCCATCGCCTCTTGTCCTGTCACAAAAAGCCTTCTCTTCCCCAGGCTGAACAGCCCCAGTTCTCTGAGCCTGTGTTCACAGGAGATGTGGTACAGTCCTCTGATTATTTTCATAGCCTTCCTCTGGACTTGCTCCAACATGTCCACATCCTTCTTAGGTTGGGGGCCTCAGAGCTGGATGCAACACTGCAGGTGGGATCTCACAAGAGCGAAGCAGAAGTTGAAAATCACCTCCCCCAACCTGCTGGTCAGGTGGCTTCAGTCACAATACTGATGGAGCTGGGGCTGCCCACTCCCAAGATGGAAGACCGTCAGTGTGGGAACAGCGAGGTTCCATTTATGGACAATGAAAATCTAAGGGATCAGCTAAATATTTCCAATTCCATGGGGAACGATGGGATTCATCCCAAAGTTCTGAAGGAGCCAGTGGATGCTTCAGCAGCACCCCTGTCCATCATCTACCAAAAGTCTTCAGAGTCGAGAGAGGTCCCTGCTGATCCAGATCTAGTTTTACTCCAATTTACAAGGAGGGTATGAAGGAAGATCCAAGAAACTACAGACCTATTAATGGTCTGTAGTCTCAGCTCTTGGAAAAATCATAGAAGAAAAGATTATACTGGGTAATACTGAGAGGAATTTAAAGAATAATGCAATTATCAGGCACAGTCAATATGGATTCACAAAAGGAAAGTCATAACTAATAAGCTAATTTGGTAACCTTTTCTGATAAGGTCACAGATCTAAAGAAGGCAAGGCAGTAGATGCCTCCTTCTGGATTTTTAGGAAAGCTTTTGATACTGTCATAGCATCCTTCTGGACAAGCTGTCCAGCTGCAGGACAAGCAGGTTCATGGTGTGCTGGGTGAAGGACTGGCTGAAGGGCAGAGCTGAAGGGCTGTGAAGTGAAGGGGGTACAGCTGGTGACCGGTCCCCAGCACTGCTCCTCAGGGGTCAGTTCCAGGGCCACTCCCCGTACTTCCCAACCATCTGCATGAACGAGTGCAGTGCACCTTTACTGAGTTCGGTGGTGATACCAAACTGGGAGGTGCTTTTGGCTTCCCTGAGGAACAGGGGGCTTTGTGTAGGGGGATCTACATAGATTGGAACACTGGGCTATGATTTATAGAATGAAATTTAACAAGTCCAAATGCTGGATTGTGCACCTGGGACAAAGTAATGCCAGACAGAAGTATAAACTGGGAGAGGGATCTGGAGTACATGGTGGGCAGAAGCTCAGTCTGAGTCAGCAGTGAGCCCTGGCAGACAAGAGGGCAAACCCCATCTCAGGATGCATCAAACAGCATCACCAGCCAGGCAAAAGAGGAGATTGTCCAGCTGCATTCAGTGTTGCAGTGGCCTCACCTCAAGGACTGTCTACTGTTCTCAGGTGTACAATTTATGAAGGCTGTGAAGGTGCTTGAATGTGTCCAGAGAGGCTCAACAAAGCTGGAGAAGGGCCTGTGAGGAAAAGTTCTGTAATGAGTGGCTGAGGACTTGGGGTTTGTCTCGTTTGGACAAACAGAGGCTGAGTGGTGACCTTACTGCTCTCCACAGCTTCCCAAGGAAGGGATGTGAAAAGAGAAGGATTGAGCTCTGCTCCTCGGGCCCCAGTGACAGGATACGTGGGAATGGTTCAAAGCTGCTCCAGGCGAGGTTCGGGCTGGACAGTAGGAAGTGTTTCATCACCAAGGGAGGGGTCACGCACTCAAACAGGCTTTCTAGAGAGGTGGTTGATGCCTCAGCTCCTGACAGTGTTTAAGAGGCATTTGAACAACATCACTAAGGACATGCTTTAATTTTTGGTCAGCCCTGAAGCAGTCAGGCAGCTGGACTGGACAAATGCTTCCAACTGAAATACTCTGTTCTTATAAACATCTTTCTCATATGCACATACTCATGTGTGTATGTAGCTAATGCTGTAGTTATTTCATTTATAAAGCCTTGTGTACCTACAGATACAGATCTCTCTATAAACATAAAACCAGTATGTTTTATCACTATGAAGATATTTGTGAAATGTGTAGGGTTTTCCCCCAATTTTAAAGTCTCAAAAACCATATAAATTGTTTTCAAACAGACAGAGGTATCATACAGATTAATCATTAAAGAGCCACCATTTAGAAAATTAAAACTCAGTGCAATTCAACAGTTAATGACTCCTTACAGCTGACCTATGGGGTTCAATCAAGGACATTATTATGTAAAGAAATAAGGTGGGTGAGAAGGGAGGGACAGAAATGAAAGCTTTTTAACAGGTGAAACTTATGTATTGAATTATTCCTTATTTCATCCCAGCTGGAAAGCTGTTCTGGAAAGAGACTGGCATACTTGAGCATTAGCTACATGGTTCAGGTCTATCCTAGTTTCTCTAGGGGTTTTTTTTCCTTCCCTCCTCCTGTTTTTAAAGGGCCAGATGCAACTGAGATTTGTTGGTTTCTTTTGGGTCTTTTTTGTTAAAAACATTTTTATTTATAAGCCAGTTAAACTAAAGCAGTTTTGCATGGATCTGTGACCTCAAATCTCACTCAATGTAGAGGAGCTTAGCAGTTTAGGAAGATCAAACAAATCACCAAAAATCCAGAAGTATGTGAAATAAAGTCCACTTTTTCTTTTGAAAAGAAGGCTGAAGTGGCTTAAAACAATCATGCCTGCTGTTACCATGGGATTTTTATGGTTTTAATTAAGACCTGTTTTCATAAAAAGGAATTTTAAAATACTTTTTTAACATAGGTAATGAAAAATACCGACTTCATTATCCTAATCACATAACCATCCAGGTCATCTACTGCCTTACCATCAGATTCAACACCACACAGTTGATACTAACTAAAGAGACTAATTTTACCTGTTCCCACTACATATTCCCATAAATTAAATCCTTCAGATTACTTCACTATGACATTCGCAGCCATGTTTAGTATTTTTTACTGGGGGAAAGGAAGAAGAGGCAGTCAGCTACCACAAACACAGCATCTTACAAAGTAATTTCCATGAAGAGATTTAGAAACAATAACTAAGATATGATGTGACCACAAAGAAAACCTAAATTACTTAATACATACAATATATACATCTCAGACATCTCCATAATAATGTGATTGCAGGTAAATTATCCTATTCTGGATTGGTTTCTTGTCTGCATCCCTTCCTCAGTCTTCTAACAACCAGAAAATACCCATTTCAATTTTGCCTTCCTCTATTTACATTTTGAAAACTATAAATAATTTAGATTTCCAATAATTAAATACAGAGTCACATCATGTAAGATGCAAAATATCTTGATTTTTGGGAAAAAAATAAACATTTAATGTGGCAACTGGTTGCTGAAAGACATGGGCTGCCAGTAAACATGCAAGAATTTTTTTTCATTTGAAGAGCAGCTATTCTGTTTAACCCTATGTAGGCAGGAGTGGAGGCAGAGGACGTCACAGGAAAGAAGGGATGCCATGTCCCAGGGCAATGCCATGCCTGCCCAGGCAGCAGTTGACAGCTCCAGAGCAATGTGTGGCTTACATTTGGAAATGGAAGCAATGACATTCTGGATATTACTGACCACTTCATTCTGGGATAGGAAGAGATAAAAGACAGCAGGAAACCCAGCACAACTTCAAATCCACCTCTTCCCACCTCCATATAAAATGCAGAAACCACACAATGCTTTGAAGAGTAACAACTCCACTTACCAGAGGGCAGGACCACAGCTGCACAGCTGTGACACATGGTTTCCTCTTTCCCTCTTTATTTAACAGCTGCTTGGTGCTGGCCAGAGAGCAGTAGAGGAATAAAATACAACCAAACAGGGAGGCTTAGTTAAAACTACTGATACGCAGTGCATGAAGCTTTTGTTCAAAGAGCACCGGCACGTGCACTGTAGATGGGTGGAAGGCTGCAAGTAAAGCCACAGCAGATGCAGAACCTGATGCCTTTGCTCTCCTACCACACCTGACCTCAGTTTGAAATGCTCACGTAGCTCTTCAGACATTACCTCTATGACCAACAAGTGCCCAGGAGGTGTAAGCACCACAATCATTTGAGCTGACCATTCGTGTTATTACAGGTTATAAAACCTCTGGCAAATTCTGCACCAAGTACAATGAACTAAAACGGATCATCAAGAAGGCATGGAACCTTGTTTGTTTGGAGGTTTTTGTTGATGTTTGGGGTTTCTTGGTTTTTTTCCCAAAGCCTCCTTTATGAAGTACCACTTAAAACTATCATCTGATCCCAAATAATACAGTGTTTCCTTCTGCACAGTGCAGATGAATGCTGACTTTGTTATTTTAGAAAACCATGCTGCAGATTATCATAGGAATCACGCTTTTTTTCAAAAAGGCAAGTGCCCCCAACATTTCCAAGATCTAATGTTTTCACAACTACCTCATTTTCAAGTGTAACAACAGTATAGAGGTATTTTGCCCTTGAGAAAGGCATTTATTTAGGAGTAGCCTATTACCAAGTTAACATGTAAATAAGTCTGTTCTGCAACAAAACTACTTCTTATGGGCCAGGTGTTCCATAGGTCATGTTCTCTTATATGCAGAATCACCAAAAGTTGTTTCAAGCCTACAAAAAAACCACACTGCTTAAGGTTCCCACTTTGGCCAAGTTTGTTCTTCTTTTAGCACTCAATAAGAATCTGATTTAAATCGTCAAGTCCTGTGTGCTTTGAACAAGAAAAGAGGATGAACACTTCATTATACACCTGCAGAAATGAGCAAAAAAAGTATGGAAGGCATATTTTAGAGAACACTACTAATATAATGCAAATCAACTAATCCACAGCAAAATTCAATTATTTCTACAGTCTTATCTTCCTAGAGTTACATTTATTTTAGTATTCTGTTCAAAGTGGCTTTAGAAGCCTCAAAAATCCACTTCTGACAAAAGAACACTTGTCCTTCAAGCTTTGTATTTCAGACAAGCTTTTGTTTGAAGGTTTCCTCTATATTTTAGCTCTAAAACATCAGGTTAAACATCTTCAAGAGATTATAACAACTCTCAGTAACCCTCAAATAAATTCACTAGTTTTATTCCTCTAGATTCAACATCCATACTTCTCACCCTCACAGTTCAATCTCCCTGTTTCCCACCCAGTGCTAAAACACCTAATTTTTCTCATTTCTTAGCCTATCCCTGTAACTCAGTGAACCTACACAAATTTCTTTCAGTAACCCAGACTGCTCTATGCTGCATTAATTGTTCTGTGATGAGGCATGAAGGAAGTTATCTTATCTTTGACCAACAAATCAAAGCTGTTTACTATTTAGACTATCATCCTTTAAGTTCACAAAATCTAATTCAGTATACTTTCTAATGCTTCATATTCAAAAGCATTAACAGCAATAATTCCACCAGGATGAATAAGAGTGGGGATACTCAAACTACAGATTTAGAGTCACAGGTCTTACAGTCAACATCACCATTACCAAAAGTATAAAATAAGGCTGCATTTTTTATAACTGAACCTCAACATTTAAGTTTGCTTTTAAAAACTTGATTATTACAGGCTGTCTATGTGCTTCTCTAACTTCCTCAGTTCAATTGGCTGAGAAAAATACATGCCAAGCTTGGATTAGCATTTAGCAGCTTCGGGGCTAACTGTGCTTGTTGTTTCAACCTTGACAACCAACTGTATGGACACACTATCATATTTAAGCTTCCAGAAGCATTTAACATTTGATTCTGCTGAAAATACAGTTCTACTATACGTTTTGAAAATAAAGTTACTTTTTCCTCTTTTAGAAGTCTATGATGATGCCAAACATATGCTTGTTTTCCAAACAACAACTGTTTAAAAGAAAGAAAACTCTTTCTGATGTTCCTGCCAAAACCAACATTCTGCGGCTTAAAGAAATTTGATAGTAAGCAGTTCACTCAGCTAAGGGAAGACGGATTTACATTTGGCAAGGACTTACACTTCATGTCTTGCATCTACTTCCCTCCATTTTAAATTTTTTCAGGGATGCACGTGGCAGCTGGGAAGGGTTTTTGTTGTGGTTTTTGCTGGGGTTTGTTTTTTTTACATCTCCAAGTATTTCACTCTCAAAAAGAAGGCATCAGTGGGTTTTACTAGAAATGACACAAAGCAGAAGTTCATCATAACGTTTGTCTTTTTACAGGGATTACTAGGATATAGGAGCGACTTTCGAAGGGAAGTAAAAGACTTCAGAAAAAATGCATCAGCGAGAGTTTGCAGCAAGAGGAAGGGGAACAGAAAATGCAAATGAGGAAGTCGCACACAAAGCATTTAACAGCTTCATTTTAAAGCATGAAACGGGGAGAGAAGGCAATGAATTTGGGGTTTCAGCAGTCATTGTCACAGGCAGCAGTAATACATACCCAGTAAAGGTGATTATTTCAGAAATACTGCTGCCTCAATAGTTCCAGATTAAGAGACGAAATGGCTAACAGAAAGATGCAGTTTGGACTATATACTGTATAAGATTTATTTCTGCACATTTCAGAAAGCCAGAGATTTAAGAGGAGGGTTCAGTCTGCTACAATATTTGACTCTGTCCTTCATTAATAATGCACAGAAATAGTAACTGGACCAATTTACTGAATAATGTAAAATATTTAGTCCATTCCAAGCAGCTAAGACAACAGAAGTTCTGAAATTTTCCCCAGCTGTGGAATATCACCTCCCTCTCCCCAGTTTTTGCAAGTAGAATTCTAAATCCCATTGAACAGAACCTTGCCATCACCCTCCAAGACAGAGAAATTACAGAAGATTGCTAAACCTGCTCCAGCATCGAGCCAACTAGACAGACAGTGCTTCAGCCAGCTGTGTGACCAAGCATGACAGCAAGCTGCAGATCCGAGGCCCTCAGAATTGTTAGTACAGCAACCAGAACAACACTTTACAAAGCACATACCTTCTCCAGTAAGGTGGCAAGCATTCTAGAAAAAAATCAGAATCCAAATGATGTTACATTAGTATTTCAAATGCAGCTATTTTGAGACAATAAAAATCCTTAAGGCTAAAAACTTAACCACTTATTAGTCCAACAACATGGAAGCTTCTCTTGTCATTACCAGTGCAAATCCAGTACAGAAATTCAGCAACTAGACATGAAGGTCTGTCTTTACAGCAAGAATAGCTTGAGCTATAACAAGGTGTAGCTCCTAATGTTCACTATGTGCTTGTGTGGAGCTACCTACCCTGAATCAAAGGATACCTGAAATTTCAGCATAGTCTACAAGAGCATGAGCTGTGCTTGATGCCTGCTACAGTGAACATGTACAAGACCTGTAGGATTGGAAGGGAAAGCTTCAAGAGAATCAAGCTGGCTGAGCAGAAGGAAACAAGATCTCCTCCATCTAGGGAAAAAAAAAAAGAAGCTGCTGAAATGCTAGTTCCTGGTTCCTTCTGCCAAAAGAAGGCTGGATAGAAAGCACATGGCTTGCACAGCTGCTTGTCTAGCAATGCAAATACCCTTCTCCTACTATTCAGTTAAATAATCTGATACTGTAACCAAACCACTAGTATAACTGTACCAAGACATCCTCTTTAAATATAACTTAAGATTTAACTGCAGCTCCACTCCAGCTCAAGCTGGCATGCAGAGGTGAGAAGAAACTTCAATATTCCATGTGCAAAAAACATTGATACAAGAGTGTCTTGAAATTCAGCATGAAATCAAAGGCTTCACTTTAAGTGATGTATTCTTGTCCATGTTTGCAGCTGTTTAAGCATTCAAAGCAGCAGCCAAGCTTTATAAAGAAAAACACTACTTTCCCAGGAAATAACTCTGCAGTAAATCTGTGCTGATATAAGTTCCAGAGAATTGCAACATTCTATAGAAAACTGATCAGCAAGACCTAACTGCTGCAGAAAAACAAACTAAAAAGCCACATTGCCACTAAAGCCCCCCTTTTAATTCACAAGTTCAAACTTCATTTATCCATTCACATGTAATGAGGCAGAAGAACTTCTCGAAGAAGTGCTTCCAAAGGCTGTTTGAAGTCTCAAAATAAAACAAGCTTTGCAGGCCTTGTCTTCCAGCACATTAGTCTCCACAGCTGCCTGTTGCTCTGTTACAACAACACCAAGTCCATAGTAAATGAATGATTTTCCTCAGCATCACTTGATACTGACCTTTTCAACTACAGGATTTCAAAACCAACATCAAGAAATCAATTCCAGCGTTCACTGGATACTACTAACATGTTTTGATGTATTATGCATCACCTATTACATACACAAGCTCTCCAACTATTACTTGTTATGAGCAAAGTAGTTTGCCAGTGCGAATATGCCCAAGAAATCTGGGATCCATCAGCTGAAACACTGAATAACAATTTCAATTTCTCTGCTTCTAAAACATACACTTGAAAATGTAAAAGTAAATCAGTTCAAGCATGCAAGTCGCAAGAGTATAATAAATACTCAAAACCAATATATTTAATAAATGTGGCATACTATGCTTTACACTCAGTAGAAACACATGCTCTCCCCTATCACTGAATTTGGCTACCAAATCTCTGTTAGAATAAAGAGATTATATTTGTTAGATAGGAAGGGGCTCCAAGAATCTTGAAGGATTAACTAAAATTCTGCTGAATTGAGAGGTCCCAAAAAAAAAAAAATCCCCATACATTCTGGGTCATTTCTAGATGCAGAAAACACCATCAGTTCAACAGCAGAATATTTCAGTATGTGAAAGGAAAAACTAATTCAGAGCATGTTGAAATTCCAGACACCTATAAAGCCTTAACACAAATAAAAACCAGCAAATCCAAAAAATATTTACCATACTTCGAAGCCTTCAAAATAATTCTCCAGCTACCTCCCCTGTCAAAAATGAAGAAATCAAAGATAAGCTCCAAGTTCGCAGCTTAAATCGGCATAAAGGGTGCCATTTTGATCTCCAGCTGTTTGTACAAATTTCTTAATTTCTTCCCAAGCATTTTGATTCTTCATGTGGCAGAAGAAATTACATCCATCAGCAGCTAAAAATATTTCAGTTATTTGAATTTTCAAAAGAGGGGTGAAAAACAACTGTGCTTTACCATTTAAGAAAAGAACTCAATGCAACATTTCAACAACTTTTATCAAAGGTTGGCTTGGATCTAAATAATAGTTAAATGTGAAGGAAAACATTTGGGTAAACTGTAACAAATAATTCTAGTGTAACTTGAGATTATTGTCATTTTTACCTCTAAAGGCAGACTAAGTTCTCAAGAGAGAATGTAAGTGCTATGGCAGCTCTGCTACAGAGCTAAGGCTTGAGATGCTTTGATTTAATTCTCAGTTGAGACACTAATTTTTCTTAGATTACAGCTATTCTGTATGTGAGCCTTCTATATGGAGAAGTTAATAGTCACCCTCTACCTCCACCTTTCCTTTTAAGAGAATAAGCAGTGACAGCCTGTGATTCATCATACTCCTTGTACAGGGAAGCTTCCAAAGGCAAAGTACAGCTATATCCTACACTGGAAGACATTTGTAATCTGATCCTATCAGTGATCTCCATCTACTGCATGCCATTAAGATTAGAGAATTAAGAAATTAGCCTGACAAGACCAATTGCTCCCCATCAGTACTGTATACTAATGTACTTCTGCTATGGAGATATTTAACAAAACTTAGTATCATAACCCACTGGGCATGCACAGCCTGGGTCAGTAACTTACACGAGCAGTGTAGTTCATGTGATACACTGCCTATGGCTCAGGATCCTATGCAAGCAAAAATGAAATAAAAACAAATCAAAAGTAACGACCACAAATTGTCTAGTAGTTTTAACTGGAGCCACACATGAACCAGGAAGTCGTAACACATCCCATTTGAATTGAAAAGCCCAAGAAGAGTTGTATTATACAAGATTCCAGTGCAGTTACAAGACAACATCAAGTACGCATCAGCTAAAGACAGGCCTCCAAGAGCAGACTGAAATTACCTGCAACAGTATTTTTTGCTCCTTCCTCATGCAAAGCAGTCAAGAGAACTCTGGAAGAGAGTGCTCTGAGACTGCTCAAAAGAACAAAGAGTACACTAATATGTGACTGTTCATGCAGGAAGTTTAATCAAAAAACAAAGACTTGCAAAGACATGAAAGCTAATTCATGTCCAGGTCACACTGATACAGTGATGGAAACACTCAATCACCATCAGCTCTTCTGGAATTCTTCACCAAAGTATCTGCTCTGATTTAGTTAGCTTTCCAGAAACCCTGTCTTTCTCATCACTGTATAAGACACTTCAAAACACTCTATCATCTGTCAGATGATGGCTTTTCTTTCTCTTTCCTCCATACAGCAATACTGCCCACAGACAGTGCTATTCTTGTTTCAGAAAAGTAAATGGCATGTACCTTCTCACTGAAGAATGAAGTAAATAAACCTGAGCTAAAGTAGGCACACTAAAGAGTAGCTGACGTACAAGGACTTTATACTGTTACTCCTAAAATCATGATCCCTTGAGGCATGTTTTACAGATAAAGCACATACTGAAAAACAAAACAGGCTTATGCTGTTATTAACTATGAAATGTCACATGTGTCGTACTATATAAATCAAACATGAAGCCACAGTAACTTATTCCTGCTGTAAAAATACCTTTTTTAAGCACAAGCAATTCTATTTCTGGCACGTAAAGTAATTTTTAATACTTCCATGGACAAATAGGAAGATTAACAAAGACTATTCAATTTCTGTAACTATTGAGTATAATCAAGACTATTGTTTCAGTATCTGATAAAAAAAAATGTTTTCTATTTTCTCTTTATTTGAGGAAAACAGCCATGGAAAACGAGAAGAGGACTGGCTCAATTATACATTATTTCATGTACAACAAAACCTCTGTGTTCACTGCCTAATAACTCCATTCATACTGCCGCTAGCTATATAAACACAAAACTAATCTTCCAGCAAGGGACAGAAAAAGTTTGCTTTGCACAACTCATCCCCAGAATTCAGCTGGAAACAAATCAAGTTTCCACATCACTTAAGGGAAACATAGTATGGTCCTAGTCTCAAATGAATAGCTACAGATAAAACATCCTAATTCTTAGTAAGAATGACTTGGGGCCCGTGGGCAGATAACTGTCCTTCCATCTTAGCATATTTTCTTCTGATGAGAACTTAAAAGGCAAAAAGCTGTAGCATAACAACTGACAAAGCTCAGTTCCACTGCTCAAACACAGAGTTTAATCTTCAATCATTGAAGTTTGCAAGCACTGTAACCAGTAACTTTCACGGATTTCCAGCTTGAGCACTTTAGTGCAGCATAATTATTTTGTATCATGTCATCCTTTATATATTAGGGGCCACTTAACTTCACATCTGAACTACAGAGCGCTGTAGTGTGGGACAGCCTACTGGAGGATAAGAACTGCAGCCTTATTCCATTACTTCATTCCTCTCCTCAAGTACACTCGCTATTAGTTTATGGAAAATACTGTATCAGCCAAAGTCAAAACAACAGTCTGTCTCCTCTAAATGTAATATTTTTTGATTCCCTACGTCAAGTTTTAAAAAGAAGGCCAGTCTTGCATGATAGGCAAGAAAAAACAACCTCCTCATCTCCAGATTTTAAGTTTCTTGAAGTTCCTGGCTGCTCTCATAATTTGCCCCATCTTTTTCTAATAGGAACACTGTCTCCTCATTCGCTGCAGTTTACAAAAGAGGCACAAAGAACTACAGCTTTTTGCTATTCCTGCACCAACATCACACACACTACACCATTTGTGCTTTGAAGTGTCTTCTATCAAGGAATCTCACAACTGTATCCAATCACTCAAGTACTGGCCCCACTTCACAGATTACTGCTCAACCTAAAACTATCAGCCCTTCTCCTGTTATCTGCAGCGAATACTGAACTATATCAGAAAGAAAGAGAATAAACAAAGCATTTTTTAACTGCTTTTAGGTCAGTGTTAGACACTAAGCAGTTGAGATAAATCCCTGTCTTCACACGCCTGCACTCAACTCAGACTCCAGGCTTCTTCTCAGCGACACATTCACTTAAGAGCCAAGTAGGGGGGAAAAGAATTAACAAAAAAAAACCCCAAACGCGCTGGGGCGAGGAAGGGTTTAAAAGTTCCCGAGCTGTCAAGGACTGCCAGCGCCCTTCAAAGCCAAAGACGATTATTTCTTAAATACTTGAAGAGCGCCGGACATCAGAAAGCCTCGGCGGTGCCGGGGGCCGCTCTCGGGGGGCGAACACGAGCGGGGAACGAGCTCCCCCCGGGCAGCTCCCGGGAATAGGCGCCGTGCTCCCGCTGCCCGATCGGAGCGCCGCGGGGAACAGTCCGGGGGCCCGTCCCCGACCCCAGCACGGAGGGCTCCGGAGCCTCCCCCCGAGAGCGCGGGGGGAAGGGGAGCGCGCCCCGCGGCTCCAGGGACAGGCGAGGGGCCGAGGCCGGCGGAGGACTCGGAACAAAGCTGAGGCGAGAGGGCCCGAGGACGGACAGCTCAGCCCGGGCCAGCGGAGCACAGCCAGCAGCTCCCGAGCGACCCACCGGCGCCCCCGCCGCGGCCGGGAGGAGAAAGGGGGCTCCCGCAGGGCAGCGCCGGGATTGTCCCCGCGGGCTGGAGACCGCTAAAAAGCGACTGCTCCCCCTCCGCGCTCCTCGCAGGACGGGAAAGGACCCTCTAAGCGCGGCCGCCCGCCTTCCTGCCCTCCCTGCACCGTGGCTACGAGGGGCTGGAGTGGAGCCCCGCACCCACCTGACGCCGCGCTCCGTCCCATCCCGCTCCGGCCGCCGCCGTTCCAGCGCTCCAGCCGCCGCCGCCTTCGCGGGCTAAGCCGCCGCCGCCCCGCCCCCTCAGCCGCGGGCCCCGCCCCCTCGCCGCCCTTATGAATCCTGCGCGAGGGGCGGGGCAGAGCCCACCAATGGGATGCAGGCGCCGGCGGCGCTGAGCGCTGATCGGCATGGGGAGCGGCCAATGAGAGCGCCGGGAGGGCGGTGTCAGCTGTCAATCATCGGCCCCTACCTGGGGCTGGCGAGCGGCCGGGAGCGAGGGATGGTGATTCCATCCCTCCTCCCTCCCTCATTCCCTCATCTCTCCCTGCCTTCATCCTTTCATCTCTCTCCCAGCTGGCGGGCCCATACCCGGCGCTTCGACCCCTGCCCGCCCTGACCTGGGTGCCGCCTGGCCCCGTGAGGCCGCCCAAGCGGCCAGGGTGTGGTGGCTGCCCTGGGGCTCCCTGGCGCGTCCCTCGGGGGCAGCTGCCTCTCCCTCAGTGCCCGAGCCGCCCCTTCCCCAGCCGGCCCCGGCTGCGGGACAGCGGTACCCAGTCCCTCGCAGTCCCCGAGGCCATCTGGCGCCTGCCTCACGTCGCCCGCGGGGTCGGTGCTGTCACCCACCCAACGCCCCGGCCCCTTTTCTGCCCGCAAGAGGCCTCTGCGGCGCTTCTGCCCTCATTCCCGACTGCCACAAGCACACCCACCATCGCTGCCCTTTTCTTGCCCTTGCGACCCAATTCCTGCTGAATCCAGCTCCTGGGCATCCGGGCCCCCAAGAGATCCATGTTTATCCAGACGGGCTCTCTCCCCGCTGGGCAGGTGCATTGCGGGGCTGCAGCTGCCGGCCGAGGCCCAGCGATGTGCCCCTTCCAGCTGCGCCTGAGCTGCCGGCCTTTGTGGCTATCCCTGCGGCGGGGGCTTTTGTTGCGCGCCTCAAAGCCTTTAGGAAAAAAGTAGGTGGGAGTGTATCACGTGAATCCGATTTGGAGGGGCAGGGTGTGTAGAACAACTGCTGAATTTATTTTAATGGCCGGGCGGCTTCAATAACTCATGACAACTAACACAGGACACCCAAAACCAGTGAGCTCATCAAGGCGACGACCAGCTGCTCTGCCCCGTTCAGCAGGCTGCCCCAGATCGATAGAGCCTCTGCTTGGTCTTTACATGGGACAAAGAGGTCAGGAAGACCCCCATGATCATGGAATAATGCTCTACAGAAGGGGAGCAGGCACTGATGGGCAGCAGCCGATCTAACCAGCTCAGCAGCCTGCCCCATCCATGGGGGCTCGGGCTGCTCCGCTGCAGACACTTGGACCCGGAGGAGCCGTGAGGCACTGGTGTCTCAGGCTGTGGAAAGCTGAAGGGGCAGCCACTCTCTCTGGAGTCATATTGAATAAATACTATTTAGTCAAGAAAAATAATCACAGCTGAAAGTAGAGTTTTTTTAAACACCACCTCCAGTCAATTGGTGACCAAAAGTTTACTGAGCTCTACCCAGATGAACCACTTCAGTTCCCACATCTTGCCTTACAGCAAAGTTGCAGGCTCACAAGCACCTCCTTTTCACCAAAAAAAAACCCACAAAAACTCAGTATGTGGGATTCTTATAATTCTCAGAAAAAAGTATTTGTATTTGAGGTACTTGTGTCAGTCGTGGTAAGAAGCAACAGCTGAGAACCACTGCTGTAATCACTCCAGATTACACAGCAAAAAGCACCAGCTTTGAACTGCTGATGGTGACAGTTTTATGATCACTAGCAAAGTAAATAGAAAAGAAGTCTTTAAGTAACATAACCCTAAAAGAAGGAAGCAGCAGGCTTTTTACTTAATATTAGGACTTTGTGGGACAAAACTCCTAAGAGAAAAATAGTCTCAAGGTTTTCAGAAAAATTTGTTCTCTATCCAAAAAAAGAGTATTTTTCCTGAAATACATATGCAGCAAATGGAAACTCTTCAAAGACTGTAAAACAAAACAGAAGGAAAATTATTTGCTATTGTTAAAATACAGCTGCACTCATACTCATTCAGTGGTCCTTTTTTCATGCTGAAAATGGGATCTTGAGATTTTAAAAGTATTAATTTCAAACAGACCTACCTCTACCAGTACTTTTTTTCTGCTCCATCAATACAAGTAAGTAGCCTGTGTGATGCAAGGTATTAATTAACATTTATTTCGTTCCGGCTGCTTCCCAGTCTCCTGGATTATTTCTTAGCTTTCATTTTTCTCCTCTGTATTCATGACATTTTTAATGCCATTTCTAATAACATCTAGATCTTGTAAGAAAGGAGCTCAGGCACAGCTTTATTACTGCTGCTTTGACCTTGCTTTTGAATTTGCAAATAAGGCAAATCTGCTAAACAATTTGTGTTGAATTGGTATTGAGTTTTCATTAAGAGAAAAAGAAAGGTGGTTAAATTAAATGCAAGGAATAATTGAATCAGCATTTGTATGAACCAATATTATTTTTAAGTTAAATTGTGCTTCAGATAAGCCCTCTGAATGCAGTAAATAGAGGTTTGGACTGGCACACCAAGAGATATCCAGGATTGATCTTCTATTAATTTCACTTGAAGGAAGAACCAGACTTCAGAGGGTAATGAAAAGGGAGGGTTATTGGGGACTGAAACCAAGATGAGTTAGTGGAAGTGAGCATGACATTTTCTTAATGTCTGCATATAATATCACTGGTGTAGATCAAATTTATAAGGACCTCATCTTCCTGAATATTTAATTTCCTACACACAAAAAAAAGATACAGTGTAAGAAGAAACAATATTTTGAAAGCCTGTTATACAGCTTGTTGCTTCCTGCTGGAGAGCATATTTCATGATATGAAAACCTTTTTGTCTTTCAGGAAACACAAAATTGCTGAATAATGTTAAAATAAATAGTGTTGTACAAATGATTTACAACGCCTCTGATAATCATTACAGCATCTCTGATTATTAATGGTACATTGATAGGTCCCTCCAGAGTTTCTTGCTGAATCAGCTTTTGAAATAAATTGCTTTCCCTCCATCCACAGCCGCACCCCAGAGAAAGGGGAACCATGTCTTGACTGAAGTAATTGATTTAGGATAGCCAGCAGATACAGACACTGCACAACCTAAGATGCTCTCTGAATTACTACGTCTCTGTTAAGGGAGTTTATTTTCCTTTATCACAAAACTGTTTAGCCTTGATAAGGCTGCATGTGTATTTCTCATACTATTCGTATTTTCAGTGTTATTGATATTACCATGTGGCTCACATTTTTCAGGAATACTTTCCTGACACTATTAATTATTTTGCTTTTTCTTTATTGTTTTCCTTCTATCCAGCTATCCCTGGATTGCTGGAATACTGAAAGACTAACAAAGAATATGAAACCAAGATGCAAGTAGATCCTCAGAGGAAACATTCAACATAAGTTCAAAGAGTCACTGTGTAATCAATCTTGAGAAAAAAAAATGCAGGGAAGCAAGAACAAAAGGTAGCCTAATAACTTTTCAAGACAGCTACTTTCATCAACTAAACAGGAGTTGTAATTCTGCCAATTAATAGTAAGGCCCATTAACTGTAAGTCATAAAAACTATTTGCTATGCAAAGCACTCGTTTTTCTTCGCTGGCCCTGACATTTTGGGAGGGCAGTGTAGCAGGATATCCTATGAAGCAAGGCCTGGTGATCTATAGCAGGAGTGGACAGACTCTCAATGGTTTTACAGCGTTGCCAGTTGAACAAGCTCCCTTTATAAAAATAAACACAGGAAAGACATGATGCCAAGTTCCCTGAGAGATTAAAAAATTATATGCAGAAAGCTGTATTTAGTAGTGCACTGTTGATTTAGTGTGGCACAGCTAGGACTAATGGGATGAAACTAAAAACTGAGAACCAGGGGGAAGGGGAAGGGAAGGGAAGGGAAGGGAAGGGAAGGGAAGGGAAGGGAAGGGAAGGGAAGGGAAGGGAAGGGAAGGGAAGGGAAGGGAAGGGAAGGGAAGGGAAGGGAAGGGAAGGGAAGGGAAGGGAAGGGAAGGGAAGGGAAGGGAAGGGAAGGGAAGGGAAGGGAAGGGAAGGGAAGGTCACAAGGAAAGCTGGGTTACTGCAAACAGGACAGTGTGAAATATTTCAAGGAGTACTGTAACAAACACCTTCCCATCAGTTAAAGATGAGCTCATTTTTTTTTCTCCTGGCTGGATTCACTATAGCTTTTTACAAACCCAGCAGTCCTTTCCTAAACTTCTGTGCTTCCTTGTGTTATTGCCACCAATCATAACAGGGGTGTAATGTCAGAAGAAATCTCTTATGTAGGTAAAAATGGGCTTTCTTGGAGAAAAATAAAAGGGTAAAGAATAACAACATATTGTTCAGTGTTAAAGGATTTATGCAGTGTTCTGGGAAGTCCCTAGCTGCTTTCTCACTCTACTAAGCCCATAAACAGACATGGATATTGAAAGATTCATGATAACTGTGTTGGATTGCTCCCAGCCTGATGTCCAATAGTTACTGGTAGCCTCACTCCATCTGATTTGTCTGTCCCTCTTGTCTCTCTCAAGGGTAAAGTTTACCAACAGAGATTGCAACCATCCATTTCCCACTGACTTTCAGCACGAGGTTATCATCTAGGTCCCTTAGGGCCCCTTAGAAATCTCTCTTCTCATCCATAGAAAAGAGTGAGTGCCTCAATGTTGTACTCCATTACCATCTCTGACTTTGGGAAAGTCAAGGGGACAGAGTGATTTGCCTTAGATATGAAAATACTTTGAATGACACATGGATGCCCAAAACTGCAGAATCAAACCCAAGCTTGTTCAAAACCTTGGAATGTCCCAGCAGCATCTCATTTCTTTGGACAGACATCAGCTGCAGTCTAGTATGTGAGGTAAGGTGAGGGAGGAATACTGAAGGAGATGGCTGTGATGAAAGGAAGAGTTATGTTCAATTATTTTTCTTTTTTTTTTAATTCAATTTTAAAAATCATAGTAGGTGCCAATAAAAAATATGCTCCTTTCATATCCTGGAATTGTTAGGAGGAATATTACATAGCAAACAAACATGAGGAGTACAGTATAAAATGGATAAAAATAGAAAAAATATAAAATCCATCCCTTTCAACCATACATACCTCATGGGAATAAAGCTGTCATGGAAGCACCCTGATTACTGATTTCAGTGTCTGCCTCACAAGTATCACCTTCTTTTTATTTATGCACAGCCATGTAGATGGCAGGGATCAAATGACCATGTGTACAAGGATGTACAACAGTGAGTACAAAATGCTTCTGAACTTTCCCTGGCCCATTGTACACAGCTTCCTCTTAGGAGTGCTGTCACAAGTGAGCTGTTATATCCTCTTATGTGACAGGGGAGTGACACAAGGCCAATGAGACTCTCTCTTTCCAGCAGCTTGACCAAGGAGTTTATTTTCCAATTGAGACGTGACTCTCCAACTGCCTGTCCCCAGCTTCTAGACAGAGTTGGATCACCAGTTAGGTTTGCCCAGTGGACTTGGCATCTGGTGTCCCAGAGTGGAAGAAGCTGAGATGTAAAGGATTAAGGTGTGAAGGTAGAGGTAAAAATTGGAGACCACCAGAAGAAAATTAAACATATGAATCACAGAGGTGAGATGGAGTTTTACTGAGACCACCTTTCAAAAATGTATGTAAATTAATTGCAAATAGAAAAGTTAACCCTAGAATTAAATCATGAGAGTAGTGATAGAGACGTGGAAAATGGGGCCAAAATGGCAGAAAGAGTTATCTTAGTCCACCTTCCTGTGCCAAGCCTGCATAAATGAGAGAGATATGGTTATGGACTGATGTCTGCTTTATTATTTAAGGTATTTAATCTAAAGCAGAGAACTTCACCATGTCCCCATGTATTATTCCCTAGTTTCTATTGTCAAAAACTTTTTGCTAATATCTAATGTAACTCTTCCATGATGTAATTTTAGCACATTCTTTTCTCTTGATATCCACAATGGATACAGAGAACAGATGACAATCTGTGATTATTTGGAAGCTTCTCAGTCTCTCCAGTTATTAATTCAATAAACTAAAGCCCTAGCTCTTTCTTTCTTGCCTCATTGGACATGTTTTCTAATTCTCTGTTCACTTTCCTTTCTTTCTTTTGAATTGCCTCCACATATGCTGAAGTTCACTGCCCAGAACTAGACATGCAGCTCTCAACAGCAAAGCCTCATGTTTGCTTTTGCTGTAATAGTATGACACTGTTGATACATATCCCACTTGTGAGTCACTGCAACCTCAACATCTTTTTCAGCAAAGTTGCTGTCTAGTCAGCTGTTTCCCATTCTGTGTTAATGCACTTGATTTTTCCAGATTAAGTGCAGACCTTGCGTTCGCCTCTTTGAAGTAAGTTCATCCTAGTTTTTTTGGGCAGCTGTCCCATTTGTCAGGATCACTTTGATTGCTACTCCACCAGCTTTGTGACATCTGCAAATGTGCTAAACATACTTCCTACTTCATCATCCAGGTCCCTGAAGTAAATACAAAACATTACCAAACTCAGGACATATCCCTGGAGAATATCAGGCAACAGTTTTCCACTGTAGTAGTGAACCTTTGCTAACTATTACTTGATCACTGCTTTCCAAATAATTTTCTATAGCTTCTTAAAAGAACATCTAGCAATGTTAAAAATCTCTCTCTATATCAATGTTTTAAAGGGAACTGAAGTTAAGAATTTCCTTAAAATTCATGATTATATTTAATTTGATTGCTTATCTCTTGTTCTGTTATGGAACATTTAGTATTTTTGTGAGAGAGACAAAACCATATTTCAGAATAGACAGTGAAATCTGGGCATTTTGGATACCAGGCAGGGAAAAGTTGGATTTTCACTCAAAGATAGTCCTTAGATTTTGAGCACCAGTAAGTAATTTGCATGTGAGTGTTTGCTCACATGACTGAGGATCCATATCACTATGATTGATCTTGAAAATGACAGTTTTCTTTTTAATGAAGTTTTAGAATTTTGTATTTATTAGTTTCCTTTTTTTGAAGCTTATTCTTTATTGTCCTTAGCAACCTAGCTTCAGTGTGTGAATTCTCTAGCTTTTATTCTTTTTGGCTAGAGCTAATAGAATTTTGCTACATTTTAGAGTCAAAAGCAAGGGAAATCATGCTCCTCCTCAAAGCACAATGCACATGTCTTTATGCAAAGTTGAAGAGCAATCACTGTGATGGGTTTCCATCTTGCACATTATGTCCTAAGCCTCCTGTTGTCTCCAATTAGACTTGTGTACCCATGAAGCATGAAGCACGAGTCCCTTCAGATATCAGTCATGAACTCAGTCCTGCAAGGCTCCCTTGCCTTTGTGTTATCATAGGCCCTACTGCCTGAGCTACATGGGACTTTCGAAGTTCCACCTGCACTTTCTGCGTCAGTACGCTCATTTCTTTGCAAGATGAAACCTGATATGAAAAGAGCACAAAAAGTACCACTTTCTGTGGCTCTTACATCTGCCTGAAAGCTGCACGGGTGCCTGGGGCCTTCAGGGGACATGCCTAGGCTCTCCTTTCTCATATACAATTCATATTGTATTCACATGTGCCCCAGCGCGCAATCAAATCTCATCCGAGTGCATGCAAACTGGAATAGTAAGAGGCTCTGGCTGCACTCTGCATGCTTGCTGTGTCAAAATGAACAGGAGTCCTTACTCCCAATGGTAATTAAGCCTTGCTGGGAAATCAAGCGTATGTCATGTAGAATAGGCTGCCTCTTCCGTTTTCTTTCACTCCCTCCCCCTCTCAACCCCATTTTGGATAGGAAGGAATAAAAAAAATGGAATGAGAGGGAGATTTTAAGTAATTCTTAACAGCAGTTTTTCAGTTGTAGGGAAATATGTTGTTTGGATAACAGCATTACAAAAGGAATTCTTAACTGACACTGGAAGGAAATAATAGCAACCACAGCAAGACAGAACAAAAACCTGTCAGAATAAAGAAATCTTGGTCAATCCACAGAGAAGGCTATTGGGAGGCTCTGTTGCAGAAAGAGAATAGCAGAGCCTTTATGCAATGTAGATGCTCAGGGAGGCGAGGCAGCAAGGAGAAATAGAGGCTATTTGCTCGTTCAGTTTTAGCTGGAGTGGGAGATGGCTGTCTTTCCTATCATAGATCAAACTGAGCTCCAGAACTCTGCAACAAAAACAGTTCAATACAGACTGTCTACAGCCATGTCTTTTTTATTCTCCTTTTTCAACCAGTGCTGCATGGGAAAACACATCTCACACATGCTCCCCCAGCTGAAAAAAAAAAAGTCAGTTTAGAAACAACTGTCATTATATAGCATATTTTCCTCATTATAAGGCACTCAAAGAACAAGAAAAAGCCATCTGCTGTAACTTGGCTGTCCTTTCCGTTTTAGGTTAATCCACATTTCTAGCTTTTTCATCTTCATTCCCAATTAAATCTTTCTCCAAAAAAATGATGGTTTTACAATTTGTATTCAAACTTTCTTATTCAATTTCAGTTCTTTTTTCAGAGTATCAGACAAAATCATCGTAGAAAATAGTTCTGCCTAAACTTTGAACATGTAACTGATCTTCCATTTTTAGGCAGATCTCTGGGGAAAAGGACTTTAAGATCCCAGGGGATTAAGAGTCCCAGCTTTGTGCTAGATGCTAAAGTATAATGGCATCATAGCATACCTTGAGTGTTAAATACTTCCTTGTACAGAGTTCTTCTGTGGAGCATTCTGTTCACTTCCACTTTACATTTCTAGGAGGTTGCTAGAAGAAACTGTTGTACTGTGCTTTATACAATCAGAGAATTGCACCATGTCCTGTCTCTTGGGGAGGCGTTTGATTTTTGTTCTGCCTAGTTCTATATATTGTGCCTTAATCTAATACAAAAGTATCTGTGTGGAGGGCAGAATGATGAGAAATGCTTGCCCTCGAGTTCTAATGCTGTCTCTCCTATTTCAGTCTTGTTAATGAACAGCAAAACAA
The DNA here is from genome assembly GCF_012460135.2 of Molothrus ater. Classification (NCBI taxonomy): domain Eukaryota; kingdom Metazoa; phylum Chordata; class Aves; order Passeriformes; family Icteridae; genus Molothrus; species Molothrus ater. The sequence goes on from NC_050479.2 coordinate 70,341,217, forward strand.
TACAACAAACCGACAAGTCTGAGCTTCTCTTTGGTATCGCAGCAGGCACATGGAATGGCTTCTCCCAGGCATACTGATCGCTTTTACCACATTTATAGTGCTCTAATAAATGCTGCTTGGAGCCGCTCCAGGCAATTGTAATTAATTCTCAGTGGGATGCTCATAGTGGTCACCCCGGATCAGAAAGGTCAGGACTTTGTCTGTGCCTTTACAACATCAGTAAAAATTAAATACCCACTTTCCCCAAAGGTCATCACAAGCCAAATACACAAAACGATCAATCTCAATCAGTTTCTCGTTCCCTGCTGTTTCTCATTATTTCTGCAGATATCCTAAAAATTAAAAGTAAACACACAAACAAATCAAGGCAGAAGGCGTTTTCAGTGTTCATCTAATCCTCTCTCTTATGCAAGCAACTGATGAAGATACAGCCAGGGAAAGTGAGAGGGCCCCCCGAGCGTGTGGGGAACCAATTCACCTATGGGGACTCTGGCTTTAATTAATCTGCCTGCCTTCTTAGGGTGGCTAAAAGAGGAAAATCCAGGCTGTAAAACATCTGTTGCACCGCGGAGGCAGCAGCAGCTCAAGGTAGAAGCTTACAGAACCTGAAGGAAAAATGCTTCCCGTGCTGGCGGCGCGGGGCGAGGAGCGAGTCTGGAGCCGCCGCTCAGCACCATGGACAGGGAGCGCCGGGCGAGACTGGGACATGGAGGGACGGCAGGGAGGGGACCGGCAGGCAGGGAGGGGACGGGCAGGCCGGGAGAGGGGCTGCCACCCCATGGACCCCCGAGAGCGCCGCCCCATCCCCGCGGGACCGCCCGGCGGGAAGGGAGCTGGCTGGCTCGGCTTTCTTTGCTCCGCGTGCCTTTATTGCCAGCGCTCCGCTGTATTTTCTGTAACTTGTCATGTCCTTTGAAAAGGGCAATGTGAAATTGGTTGTCAGTTTTCTTTCTGTTATTCTGTTTTTTTTCTCTTCTTTCTTCTTTTTTCTTTTTTTTTTTTTTTTTGCTAGTTTTGAAAAGGAGGAGGAGGAGGGGGGAGGAGACCTTGATGCAAGCAAAGTACAAAAATAAGGAAGAGAAATAGAGCACCGTGCACTTCAGCCAAGAGAGGAAGCATCAGCCAAAATCATGCACAAAATAAAACCAGTTCTAGAGCGTTCTAACCACACAGCTGATCATAACCGTGGCCTTCCTCAGGGAGAGAACATCAGCCAAATGTTCCTCATTGACACTAGTGTAAATCCAGGTATACTCTTCCACTATAACTGTTTTCTCTTTACTGTGACAGAAAGCACAAATTTGACCTTGGTGATTCTATTAAAAATATATACATTTTAAAGAAAAAAAAAATTCTGCTTCTCCCTCTGTATTGTTTCTTTGTCTGACAAATATTATTTTCTTTCACTGGCATGGTGGAAATCCTGAGCACATTATCACTTCTTTCAGGAACCAGGTAATTTTGCTTGCAAATGTCAAGTCCTGTTGTTCAGTATGGGAAGTGCCAGCTTCAGAGCCAAGGCAGCCAGGTTGGCTTAAACAACTGCAAGAAACAGTCTTCAAAGGCTATCAGACACTAGGTATCATTACACTGCTAATTTCCCTTGGGACACTCAATCTCTGCTTATAGGCTTCTCACAATCCCCTGCAAAATCTTCATCTCAGCCTCACTCTCTTTACAACAATCTCTGCCTCCCTTTCCTCCACTACATTCTCACTTCTCCCTCTCCTCCACTATATTCTCACTTCCCTCTCTCCTCCACTATATTCTCACTTCTGTGCATCATCTTGTTCACTCTGTTTATCTTTTTAGTCATTGTGCACCACCATTAAACCAGCCAAGGAAGAGAAAATGTTCCAGCCTCACTGCCTTTTCCTCAGTGCTCTACTTCCTTCAAAGAACCAGGGAGCCAAATTAAGGGGGATACCATCATATCATATAGGATGTTTTCAGGGTCTCACTCTTATATTTTACTTTCTTTGACTGCAAATCATGGGGCAGTCAAACTCTGAACAGTACAATCTCAGTTATCTTTGGCTACTGCTGAAGTACAAATGAGAATAAATTATCTGCCTTCAATTTGTACACAAGATAGTTTCATTTCTCATCAAATAGTGTGTCTTGTAAGAGATGAAAACAGATGATGGACTCTGGCTGTTGTTTACTATATGAAGTTCAACAACTCCTATGATGCAGACCTCCTTTTCTGCTCTATCTCTCTATTGATTCCCATCACATAATTAAATTGTGAACTCTGAAAGGGAAAGCCATCTTTCATTTCAAGTACTGCTCAGTGTCTGGCCCAGCAGGGCTCTGAGCCCTTATTAGATCCCTGGCAAGGCTGCAATGCAAATAGCAAAGGGACCGCATCTGCCTGCTCACCAGCCCCAAGACTCCATGCTTGCCTAATGCAGGGGTCTTATATATCCACTAACACAATAGCTGGAGTGACAGATCACTACAGTGCTATTGTGCCAAAAGTGTTGTTATGAATATAAAGGATTGAGCCAGTTATTAATCATCTCAAAGCACTTTACATGGGCACAAACATAAATCACAGCACTCCATCCAGTTGGGTAATTACATTCTGCCACAATAAATTCCTTCTAAAATTTCTATCAATAGTAGTATTTTTCACTTACAGTCCTAAACTTTGTTCTTTGTTGCTTTATACCACTAAATAGCTTATGTATTTCTCTTCTGAGGTGATCAATTGCTTCTTATGGAAATTCAGATGTCTGCAGAGCTGCATTGTGTTCTTTATGCAGCTGTCAGAGAACTCTAAAAAGCCATTTCTTCATATTAAATTATGTATAAATGCACAGATTTTTTTACTATAAAGAAAATGTGTGAATGATGTTAAGCAACAGAGTTCTTCAAGCAGCCTTTTTAAATGCCAGAAGAGTAAGCATAGATTCCTAAATTATATTTATCCTATTATGTCATCAAATCCAAAAGCATCCAGAAAAGAGAGGAAATACTCTAATGTCCTCCTAATGCACCTTTCAAAATCTCCACACAACTTGGACAGTTCTGAATATAAAATGGCAACTTCATTTCCAGCTGGCTATTTATTATTTAGTATACAGTCTATATAGCTATGCATTCCTTTATAATACATGAAGGAAGCTTTTAATTAGTAAAGTAGTGAAGATTTGACCCTTTAGGCAGCCACGCCAGAGAGCATTTGGAAAGCCTTGTGGAACAGCAGTTTCTGAAGCCTTGCAATGCTATTCATAGCTACCATTTAGGATTTGTTCCTCTGAGAGAGCAGCTCCCCCTTAATGCAGTAAGGTGTTTGTGTACAAGTGGAAATGGCATACTGGAGCATTCCATGCTGGTGACAGTGCAGGTCATTTCCTTTGTTAAAGAAAATTAAATAAAAATCACTTTCCAGCTGCCTTACACAAGTACCAATGCACTCTTACAGCTTCCAAATAGAAGATAAATGGACCATCTTTTCGAAACAATGTCTTCAAAATTATGTATTACACCTGATATCATCAGTTTTGCAGCTATCTTTGGAAGCTTCTCTGGTTTAGCAGCAAACTAAAGAGATAAGCCAACACATACTAGGATCTGCATCGTTGCTTAGAAACAATCAGTTTGGGAATGGCATAATCCTATTAGTCTGAAGAAGACCAAAATTTTAATAGACTTCATGCAATTCAGATGCAAACTCTTCCTCTCAAATCAAATTTTACTACTCATGTAACAGCTTTCCTCTTTTTTCCCCCTCCCTACTAAAGAGCATACAAAATGCCTCGTGGCATCGCAACAATGAATAATGATGTGCTAAACCTTTATTGACTTGCTTGGCATTCTCATAGACTCCCCACTCCCAAAACATATGCACTGAATTACACACTCATGTTTGCAATATTAAAAATGCATTACATTCAAAAAAGAAAATTGGAGAACTTAAAGGATTGTTAATGGAATATAGAGGTCCAGATTATTCAAACTGGGCTTGGCACAAGAGCACATCTGGGTGCACAGGAGGGATGCTGACACTACAGTTTTAGGGAACTCAATCAGTTGGCATGTCTGATTAGAGTCTTGCTATCATGAATGGAGAAACACTGGGATCTCCTCTGACTGAGCCAGAGCAGGGGCTCACTTTACTGTTCTGCTCTTTCTCTGCTGAGTACAGAAGCCTCACCACCTGAAAAGATGGTTGAAGTTGAGCAGAGCCTCAGGCCTACTCTCATGTTTTTTCAACTATCTCAGGAGTCAAATCAACACCCTGGGGTTGCTGCAGCACAGGAAGCCCTGTGCTTGTGCTGTGGTGCCAGCGTGGAGGGTGCTGACTCCTTTCCTCAGCTCCAAGGATAGAGAGAGTTCTAGTGATGACTCATAAAGACAACTTTCTGAATTCTAAGTGATGCAGAGCATCAAGAAAGAAATAGAGGTTGAAGTCTGTAGTCTTGCATAGCTACATTTCCAGTTTCAGAAGTATTGAACCAGGCTCTAAAATCCCTCTTTATTCAGAGGAGCTCTTATTTACACGCCAAACTCCCTTCCGCTTCAGTGGAGCAGAAACTTGTGTAAAGTGCACCATACACCCAATGCTTTCCCAGTGGAATGACTTCCTGCCTCATGGCTGTGCCTGCTAGCTCCAACTCAGCCAAGAAGGAGAGTTATCTAACCCTACTGTGTCAGTGTGAAATTCACCTATTGGCTGTGGTCAGCTCCTTCTCAACAGATATCACAATCAGAGCTGCTATGACAACCCAGATTCAGTTCATACCTGCTCGTCAGCCACACAAAGGATGGGAGCAGCCTGAGCAACAGATCTGCTTTTCACCCCAAGACACTTCTCTCTGAGGCAGGGTTGAGACTTGCAGGGCAGGAATAATGCTGAGATGCTACTGATGTTGCCTGGGCTGAACTCCATTATCTCAGGCTGTCAAGCAAACTTGCACTTTTGACATTAAAAGCATGAATTGCCAAAGTACAAATGGGAGATGATTCTCAAAAGGCATTTTTATAGCCAGCAGAAAGCTTTATGCCAATTGCTTAAAAAGGCTTTGAAAGTTTTCCAAGACAGCGCAACACAGGCCCAGACCACTCCTACTGGTTTAGCTTCATAATTGCCTTCTCTTTCAATGCATACTTTTGTCTTTAGCTGAGTGTCTCCTACTCTGCTGCCCAAGCTCTCTCTCACTGCCAGTATCCTTCAGGAAGGGATGAACAGAGCTTCCTTTCCCACTCCATAAATGTGACCTGGCTGTGCCTCAGGTTGCCATGGGCAGAAGCATGAGGTGCACTTACCCAGCTGTGCCCAAAAATATTTCCAACATTCCCTGCATGAAGTTTGAAGGATAAAGCCCAGTTCTGAGGCACAGCACAGCTGACTGCCAACTCCTAAAACCTGGAGTGATCACACAGCATTTGGCAATTTCTGCTTGGCCAACACAACACTTGCAAAGCTTAACCTATTCTGTCACCAAGAATTACACAACCAGCTGAGAAGAGGAAATGTGTTTCAGCCAGCCCCTCCAAGTGCTGGGTTTTACTGAGACAAGTTCATGCAAGTAACTTGAATAAAAGATCGTACTCTGAGCTCTTCTGTAGGTTCCCAGAAGCCTTTTTTCACCTGCATAATGTCTGTCTTCAGCCAGTGCTGGAGGTCCAAAGAATTTTTACAGGCAGCATTTGGATCAGAATTTTTCTAACCTTCTCTGCTGCCATTTCTGCACATGTTGCAGAATAGCTAGTCTGACCTGAGCTCTCTGAGACTATCCTAGACTGTTCTGCTGTTGTCTAGACCTCCTGGACACTTGTATTTCCACCTTGAGATCTCCAGTGGTGCTGTCCTCACTCCTACATCCAAGCGCTGAGAAAATTTTGAGCTAGCTGCTTCAGAAACGCAAAACAATGGATAATAACCTTTTGTCACTGATGTTCCTTAACTACTTTTTCTCTTAGCAAGAAATCGGCCTTTTTTTCTTGTCTTTTCTACACCTTCAGCACTTTAATAATTGCCTATTTCTTATTTCTCACTCTTTGGATTCTTTTTTTGTATATTGCATTTTTATCTTGGAAAGATTTCTTGGGTTCTTCAGTGTCATGGTTCTTCCTTATTAATATGTTATTCTTAGCTGGCTGTTATTATTATTATATATATATACACATTGTCTACTCTGGAGTTATAGCCCACTCCTTCTAGTTCCCACCCCATATATCCCCAAGCAGTAGGAGGGTCTTTCAACTCCACAGGTGATCTGAGCTCTTTTTACTTTGCTTGGCCCTGCAGGAAGCCTGGGTTTGGGAAGGCTGTGGATACTGTTCATGTGGAAATGACTGCAGTCATCACAGTTCTTTGGGGTATCAGTGCTCATAATGGGCCCTTACGTGCAGTGCTGAGTTTCAAAGGTCTCAGGGCTGAGGTTCATTTGCCTTTTTTTGTCTGAACTTTCCTTAATCTGCCTAGAGCTTTCTTTTAAGCATAGTTAGTCATATCTGCTATTTTTTTTTCATTTCCCCTAATGACCAGGCAGCTATGCTTGACTAGTTTTCCTTTTGCTTGTTTTTGCAGGCTATAACCATTGTTTACACTGACAGTAGCAACGAAGAGCTGTTCCATGAAGAATGAAGCCCCCATGTCTAAGCACAGTGAAGTGGTGTAGAGGAAGGCAGGATGATAGGAAAAAGGGCAGAGTCTGAGCCCAGGGCTGTAAACAACTCATCAGTGGGTAGTTACAGAAATGAAGATCTGGGAGCTGCACAAAGCACATATCAGGGGTAGAAAACAGCAAAGAAAAAGTATCTAACATAAGTAAGATACAGTTGCAATGCAGAGCGGCAAATCAAGGTGTGACCCAAATTAGCAAATTTACAGAAATTATCCCAATTGTCTCCTAAGGGGAGGAGGGAAACGCTAGCAACCTGACAAAGTACACAGGGGTGCTGTTGCTCCCCATCCCCTTGGTATGAAACCATCAATCTGAACACCCAAAAGGGCAGTGAAAAGGGTTGCAAAACACTGGAAGAAGGACCAGACACTAGGAGAGGATACAACAATTTTAGCTGTATTGTTATTATTGAAACTTTTTCTATAGTAATATTTTTTGCTTTTATTTCCCTTCTTTTCTATATTAATTAGATCTGGATTAATAAGAATTCTTTTGATCAGATCATTTAGATTTCAATTACGCTAACAGCAGACTCTTACCCCTACCCAGAGTGCTTCCTTTTTGTCCATAACAAAATTTTGAGTTTAACATGTTCAATAAGTCCCTGATACTTTGGGGACTGAGGGAATTTCTGATTTCTCTCTCTGTTAACAGCTACACACAGGCACCTGAAGGCACTAACATTCTCACCATTTTCCCAGAGCAATGTGGGTAAGAGTGGGAAAGAGATGCTCAGCAGTTGCAGAGCAGCTGTTACAGTCACTGGGCTGGAGTAGCACTTTCACTGAAGCCCTACATAACCTCCCTGCTAGAGAGGATTTCTATTTCCTGTAAGAAACCTCACTTTTCCCCATGGCTCTCCAGTGCATGCAGATAATTCCCATCAGCTCCTAACAGCTCTGTGCTATGTGTTTTAATGTGCTTTTCTGAGTACAACAGAACAAGGTTCTGAGGAGTGTGAGATAATCCCCAGCACCTTTGGTTTTGCACTGTAGCAAAGGGGCTGTAACACTATGCTGAGATGGTTTTTAGCCAAGCACCACAGAGCAGAAGAAATCCCCAGCTGATATGGGACATATAGGATCCATTATCCCTGTTCCTTGCCCACAGAGGCAGAGTCAGCTCTTAACTATTCTAGGTTTATGGTCATTTTGCCTGAGGAGAGCAATTTGAAGCAGGTGCAGCATCACCAAGAAATGAGGCCAGTGACCTGGAGTTTCAAAAGGATTTGAGCATCTAGATACAAGTACAACCTTGCTGAAAATACCCCACACTCCTTGGGACACTCCTCCCTCTACTAGTGATTACTTGGAATATTTTTTCCCCTAGTTATTTCAGCCCTTCCAACATTTGATAGAAAATTTCCAGATCTCTGATAGAATTGAGTAATTTAGGAGACAAAATGCCAGCATTTCCTTCTATAAGCACTAATTCACTGCATTTCCAAAGCTGCTACCTGCAAATCTCACTCAATATCAGCAGCTCCAGTGGGAATTCAGTGCCTCTGAGAGTCCTACAAGGAACAAAACCACAGGCTAAAGACAAACTGCAGAGGATATTGGTGAAAGAAATTGAAGAATAGTTTTCTAAGAGATGTGACATTCCCTGGAGAAAAGGCTGTCCAACTTGGCTGCTGTACAGATTTTTAGGTTGCTTTTGTGAGAAAAAAAATTCTAATTATGAATGCGTACAAAAAAAAAGTTTTCACTGGAAGATTTTCACCTAAATCCTTTGCAAAAAAAGTGAATTAAAGAGGAATTTGAGTGGGGAAAGAACAGTGCTTGGGTCAGGAGATCAATCCCTTATGTACAGTGTATATGCCTTTACAATGTGCCTGAATTTTCCTTGTGTTTCCCAACTTTCTTCCTGCCCTTTAATTTAAGGTTGCATGTTCTGATAGTAAATGTCGCACAGCTGCAGAAAGGAAGTCGCAGACAGCCTGTAATTTACTGCCAAGCATCACTCTGAAGAAGTTTGCAATTTGTGATAATGGTATTGTTCCTTCAATTCTGTTCTTGTAGCTCATCCTTCATTACACACAACACTTTACAAAGCCTTCTGTGTTTAGCTGCATTAGCCCCTCGAGCAAGAGATTACAGTAAGAATATTTAAAATTTTATTACTGCAGCTTTTTTTTCAAGTCCCTAGTGGCAGTGAGTACAAGGTATGAGTGGGTAGTGCCAGGAAAAATCATCCTTGTTTGTGTCAGGCAACAAATAAACCCCACATGTATAATACAACCTGACATGATAAACCGTCAGTGCAATTAGCCCTTGGATTAGTAATTTTATAACTCAGCTGTTCAGCAATGACTCAAACCATTGTGTGCCATCTTTCAAGATATAAATAACTTAAGCAAGCAAAACAGACACCTGCAATTAATTGCTTCAAAATGCACTTTTCCATTCCAGATATCTGATCTTCTTTCCTGACAAAACAGAAGATTATTTCAATTAAATAGATGGGCTTTACCCAAAGCAGTCTGAGGCTCAGATAGGAATGTATAATCTGTGTCAGCCCTGGATGGACTGGGGAGATGCACCTTTGCCCTACAATAGACCATTTCTCTGGTAAAGAATTTGCATTTTACAATTTTCCCAGGCAAGAAATGCATCATCTCTTACCTCTGAGGAGAGGTGTGGGTGTGCACAGAGAATTGCTGCACAGAATCACACAGACAGGATTCAAAACAGACAGATCTGCTGTTTCTTCAGGTTAAAGCTTTGATTTGCTTCTAATTAAGATACTGGTCAAATCCACACAGGATTCAGACTGGTGAAACCCAAATTTATTTTGATGTGTGATATTAGTCTTGTTGAGTTTGCCCATCAATGACTCTCTCCAGACACATTAGTTGGTGTCACCAAGGGCCTCCCAAGGATGGGGGAGTGATGAGCTCTGCTGCAGAGCCATTATTCACAGACCACATGCAATTGCCCAGGACCTGTGACACTTGGCACACAGATTATTCTGCATTGTATCAGTACCCAATGCATCCTCTCAAGTGTTACAGTTAAATAGCTAAGCTTTTCCTCTCCATGTTCCATGATGATTTTTTCTTTCCCCCAACCAGGATATTCCTTTCCTCTAAAGAAATCATATCCAGTGCCTTTTGAGGAGTCTCTGGTTTACCTTGTTTTTAAACCCACTTTATACCATAGCTGAAACCCCACTGCCTTATATCTCATGTCTTTTTTCTCACCTTAGTACAATGAGAAAGAGGGAATCATGCAAGCAAGATCTTCATCTACATCATGGAGAATGGACCCAAAACATGGCCTGTTTTCTCAAACTCTGGTAATATATATAAAAAGAAAACAGGAACAGCAATATGAATGATCTACCTTTTCCCTACCAATCATTAGCTATATTTAATTGAACACCAGGTCAATAAAATTTTGTGATCTGATAATTTCATTGAGTGGAATGAACTCAGACTAGGCAGTCAAGTTGATATGGTGTTTGTGAATTTAGATTTATTTTTCAAGACCAAATTTTATAGAGGTGATACAATTAGAAGGTACCTCACAGTTAATCAATATTATAAAGATCTCCAAATGCTTTGGTGGATAGATCATCATATATCGTTTTAAATACAAGTAAGATTGGTTGAGAAAAAGTTGTATTTTCAGAGAGATTCTTTAGATGATTTTTTTTTCAAAATGCATTGCTGTCTTGTTCTGACAAGATGAGAAATACAGTTGCAGAAAAAAGGAACTACAAGACTTTGTGAAAGGGCTGAAAAAAATCTACAAAAAATGCTTCCTTTGCTTTCTGGAAATCTGTAGCCTCTGCTAGTAAGTTTTTCATGATTGGTCAGCAGTAAATCTAGCAGAAGTTTTACTCAAGCTCTGATTCATTGCAATATAACAGAAGTAGAAGCATCCTCTATGTAATTTTCTCCTCTTTTAGTATTAATATTTGCCTACTAAAGTAATTTCTTAAATACAATATGCTTTCCTGTGCCTCCAGCATATCCTAACATAGAACTTTGATTTCTATAGGAAGTGGTACCTGTGGTTTCCAGAGATTTGTGGCACATGCAGCTGTGCAGGTATGAGGCGCCTTAGGGCAGCAAGGTCTGTTTTGGCAGCCCTTACATTCTAGGTATTTCCCAGATTTCCTCAGTTAGCAAAGAGCTCCACAGCAGCAGAGAACCCCAGAAGACATCATGAAACCTGTATGAACAAGACATTAAACACCATTTGCAGAATAATTACTGCTTTTACTGTCATCTTTGAATGGCTGGCCACATGCAGCTTGACCAGCAAGCTGTGACTTCCATCTCCCCTGCAAAAGAACATGATTAGATGGGCTGACACTTCAGGCTGGCTGTAAACATTGGGACACATTTCACTGACTAAACGCTAGAGGAGAAGAGAGGCTAGGAAAGATGTTGCTTCTGTTTGCTGAGGACGGTTTACCACCAGAACTCAGCATTAAGAGATACCAGCCCTAGGAATAACCTTTCCCAGATATTTTGTGAGTCCTTAGGGAGTTGATTGTGTCTCAGAGCGAAGGCTCCCTCACATCTCTCCTCTCCTTGTTAAACTGTTTGTGATACCTGCAGATTGGCACCTCACCCTCATCAAGCCCCTCTGAGCCCACCCCAAGAGTAAACACAGACACTGCTGGCAAGACAAAGCCCCATTTACCCAGCAAGAGATAAGTTCAGGTTTCTGTTAGATGATTTGCCAGCAAAGCATAAATACAGTTTTAATCTCAGCCCTGCAACACGATGTGTCTGTTTGCTTAGGCTCTCTTCCCTAAAACATATCTCTGCTCTCAGAAGAAAGGGCTGGAGGCACCATCCCACCATCATGCTGTCAACCTCTGCAATCCAGAAGCAGAAACTACTTCCCCAGGGTGGAGTTGGTTTATAGACCTTAGGACTGGAGTCAGATGTTAAAAAGAAAATGCTGAGGAGGATATTTAGGAGTCAGACTAAGGACTACCTGAAATACCTATGGAGTGTCTTTTCCCTGGTGTCCAGACCAGATAATGTATTAACATTGCTATAACATCTTATGTCCTGTAACTGATCACAAGGGAAAAAATGGTGAAACTCATATATTTTGCTGTCTACTTGCAGCCCAGATGCCCATTTATATATTTTCTTATTTCCATCCCTCTCCCTCCAGCAAATGTCACAATCAGCACAACAGAGTTTCTGAAGGTCTTGTTTTCCTCTGAGAGCATGAAGTAACCCAAATAATATCACTGGGCTGTGGCTAGAAAGTTTCACGAGGGAGGAGAATTAAGCCAGTTGAATAAACATGGATCAGCTTTGGCTATCACCCCAGGGTGAAACCTCTAGGTCACTTTGGCTGAAAATGACAGTATGAAATGGGTCAGACATTCAGGCCTTGGCTCCCCATTTTCCAGGCCCTAAAGTCAGTCTTCACAGACAAAGCAAGCAGGGAATGTTTTCCTGCTGACCCACTGGAGTTAATGGGCTCTGGCAGGGGGCACAGGGGAGGGATGGAGCCTGCAGAAAGAAGGATGGGGACAATCCATGCTCAGGGAGGACAGAGAGGAGGCGGAAAGGAAGCAGAGCATTGTTGCAGCGATGGTGAACTCCTGCAGCACCATCCTACTGCACCCCAGTTCTCTGCACAGCCGACAGAGAGAAATAATTGTGTTTTGAAAAGGCTGGGTTTAAGAGACGATAAATTTCCTGACTGACACCTCCCTGGTAAATGTGTATAAATTCCCTTGGATGACATGCCACTTGGAGAATTACAGACTGTGAGTGCTTGGGTAAGTTTTACTGCTTTGGTTTCAGTGGGCTGGCTAATGGCTGTGAAATTCCCTCCCAGCTCCTAGTTTGAGCACTACATCCACAATTGAAAAGCACTCACATGTTTACCCCCATGTTAGCTCAAGGAAGAGGCCATATGGGCCATATGTTATGTTATATTCCTTGATGGAGCTAGAGGGATACCAGAAAGCGCACTTCAGCAGCAAAGCTGAAACTTTAAGTGAAAAAAATACACAGAAAACCTTTTCCAACTAAAAAACAACCAAAGCAAAACAAAACAAACGAACATTAAAAACCCCAAAAAAACCAAACCAAACAAACAAAAATCACAAAAAGCCAAACAAAAAAACAGCATATGAGCTTTGAGCACCAGGAATAATAAAGTCCTAATTCTGCAAAGATATTATCAGCAGCCACTCTGCAGCATCTATTGTTTTTATTCATAAGCTCCCTCCTGTATCTTTGTCTCTTACTACATCAGTTTCTGGCTACTGAGAAATTCCTTGGTCCCCAAATCAGGCTGAAGCCACTGTAACTCCTCCTGGATACACTTGAAAGCAGCTGATTCTGATTTGTTTTTTGCTCAATTATCTCACATTTCCTCCCTTGACCTCTTGAAGAGATACCATTCAAAGACTCTGAAAAGAAGCTCTGACTTGCTAGTTACATAAACTTTCAAACAAAAGGCGTGCATAATTAGATCACTCAAATTTGTGCAGTAGCAGAAGCCTTATTAACAGAGAGCAACCCTGGAAAGTCGGCTTTTTCCTAACCAGAGCAGAACTACAGTGCTCTGAGGCTGAAATGCTGAGAACACTTGGACAGTACTTACCTACTGCAGTCTTGTAGATGACATAATGCTGTTAATTAATGGACTCCAGAGAGTCTCTTTTGTTTGTCTTTGTCTACAAGCTCATTTAAGTAAGAATGTTTCAACCACTGACTCAAACTCTCTTTGAGGGACCGGTTCTGTATTGCATTTGCAGATGGACAGCCAGCACATAAACAGAGTGAAATAGCTCTGTGGCAAAACAGGCCCATGGGGATTTTCTCCATCCCAGAGAACTCAGCTCATTTGGAAGGAGTCCAGTGGCCTTGCACAGGCACAGAGTGGTGCCTTTGGAGGGCTGAAGAGCGTGTTTGACTCAGATCTTGCATCCCTGTAGACACACAGCTGTGGTGTACTCTGGGTGAAAGCTGTGGGAGCACAAAAGGTGGAGTTGAAAGCACAGCTGGGCCCAGCTGTGTGTAGGGACACAGAGTATGCTGGGGTGTGCAGGATGGTGGAGGAATATCTGAGTGTTCCACAAGGATCTGCCTGCGAGCAAGGTGCCTGCTCTGCCCTTGTATCAAGGCAGTCTCTGGCTTTTGGGGACAATTTTACTTCTCTTAAAGTAAACATTAGCTTAGATGTGTTGGATAGTTGGCAGCTGCAAAGGATGTGTCTACATTATTGTTCTGTTTTGGACCACAAGCGAGCTTTAGAGAAAGTGAATCTCCTGATCAGCTCCATGGAGTTTCCCATGGACTTTAAACACTCCTCCCAGGATCCTTCTCTATAATTTAGGGGAGCTTCAGGCAGTCAAATTGTCAAATTCTGAAGCTTGGCAAAGCAGCCTTTTCCCTCCCTGGGGGTGATACACTTTGTTCTTCCTGAGCAGCAGCCCCAAAGCCTGGTCAATGAAGTCTGACCAGGACATGAAAGGAGAGCCTGGAAGGGTGGCAGTGGCAGATGAGGTGAGGATGGCTTTAAGCCCTCATGAACTTATTTGATCTCAAGTAAGTGCAGAGCTGACTGTTTTCTCATGGAGATGTGATGAATCCCAGGGTCACCAGAGCCCCAGTCCAGCTGATAGACTATTGAGCACCTCCCATCATTCCTTAACTGGGCCAAGGGCACAGCTGGGAAGGGGAATTCAATTTGAAAACTATAGTTTGGTGAGGAAGTATTGATTTCTCTTTCTCTTTTATTTCTGACATTGTAGACATTTGTCACCCAATCCTATTTTTTTTTCTTAGAAAAGAGAATTTTTTTTCTATTTTTTTCTATTTCTATTCGTTTGTCACCCAATCCTATTTTTTTCTTAGAAAAGAGATACTTCAATGGATAGTCTTCTGGAGTTACAAGGAAAATATTTTCATAAAAAGAAAATTAATTTATTTGGGCTCAAAACATCACTGAAAATTAATGTGCATCTAATAAGAAGTTCACTGTCCAAAAGCAATGATGTTGAATTTTGATGGATTTTTTGGGTGTTGGTTTTGGATTTTTTTTCAATCTGTGTGGGTATTGTGGAGGTCCTCCTTCTTCTTTCTCAGAGATAGAGGAGATCTATGTGAGTGCTCTGCCTGCCTGCACCAAAGGCTCAATCACCGTCTTGTCCTCCATCAAAATTATTCAACTTTCTAAAAAAGGCAAAGCAGAAACCATGTGTTTCTGGAAACAAAATCTGGCACTGCCCAAATAGCCTTAGTCATGTCCCACATTCTCCTGGCTCTTCAGTGAGCCCCTTGGACACATCCCTGTGGTTGTTGCTGTCATGTACATGACTGCAGCACCTTAGAATAGGGAGCAACTCTTCTTTTGATATTTGTACAGAATTTCACAGGATGATATTTAGGGTAGCTTGGTTTTGGTTTCTTGGGTTTTGTTGTTGGTTGGGGTTTTTTTGATTGCTTGTTTCAAGGTTTGGGGTTTGGGGTTTTTTGGGGTTTTTTGTTTGTTTGTTTTTTGTTTATTTTCTTTCAGAAGGTACCCTAGAAAGAAATGCAAAAAGAAATAAAAGAAGAAAGCAGAAGATGATGTTTACACAAGCTCTTCAGAAAAGCAATTGTCCTTTGGTAAAATGTCTAACATAAAGCAGTTCTGACTTAGGCAGGTGCTCACTAGAGGAAGAGGGTGACCCTAACTTTTGGGAAGCTTTCTGGTAGGCTGCTCTCCCAGCCACTTTCTCTAGCAGCAAACTAGAAATGGAGCTGCCTTGGTGCTTATGGCTTTTAGCTCTAGAGAACCAGTGCTCACAACTCTGACTTCGTGGCCATACAGGGAAGGCAAGAAATCTATGAGTTTATCTTCATCCCCCTGAGCAAATCTGCGACCAGCTATGGTGCAGCAATCTCACTTTGTGCTTCGATGTGATGCCCTCTGAGGTCAGGAGAGGCGATCCTTCCCTCTCCTGTTAGTGCTCCATGTTAAACTGGAGAGCTGCAACATTCTCATCGCCTCATCTCTCACTGCAGGACCTGCTGCATGCAGCAGGACACAGCCTATGGAAACAAGGTTCTTGAGAGGGGAATGTGGGGGAGACCAAAGCTACACAAGACCTGCTCCACTCTCTCCTCACAGTCCCACCTTCAAGTATTTCCCTGCTCCCATCCCTCCTGCTGAACACCATCCCACCTGGTTTTACCCTGGCAAGAGACTTTCTTGCTTGGTGCCTGCCCATTGACTTTCTCTGGCACCTCTTGAGTCCCTCTTGCCCATCTGCTTCCCTCCAAAGCCTGGCAGCCCAAAACCTTTGGCTCAGCAAAGATGCTGGGGGGATTCCACCGTAGCCTCTCATAGCAGGCTGCTCTCCTCCTCTCTGCCTCCTCCCTAGTGCCTTGGAAGGCCATGCACATTCCATGGAGCCAAGCAGCCAACCTCAGGCAAGGTTTTTTGTGGCTTGAAAAAATTTGCTGGAAGCACCAGGGCACAGGAGGAGAAGAGCAGGCTGCTGTGTGTTGGACACTTCAGTCTGTTCTTGGGCCATCACAGGAACTTTCTGAGCTTGGCAAAGTTCAGGCCCTTCCCAGCTTCAAACAGTCTTGGCAAAAACAGTGTCTGCCACTCGGGAGGTTGCTGTGGACTGGAAGAAAGAGGCAGTTAATTTAATTCTGCTCCTTAACCTCCTGTGACAAGGCTCAGAGAGAAGGAAGGGGGAAAAAAAATGTGTGATGGGAAGAGGAGGAGGGGGTGGGAAATATCTCAGCACTTTAATGAAGACTTTTCAAAATGTCTCGCACCTTGTCCCTGAATTCAGATCTCTTCCTGAAATGAACACCGAGGAATGTGGTGCTGTTTTCCAGGCAGCCAGGGTCATAATGCAAGATACTGGCACTGGTACATATGCTTTGGTTGATCTGATTTCTTTTGTTGAAGTTCAAAAAGCATGGTTCAAAAGGTCTAAGTTTGCACTTCAGACCTTGGGAAAAAAAGTTCCTTCCCTTGGAGGAGGAAGGCTGGTTTTGAGACAAAATTAATATTTTTTTTCTGTGGGGCTGTTAGAAACTGACTTTACAGTGAATAATTTTTAAAACACTTTGGCTGGAAGACATTGCAGCCGTTTCTGTGTTGCAACACACTGGAATAACTGAAATTATCCTTCAGGTATAGCAGCCTTCCCAAGACCTATTGACAACCTCCTGGGATAAACCCATGAAAAGGACACCACACTCCCAAGGTGAGGGATCTTGAGATATTCCCTTCTTCTTTTTTCTGCCAGAGCTCTGTGCCCACCATAGCCCACCTTTTCCACTGGCACCCACCAATCAGGACAGGGCTACAGGTCCCCCAGGAAATCCACAGGGAATCATCTCCCTCTTACGGTGCGATCCCGTACTACACTCGGGTGCGCCTCTCCCAGCTCCCCGGGGTTCGCTGGAGCGGGCAGGCGGGAGGCTCGGCAACAAAACCACAGCAAGACTGATCTGACATGGGCATGGGCTGGAAGATGGAAGAGAGGATGACTGCTGGGGAGGAGAACGAGGGCAGAAAGGTGATGATGAGGATGATCAGTCTCTGAGGGAAATGGGAGGCAGTGGTCACCCGCGGCTGCTCAGGACTGGAGCCGGTGATGCAGAGCTCCCAGACAGTCCTTTCCACACCAAATCTAAAAATACTCCTTTGCCCCGAAGGCTGTTCTGGGGTACAAGGTCCCTCCGCAGGGTGAGGGAGTGGCACAGCTCTGTCTGCCATCGCACAGGTGAGCACTTACCTGGCAGCACTCGCTGCTTAGGCTGGGGGCATCGTCCTCACCAGTCCACCCAAACTCTCACAAATTCCGTGTATTTCTTGTCGGCAGAGCTGCTCTGCCTGGCAGAGCCTGCGAGGCTCTCTCTGGAGCGGGGGCTGTGGCTGTGGGCAGGAGCCGGGGAAGGCGTTGTGCCCTCAGTCCCCGGCTCTCAGCCCCGGCTCACGGCCCCGGCCCACAGCCCCTGATTCACAGTCCCGGCTCACGGCCCTGGCCCACAGTCCCCCTGACTCACGGCCCCGGCCCACCGCCTCAGCTCACAGCCCCGGCTCTCGGCCCCGGCTCACAGTCCCAGCTCACACCCCCGCCTCACAGCTCCAGCTCACAGCCCCGGCTCACGCCCCCAGCTCTCGGCCCTGCTGTGAGCACCAAGGCAGACCTTGGCATTTCCGCCTGATGCCTGCGCGGGGAAGAAGTCAGCGAAGCTTGCCAAAATCATCCTTGCAGCCGCAGGGAGTGCCAGGAAGGCTGGGGCAGCGCTGGCCGGCTGGGCAGTGCCCGTGTTGCCCCGTGGAGAGGCAGCTGTCGCTGTCTGTCCGGGAAGCACAGCAGCTCCCTGCCGGCCGGGAAAGCGGCTCCAGGGCCTCCTCCCGCAGCCCCTGGAGGGAAGCCGGCCTGTGCCCGGCTCCTGCCCAGCCCCTTCCCCAAAACATTCGGCTGCCAGGTGCCCTGGAGGTGCGAGCCCAGAGCCTCCGGCACAGCAGCCCCAGACCAGTCAGGCACAGAGGCTGATCCGGGTTTCCATCATCAATCTGATAAATGGGAAACCTTCATGGAACAGTTGCTGCTATGTCCATGCACCAGCCTTCAAAGAGGAATGCAAAGTGTTCAGGTGACTGAGTGCATTGTTTGCAGAGCTCAGGGCAACTGAGGAGAGCTCACTTCATGATGAATAGAGAGAGAAAAGCCAACCTAGGTTAATAAGAATTTACAATGAATCTGGTAGCATTAATTTAAAAACTAAGCTGTCCCTTTTGCTCTTCACACTCCATGATTTTCATAGACCTCTCCAGGTCTGACTGATCACATTAAAGCCAGACTGTCTGTGTCCAGTTGACACAAGCAGCACTCACAAATATAGTTCAAGCGCAGCGCTCAGCAGCAGTGCCGGGGCAGGTGCCACACACAGGTGCCACACACAGGTGCCAGGAGCTCACAATGTGGGCACAGCCTGTGGCAGAGGCACTGACCCTCCACAGAGCTCCTCTCTGCTTCCCACATCCCAACAGCATCTCCCACAGCTCAGCTAATCTGACACTTATTAAATACACCTTCCAGCCAGGTGCTCATCCTTTGAGATGGATCTGAGAGCTGTCCAGGGGTTGCTGGCTGGGGCTGGATTTCACAGGCTGCTCCTGGGCCCGGTCCTTGTCTGCCTATTTTGCCCCTGGATTAAATCATCTTGATGCACTGCAGCAGGAGTTAAGGGGAAAAGCTGAAAAAGTTGAGCCTGGGTTTATATTTTGGCTTTGCTCATCCCTTCACAATCCTGAAGAGTTGCCAAGTGCTTAAGTGCTGTTCATTTTGTTGGAGCCTTAACAGTGTGAAGGCTCCTTGCTCAACAAATCAGCAATAAAGATAATGAATCTCAAGGTGAATTCCAAAACACATGAGATCTTCTATTTACAAGTTTTCCCACTTTTTGCAAAAAAGTGACAGCTGCAGTTCTCATGTAATGGCATGAATTTACAGACTAGCAACAGCAGCCTAGCTTCCAACTTCCCATTAACATAGGGAGTGGGGGGGGGGGGGTAAATAACTCACTTCCAAACTGCCCAGGCACCTTCCCTCTAGCTCTGCCAGGAGACACCACACCTGGGCAGTGCTGCTGCACCAGTCATGTTGCTCTCTAAGTGAAATCCCTAGACCCAGAGACCTGTCGATCCCCACAAAACCAAGCCAGAAAGGAGGAGATGAGAATCTGTAAATCCTGGATCCTCATTTTCAATAATTCCTCCAGGCTCCCAGTCTTGCTCAGTAAAAGGTCAGCATTCACTGCAGCATGTATTCTGCAGGGGAAAGATCCCTTGCAACCTATGGTTCCCTGCCTGCCCTTCATGTGGAGTTAAAACAGGACCTCTCATTAACCTTTTTTCTATTTTGGCTTAATAGAGTACATCTTTATTCACGCTGAAATTATAGGGAAAAAGGAAAAAGAATCTGAGTGTTTATTTGCTATTCTGGAGTAACAGTCTCGGAGTAATGCTACCTACAGATAAAATGGATGAAAATAAAACAGACAGTATGGAATTTGATGGATAGTCATGGTACAGCAAGCAGAGGTAGACACATCCTACTGAAGTTGTAATTTAGCAGGGAAAGTGGGGGGGGGGGGAAGAAGAGCAAGAAGGATTTCTACTGCTAGGGGAGGTGGTGATGGAGAGGGAAGAGAAATACCTGCAAAGAGATTAGTGAAAATCACCAAATATTTTGTTCACAGCCAGCATCCTATTCATGCTCCCAGAGCACAGGTATGTGGGAGCTCTCTGTCACACCTGGAGGAAGCGTTTGGATTATTCAGATTTCTTTGTGTGACCAACTCCTCCCAAGGGAGCTTTTACAGAGCTGCAGTGACAAGCTGCGTGTAGCAGGCTGGGGGCTGCCAGTGGCAAGCTGCCTCTCCCAGCACTGGCAGCCACGTGGCATTGCTCCCGGCCACCGACTGGGTGACATTCCATTCTGTGTAAATGACATCTACTACAAGGGAACGAGCAGCTGGAAATTCAGAGAGTCATAACTGGGAAGGCCAAGGGGCCATTGCCATCAGCTGCCCACCCTCCTGTGTAACTGGTCATAAAACTGCAGCCAGGAGCTCCCGCATCCAGCCCGGCAATTCCTGCCTGAGCAGGAGGGAATCTGGGAAGAAAGACACTCTGTCTTCATTAAAATCCTGATGTGTGTCATAAATCCTGGCTGAGAGCTCCTGAGGGCTGATGCCTCGCGCAGAATTCATACCTTTTCTTGCTTTGGGTTTGCTCCTGCCCACAGGGTTCCTTACCTGCATTACTTCCAGAGCTCCCCTCCAAAAAGCAAACCTCATATTTCATTGTACCAGTGTTTGACATGCTTGGAGACCAATGCTGTTTGTGGACTAGATTCACCCATTTCCCCGAGCAAACAAGGGGCATGGGATCACCCACCCAGAGTATTCAGGACATTCATCCAATATATTTTACACAAATTATTTGCTGAGCCCTCATCTAAAAGGGCTCAGCAGGTGCCTGTGCTCCCAGTAAGGGCGTACAGGGAAAAGCAAGAAGCAGAGGGAGAGCTGAGAGGCCTGACCCAGAGCTGATTAAGGAGAAGACTGCTGGCAGTGTGACAAGCCTCACTGGGGACTGAGGACTGAAAGAAACCAAAACAAAAAGAGCCCATTTTGGGAAGCACCGAGTGCTGAGGGAAAGATAAGAAAAAAGGGTTTGAAACAGCAGTGCCAGCTGGGGGGAACTCTGTGCCTGGACTGGGGGCCAGGAAGCTGCTCTCAGGTGGTGGGAAAGTCACCAAGCACAGGAGAGCAGGGCAGGGCAGGGAGCAGAGAGTTTCTCAGTGTTCCCACCAGGCAGAGCCTGACCTCCCATTCCCATGGCAACCCTGGCCCTGGTGCGGTGCAGGGAGGCAGACGGAGGCATTAATTTCCCAGCAAAGCCATCTCGGAGCCTCGGCACGCGCGAGGGTTGCTGAGGGAACCGTAACTTTTTAATCACACTGCATTAAGGGTTTTATTACTCTGCATATTTATAAGGGTTGGTTTATTCAGATCCAGAGAGAGAGAGAGAGAGAGAGATTTGCTATTTTTACTGTCTCTTTCAGATTACCTCAGACTTTTCTCTGCATGGATGCTGGTGCAGGTGACCAGGGTACCACTGCTAAAGGCAGATGGGATGCAAAATAGTTCCAGTGTGTGCAAGCAACACAGCAAACAGAGATGCCAGACAACAGACAACTGCAAAGTATGTGAAGGGGGGAGATCACTGAGGTGGTAGATCAGTGCCTGATATAATACATCATATTTCTGTGACTTTTGAGTGAAAAGACAACTGGGATAAATTTTAGCAGGGTGTTTTACATAAATGGCAGCTACAAACATATCAACAACCAAAAAGAAAAAAATAGAAGCCCAATTAGCTACTTTATGGAAAGACTGAGCAACAAATGCAATCCAGAAGAGTTTTTCTTCTCTCCAGAGCCTTTTGCACATCTCTGTTACTCCCACTCCTGGCCTGTACAGCTTTGCTCAAAAACCTATTTGGAAAGCTTTTAGAAAAACATCAGCATTAGTCTTTGTTTGAACCAGCTGGAAAAAATGACCTTTCCTGAACATTTGGAAAGGCACAAGAGTGACTGACCTAAAGAAACCCTTGGAGGTTGTCCTGGACTCGAGGCTCAGACAGACTTGTTTCCTCAGATGTAGCTGTAGTGCTGTTAAAGCACTATGTCCCTCCAAACTTGTGCCCCACAGATCTGAGTATGTTTAGGCTTCCTGCTGAGGCACTTGACCCATCGGAGAGGCTGGAAAGGAGGTGTGGGGTGCCAGGGCCAGGCATCTCCTTCAGCCCTGGCAAGGACCAGGAGAGGTGCTGTGAGGCTGCGCGCAGCCCACGCAGGCTGAGTGCTTTGGCTGCCCCTGCCAAACCAGACAAACAGATGAGCTCATGCCAAGCAAAGTCTCCTCTGAAAGTAGCAGGAAAACCAAAAACTGTCAGCTTTGTGACACATGCTTTGGAAAATCCCTTCCAGTGCTCCAGTCATCCCAAGCTCCATCCCAGGCAGGCTGAGCAGCTGGCTGTGCCTCAGCCCAGGCTGCTGCTGCCAGCCCCATCTGTGGCAATGATGTGTCAGGATAGAAACAAGATCTGTAGCTCCTTTCCTGCTCTGCCTGCTGGGTCTTTGAAGAGGACTGTGGGCACCAGAAACACCAGAGACTCTGCAGGGGGTAAGAGCTGGTTTGTTTATTCCAATGCAATAATTATTGGGAAGAGAAGTCAAAAACAGGAGCTAGTAGCATGTGTACCATGGTGGGCTGCACAGATTGGGGTGCTCCCACTGCTCATGTTTGTCCTTTCCTCCATCTGCTCTCCTTTCTGTCTCTGCCAACAATTCTACAGCTCCCTAGGCCCTTCCCACTCCCTTCAGCAATGCCCACACTATTGGTGGTACCTGTACCAGGAGCTGTGGTAGCAGCAGCCAGTGCCGCAGGGGTTCTGGCACCTTTGCTCTCTCATCTCCTCCTCTAACCCTGCCAGCTCAGTGTCTTCTCTCCCTCACTTTGCTCCAAGGCTGATGATTTCCAAATTTTTGAAGATTTTGGGCCTTGACTGTCAGGCAATGATCAGGCAAAGGCATCCCATATCAAAAGGCTCCAGCTGTGCTGAGCGAGTGGCCACACTGAGGACTGAGGGGGCTGAGCAGAGCACATTTGCCAGGCTGCAGCCACAGAGTGACCTTCATGTGGTGGCTCAGGGACCGCTGCCCCTACTGTGTGAGACTGCCTGTTGTAGAGGAGCAGCCACCCTTGGTCAGACCAAATGTCCATCTGACCCCACAGCTTGTCCCTACCAGCCACAGATGCCATGAGAGGAGGGTGAGGACAGGGTGAACCCACTCCAGCACCTTCCCAGCCTCTTCTCCCCACCCATGGGAATCCAAGCAACCTCCTGGGCTAGAGTTAGTATCTCTGTAGGCAAGAGTTTAAATTATTTTCCTTTCATGACTTTTTCCTGCCATGTTTTGAGCTGTGGCTGGCACTGGCAGGCTTCCATGGCAGAGCCCCACTGTGTAATGACATGCAGTGTGAAAGCACCTCTCTGTTTGAAGCTGCTGCCTCCTGCCTCCAAGCTGCTCCATGCCTCCAAGGTGTTGGCTGGGAAAAGGCAATGAATGGCCATGGCCTATTTGCTGTCCCCAGGCCTCTTCTATCAGCTTTTTGGCTGAAAACCACTCCCTTTTCCCTGCTATTGCAACTGCTCTACACCTTCAACTAGGAACTGGCTGTCTGGGGTGGGCTGTCACACTTGGCTGTGGGGCAGAGGCTGAGAGCCCGTTCTTGGCCCAGGCTGGCACCTGCAGCTGCACTCAGTGAGCCACCAGTGCTGGGTGTGCACACAGCCGTGCTGGCCACAGGGCTGGGCAAGGGACAGCACTCACACCTCACCCCAAAGCCTTGTGCAGTCACTGCCAGTGCTGTGATGCCTTTATTTCTCAGTGCCCTTTTCTTCTCCGTTGAGCCAGTAACTTAGAAGCATACAAGATATTTTTAGACCTAACTTAGAAGTGCTTCAGGTCTGCATTAGGGTGACTCAGCTGCCAGTGCTGTTTACTTTAGTTTTACAATCAAACTGGGCAATTACAGCCCTGAACAGCTTTTAGAGTCTGCATTTCCTTGTCATGCTGTCAGAGTTTGCAGGCAGCGCTGTCTATAAAGCACTTTGCACACCCAGGTACGTGTCTGAAGGTTTTCTAAAGCAGATGGAGAATAAAGCCCTGGGCTGTCACACCTCTTTCCTCTGTCTGCTTGTAAAAGCACCTTCCTGTGCCCTTGGTAACACTGCCTCATTGCCAGAGGAGCCGGCACGCTCTGCTGGGGATGCTCCCCACAATGACAGCTCGCAAAGGATTGCTGCAGGATTTGGGTCACGGCCGGAGCACAGGGTGGCATTTTCTCCCTAATGAAAGTCTCTCTCACAGCTTTTTCCTTTCAGGGGAAGAAATCTTTGCAGCTCACAGAGCCATTTGTACTGGCTTAATGATGCTCAAGACATTTATCCTGGGGAAAAGTTCTGCCTGAGCTCCCTGTTTACTTCAAACCCAGTTATTTATAACAACCTTTCCTCCAGTTCTTGAATCCTTCACCTGCACGAACATCTCCTCTAGATCATCTTTATTGAATACAGTTAAGTGTAGCTCATGGGGTTATTGAATTACAGGCATGAACTTGGCAAAATGAGATAAATCACTCACATATTAGCCTCTCTCTATTAAACACATCTCACCCAGAGGCATTTTTCCATAAAACAGTAACTATATATCAAGCATTTGAATATTTGAAGCAGCTAAGGCAGGCTTCTCCCAGCAAGAAGACACACAACAGGAATGTAGCAGCCCCCTCTGAAGGATGTTTTACTGTCTAAAATATTTATTAGAAATAGCATCCTCTGTGTGAGGCTTGATCAGTAAGAGCCTGAGAGCTGCATTTGCTCTGATTTGTGTCAGATTCTCTTCCATGCAATGTGGCACTAAGTGGAGATGAGCGCTGGCAACCACCCAGCCCTGACACCCACCTCTGCCCAGGCCCAGGCACAGCAGGGACAGTGCCCTCCCTGGGCTCACTCCCCAGTGGGCCCCTGCCAGGCACCAGCTCGAGAGGGACATTTTGGGAGTGAGGGGAGCTTGATTTGGGCAGGAGCAGCACTAGGAAATGTTGATGCCATCTGGGAATGCAAAGGGGACTCAGCTGCAGGCTCAGCCCCTGGCATGGGGGGGAACAGCAGGTCCTGGTACTGCCCCAGGTCCTGGTACTGCCCAGCCCCAAACCACGCCACTGCATGCTTGCCCTGCAGCACCCTTGCATTCATGCCCCTCCAAAATACCTCAAAATATTGGTTTGCTTTTCTCTCCAGGTAGGTTTCATTCTGGCACAACTTTTAACTTCTTTTACCGTGGCCTCAGCTTTGGTATTTTCAGAGTCCATGGCAAATCCATGTGTAACCTTCCCTGCTCTGTGGTTTGATATGTCTCAGGTTTTGAGGGGATTTTCTTCCCCTCCCTGTGTGACTTGGAAGCTTGAGGGGGTGTGTGGTGCTTTATTTGGGAGATCCTGATCCCCAACTGCATCTGCTCCAAGCCATTGATTCTGTAAGATTTTCAGATCAGAAGACTAACTGAAATACTAATGGAAAAAAAAATATACATATATACAATAATCTGCCCTGATACATCACTGTGAAGATCAATAACCTCTCAGGACAGACCATGTTCTGCATCATTGCTCCTTATGCACAGGATTTTGTTCTGAATATTAATCCAGAACAAATTAATATTAATTAATTACTATTGTTCTTGGATATTAACATTTTATAAATAATTAGTATAATCAAGATCTTATTTCCTGGCATTACTAAGAATTACACAACGATCAGCAAAGATGTATTTGTAACCTCATGGAGCATAAACTACCCTGTTTATATACTACTGTTTAAGGTGCTACTGTCAAGGAAAGTAATTTTTACAATCTATTAATGAGGTTCCAGCCAGTGAAAATGGTTTGCAGTGTGGACGTTTAACTCTTTTCTCTGGAAATACCTTTTATTAAAGAATAACCTGCAGATTCAATAACAGCGATGACATCTCTGTATGTCAGTGTCCTCTGGGGAGGACACTTGGACTTCTCTGCCCCATTTTGCAATGTTCTGTAAAGAAAGGCAGAGGAAACAAAAGCTGCACCCCCTTCTGCTGCCTGTGGCCCTGCACCCTGCAGGACTGAACCCCAGGAGCAGCACCTGTGGCTGCAGCACGCCTGGGCTGCAGTGCACAGTGGGATCAGTCACTGCCCCTGGGCACGGGTGTACAATGTGCTGGAACCAAACCAGGAGCAGCTCCCCTTTCGTGGCCTTTTGTTCAAACTGCAGGTTTGTAACACCCACTTTGTCCTCCAAATCCAGATTCCAGCTTGGCTTTTCCTCATTCCTTTGAGGCATGTGCATGTTGCTGGTTTATGGACACTGCACAGTGCAGCACAGGTTACTCCATTAAAACACAAAACTCTGAGATACCATTCCTTCTTGTTCCCAGTGAACTGGATTTCATACTTTTTATTCTCTATTTTAAAAAAACCCATCAGATAGAAAAGTGTGACAGACAAGCTTTCATGATAATGTTTTATGTTGATCCATCTTCCCTGCATTCTTTCCTGGTGGAAACGAAAATCTCCTGTAAACACAAGCCAGCGTGTGGTTCATTAGAGCAGTGGTTTGGCACCTGTGTCACCAACTTACCCCATGACTGTCTCACTGTCCACACACTTGGGATGCTGCACTCATTGATGTTTCGTGGGCCTGGGCACAGCAATAAATCCCCAGCTAGCTGGACACAGGATTGCAGATCCTGGCAGACACTGGAAGCACAGTGAGGAGCCAGGTGTTGAGTAAGGCAGCAGCAGGACGTGAGCTGGGCTCCTCCTACAGCCCATTAGATCTGCCTTCGAGCGCCCACACACTCTGCAACTTTTCAGTTGGACAAAAAGAAGTTTTCCAGCAGAGGAAGAAATGTCCCTTCTGTGGGTCCCCACAGCATCTCAGGCCATTGATGTCCTGCTGAGCCCATGGCACCAGACCAGCCAGCCTGACTGACCAGCATGTCATTGCCCACAGCCACCACCTTCCCTGCTCCCCTCAGACCTGCACAGCACTGCCTGAGCCTCCCTTCTCCTCCTTCTCCTGGGGAGCTGGAGGAGCGTGTGATGGCAAATGACAGCCTCACCTCTTCACCCATGGAGGGGGCTGGATGAGATCTGATCAAGCAGCTGCTCATCAGTCCCAGGCATTGTCTGTCCATCACTCAGAAGCCACAGGCTGCCCTGTGTCAGAAGTCCCCGCAGGGCTCTCCCAGCAAGGCCTCCAAAGACACTGAGGGGATTGTCAAAGCAGCTGGTTCTGTCTGGTGTGCAAGTAAATTACGCAGCTGTATTGCATACCTGCGTGGCTGGTGGCAGTGGAATATATTTTAGGAGTTTATACAGGGATTTCCTGAGCTGGGACATCACATTCCTTTCACCTTTTCTAGGTCTGAAAGCAAGGTGGGGCAGAGCACCAGAGCAAAGCGGGTGCAGAGGACATCAGGAGTGCCCAAGCTGTGTATGAGCTGTATGCATTGAGCTGAGCACACTTCAAAACAAACCCCCCCTCCCATAAGGATCATTGCTGGCACCCAAATGCAGGATTATCCCCAAAGAATCCTCTCCACAGTTTGCTGAGTATCTCCACATTCTGATCTACAGGAGCACATGGCTGAAGCAGTTGTGAAGAATGCCAAACACTATATCCTACTGTCTCCCCTGCCCAGGTAAGGGCACAAACTCACTAAGGTGGAGCTTGGCTAATGTAGGAACTTCACAGGTCCCTGAGTATACCTGAGAAACACTATAAACAGAATTTTTATTTTAAAAGGTGATCAATAAGAGCAGCTCTTAGCACACCTGGCCAGCCAAATACTAAAGGCAACCCTGCATAAACCAATACAGGACATGGTCAGATTTTGGCACAGTGGGTCAGAGAAGGAACGAGCTCCCATGAAAGACAGGTGCTCTTTACATCTCAGGGCAAGACAATACCTCTGGGCCTTCTCAGTGTAATCATGGGCCTTCCATAAGCATCTGCTCAAGGGCTTTTCACCTCTGTCTCAGCACTCCTGTAAGCACTGTCTGTACACAAATCCCTTCTTCACCTCCCTCAGATGCTGCATTCCATCTGTACCCAACAGGGTGGCAGAGGTGGCTGCTATTCGCTCACTCTGGGTGACACACTGGGCAAGTTCACAGTCTCACAAACATTAAACAAAGCCTTGCTCCAAGGATATGGCAGCCTTCCCACATCCCTGGCTGAGCAAATGGAAACACTTCCCAAGAGCACATGTCGTAAAGGCTGTCCTTGGTGGTTCTGTGGGCTCAGGGCTATGTGACAAGGTGTGCTGAGCAGCTGAAGTAACAACCACCCCTGCACCAGCCCCTCCACCATCTGCTCCGGCTCAGGGCACTACCCAGTCCACTTAGGTAGGTCCAGAAATGAGAAGGGATAGTTAAATTCAGGGATAATTAAACTCCTTGAGAGCCAAGGAAAGGCACCCTAATCCTGGCAGGCTGAAAAGTGCTTTTCAACATCTTGTGACATGGGAGCTTTCAGAGCAGTGATGGAGCTCATCCAGATTCCCATCCTAGGCTGGAGCTGGCGTGTATCACCCCAGGGCAATGGCTTCATTAACATCAGTGCCAGTGCCCAGTTCTCCAGCACAGGATCCCTGCAAGTACAGACAGTCCTCTGGAGACTTGCTCCTGCCATCACTGAAGCCAACCACCAAGATAAAGGCTGCCTGAAATCCTTGAGGAGAGGAACTTATCACAAGAGACCTGGTGGAAACAGCAGCAGCTGTGGTTGTGTTTTGCTTTCAAAGGGTAAGCACCTTTTTCTCTCCCTATCCTACTGTTGGAGTACAGTTTGTACATCCCATCATTCAGATGTCTGACAAATTATTTCACAGAGTGTTCTTTATCTGTAGCTGTGACAAGCAAATTACACTGATTTAGGCTCATCTACCTTGGTCTCCAGGGAAGCTGGATATTAAACTCTCTCAGAAGTGGCAGTCTGAAGCACTGTCACACTCAGCCCGAAGGAAGATGCTGGGATGGCTTCCCTACTCAAGTAAAAAAGGCTGCTCTACTCAGGGGAGGAACTAAAATATGATGAAGGGAGCACCACATTACTCATTCTTTCTACAGAAATGAGGCTCATCTTAACCACGGCAACAATATTTACTCCAAATGGCAGGTCTGCAACTTCCCCGTGGCTCCAAGAAAACTATGTGTCTTTTCTTACTGATACACAGTAAGTCCTATGAGATCCTGCAGGCTCCATTACCCCACTTGGTGGCAGCCAAAGTGCCTAACCAGGCCCATAAAATGATCAACAGGCACCACGCATGAAAGGCAGAGATCACTGGTGGCCTTTCAGTG
This sequence comes from Molothrus ater, assembly GCF_012460135.2. Classification (NCBI taxonomy): domain Eukaryota; kingdom Metazoa; phylum Chordata; class Aves; order Passeriformes; family Icteridae; genus Molothrus; species Molothrus ater. The sequence continues at coordinate 70,370,347 of NC_050479.2, forward strand.
AAGCCAGAAGAGGGTGTGCCCAGCAGTGGCTTCAGAATGAAGGAATCATAGAATATCCTGAGTTGGAGGAGACTCACAAGGATCATCAAAGCCCAACTCCTGGCCCTGTACAGAACCAACCCCAAAAATCACAGCACATAACTGAGAGCATTATCCAAGTTCTTGAGCTCTGGCAGGCGTAGTGCCATGGTCATTTCTCTGGAAAACCTGTTCCACTGTCCAACAACCCTCTGGATGAAGAACCTTTTCCTAATATCCAGCCTAAACCTCCCCTAAAAAAAAAAGCTAAAAGGAAACCTGAACACTGGCCCACCCCTCAACTGGGCATTGCTTGGGCACTGCCATGGGCAACTCAGTGAGTGCACTATTTTGCTATTTACATACATATATATGAACAGGAAAGAACAGGACAAAACCAATCTTCTAGTTCTTCCTTCTAGGAAGGTGGGACTGCTCCTCCCAACACTAATGCTGAAACCCTCTTCAAAAGGGATCAGTGCAAAAGTTATTTATTTCTTCTCAAAGCAGCTGGGTCTTTATTTGGTATGATAAATGCAGAGCTGCCACAGGCCAGGCTTGCTGGGAGTGCCAAGGTTAAGGTGCAATGGCACATTTATCCTCACAATCAAGTTAAGCTTGTAGCCCATTTTCAACATAAGCCTACTCTAGCAAAACAATTTGTCCTTTAATCACAGCAACAAAGACAGGCTCCCAGACTCCAGCTATTTTAAATGCACTCAGATGGGTCCAGATAATTGTTGGTAAGGAAAAGCTTTGAAGTTCTTGAATCCAGTAACAAAAGCTGAGCCATGTGCGGAAAGAGGCACAGCTGGCAGGTTGGCTGCTGCTGCCATCTCCTCACAGGAATTTGTAACTCTTCTATTAAACCCTTCTCAAAAGTGCTTTCTTCTCCTCCCCTCTCTGTAACCCTCATGTAAAAGCCCCAGTAAGAGCATAACAACAGGATTCATGTTTTTATACAGTTCAGGAAAGCAATTTAGAGCCTTGCCCTCTGTATTCCTAAAGCCATTATTAAAAAGCTTATTTGATACAGAAGATCCCTTAAAATTATCATGAATATGAAGTGATTGACCTTATCTGCAATACAGAATCATACTCTATCTTCGAGGTACCAGAGGTTTTACCAGGCATTGCAAAACCTTTTCTTTCCAAAGTCCTAGAGAAAAAAATCTCAAGGACCTCCTAACAAATGACCAGATGACAGAGACATCAGTACAAGTCAAATATTAGGATTTGACTTCCCTGTAGGATCTGTTTGTTCATGTAATCTGCAATGTATCTACTAAAAATGAGAACACAAGTGAATGAAATTGAGAGTAGCAGGCTATTCAAAACTAAATGCAGAATACAATTTAGTTTTATTATAATTATTTGATAAGCTGCATATTTATCTCAAATACATTCCTAATAAGAAAATTAAATTCAAGCATGAACTAATGGCAAGAGCACCTTTTGTCAACTGGATGCATTTCCTTTTGCAAAAATGAAACTGAAGCAAGCCTGCTACTTTTCAACTGCAGACATCACAATATAGTGGTATCAAATAAAGTCTGCTATTACATGAATAATATTATCTATTATGCATTATTATAAATATACATCAATAGTAAACAAAAATCTGGGCCAACAGCATTTTAGCAAAACAAAAGTTACTCTTGGCACCATCAGAGTACTTGGGAACAGCCTGGACAATACTGAACAGGCAAGCTTAAAGCCTATATATATAAATTAAGAATAAAAACTGAAAATGCTTTCACTTGAAAAGCAAACCAAAAAGTTTAATGCTCTCCCACATATACATTAATGTATTCCAGAAACCAAGGAAAGACAGATTTTGACACCTTTTATGTCAAAATTAAGAGGGCATCATACAGTATCACAAAAGCAGCATAAATTCTGCACTCAGATTTTCTTCTTTAATTTTAAGCCTTCTGAATACTTGAGCCTGTAGTCCATCCAGTCAGGCAGTTTAATCTTCACATCAAACTTGCTTTGCCTTTCAGGCAGACTAACGATTTGGGTTTTGTTTTGCCCCCCACTGGCATCTCAGTGCATGAAGATGAATCACACCAGTTGATATTCACACTACATGAAGCACCTGCAGAAAAATATCCTGTGTGTATTGCATATATTTATGTCAAAATCATGGTGTGGTATTACCTACCAAAATAAGAATGAGCTACAGAAACCTCAGAAGAACATCCAGACAGGAATGCTTCTGGATTTTGTAGATGAAAAGAAACTGTCTGATCTAGGAAATGTCACTAGTAATAAACCCACTTTTAGAGTATCTCCAGCTCATCAGCTACATGAACAGAACAAGAGTAATGCACTTTTTTTCCTGCTGTTTAAAAGAAAAATTATCCTTCTTACCAGTTAATGGAAGCCTGCCTTGCAAGATAAAGTCCTGCTGAATGCTGTTTCTCAGGACACAACCTGATATAGATGTATGAATGGGGGAGCAGGGGGTTTTCAATGATAAAAAGGAATACAGGCAAAGGTCATAATGCAGATTTATGAAAAATAAATTTATTACATAACACCTTGTTTTAACAATGTTTGATTTTTTTTTTTACTCAGAATACTTGTGTCATTCATGTAAAATAGTTTGATACAGTACATTGTATGTAAGTTTTTCCTCATAAATTCTAAGGCTCTCCTAACATCTTGTTCCTCTGCAGTAGGAATGGCACCCCTAAACAACGTGCGAACATTAAAAAAAAAAAAAAACAAACAAACTGAACAAAATTTAAAATCCACTACACCAAGCTGGTTCTCAAAAATCATGACAAAATATCTGAATGGATGCCGCACCTTTTTAGGAAATATCATTCATGCTTTTTTAATCCCAAAGCATGCTCACAAATCATTAACACCAACAGGAAAAAAATAAAACACTGTCTATGACAATCATTTTAGTTTGTTTGCTGAACCAAACATGTTTATATCAATGACAACATACTTATTTAACTATCAAATAGCAGCTTTAATACCAGTCAAGTCATAGATTTCAAAACAAAAAAACTTATGTTGGAAATAAATCTTTGGGACGCTTGTAATTGCTGGGAAAAAATGCAAACGCTTCCATGTTCTTAAAAAAATCTCATTGTAGCAATCATGTCGGTCATAAAACATCGATCTAGCTGAAAAATGAACCAACCCACAAAAGTCACTAAAAATAAATGTCTATCAAAACTGTCTGAGAGTTACGGTTAGTTTGCTTTTTTGCCATGGTAACATATACTGTATGCTTCAAGTACCAGTTCAAAGATGTCGTGTACTATCGGTCAGATGAAGTTGTTACATCAAGAGAATTCACCACATACGACAACAAAAATGCTTGCCCCTAGCACATTTCACAGCTTCACCTGCTACAGACTGTCACTGAAAAAAATGCATCGCTCAGTCTGAACCATGTCAAGTAAACTACAGAAGTAGCATATCCACAACACAAACCGTGCTAGCACTTCCTTTTCAAGTCTAACCCCAAAACCAGGTACAAGGTGGGAGTCCCCGGCCCCGTGGCGGTGGGACGGGTGGGAGGTGTGGTCGTACAGTACATTCTGCGGCCCAAGGCGGGCTCCTGGCAGCAGCTGCGTGGCCGGTGTGGCACCGGGTGCGGCTCAGTACCGGTGCGTCTGGTGCGAGTACTGCGGCGGCTGCTGGGAGGTAGCTGAGTACCCCATGCTGCTCTGGGGCTGCGATGTGCTTGGTCCGGGGTTGGGGTAGGCAGCATGGGGGTTGGAACGCTGCAGGGCAGAAAGCACAGACACACAGCCCTTCGTTACACAGACATGGAGAGACAGTTTCACCTAATGACTCCTTTCTTCAAGAGGCACCCAGCACACAGAGTCTCAAAGCAGCTGCACTTCCAGGCTTTGTTCCACTTTGATTACAGCAGGTAACAGACATCAGGAATACCAGATAAGAAAGTGAGAGCTGCCAGCCTTCTGCTATCTACCCTAATGGGGATCTTCACGCATCACAGTCAAACCTCCAGCCAACCCTCCAGATGGCTACTGTGCACCTGCATGTGACACTGGGCTACCACCACTCATGGAAGTGCTTTTCTCCACTTGCTCCCTTCTCCTAGCAGGAAGGTAGGCTGGGGTGGAGGTCCAGGTGAGGCATCTTACTGCTGATGAACCACTCTGCCTTATTCTGGAGATTTTCACACATAGAGGATATACTTGCTACCCTTCTGTGTGACCACAGGCTGACAGCACCGTGGCTGGGCTAAGGTGTCATCCATCAGCAGCCTTAAAATGCTCAAAAGAGAGTTTAAAGACAACAGTGACATGTTCCTCACCGGAACCAGATATTTCAGGCAAAAATGTCCTCAGATTGTGGCTTGGGAGGTTCAGGTGGGACACTGGAGGAGGGACCACCAAGGAGCCAGTACAGCACTGAAGAACCCGCCCATAGAGGGGCTGTGAGGGCTCTCTATGAAGATTTTTAAGACTCAGCTTAACAAAGCCATGCTAACCTGAGTGAGAACTAGCAACAGCCCTGCTCCAAGTGGGAGACTTGGCTAGATGGTTTCCAGAGGCCCCTTTCAACCAGCATTCCCACAATTATTTGAGTGGAGCATTCATCATTGCAAGAAGCTCTCCACAAACCAGGAACTGCCTACTTCAATTTTAACCTAAAAGTTATTATTTACTGATAATGTGTTATAAAGGAAAGAAGGACTGCCTGTGAGAATTTCAGTAAGTATCTGACCACTTAGTAGCACTTAACATTTCTTTAAACTAACACAATTTCAGTACATTACTGTGCTGGTATACATCCACACTAAGGTTTACATGCCCTCACAAACATTGGAGCATTTAGAAACTGTGTAGCTTCTGAATTCTTGATATCACAGGACATACTATGTTTTTTAGGAAAAGCTACTCCTAGAAGAGGTCTGGAAACCTCTAAAAAGTAACTCTTCCAGGACTAGGGCATTGCTACTAGACCTGAATAGGAAAAAACTGTGGTGAACCAACACCCTGAGAAAGTAAAATATTAGGTCACAACATAAAACAAAAACCCCAATTTTTTCTTGTACAGCATTTATAACAGAAGCTATACCCAGGAAGCTGAGATGATGGCAGAAATAAAAAAGGCATACTCTATTTGATAACACACACTCACAGGACTGAGTTAACACCTCTAGAGAAAAGGGGGAGAAATGGCTGGACCAGCTCTTAATGTCAGTGGGAATAAACCAGCACTGCTGATCCACACCGTTAGCACAGTGACTGAACTTTGTTGACATTTGCCTTCAGTCTTGAGAGGAACACTGAGGCACTCATCAACAGAAGGGTCACAGCTCAGGGTCACCCTTCTCCATGTTACAAATACAGGATATACTTCAAAGAGCAAAAGTCTTGAATGTTGGTTCTGCCCATGTGTGGCTCTTGTGTGTAGGAAACCATCACAAGTTTAACCATTTAAAACTGACCACTCATTTCAGTTGTAAAACACTCCCTGCATCCTGACTTCTAAAACAGATCTCATTTTAAGACAGAGGCAATGAAAAATCATATTCCTTCTTGACACCCAGAGCAACAAATGGCTTTTGTTTTAGAAAAAAAGTAAATATCCAGTCCTTTCTAAATACCATTAAGCACCCAGAGGGTTATCCCAAGCAAAAGCTCAGGGTAGTGGAATTGCTCCAGCCTGCTCAATCACATTGCCTTTGGGAGTGTCACATTGCACATTTAAACAAGGAGGCAAGTCTGTGTGCCATGTGTCTACTATTTTTATGCATGGCAGAAAAGGATATGAGGTCAATGTGCCCTGCAGAGAGTGATTTGACTTCTGAGTGAATGCAGAAACTGTCTTAGTGTGCCTTGCCCAGGAGATGGCAATCCTTCTTCACAAGCTTTATATGGGGAATTTGAGCAAATCAAATGACGAACAAAGGAACAGGTGTTTGATTAAAACAGAGGGCTGTATTGTAATGTTTGTTTTCCCTCTCCTCAAGCTGCTGGATCAGAAGCAAAAAATGTGAGGAATTTTTTTCAGGGAGATCTGAAACCATCAGTGGGAAACTCTTAACTGCTTTTGTTCTAGTACTAGCAAGTTCAGGTCTCCTCTCTTTGATTATCATGTTTTCCAGACACCTTAATCAGAACAAATCTACTGACTGTCTCTTTGCAAGGCTAGGGATAAAAGGATATATTTTTTTGAAAACCAGGCATTTTCCCTGCTAGAGAGACAGCAGAAAGACTGGTCAGGAGTAGTCAAGTTAGCAGTAAGAGCTCCTGAGAAAGAAAAGCAGCAGTTATCAATATCTTAAGGGAGAAGTATTCTGAAATTGTATTTGTCAACAAGGGCTGCCCCCAGCTGTAATCCCAGGATGGCTATCTGTGAGTACAAAAATTCTGATGGGCATGAACTGAAAACAAACCAATGCCAATTCTGGCCAAGCAATTTGATTCCTCTGACTTGTCAGCCAGCAAACCTCAGCTCTGGCTCACAGAACTGGGAGCTGAAGTTAATTCAAAATGCCCCAGTACAGCAGCAAAATGAGGTGAAGGACATGTAAATAGGGCATGTAAATGGGGCTCCCTGACACAGTACACACAATCTCTGAATCAACCTCCTTAGATGTGTGACTCCACCTGAGGGCAAGATTAAGAAAGTTACAGCTGCATTTGCCTTCTGCTCTGTGTGTGTTTTTAAGAAGCGGAAGAAAGAGCCAATTAAAAGGCCAAAACAGCAACTGACTGCAGCTTGCCAGATTGAAAGGGATGAAACTCCTGTAAGCGTGCCTGTGATGGATAATCCTACTAAAAGAAAGATGACATTTATACTTAGAGGCACCCCACCCTGCAGAATTATAGTTAAGGCTCACCACTGTCTCAAACAGCTCTAAAAATGTATATTGTTCAATCAGAATGACTTGCAAACTGATGTGTTATTGATGTCCTGGGATAAACTGAACAAAGGCACTTGGGGACTACATGAAGAGTCTCACAATAAAGCTCCTGAAAATGATCTTATTTTACATTTTTGTAGTACTTTCAAATTTTGGCCAATGCTGAGAGTACACAGATTTAGGTAAGGATGAAGGTGATGCCCCCAGGCAGCTTCTGAGGCTATCTGGTACTTTGAGGAACAAACTCTGAAACACAAGATTTCAAAGCCCACTGGTGGTTCATGGAGAAGCTGTATCAAACTGAAAGGCAAGTTGACAGCAGAAGCTTTACTGACTCTGTTTTTAACTCTCCCCATGTTTTGCTACAGACTGTAAGCCCAGCTAAGTGGGTTTCCACTATCAGTGTCTCACATTTAGATATCAACCTTTAAATTAACTGAAAACATTGCCAGTAGTTTCCAACTTCCCCACACTTTGATTTCATCCAAGACTGTCTGGCCCCCTGTACCGTGCATTCCATGTGAACCAGTACACAATGGCCAGTTCCTGCAGGCTAACACTTCCAGCAGCATGCCTCCTTTTGAAATCCCCTATTCCCTAGGCTGGAAAAATCTGCTGTTCTCTAACTGCTCCTGTGAATCATCTGAAGTCTTCCCTGCTCCTCTTTTGTAATTTCTAAACTTGTATTAACTAAAGGTTCTGTCCTTGACTCTCTTCTCCTCCATCTCCAGTAGTAGGCTTATCCAAACCCAAAAACTCAGGTATCATTTGCTGGGATGACAAAGATATTCTTATACTCCAGGCTCTGATTTCTTAATGTCTGACCACAAGCTCAAATGCAGGAAGGCCAGAACACATTTTTCATGTTTTCCTCAAGTGCTTTTTCCCAATGCACCTCCTCATCTTCCTCATTCATTGACTGCCACCACCTCACCTGTCTTCAGATCTGCAATATTTGGCTTACTCAACCTGGAATCTCCCTTGATCTTCAAAAGAGATTATGACAGCATCATGCCAAGTCTTTGTCATCCAAAATACTGCTTCCACATCCATTAACTGACTAAAACACTTGTTCAGATTGTTATTTCACAGCTTTTTTACTGCAACATCCTGCCTCCTACCATTGCAGGTTTGTTCAAGCAAGAAATGGCATTTTTAGCTGATACAGAACACAGCATAACAGGCTCCTGGTCCATTAACCATTAGCATTCCCTAATATGAAGGGAATTGGTAGTAACTCTAGTAATGTCTGATCCTAATTCTCTTACTGCTAACCTAAAGAACATCAGGATATTAACAAATCATCAACTATATGAATTAAAAAAAAGCCAAAGAGTAACAGTTAATACAGTGACATTTATCTAATTACTTTTTTAGTTTGAAGAAACACTGCTCTAAACATGAAAAACAAATACACAATATGTGAATAAAACAAAATACCTGATAGTCTGAGGTCATAATAAGTCCACCTGAGGTAGTGGTAGGAGGAACAACTCTCACTTTTTTCAGTGGGGGTCCCTGTGTGTGACTGTTGTCTTGGTTCCCTGGATGACCAGTTCCATTAGTATGGTTATTGCCCTGCTGCTGCTGCTGGTTCTTCTCAATTGTTTAAACACAAAGAAAAATTTCAACTCAAAAACAGTACATGAAATAACATAAAATCAGGAAATAGTGTAAAAGCCAGTGAAACATGATGATACTGTTCTTCTAGTACTTACTTTGTCTCCTTTATCATCTGGTTCTTCTTCTGTTAAAAATTCTCGTTTTGGGTAAGGGATTTGACAACCTGCAAAAACACTGTCCCCCAAAAAAGTCTATTTATCACTGTATTAGAACAGAAGGGTAAGACCTGTAAGATTCACACTTTACCCATGATAGTTTCATTTCATTCCTAAGCCATCATTTAATAGCTGCAACTAAGGGAGAAGTTTTCCCAGTCTGACTATCACCATATTCTAAACTTTGCAAAAACATAATCATTTTTACATATTCGATTGTAACGTTTATTTGACTCTTATACACTAACTTAAGCTCCCAGTAATTTTTTTGTTGGTTAGAAAGGTCCATCACTTGTTAGGTATCTGCAAGGGCACAAAGAGCTATCTCACTTATAGCTATTGTGTAATTCACAGTCTCAGGACTAACTATAAATATTCCTGGAAACTTCACTGACTATTAAAAAAAAACCCTGGAAAAAAAGTTTAAAAGTAACTAGAAATTTCACCTATCAACTCATACCTCACAGTCCACATGGATCTGCTACTTCTAGTGCAAGCTAATATTTACGTGCCCTTCATCAGTAGAATGTATTTATAATAAAGTCTCTGTACACCTGTTAGCAATACTCACTGTGCATTCACATTAAAACGTCAACCTAAATTTGAGAAAAATGCCAAACACTATCCTAAAAACAGTTTCTGTAACAGGCAATCATTCGCACGACTTTAAATCACAGAGACAGTTCAGGAAATGCTATAAATAATCCAGCAGGCTTTAGTGAAATAATTTCATTTTTAATTAATTCCTTATAAGTATACATATTTTATAAATTCTTCCCTACATAAGGGTAGAGAATCACAGACAGGATCTACTAATAGCTTTCCTAAAAGGGTGTACAGTCATGCTCTCTGGCTAGCCTTTTGGAAGAAGGGCTTAATTTTTAATGAAATCATTCACTGTCCATAAATTCTCTCCCTTTTGTAAATCCGCCTGTGCAAACAAATAAGAGGAGTGTCTACAGAAAATGGATTTAAGTTGTTAAGGATGACAGCACAGAGACACAGACTTGACTTTCCCCACCCAGTGAATTTACAACAAAGGCTAAGACAAAAATGTAAACTAATTAGAGACTGTCATCTGGCATTCTGAGGCAGAGAAGCGGACCTGCGGGCACTTAGCAGTTGTCTACCAAGATCTGTAGCATGCATAATCAACCTGTCAGTGAGTAACAAGATTAGTGCTGCAACTAATAGGATCAAAGTTCCATAAAGCAAGAGATTAATAAAAATGCTACTTAATTTTAAAAACCACGAATGGCATTTTAGTGGTTATAGCTCTCTTTGGTTGTTAGCCAGTATTTAGCCATATATTCACAAACATACTTAGGGCAGAGAGAAGGCACAGCTCGAAAGGATCTCTGCATGCACTGATAGGTTAATAAACTGACCACTTACTCGGATGTGGGAAGAGGATCTTCCAAGAAGTAAGGATCCTGCATAGCCTGTTCTGAGGTAATTCTCTTTATTGGATCCATAGTGAGCAATTTCTGAAGCTGAAAAGAAAAAAAAAAAGAAAAACGGAAGAAAAAAACATCTTTACATTACCAAAACCATTTATAGAAACTTCACTGTATTCCTGAAGTTAAGATGATACAAATGTGTGTGAACTCAAAAGCCTAACCATAAATGGCATAACCACATTCTTCTCCCCTGTTAAAATAGTAACTTCATTTCCTATCAAAGGACACCTATTTTCACTTGCAAAGCCCAGGACACTAAGTTTCAGTCACAAGTCAATGGTTCTATCAAAACCATTCAAAAAGTTTCCACAATGTACTAGCACCTTTAATCACAAAATAATTTGAGTTGCAAGGGCCCTTTCAAGGTCAGTTAGTCCAGCCCTCTGCCATGGGCAGGGACATCTTTAACTAGATCAGGCTACTCAGAGCCCTGTCCAGCCTTACCTTGAACACTTCCAATGATGGGGCATCCTGAACTTTGTGCAACACGTTCCAGTGCCTCATCACTCTCCGAATAAAGAATTTCTTCCTAATGTCCAATCTAAATCTACCTTCCTTCATTAGAAAGCCATTATCTCTTGTTCGATCAAAAGAATGCTCCTCTCCAGCTTTCTTGGAGACTCCCTTCCAAGTACTGAAAAGTGTTTCAAGGTCTTGTGGGAGCCTTCTCTTCTCCAGGCTGAACAAGCCCGGCTCTCTGAGCCTGTCTTCAGAGGAGAGGTGCTCCAGACCTCTGATCACCTTTATGGTCCTCCTCTGGACACAACACCCCAGATGAGGCTTGTGAACTAGGAACACCAAACCATAACTATTTTATTTAGCTCTAGTGCTGAGTTGCAGAGATGCTTTCTTAAACTACATGGTTTTTATTCAAAAAGTCTGCTGTACATGCAGATACTTCTCTCCATTCACTCTAGCAGCTGTGTGGAATACAGCTGTGCTGGACAAGCAACATGAAATAACCTTCAGATACCACACAGAAAAATAGTGAGTTTTCATGTTTCAACTATACAATGAAGTGTCCGAAGCAAAACTACACCATGACATATTGTCCAAGACTTTATAACAAATGCTTCACTTTTAACCTGCAGTGGGTATTTTTAAACAAGAAAATACATATGTAAATAAAATTAATTTACATTTCCTACTCATGCTTTTTATAGGATTCATACATTTCACCTTTTTAAAAAGATCCAGTATCATGATCTAAGTCTGAACTGGTCATTTCCTTTCACTAGGAGAAATTCATAACTACATGTGAGAATTCATAACTGCAATGCAAATCTCCATACTTCAAAAGCTGAGGTTGAGAAAGTACATTTCCCTCCTCAGCCTTCAGTTTTGACAGCATGGTTAAAACTTGATAACTATGAATTACCACCATCAATTCAGTTTTGTTTTTCACATCATCCACAAGAACTCACAGCGCTCTGAGTCTACATGAAGTTTTTATAGAATAGCATGTTGAACAAGCCAATTCTTACTCTCTCAAAAAGCACTGCCAAGAGCCAGAAAAGGAAAAGGCAAAACATGACAAAGAACTGCCAACACACTGAAAAACATGAATAAAAAGCACTGCAAAATACTGGCATCATTTGTGATGATTGGATTCTAGAGCTGTCCATCACAGGATAGCAAGTCTTGGTCATGATCAGCCATACAAAAAGAAATCAAAATGATTGTGCAACCATTATCCACTTAAGGGATCAAAACTTCTGCCCCCTTGTACAGATGCCCCACAGAAGCAAACATTCTACATATTATTACAAATATTTTCTATTTTAAAAACTGCTTGATGTAAAGATCACCTAAATGACACAATAAAAATGCAGTAAACTTCATACATCATCTATTAATGGGACAATCACTATAGTTTATATGGACCAAAGTAACCACAGGACAATCAAAAAAAATCAGGCATATAGGAATTTTTAAAAGTAAAAGTAAACTATTGAAAGTATGCAAAGCAGCAAAATTAATAAGGATTGCAGCAACACTGCAAATCTAACTATAGGCTAACACAACTATAATATGACTTAAAGAACAAAAACTTCAAAATTACTTGATACTTGAACGTAATCCAGTGAATGAAACTCAGAATCATTTTATCAATGTGAGAAGATATTTCATCAATGTGAGAAGATAAAGTGATTTTGCAATTTTCAGAGTGCAGAGTATCAGTTATTCCTAACTTTATGAAGTTAGTTACAGTGGACTTAACACTAGCTCAACTCTTACTTGAAAGAACTGTAACATATACAAGGGATTTTTTATGTTGGCAGGAACTTACCAAGTGGAATGCCTTACTATCTGGTTTAACTTTATGTTTTTCCATATATTTGATAAGGCTGCAGTTGGTATACCTAGAAAAGGAAACAGAAGTGATATTTCTAATATGCAAAACACCGATACTGCAAAATTTTCCTGATAGTCACAAAACATTAATAAGAACAGTTTAGTCTCCCTGCAAATCCAATAAGCAGGGAAAAAACACAACTATCAACACCACAGATTGCTTAAAAATGACAACTGCAGAAAGGCATGTTTCCCTCACATCCTTATAAAAGCATATCATACCCACACAAAAAGCACACTTTTAACCCTGAGCGTGCAGACAGCAAACTATCAACTGGATTTAAACTGCCTGGTAGCAATTTCACTACTACACTCTTTGATTCTGTGTATTTCTCATGGCAGTGAAGATATATAATAAGCTCATCTAAATGCTCTCCTGCAACCTACAGGTTGCTACAAGAACATTCACGTATTTACTTTTTGAAGAGAAGCTCAAAAAAAAAGGCTTCTAAATAGTTGCAATTACATGGCAGATGCAAGAAATGCATGTAATTATACAGCCCCAAATGCCTCAGCACAGAAATCAGGCAATGGGGTGGCACTTTAAGTGCAGGTATTGGCCTGTGGCAATGTGACAGCAAAGCTGAAGGGCATTTTCTTCTTTAGTCACTGTAAGCTACCCTAGACATCAAACCTGACAATTATACCCACTGTTTGCTGGAAATGGTATAAGGTTACCTGACCCCTTTTAAGCAGCTATTACAGAAAATCACTGCCAGTACCACAGATTTGGGAACAGCTGTGCTTTGCCACACTGTGCTTTGCAAACTTCAGAGCTGCATGGGGTCTTACTGGCATCACCTTTTTCACAGCTGCCACCTTACCCTTTACAGCCTCTGGCTACTCTTCGGATCCACACCACCTCAACAGGCCAAGTTCACCATTATGAAACAACTTTATTTTTCATTTTTCACAACCTAAGTCATAACAATTTCACAGTCCTTGTTTGGCATCTACATAGAAAACAACTCAAATTGCAAGAAATTTCTTGCAGTGTTGGAAAGATATATAAAATATGCTTTATTAAGAAAGCTCAACACAGACTTACGTGTTTCTCCGGAAATCTTTCATTAAGGTTGAATGTTCTGGCATCTTTTTTATGTCTTCCCAATCTTTATCTGCAAAGCAGTATTAGTTATTTTCTTCCTTTCTCTCTGAGTAAAACAAAGCATTTCAAAGTATCTCCACAGCCTTGATATGTGTTTTTTTGCGTTCCACTCCTCTAACCTTGTAGTCTTATGCCTTTGTACTCCCTAGCTCCTACTCCTTCATCATCTCTTCACAAGAAATCATACCAACACCCAAGAGGCTCCAGCTGGGTGCTGATTAACTCAAGAATTTGAAAAAAATATACCAGCTACAGTGGCCACAAAACAATGCTGAAGAAAAACACATCAGGCCTTGAGCTTGAACCCTTCAGGACGGTTACTAAATCTATTTAGACACAGCTGTGATCTCAGGACAGGAGTACACAGACCTCCAGCAAACCCTGTCTCCTTCCTAAGGGATTCTCTGTTCTGACAGCACTTTTAGTTACAGGAAACTGCCCAGAGGTACTTCAGCAAAGTAAGATATACTGTTATTAAACAAAAAGTTAAGAAAAAGTAAAGTTTGCACACTCAAAATGAAGAATAATTCACCTCAATGTAGACCAAGGCCAAAATGGATTTCAAAATAAAACAAAAAATTCAGTACCAGCACCTAACTTCAAATGTCTTAAGCTCTAACTCTTGAAAAGGCTCTGTGGGCAACTAATTTGGTTCAATTCAAATATTTACTAAGTCTGATCACTACTGCAGAACACTGAGTTTAAAAGCATTGAATAAATAAATAAATAAGATAGAATTATTTAATTATTACTTAAAGTATTCTCCTCTTTCCTGTCCCATAGACATGAGAAATTGTTTCAGATATGGCAAGTGTCAATTAAAATGCAAAAAAAAGCTGCAATTGAAGGAAAAGCATTTCTTGAAAAAACCAAAGAACTCCAAAGGTCAAACAGACCATTAGAAAGGATTCATTAATCCAATCAGAAAACCAAAATGAGAGTATCATCTACTTATATAAGCAATACAGAATCAATGTAAAACCCAAATGAACTAAGAAAAGTATAACAGGGTAAAATTCTAGTTTAAAAGCAGAAGGGGACAGTATTGCTTGAAGAAGTAAAACTACGGAGACAATATGCAAAGGCAACATTTCCATGAATCTCATAGAGCAGTACAGAAGAAATGAAGCACATACACACCAAAAAAAGGCAAAAGCAAAAATAAGAGCATGTTTAATAACAAAATTCTAGAACCAACACAAACATATAGACCACAAAAGTCATGTGAAAGGAAGAGGCAAGTTCAGGAACAAAAAAAACCCTGAACAATTAATAGTGGGGCAGGGAACACAAGCAGTGAGGAGAAAGATAAACAAAACAAAAATAAAAAATAAGGCCCCTGTTACTATGACTCCTGCAATCATGTGAACACCAGAAGACAAAGTATTAACTGAAGAAGCAAGGCAGCCTGCATAAAAACAAAGTGTGACCAACACTGAGGGGAAAATGCAACACAAGTGATGCAATTTGTTTTGGTTCATACAACCAGTTCTTGGAAGAAAGAAATTTTTTCTATACCACCAGTTTTCCACCATGTGGGGGGGGGAATCAATATCCAAATGCTATGTTTAATTTGGCATGAGCTAAACAAATGCATAATATTCACTAAATATATGTATTTTTTGCCTGGTTTCATAAATCATCAGTCACCTTGCAAATCAATAATCAGTACTGAAGCAATGTAGAAATATTCCTTCTCATTTTTAATCACCCAGCATTAAATACACTCTTAAAATAATAAAGCACTGGTACATGTATACACAAAGATAACCCTATCATCAATAAAAGGGAACATACCTAATTTGACCATTGGATTCTAGATTTATAACTCATGAAATAAAGATTGTGTTTGAACAGCTTTGCTGCTTTGATCAGCTGCCACCTTCATATGCAAAGAAAGCAATATGGATATCTTTCTTTGAACAGCAGTGATAAAAAATACAGTATGTACCTGCAGGAAATCCCATTACATTGAATATTCTGTCCAGCTGGTCATGGTGATAAGGATTACTAGTTTTGATATCTTCTTGTCGACAATGGAATATTGGCTCTGATGTTAGCAGCTCTGCAAATATACACCCTATGGCCCAAATATCTTTAAAAAAGGAGAACAGAAATAAAAAGAACAACAAATGAATCTTTCCAAAACCATCTGGATGAGGTAGAATGTTAGTGTTTAGCTTATCAGAGATAAGGTCAAGTTTCTATTGTAGAAGTGCAATACTTCCTCAACTTTTTCTTTTAGCTTTGAATGGAGGTACCCAATTCAGAAACTACACAGGAGCTGAGAGAATAGCATATGAGTTTTTGTGGGGTTTTTGAAGTGTAGTTACCATTTAACATTGTAAAAAATTATTCTGGTTAAGAATAAAAGTGAAGGAGAAACTATTGGGATAATGGTCAACACACAAAACACCAAGAAAGAAAAGCCAACTGGCATCTTGTTCTTTCAGTGCCACATTGTCCTGACCAAGAAATGTGCAACCGCTGAGCAGCCAAGTTTAAGTAAATGGCTCCAAAAATACAAGCTGAAAAGTAGTGGTGTTGGTAAAAACCAAATAACACCTTGAAAGAGAGTAACACACAAATTGCTACAAGCCCACACACTCACAACTTTTCCACAACATTCATTAAAAAAAACCCAAACTCCACAACCTATCTAATAATCAGATCTCCTAAATCTTCCCAGTTGTTTTCTCAATTCTTTTCTAGTATATACAAATACAATTTTTAACTCAAAGTGGTGCTACACTGAGCCTTGAATGAACAAGGTCATAAACAAGGACAAAAGCAAATAATGCAAACAGCATAACTCCATTACTCAGTGTTTTTACACAGTAATTTTTTATCTACACTGAAAAAACTATGTACTAAAGGCTATGACTGCCCATGCAGTTTCACACACTGCCATCAGAAGAAACAGCAGTAAACATGAAAACACAACAAATTAAGCAGTTTGAAGGAGCATATAAAAATTTATCTGATCTATAAAAGAAACACAGTATTAACAGAAAAGTAAACAAGAATACATTTTAGGCATAAACATGAGAATTGCTGACAGAAACACAGATAGGATCTTTAAAAAAACAAAACAAAACAAGAAAAAAAGACTGAGTTCTGAGGAAGACTGTCAGGTTACAGAAACAACACAGCATGCTGACATACAACCTCCATGTCTGTGCAAAGCAGAGTAGCTGCTAGGGAAGTTACTTGCTCCCAGAATTTGTTGCCAGCCTTTAACACATCTTTTAAACCAGGCAGCAAGAGAAATCTTCCCAGTGCTTTTCCCTACAGTCTCTCTTCTTTCCACAGCAAAGCTGATCAATGCAGTAAAAGTGAATCTAATCTCCCTCCAGTTTGCTGCTGGGCTGTTCCCCTGTTACACAGCCCACAAAAGCTCTGGCCATCTGTCAGCTGTCTTTTTCAAAGACACAGAGAGGCTAAAATGCAGCTTAATTTTACATTTTAGCTTCAGTGCAGCCACTATATTCTCCATTCTGTACATTCTTTATTGCATATCTTTATTACACTAGGTAATAACCTCTGCAATGAATTTAATGCACTGTGTCTCACAGTCATCCTAATACAAATTCTACCAGCAGTTCAAAGATGCTTCCATATTTTATAGCCCCTAACAGCATTTATGAAAGTCCTGTGTGAAAGCCACAAACTTAAGATTGCATTGCAGGGCATTTGGAGATAAAACCCAACAATATATTTCATTTCTATATATAGCCTGAGACCCCAGGAAATGAATCAATTTGTCAAAGATTAATGTTTCTTCAAGAAACAAGGAACATACCTTTAACTCAGCTACAGTCCTTTGAACAATTTATCAAAGCTTTAATATTTGGGTACAGTTTACATAAAGAACAAAACAGTACATTTTTGTCCAATTTACTTACCAATAGCTTTGGTATAATGCCTTGCTCCAAGAAGCAACTCTGGAGCTCGATACCAGAAGGTTACAACTACTGGATCCAAGTCTGCTAAAGGCTTCAGAGGTGAATTAAATAATCGGGCAAAGCCCATGTCAGCTGCAAAATGCAAAGAGAGATGCTTTAAAATTTGAGGGAAACTAGCAATCTTTTTTTTTTTTTTTGAACAAACTGATTGAGTTTACTTGTTAGCACTATCATCACTCCTAAATAAAATGCAAAGGCAGACTGTAGCAGATATGAACTCTCTGAGCAGATTTTCTTTCTGTAGAAGTTACTGGACGGCATCACCTATGGAGTATATCATTATAAATCATTACTAACATGAGTCATTTACAACAATGAATTAACCATTGTTCTGAAGAAGTGCATCAACTCCTCAGGACACTGGTAAATCCTGACTCATTTTACCTGATGTTCTCTGGTAAAATATTCCCATTATTACAGGATGTTTTTTCACAAAGCAGCAATTTTTAAAGCAAGCAAAATGCAGATTCTGCAAAGGTTAGAATGATTTATAATACATACGTGTACATGACAAAATCTCCCTCTTCATGAAGTTAGCTGTGGCAAGAGTTCCCTCACACAAAAACAGCACCTAAGCCTAACAGCATCTGCCTCCCTGCTGATTTTCTATCAAGATGCATTTCCAATATCAATATATCAGTGCTAAATACCATTCAGGCTATGATTTTAAAATTTTGGTTGTGGGCATTGTATCATTAAAAACTGCTTCCTAAAATTTGTAGCGTACAACTGCCTAGGAAGTTGTCTGAACAACTAAATGTAAGTCATATAGGAAAAAATGGGCAGAGACTAAAATGTTCAGCTTCTCCCACGAAATTGCTTTCCTGACCCACCAACCCCCGAATTCCAAGACAGAGTGACCCTCTCATGTAGGGATATTCATATGCTGAGAAAAATTTGAATGAAATGAGATGAGTAGCTACCCTGAGGGAAAAGGACCTACATGCTATAGCCCAATGAGGGAACACTGCAGTGTAAATATGGGTCTCTAACTTGACTACACAATCCTTAATTATTTTTTCATATGCATTCCTATTTATGATTACTTTAAGGCATTTAAAAAGAGAAACATTTTACAGTTTTCTACACTAAAATATCAATTGCTCAAAATTGGTCAAGTCACTAATAACTATGAATAATAAGGAAAATTGTTGGCAGAAAGTGAATTTATGACCCAAAGTGACACAAAAATACTATAAAAATTATTTTAAGTTAAATACCAGTTATGTATTTTTTATAAAAATTAGTTACACTGGAAAAGTGGAAGCCCTTGGTATGTGTATAACTTCTGCATTCTTTAACGGCTGTGGCAATCTTAAGAAAATAAGAAAAAAAAAATCTACATTTTGATAACACACTTCAAAATCCAAGGTTCCCCTCCCTCTTTCCCTGCTGGGAATGGATGGCTCAGAGGACTGGTGGCCCAGTACAGAATCTTTCACCTGTCCATTAATGGAGTCTGACTTAATTTAGTTGTTTACTAAGTTATTCTCAAATTAATTCAAAACTATGAATTAAGAAATAAATGGGTGGTCTATGTGCAATCACTAGCAAGTAGTTGTGTACAGCAAAGATCACCACCACTGTCAAAAGTGAGTCCAGAGGATGACCTACGTGCTCTGTTTTGGAAGAAACCCTCCATGAAGAGTAAGGTAATATGAAGAAATTTTCCCTTCTGTTGTCCGTGCTGTACCTGTTTTCTATGCAGACCTCAATCCCTACTGCCAACCTTAAAAGCTCAGAAAGGCATTAGAAACTTTCAGAGTAGGATCTGCAGAAACATTCAACCCTGGCCCATCACTCCTTGGATTCCATAGGACAAGGGAAGGCCTAGAGCAGCACTGAATGCTCCCAGAAAATCCTACCCTGAATCTTTCTACTAGTGACTAACAATATAGTTCAGATCAACAAAACAGTAAGAGAACAGAGCAACAATGCAGAAGAGTAATCTCACAAAAGAAAACCAGGGGAAGTGAAAAAGATGAACTAGCCTTAAAAAACCCTTCTAAATGGGGCTGCATTACCATAACAAATGTAAGCAGGCTGTGCATTAGTAGCACTGCCATGATAATGCACAGCCTGGTACAGTTTATTATTTTTAGACTACTGTTAATTTTTATTTATGTATTTAGTTTAAAACAATTGAACTTCTACAAGTCATCCTATCACTGCAAACAGTAACTCCCACCAGAAAATGTTACAATAGTGTGGAGTGTTGGGTCCTTTCTAACCTGGTACACCCCAGGCTAGGCATTTAGCATTAGCTATTCACTGTCACTAAACATTTTGCATGGATTTCTGTGGTTTCTGCACTCTTAAGATCCCTTGTGTTCATCTCCAAGGGACCTGCCTACTCCTTCAAAAATATTTTGTAGGCTGTCATCTTTGATTCCATTATAAGATTTAAGTTTTGTAGCAATGAGTAGTTCCCTATTTAGATTTTTATAAACAGCAGCAAGATGTCATGGCATTAGAGGTAAATGGAGGAAATTTTAAAATCCCATTTTTCTCCTCCTTTCCTCCTAGCTAGCTGTCATCTTTAACCCCACATCAAAATGCCCCACCCCACACAAACACCCACTTAAGCAAAACATAATGACAATTTCCACTTTTTATTGATGAGGCTACAGCATTTCATTGTCAGAACTGCTACATGGGGCTAATATAATGAAGCCAGTCACTCACAAAACAGTATTTAGGCAATGTGCCCAGGCACATACTGGTATTATACAGTGACTACTTTAGGTGGTAGAACTGCACCTTCAGAACATTCTAACTTAAATGCTACACTGGGACTTATCAAAGATATAAACATACCAATTTTTACTCTTCCTCGCTCAGGACCTTCACCCATAACTAAAATATTAGCAGGTTTCTGTGGAAAAAAAAATAAATATACAATACATATACCACGATAAACCTAAACATTAGTCTCTGAAAAGTTAATTAAGCTTTGTTTTGCCAGTTTTAAACCAACTTTGTTTTGATAAAAATGACAAGTTTGGCTGTCACAGTAACACTGTGCAAGGACCCAGACACAGGCTCTCCCTGACTGCATCCTCCTCTCGTTTCTTCTGGGCATTGCTGTGCTCCAGCAGCACATTCCCTGCTGACACCCTGGTGTCTGTCCTCAACATGCACCAGCTGGCAGCCACCCAACTGCTGAGATTTCTACCCAAATTGCCCTAGATCCTTTCAGTGGGAGGCAGTCCCACTGCTGCCCACCACCCCAACCACAGGGATGGGAAGCCAGCTCTACAGCAAGCTTTGCCCAGGGTTATTAGGCACATTTGCAGACACATTGCACATAAAAATATACAAGTGAGATACAGATGAAACATATCACTTGATATTGGAGAGAACACCATATCACTTGATTTTGGAGAGAACACTCATCTAAATTCTTCCTATTTACAAGTGTTTACCAATTCACACAGCTGCAAAACTGGAAAGCACTGCCTTTATGTTATTCTTCTGTCTTTCCTTTTTTTCTTTTACTATGGAAGCAAGTTAAAGAACTGAGCTAGAGTTTGGCTGGTTAGAAACATGATAACTCACTTCATAATCCTCTATTTTCTGCTGTCCTCTTTCTTATAATCCATTCTCAGCATCTGTAGTCATAGGATTCCTCAACTCCTAACACAGCTTACATAATGAAACCTACAGTGCTTATTTGGAGGGAAAAAAGTAAAGAAACTCACAAGTAAAGCTGATAATGTATGCCAGACTTGTTCTCAAATGGAGTGATTTAGATACCCATTAGTTCTGTAAATCCTGGACAAAATAGGGACTCCTATTCAGTTGTGACCTCTAAGATTGCAGTAAGGCTGAGTTACAGCTCTTGCTTTGCTTTTCCAGTTTAAACGGATCTGAAGGTAAGAGTACCTGAGCAGAACAGCTCAGACCACCTAAAAGTTAACGCAATAAATCCTACTATCTTTGTGTGGTTTTCTAAACACATTCTAGGATATTCTCAAGCCTTCCTGAATCTATCAGGCTCTAATGTAAACACACATGCAAAGAAGCAGAACACCACAATATGATATCAACCTAGAAGTAACTGCTATTAGGTAAAAACGAGGCAGAAAATATTAGTACTTGAGCAAAAATTTTCCTTGAGAAATTAAATTATTGTTGTTTATGAAAGGCTGCAAAATGGATTTCTGAAAGTCTACAATCTTGGACAAAATATGTAAAAAGAACCTGAGGCATTGCATTTCTGAGAACAGGTTAAGGACAGAAGATCTTATCAAAAATGTAGTCAAAAAAGGTGAGATATATTTCGTTGTCTTTCCAACAGCAAGAACAACAGATCCAGCTTGTGCTGTATTAGCTCTGTGATTTCCAGAAGAAATTGTTCCCCACACCACCACCACCACCACCCCCTTTTGCCTTTTTTTAAATAAAGGCATACACTCCAGATAAGTATTGCTTCAACATTAAAAAATGCAGAATGTGGGCACACAGCTCTCAAACCATTTCATTTAGATTGCCTCTACAAAAGTCCTAGAAATAAACAAACGGCATACATCTTTAAATTCATAGTTAGTGCTGAACTTTATGGCAATTCAATCTGCTAAGTATGAAAACACATCATTTCACCAAAGAAATCTTTCTATTGCTACACTGTGACTCAAAGAACAAATCCACATCTTTTACAAAACCTGCTTCAATATATATAGGGTGTTAAGCTACATGTCTAATTATCATGTTTTCATTAGAGTTAACAATACATTACACAGGCACTAGAATTTTTCAGATATATAATACATGGACATAATACATAAAGTACCATTTTTCCCCCTTCAAGTTCACAGGTTGATAATACTCTACAAAAATGCTTTTAACATCCTCATGATATTTTCACCCTAAAATATTTTACTGTTTGGATTTTGGTAAGGACAAGAAGTCCTATTCACACAAAGACTGTCATATGTATTATACCATATGACTAATCAGCCCAGCACTGGGTAACAATTCCTGCACCAAAGATCTCCTACCCTAAGGTCAAGGCAGGTAGAGATGAGAAAGCACAGCAAGACAGTACTAGTCAGCAAAGTAAGTATCAACAGCTTGATTCACACTCACATTTCAGAAGTTACAGAACACACTTAACAATAGAGACAATTTAGAAATCTGTGTAGGAGTATTCTAAAGCAGCAAAATAAAAAAGAACCCTCAGTTGGTCTGAAATATTCAGTAAACCTTTTTCTAAAGCCACAAGTCCTTCACTGAAAACAGCTCTGTTTGGAACACAAGATTTTTCCTACAGACAAAAATATTTATGTAATCACATCACTGTAAAAATATATCACAGTTAAAAAAAAAAGTAAATTAGATGTCTTATTCTGGAGGCTTCCGTTTCTAAAATCATTGTATGCAGAGACTGGAACAACACTTTTTGTTCAAAAAATTTTCCAAACAAGACCATTCAACTTAAATTTAATAGGGGGATATCTACTAGAAATCAGTATAGGAGTAGTATTGATACAACTAAATACTAAGCATTTTGAATAATCCCTGAAAAACACTGAAGGCCACTAACAAAAGTGAATACATGTGTCAGGAATTATTGTTACGCATCTTTTAATCGAGTCCACTATCTGAAGATAAAAAACCCCAACAAGTCCCCAGATTTGTCTATTTGGGCAACTCATTACACATTAGAAATTTATTTGCAAAGAAAAATAAGCAGTCATTAGAAGAAGAGGGAGAAATTTGGATAAGCATTAGTTGAATTTGTTAATTTTCAGTTTAATTCTAATTATCCAGAGAAAATTGAAGTTGAAACTGCTTATTCAAATCACTTGGGCTGAGCAAGTGAAGCAAAATCTTTTTGCAATTCTTATACTGTATTCTGAAAATACTCTACTTTAAAGCAGCTATATATTTTTTATAACTACAAATTACCAACTAAAGTCCCTAATTTTTGTACTAATAAAGGAATAATTACTTTTGTCATTCAGTAAAATAATCTGTGCATGCCAGACAAATGCTAATGAGAAACCTGTTATGAAACTAAACCAAATGTGAAGAGCCATGCAGTGATGTACAGCTGAATATTTCAGAGACCAACAAAAGTGTCTGGCAATCCCATAGAACTAAATTCAAGAAAAATCACCCTTCTCCTCCCAAATCCACCTCAGCAGCAGAGGGAGAATTCATTCTCATGAAAGAATGACCTTGTGACCATGGCACAGCACTAAATCTCATCTTGTCTTATATTTGGCTTTGTAGGACTCCTCTTTATGATTCCTAGACAAATCCTCTTCTGTATTTAATCATTATTACTGCTGAAAAGAGAACCCACTGATATATCTTTAGGTACTTCTAATTTAACAATTATTTGCAAAGTGCAAAAAGAAATTCTAAACAGCAGGTTAATTTTAACCAAGGGAGGTAAAAACCCAAAGAGGTTCATAGATCTGTGAAGAACTTGAGACAGTCACCTTTACCTATCTGCCTGATCTCACCCAATGCTGCTCAGAGTCACCCTGAAGTCTCTGGTGATGAAGGCTGCACAATTCCCATGCAATCTTGTCTCTTTCACTCTTCTCCATTGCAGTGTTCTTCCTTTCCTTTTCACACCACAAACAAGGTTAGTCCCCTTGCCTCTTCTCTTCTTCATTAGCAGAAGGCACAGACAATCACTCCTTCACTGCAAGAATGTCCAACACTTCCTGGGACAAACATCTCTCTTCAGTCCTATTACCTAGATTAAAAAAACCCTGAAGCTCTCTCCTGCTCTGTATTTCTTGGTAGGCTGTTTTTGTTTCTGGATCTATGCTCATTCTTGCTGATTTCCTCTAGCTGTTCTGCCTTGGGCCACCCATTTCTTTGAACTCCAGTGCTGCAAATTACACATTGCTCCTGCTGAGGCTTCACTAATGCTAAATGCAGTGGAGAGATTGTTTTACATGCCTGGCACAGCATCTCTCACTCTGTATGATCCCAGTATGGTATCCTGCCTCACTGCATAAGGCTACTGATGCATGTTAAGGTTACCAGCTGTGCATTTTCTTCATATCCTTTTGGCAGGACTACTACTATGAACAAACATTGCAGTCACATACTGCTTCTTAACATATACTGAAAATGTTTGTGTTCTTTCACAGAGGGGAAACTAGACTTCAGAACTTATCTGAATTGCTGTCTTGAAGGCAAAAATGCAAACAAAATTAAAATTATACCAGTCTATGTCATGATGAGATGCGACAAAAAGAAAAAAAAAAACATCATTCCTGCTGCTCAGAGGAAGTTATTGATGGAAGCAGGAGATGATTATTTATTCCAAATTTGTATACAAAGTATCTGGAAATCTTAGGACATTGTCTCATGCTCCTGGAAAAGTTTTTAGGTGTTAGGCCCTCCTTTGACAAAGCTTTACTCACCAAAGTAGTGAGGAAAGAACTGGGCATTTTTAGACAGCTTAGCCATTGCAATTTTTGATACATTTTAAGCATCAAACCAGTCTGCAGGAACTACTATTCCACATAGGTTTTGCTACTAGTCTGTTTCTGAAATCACCAGTTTTCAAAGACTGATTTTAAACACAGGTATCAGTGAGTAATCTAAACTCCTCTGAATTACCTGTTATGATATTATAATGTCAATGCTACCTCCTCCCCATCCACATTTTTAACTGCTTGCAACATCTCTATGTATACTAATAAACAGACTCATACTCTTTACACATCCTTATTAATATACCATTTAATAAGGTTTTAGTATAATCCTAACCAATTTTCATTTGGATAATCCAATACTTACGAGTTGGGCTCCTAAAACATTACACTCTAGAGGATTCACAATGATGGGGTGAGTCACACCAGTGATATTTGTTAACTCCTGGTATTTGTGCATCCTTATTGGCTGTGGGACCAGTTTACAGAACTGGCCATGCCATCCATTTCCACCTGTGATGAGCCATGATAATTTATAAGAACATAATACTGGTTTTCAATTTAAAAAACAAGAGCAGGTTAACTTTAAAAGAACCATACTAGACAAAGGGCTTTTATCCCTAAATTATTTTGCTTTTGCAACTATGACATCGACAATGATTCTATTATGATTTATAGTGAAAGACTTCTTTCTATTTTAGACTTCAAAGTACCATACTAAACAATATAGGAATTATAATCTATA
Source organism: Molothrus ater (assembly GCF_012460135.2). Classification (NCBI taxonomy): domain Eukaryota; kingdom Metazoa; phylum Chordata; class Aves; order Passeriformes; family Icteridae; genus Molothrus; species Molothrus ater. The sequence continues at coordinate 70,396,053 of NC_050479.2, forward strand.
TTAAACAATACAGATTATATTGTTTAAAAACACAACCCCACAATCATACAAAACCATAACTGAACTTCTTCAGCTGTATTTGAACAAAGTAAATTAAAAACATCTTGCTGAGAAGAAAAAAATCAAAAAGGTTTTGAAAGACAACTGCAAGGGTTTAGCAAGTCGCAGCCTGCTCAGAAGAGTGCTTTTGTGGCACGGTGGTAGAAATTCTAATATACTGATGTGGTTTATCATGTCCCAGTCAGGCCCTCTGACAAGAAAAGCTGCGCAGCAAAACCTACTAGCCTTCAGCTTGGCTTGCAAAATTCACACCCCATCTCAAGGTCTGTGACTCTCAAAAGAGTCAATGTTTATGCTTCTTCTGGCCCATCTCTAACAACCTTGTTATCTTCAAGCAGACATAACCTACATCAAAATATTTCCTTATTATCAAGGTGGTATGATCTCTTATTGCATTCTTAGGGACTGCAGCTGTCCTTTTGGATCAGTTTAAAGTTAGAGAAAATAATTTCATTCCAAAATAATTCAATTTTCTTTCCACTTTAACAAAACTGACTACTTCAACACTAAATAGTACTCTAGCACAATAGCAGTGACAATATAACCTTATTCAAATGATAGTATCAGCACTTTTCTGAAGTAATTGCTTTCCTTGAGTTCAAAAATGTTCATTTTCTTTTGCAACTGATTGGGGCTTTAAAACATATTATAATCAAAAGACCACTACAAACACTGGTGAAAACAACAGCTCCATAGAATATCTTAATGTTCAGATGTAATACATGTTTTCTGATTACATAACACAAATTGTAAAAAGCACTGCAAAATTAAGAAAGCCTGTTTTAATGTAATACTTCCTGTTCATTATCTTCCTATAAAGAACATCCCAGAGCTCTTTAAAATAAATAAATTGAGCATCTAAATAAAATTCTCTTTAAAACTAAGAACCATTAAAATTACTAGTTACAGCCAAACAAAAACAAACCCCTAAATTATCAAAGCACACATGTCCAAAAATTTTAAAAGTAAAGGAAGTATTTGGATAGGATAGAAAATAGAGGGATGCTGTATCTATGCCAAGGGGGACTTCTGCTAGTTACCATCAACCATATTTTATCTCTGTTTCAGCCTGATGAAAGCTGTTAGTCTCACTACTATGTTTTCAGGCTCTGAACACACTCCAAAAATTTTCTTTCACTGCTGTCACTCCATTACTGCCAACTTTGGGCACTGTAACTTATTAAAAGCTTGCACACTGCCTAATACACAGACTTTTCTCACTTTCACTGGAACTGAATTCAAGCCAAATAAAAAAATTAATTACTCTTTTCAGGCCAACTCTTTCACTCTCTAGAAATGTCAGCACAAGCAGCAGGGCATGACTTTCTGTACTAAGACTCAAAGCAAGGAAATGTGGATATCAAAAATATTATTATAGCAGGAAAATCTACCATGTCAAATATCATTAACACACCATTCAAAAGTGTAATAACAAGCTTAATACATTAAAATGAACATGAAGAAATGTATTTCCTGTGGGTTTTGCTACAGCAGCGATTACTCTGTCCATAGGTTAAAATGACTGGATGCTGTGGACACAGCAGAGCAGGATCAAATGCAAGAGGAGAACATGCTCTGAAACCAGTTTTTAGGTACTATGTTATTCTATATATAATTCCATCTCCCTTTTAAATTCTAAGTTCTGCCTCACAAAGTAAGGATTTGAAATGTGTAATAAAAACCCAGTACTATTTTTGCTCAGTATTTTGTTAGAGCAGTTTCCGTGGGGTGACAGGCATTCAGTAGTACTGTAATCTCACACATCCCAAAACTTTCACACAAAGGCAGAGAATTGTCTTATTTACTCATTGGTTTACACGGAGGTGTGTTAACCCTTGCCATTTTCTTTAAAAGCCCTACTCCGTTGTTGTTTTTAATTTAAGTAATAATTTCATTACTTCCATACCACCCTACTTGCATGGACTATAAACAACTCCTCCTTGATCTGGATTAAGAAAAAAAACAAAGGTGAAAAGCCTATGTAATTTACTACTATGCACTTTCCAGTGGTTGCATGGGCTTTGCTTGTGTTAAGAGCACTTCTGTGCACAGAACAAATACAGTATTTCAAACTACATCCCAAGTATCCCTTTTGTGTCACTCATAGTCACAGTAAGACAGATGAACCTGGGAGTACATAAAGAATAAGCTTTTACATGGGATGTGTCCTATTCATACAATTTTTTAAAACTCCTTGGATTAGAGTTACTCAAAGGACTGTTTTCTTATCATCTTGTCCTCTATATCATGAATATAGATCATTCATACAGAATATAGCATTTTCTTTGTACAGCAGACTGCAGTGAAAACACTTCTTATAGCTATTTCCTATATTCTGAACAATCCATATTCCTACCTTTCACAGCATCTCATGGTGTAATAACTTTTCCACAACCTTAACAAGGTACTTAACAGGTGTCTCTAAAATCATACCCTAGGGTTTTTACTAAATCCTGCTGAAGGGTTTTTATTGACTAAACTTACTTTACAGGTACATTTATGATCAAAAAGCTTCTGGTCCTCCATACTTCTCTTAGGTCAGAACCACAAGTTATGCTGGTATTTTTTCCACCTAGTATAGCTCATCACCTTTATGGCAGGAATTAGATCTGAAGTTTCTAGCACACCTTTCCTCTGCAGAACTCTTAACTCTCTTTGTATTTACATACATAGATATGAGAGCTCCTGCAGCCAGTTTAGTGTAACCACTGAGATGACTGAGTCTGCCTTCAAACAGTGAAGGATTACTTACATTACTCTTTCCAGCACCACAATCAGGTATCTGGCCATCTTGGAAAGCCAGCACATGAAAAAAACAGGCTAGTAACAAAAGAACAAATTTATAGCTACAGAAAAGAAGGAAATCTTATATAGTCTGCCCTGTAGCTGACGTATTTTCCTCCCTCAATGTGTCATATATATGCAGATAGGTATAAGCAATCATCTACAAATTATATTCCTCAATATATTACTTATATTACACCATTCTACTTCAGTTATCAATTTACTTAAAATTACCTGGAATTTTAAAAAGTCAAGTATTTCTAAGCTTGAAAAAAATCAAAAGTATTTCAGCATTTGTCCCTGGTTCAACCATCAATAGACGTCTCCCGGAACACATGCCCTCCTCTATATGACATTTGCTTTTCATGACATTTGAAACAAATGGTCTGTTTTGATACTGCATCTTTTTACCAAAGGCACCTGAAATTTGCTATCAGATACAAAGATCACTTGAGGAAACTAAGAACCAGCATGCCCAGGTAAGCAGTCTCCTTAAGCAATCACACAGTATCAACAGACCAACATAATTTTCTTTTTATTATAAAACATGCAACACAACTTGCATTTTCTAAACTATTTTTTCCTAGAGACTGTAGAAGCCATGCTATCATTTTGCACATCTACAACTCTAAAGCACCACTTTGTCTCCAGCTTAGAAATCAATATGCAATATGAAGGCACATGTGTTTCTGGTGCTGTAATTAAATGCATATTCCACCAGACAAAGACAAACTTCCTAAAGGCACAGAAAAAGGCCTGTACTGATTACATATCCTGTAAGGCAAAGATGCAAATGGTTATAAAGATCAGTTCTGAAACGTTCAATTTAGTCCTGAAGGGCTCCAGAGGAATGAGGAAAAAGATTTAAATTTGGAATTTCCCTTTTGCAACAGTTTTCACTGCCTGTTAACTGGTCCAAGACTGCTGGTTAACATTATTCCATGTACAATGATGTAGAAATGTCAGGGGAAAAAATTGTCTGCTTTCATTGTTTCTTGTGTCTGACAGTTCTGCAGCAGATAAGGCAAAAATATTTCACTAAAACATCCATAATCATGTAATGCAATTTCATGACTACAAATCCTCATCTGTGTTGCACTTGTCTGTCCCTAACATATCTGGTGGCAGTTCAATAAGTAGTCTTACTTTTTCCATTTATTTTCTGCACCTTGTACTTCTTTCATGTTGAAGTCTACAATGATTTCGGAATGCCAAAGTCAGAGACTTTACCTGCACTTTAGCAAAGCCCCTCTTATAATACATATATTGTTCCACCTTGACCTTCCCTTTAAACTTTGGACAAAGATTGTATTTACTCTAGTTTTCAAAAAAGATAAATTCATCAATAGAGAAAAAAATTATTGTCAGTATGACTGCCAGTTTTAAACATGAAGGTTGTGAGAATTGGGTTTTATTACCACATAGGATTAATTATTTTGAGAATTATTGATGGTAAAGAAATACTGAGCTAACAAGAAGAAAAACTAAATTTAGGTTCCATCAGACAAAATGCAAGGCAGTAACCCAGACACAATGATGTAGTCAGACCTTTTGGGAGCACCTGCAGAAATAATAAAAGGCTACAAAAAAATTACAATTAGGGCTGGACTTGGCAATCAAGCTAATGGGGCTTTGAATAAAAGTAGCAGTCTAAGAGAGGTAGATTTGAAAAACCTGTACCTGGAAGAGATATTTCTGACCTTTCCTTGCACCCCTACTTTCACTTAAATCAAGCAAATAAATGAGCTTGTCACTTGCAATCAGAAAAATATCCATCAAATGTTCCCCTATTCAGCACTTCATCTTTGTATAAATTGGAATCTAACAGCATTGTGTGATAAAAGATTATCAAATAACTTTTAGGACTGATTTAGCATTTTTTCTAAACACTGGTTGCTTGAATAAAAATTTTCAAGTGTTATCTGTTCATCTCATGTATTACATACATCTTGGAGTCTTTACTATTCTTTCACAATCCTTACTTAAAACTTGTTAAATGGCCTTGCCTTTTCTTTTCCTAAAGCTAAAGATGATCAACCTGTAAAAAGCTGTGAAAGACTACATTCAGATTAAAAAATTGCTTAAAGGGACACAGCCAGTGAATTAAAACAAAATAAAATCATTTCACTACCTTTAAAGATTGATTTACAGAATCACCAGGAAGTCTTGCAGTGACGATCCAAACACAACTGGAAGAATAGACTGAATAGCTTCTTTTCATTTATATTCTCCATTTGATCTTAGTACTGAGCACCTTAGTGAAGAATGAAAAATATAGGCCTGATAGCTTAAGGCTTGGGTATAGCTTTCTAGAGATATTGCCATTACACAAATGTTTCATACCCAACAACCGATGATCCAGCAGAAGTATATCTTTCATTTTTTGACCATACTGCTTCCAGAAAGGTTTTAGGGAATACGTCACTGTACTACTCAGGAAAAAAAAAAATGGCACCATGTCATACCTCTCATCATACTGCAGTCATTTTGCAAGATACGTTGCAAAAACGTCACGCTGCACTTCAAAAATTGGGTATTTCACTGTTTTCTTCACACTGTTCCTTATTCCTTGGGAGCTATTTGATCTTTCATACTCATCTTACACCTGCTCCCACACAGCCCACACTTGGTACCTGGCATCTCTTCTCTTGATTTGTCATGAGCTGGATTTTAGACTTTGAGAGAGCAGTAATTGAATTTTTCAAGACAAATCAAATGGTGAATATACAACTCATCCACAGAATGGTCAAGGCTGGAAGGTGCCACTGGAAATCATCTGCCAGCTTGTTGAGGGTTTGCTCCACCTCATTGTTCAGGTTACTAATGATAATGTTAAACAGTACTGAACTCAGAATCAGCCCTTGGGACACTCCACCAGTGGCTGGTGTCCAGCTTAACTTGGTGGCATTGGTCACAATCCTTAGAGCCCTTCAACTCCTCCCGTTTTCCATGCCCTTCACTGTGCACTTCCTGGTGTGTACTTCCCTAGCTTGTCTACAGGGCTGGATGGGATGCAGGGCTGAAAGCCTTACTGCAGTAAGCAACATTCCCCACTGTTAGCCCATCCATGGAGCTCATCATTGAAGGCTTTCAGGCCAGGCACAAGCTCCCCTGCATAAAAATCCATGCTGACTACTCTCAATCACCTTGGTATCTTCCAAATGTTTGAAAATGGCTTCCAGGAGGATGTGATCCATCACCTTTCCAGGGATCAAGGCGAGAGTGACTGGGAATGTAATTTCCCAGACCCTCCTTGAAGACTGGAGTGACATTTGCTTTCTTCCCCTCAGGAGCTTCCCCTGATGGCTATGACCTTTCAAAGAGAGTGGTCTCACAATTATTTGCATATATGAATATGAAGCACAAGATTTGATATATCTCTATGGGCTTCTCTACAGTGAACTCAAAGATCTCTCACTACTTTTCCAACTAGAAGGCTGGTAGCACTTCAACAATATTCTCTATTTCTACCTTTAAATATGATTTGTACAAAACTGACAGACATTACTCAGTCAAAAGTTTCACCTAACTGGCTATTTTTTCAGAGTTCTTGGATTACTTCTCTCTTTTTTTTTTTTAAATCACTGGCACAAACACCAAATACTGAAATTTTGCAGTCTCTTTTGATAACTTCTACATTTTCATTACTTACTGGTTTGAAAGTGTAATCTAATACATTAAGAAAGTGCTCAGAAAGGCAGGCAAGGGAGTAGCCATGCTCCCTGTAAACAGAAACATTAAGAAACACTAGATAATATTATTTCAACTATGGAATATTTAGAACTATAGTAAAGTACAACTTACAGGAAAGCATGTGATTAGAAGCACATGCAAAAAAATAAAGTTTTGCCAGACACACCGTTCTTTGGTGATCTCACGAAAGTACATACCTAACGAAAAACACCTTGAAAACAAAAATCTTGGGAAATACAACAGCTGACAACCAGAAGAGTGATTTGGTTTGGATTGCTGGGAGTTTTTTTCTCCTCTGAAAGCAAATCATCAGCAAGTCATTATAACACCTTTTGGGAAATAACACCTATTACTTGTCGATCTACTTAGAGTAGAAAATTACCCTACTTTTTAAAGCTGCAAACTTATTTCTAGTAATGTGCACTATTATTGCTTTCTTCTTTTCAAGGATTTAGGTTCAATCTTTCAAATGACCACAGCTTTGGAAGTTTTACAGGAAGACAGAAGAGCATTCCTGTATTTGTGAAATAATCCTTAAATATTGACAGGGAGACATCCTTGGATTCTAGAGTTCTAATGAGGAAAATTGTAAATTGCCAAGGTAAAAATTCCATATATTTAACTTCGCCTAAAGAACATATTTAAGTGATTCACTTTATGGAGCCTGGAAAGTAACTAAGATCCTGTCTAAACAAAGACTCTGGCAGTGGCTTTTCCTCATTCCTTGTTAAAAGAACGTCTTTAATGTTCTCACTAATCCCAAACATGGTAGCAGGTATCCCTGGGAAGAGTCCAGATCTCAGAAAGCGACACACCAACTGTATTAAAGCCTGACTGCCTCAAAGCTTTTTAAAAGCCAGTGCTTGTCCCACAGCAGCCCTCGAGCTGAGCTGCACATTAGGGACACCTTCCCCACACTGCACTGCTGCCAGTCTGCAAATGTCCACAGTGACACAATCCCAGGCTAACTAGGACAGGGATGTTATTGACAAAGGCTAAGAGATTGTTAATTCCTTTGGCAAGAGATAGGAGGAGAAGAATGGGAAGCAGAAGTCCAGCACTCTGTTCCCCACTTCCATACCTCACTTGCCAAGTGGTAATTCATCTGTTCAACACCCACTCACACCAGGCACAAAGCAATAGGCCAGAGAATGCAGTCTGAAGATTTAGGAACAAAAATAATTTTATGCTACTGTCCCAGCTTCAATACTACAAGACATGTGATATTTCCTCTAGGTTTTTTTTTGCTGGAGTTTTTTGGGGGTGGTGGTGGTATGCTTTTAAGCACTGCTGCACTGTGGAAGTACTTCAAATAGCTTAGGTGCCAATTCCATTATTAATGTAAATTGAAGACTAATCTTACTTACTGTCACCACACAGAAGCTGTGGAGGGGTGCTCATCTTTACTTAAAACTGGATCCTGACTGTGTAGATAGGACTACTACCAAATAAATTAGAGATGCACTTTCAAATGCTAACAGGCATAGCTTAAAAGTTATTGTACCATGCAAAGGACCTCTACTTTGAGCCCATTACTTGAAAAAACCTTCCAAGCATGCTGTGAAGTGCATGCTGTCTTTTCCCTTGCTGTTCGAGTTGCATATTGATGAAAACACATCTATGGCAAATCTTCGGCTTATGCTTATTTTTAGTGTGGAATAAGAACTTTGAGTAAAGAAAAAGCACAATAGCTGCATATTATAAAGTGGAAAAAATACTCAAAAAAGAAGTCAGCAAAATGCAGTATGTTACAAGCATACTTGATAGCTAAATTCAAAACATTATTAAAACTATAATTGATGCACTTTGTGGTAATTATATGAAGTGTTCTTATTTCCTTCCTGCTACAGTCAGAGCATGAATAAACAATCTGCTTTCAATCGCTCTCAGCCATGAAATTTAAAGAGGCTGAAGAATACGCAAGTCAAACAAGAAATTTTAAAGGGCTGGCATTTATTTGTTGAAAAATTTTACTGGTACATTTCAAAAACTTATGGAAAAGTTAACTACTCAAGTACAGTAGTATTCAAGGCAGTATTCAAAGGCAAATACAATCAACATCTCCCTGCTCTGATGGAAATTGTGAATTGGCTTTCAGGTACCCAGTGGAAGAAAACAGCCAAGTATTTAAGTTACTGCAAAGATTTGTGTACATTTCCTTTGTAAAAGGCACACCATGACCACAAACCCCACAACAGACAATTGTTGTCTTCCAACAGATTTTACTGTTTCATACAGAATTCAGTCACTTTATACAAACCTTACATGAGCTGAGATTTCTTGATTTCCACATTGTGAAGAAAAATTTCAGTCTCAGTTTGTGTGATTTCAACAGCTGCTACATTTTACTGCCCAGGTTGTAGCAAGAAAGGAGTTGGTTTATGCCATATTTTGTTTCTGATTAGAGAAGTCAAAATCTAAAAAAACCTCCAAAAAATTAGCTACCTAAAAGCTAACTCGACTCAGATGTCTTAAAAAAAATGCACACAAAAAAAAACCCCAACAGAAAACCCAGGAAATCTGCACTTAGACAGAAGGTAATTATATAGATAATCCATACCTATTAAAAATTCCTTATCCAATGAGAGAATAATAGATTTTTTTTGCCACGTACTATACTCTTTAGCCTCCTACCAGCCCCAAGCACCATCACTCTTATAATAGTATATGACATGAAAGCAAGCATGTTACTTCAGCAGCTCTGTGGGTCTATCTAAACCCAGGAAAACATAAAATATCTAGAAACTACAGCAATACCTATCGTTTAAAGGCACAATAGGAGTTAAAATTGATGATCTAACACTGATATTCCTGAAGAATAACGTTACAGGTATCCTGGAATAGAAAAATCACACCTAAGCATTCATGTCAGTTATGCTGCTTTGAATCAGAATGTTAGAGAAGTCCCAATTCTCAATCTTAACCACCAGGTTCCTGTCTTTCCAAGACAAAACACTAAGTAGAATCCCTTCTCTTACTCAGGTTATTTCCAGACCCTGATAAAAGAAAGTAAGCATTGGCAGGTGCAATTCTGTCTTTTGTTCTGCAGGAAACATGTGCCTTCTGAATTCAGCTCAAACTGGAGAGTTTTGAAATAACAAGTCCCAAGGTTTCCATGGACAAGTCAGCACAGGCAGCCCCTGTACAGCTCTTACAGGATTCTCACCAACACAGCTTGACAGGGTTCCAGTGGGAAGACCTCTCAGTCTCTGCCTCAAGCTTTTGGTCTCTTCCTCAGATTATCAAAAGACAGCCAATTGTGATGGTGGATTTTCTGCTGGAAGGAAATTTCATGCTGGACTGAGACCACCAACTCATTTCACAAAAAATAAGATGGCAGTAGTTTTTTTTGCAGTTGCCAACCTAAATTGTATCTGAGCTACAGCCCTAGATGTGAAAGGCTCTGTAATAAATTACCAATCTCCTGAGCCATCCAGTTAACAATATGCCTGGTTTTCTTTAAGCATTATTTCACGTTCATAAATTTTCCGAAACTGTAGAAAGCAAAACATTAGAAAAATTTAGATTCTTGATGACAAATCATCTGCTACCTGTATGCCTCTTAAAAATATAATAAAGTTGGCTAAGTAGTAACATGCACTATGTATTTCTATATTATGTTTTGCTCCACTACTTCATGAGTCATGACAAAGCCACCAGAGTCTTTTTGATTTTTTCCCCTCAGTGCTGAGGCTTTTGTTCCATTTCTAAAACCAGGAGCAAATTAAAATCATCCACACAATCACTGCAATAAAGCAAAGTTTCCTTGTACTTCAATTCATAAAATGCTATTTATCAGAGGGATAAATAGCATTTTCAGAATCGAAGTACAAGGAAACTTTGCCTTCCAACCAAATGGAGAAACTGGTACTCTGTAAAAGCATTTATCAGGCATGAAAATAGATGTCCAAAAAACTAGTCCTTGACCACATTTCCAGGAACACTATTAAAGCTATTTCAAAGACAAAAACTGACTCTGGAGGAGTAGCAAGGAAGCCAGACTTATTTCACCAAACACAGAATATCACTGGCAATACTGACTCATAGGAATGAAAGGTCAAACTAATGATACTTTTAATTACTGAAATTTCATTCGTGCATAAGAGTATCATATATAAGTGGTACACTTAGAAGTAAATTGAAAAAAAAGAATGCTATCAAAGAGTAAGAGCTACAGACAAGTGGATCAGAGAAATTACCCAATTTCAAGACAACAGACAAAAAAGATCAGTTACTGTGGGCCTGTTTTGAAGGCAAATATATAACAATTGGTGTGATTCACCAGTTGAAAAGAATTTGCTGGTTAAAGACACTAACTCAGGTTAAAAATGTTTTCCTTATATTGTAGTTTGAATAAACATTAGTCTACTTGCAGAAATCATCTAAAGTTGGTGTGGCTATATTGCTGGTAGATTACAAACATTAGGAAACAATAATGGCTTTGAAAAGTCACTTTCCTACATTGAACTGATAATTTCAGAAAAAAATCTTTTTTTTCAGCAATTCTTACAGCCAGTCATTCTCCCCCACCTACACCAAAGCTGTAGGTATTTATCTTGCCTGCAGTGATACTACCAGAGGCATTTTCTGTACCTCAACGTGCCTGTTACTTAAATAACCCATTTAAAATAGTTTATTTAGAAAATCAAAAAACATAAACAGCCATCTGATACACTTGATCTCATAAGCATATCAGATCACAGCCAGCTTTTAAAATCCACTCTACTAATCAAGGCTGTCTGACTGCAGTGTAAAAATATATATTTATTAGTACATGCTCTTAGCACCAAGGCTTTTGTTTCCCAGTGGATTTTCATTAAGAAAAACAACCCTTGCCCTCAATCATCATCCCAGTGCTAAAACCCATTGAGGATCCACTTACCAAATCCCTGTGTAACACCCAGTTAGCATGCAGGTAGTGAATACCATCTAGGATCTGATATAACAGCGACTTCACCATTCCCCGAGGTAACTGAACTGGTTTCTTGTTTGCTTTAGAAGCCCTGTGAAACTTGATTATATGCTGCAAAGGGGAAAAAAGAAATGAAAATCAAAGAAGTGCAACGTTTACATGAAAAGATTGCCATCAACTCCTTACACAGACTTTTTAGGGTTTTTTCAACCTTTCATGATTTGTTTTCCAAACTAGAAACATGGGCCTCAAGTACTAAAAAATTAATACTGTACTAAGTAAAGTGATCACCATCCCAAAGCAATCTCTCAAAAATTAAATCAGTTTTTGCTGTGGTTTAACCCCAGAAGGCAGCTAAGCCCTGCAGAGTATGAGGAATACAACACCAATATGACCATCAAAGCACATTTCCTTTTAGATCACTGATCTTTCAGGTTTTAGAGGTATTTTTGTTTGGGGAGTCTTTTTGTTAAGATGGGCTGATATCCTGTACATCAAATCACAGAATTACAAGTGTATTAACTCCTACATTATTTTACTTCTAAGTTTTCTCCTACAGTAATAATGACGGTAACATTCAAGACCTAATGCCAAGCAGAAATTTTTGCAAACTGTACTAGAAATTTTATACATTTAAATCAAAAGCCCAGATTTATTCCTTTTTTATTTACTGTACCCTTATAGCACAGTACTCTCAGAACAGAAGCTGTTGACAGAGCACGTCTACAAATCTGTCCATCTGAAAGTCAGCCACCAAGTCAGACACAGAAAAAAAACCTTTAGTAATTCTAAATTTAGACACAAGGATTGATGTCACCAAGGAGGAGCCCAAAAGGATGTGTTGTCTTAGTACTTGAGCCCCAGGTGTCACTAAGTTCAACAACAAGGTGTGCCATAGTCATGGTAACCATTTCCATGTTTGCCTCCTTCAAACACAGAGGCAATTTCTAGAACAAACTTCTTAACACATTCACACTTTTTTTCTGTAATGGCTCGCACTTGTGTGATCATCAAAACAGCCCAGATCTTGTCTACCAAAACCTGGCACCAAACCTCTATCGTGTGCTCTTCCTACGTTCATGACTTCTCATATTCCAGGTGCCAATTAGCTAACTCAGCTATCTAACATCCTTTGGGAAACTGCCTTTGCTCTCCTGCTGCAGCCCAGCTCTATACAGCCTGCCCTCCTCTGCTTCAGGCAGCCAGGCTTGGCTTTCCTGTGAGGAACAGGCACATTTCTGCCCTGTCAATGGTAAAAATGGAGACATTCAGAGCAAAAAAAACATTGATGAAAATGGGACAATCCCTGCAGTGTCAACCAAGCACCACATGCAGAAGCATCCCTCAGCCTGAGCCACAAGTTTTACCTCTTCTCACCTCTCACTTCCACCAACTCCAAAATAAATGTTATTTTCATACAGTGGACCAAGAGAAGTGGCTCTTCAGAGACAGGCAGGAAAACAGATGGTTGTCCCAGGCTTTTCTAATACACTCTGTATTATCTAGCCCTTTCCCAGCATTACTTAAAACCTGCTGTCCTAAATACACAAGTGCTGGAGCACTTGATCCATGGCCAGCTCTCTGGGGCACAGAGCCAGTCCAGTCACTGCAACCAAATCTCTCACATCCAGATACAGTGAACAACCAGGAGCTGGTGCGGCTGGGGAATTCTGGAGTTCATACAGGTATATGCATGTAAGCATAAAGCTCAAAATTGAGGGTCACTCCTAAGTTAGTTACATACAAACCAGTGTTTCATTAACAGAAATACTTCTGTGGTGATTTAGGTTAAGTATGAAGCAAAGTAGAAATGTATAAATACAAACAAAAACAGGGTCATAGTAATAATAGTCCTAACAAATATGAAGCCTTGTAGGACATTTTCAAACAAAAAACTCTCAAACATTCCTAGACCTCAGTAGCTCAGCATATCATAAATACAGGGGAGTAGTGGAAAAAAGAGTGCTCTTATTTTTTCCATCATATTAAAATAAAAACAAAACAACTGTACTCCATTTCCTCAAGATGATGCTGTTTCTGTTTATCAGCCTTAAGAATGTCTCAACATTTCAGCTGTTTGCTACCTTTTTTTGTCTCTAATTTTATTTTGGTAACAAAACCTCAATAACAAGTATCAGAACTTCCAAGACATTTAACAGTAAGAAAACATCTTTCATTTAGCTTAGCAGAAAGAAAACTGACACACTAGTTCTTAGGCAAACCAAATGATTCCAAACTATAAGGAAAACCATTTTTAAAAGAAATTATTTTGTTTTGATTTTTACTAAGTGACAGGCTGACAAAAAAACAACTCATGATTCAGTGTGCAATTCTCACATGTACACATTCATAAAAATTTTCCCTCATTACAAATTGTTTCTGTTGCACCCTTTGGTATGAATCTTAGCATCTTTTGAGGTTAGCATTTGTAGCATTGAGAGCAATCCTCCTTATGTATGTCATCATTAATTTGAGGCACACCCACCTTTTTTCAGGGAAGTCACAGCTGCATGGTATTTTTCATTTTACCATGCTATTTTATTTAAGTATTCCAAACAGATATTAAGCTTACAAATATTGAGTTAACAGAGGAATTCAGTTTGTATCTTAAAACAAATTTACTTTGCCTCCAACAGGTTTATATTTTAAAGCTGTATCTTGCAATTAGGAATAAATAGCTTTCGTCCCAAATACAAGGAATTTCTGCAGAGTTGAGAAAAATTTTTCCCACTGAAATGTATGAATTAAATATACAGTGGCACTACTCTCATTTCATGTATTCATGGACAACAACCAATGCAACTAAAACTCTGATCTGTCCTATTGAAAAAAAAAAAAAGATTTTAAAAGGGAATTCACCTGCATAATCAATACATTTTCCTGCACCCTACTTTTGCTGTAATAGGGGTTTATATCTACATTTATTTAAGTAGACTTCTAGCTACTGAGAGCTGATTTCTGCAGATTTTTTGCAGTTTTTTATCTTCTTAAAGAGATCACAGGTTTAACTGTGTGGTGTGTTTACTTAACATTTTCCATCGCTTTTCCTTTAGTACTGGAAATGCTTCCAACAAACATGGAGTAAACAGCTATATTGTGCTTAAAACTTATGCATCTCCCCTGACACTGTCATTCTGCTGCAATTAAAACTCGAAGCCTGGTACCTACAAACAATTCACCTTACCCAGAGGTCATGCTCAGCGTAGTCAAAGAGAAGCCACACTTTCCTGTCAGCATGAGAAAGGAACACCTTTTGCAGAGAAATGACATTTGGATGCTTGAGCTCCCGCAGCAACTGCAAAAGAAAAAGTCCACAACAGTTATATACATACATCCAGAGGTGGTATACTTAGAACACAAACAAGAGAAGCTGAAATCTGCAAGCCACAGAAAAACACTTTTTTTAATGAAAGAACCAGTCATTACTTTCAAACCAGAGCTGAAAGCAGGTCATAACCCCCTCAGGGCATTCATTTCCTACTCATTTTCTAAAAGCTCAACTCTATGTAAACCTCATTATTATCCAGGACCAAGATGACTCTGCAAACAGCCAGCTGTGGCATCTGCCCTTTAGCATAGGCTGTAATCTTCGACAGTCCTATTTGGGGTACCCTATTTTCTCCTCACTTCCAATTATCTGAAAAAGTTGCATTTTCATTGCAGTCAGTTGAGACTGAATGGGATGGCTGATGTAGAGCCTGCTAATGCAGTCAGCTAAACCAAGATGTGGTTTGTAAGGTGGACTCTGCTGATCTACAAGGTCACCACTCTCCACAGAGGAGGGTCCAGCTTCTGGACCACAACACAGACTACACCAGTTAGTACACCCACAAGACTACACCAGTTAGTACATTCACAGAAGCCACCCATAAAACAGCACCCAGTTCAAGAGAAAACTACTCTGGATGCATAAAGGCTGAAAGGTAAGCTGGTACAGAGCTCTTGAGCTGAAATAAACCAGAGTACTAACAGCAGAGACAGCCCTAGCAAAGGGACACACCTGGATCTTCTTTCAGCAGCAGTGAGCCATTAAACCAGATCAGCTGCTTCAGAAACTACAGTCTGAACCCCAGCAAAAGGAAAATTAGATGAGATACAGCACAACAACTGAATGCAGACAGCATCAGTCTATTTGAGGTCTACTGGTCATGTTACAATCATACTGTACTCATCCAATTGCTAAGAAAGAAAAAAAGCTTTAGCTAAGCAAAATGTGTTTGACTACCCAAGACTAGTCAAATTCCTGCCAGTTCAGTGTGCCAAAAATGATGACATTTCTCACTAAAAGGAATGGTTAGGGCTTTTAATTTTTTAAAAAAGTGCCAAGAGAAAGTTAAACTACTCTTTGAATACAGAATTTACTTCTGAGACAATCTATTTCCACTAAAATATAATTTTCCCACTACATAAAAGAAGAAACAAAAAAAAATCATTCTTTTCTATTTATACCTTTGTCATAAGTGTTAAAATTTTAGCTGCTACTGAGATAGTAAAGTGGAAGTATATATACATGTGCTTGTTTCCTTCTTTCCTATTTCATTTGAGACAGACTTGCATTATGACTCACTGACCAGTCTTCAGTGTGCCATTTCTTGGAAAAAAAGGACCTATAACCCACAGAAATTTTACCTCAAGTACAAGATCAAACAGGGAGATAGCGTAGAGAAGACAAAGCAGAAATAGAAATCAATGCAGAAGGCTGTAGAGTTTCAGCATGGTAAAACTCTAGGATTTGTAAAAGCACTACATCGAGGCACTTTAAGGCAGGATCTACAAGAAGTATGGAATTCTTTAAATGCCTGTAATTCCAAGAAAGAGTAAGATCAGTATGGGAAAAACCAAGAAATGCTTATTTGCACTTTTTTATCAATTACAGGTGGGGATCGCCTGTAGTAATTTAACCCCAGCCAGAAGCTAAACCCCACAGAGCCACTTGCTCACCTCTCTCAGTCAGACACTAATGGAAGAACAAAAATTCAAGAAAATTTGTGAGTAAGACAGTTTAGTAAGTGAAAGAAAGAGGAATTAAACACCACACCCACAACAAAAAACAACAGAAGCAATGCGAAGGTAATCATGTACAACTTCCCACAAGAGAACTGGTGCCCAGCCAGTCTCCATGCAAAGGGAGGAGGGGGCAGGAATGGGACACAGAGAAAGCCTGAACACTATAAGCAAAAGCACAGGCTTTGCACTGATAAGCCAAAGCACTGCTGGCTTATCAGCACTGCTCTAGTCACAAATTCAACACACTCCACCATACAAGCTGGTGTGGAGAAGATTAACTGCATGCAAGACAGGCACAGCACAGCATCAAAGACCAGTCTCTCAATGGTGAATGATGTTGCAGGGTTTAAGAATACACTGTGCCAGCCCTTAAAACAAAGTCATTTTTCTTTAATCAGCATAAATTCACATATTAAATTTATGCTAAAAAGTTTAATTAACTATACCAGAAGATTAAATGACAGTTCAGCAACTATGTGTCCATACAAAAATATTGTATTTCCTGTGACCTAATGGACACATCTGTACCAGATACAACAAAATATTCCTTGATGAAAGATGCAGATACTAGTCAGAGCTCTTAAAAATAATGTAATGTTCCCTTTTGTCTGCTCCCATTTTAAATCTCTCCTACTCCTTATTCCTGAGGTAGCAGCTATCACCTACCTAAAAAAATCCATCCTCTTCACATGAAATATGATTCAGCTTGGAGAACACACAGAAAACCTATCACCAAAGCTGGACACAAATATGAGAAACCTTTAAGTAATGCAGCAGAAGAGCTCCCTGCCTGTGTAGTGAAGTAACATAGATGGAATTCTCCCTTGTTTGTTCTAAGGTAGTCTTTGCAGACTTGAGATTGACAGCATTCTTTGCTTTTTTCCTCACCACTCCACCTTGATCATTCCCCTTCCTACCTTTTATTTTTCCTCTAAACATCCCAGCAATCCTCTCAACTACCCAAAATCCCCACTATCCTCCTAAAAATTCCACAGCAACCTGCTTTTCTTCTCATCAGTCCCAGCTGACACTCACTGTTCAAGAGCACTCCTGAGAAGTTCCTACTGCAGCCCATCACCATTGTGTTAGGAGTTCTGGCCTTTGCTACTGTCACTGGCAGCACCTCTTCCTGTTTGTGCATCTGTGCACTTAGTTTATCATTCTTGCTGGTTTCTGCCTCTGCCTTCTGTGTTGAATAACTGTTAAATCCACATTCTTTCAGTCTGCTTAAAAAACTGATGGGTTCAGTCAAAGCCAGCCAGCCACAACCCAGTAAACAGAAAGGCTAACATGTATCAGCAAATCCATCAGCATAAGGAAATGATTGCTGCAGTGCGACAGATGATTCCTGAATCACTGTCTTGGAAAGGTTGAAATGTTCACAGTGACAAATGCAAACACTGTCTCTGAAGTATCTGAAACAGCTCATGCAGATGATAATATATCACATGGGCTGCAAAGAGCATTTTCAGCAACCTCAGTCTCCATGAACCAGGCCTCTCTAGCCCATAAACCACATGCCTTCCCTACCAGATGACTTGACTTGTGTCCAGCAGCTGACAGAGTTCAAACAAAGACAGTTCAGACAAAGCAGACTGCAAGAAACATGCTTTGACTATCACTATGATGCCTCCTAATGATAAAGGGTATTTTTTGGCCTAATGACTGTCATCTAACTACTTCTGTCTATCCTAGCTCAGTTCTGTAGAACACAAAAAGAAAGCAGACAAAAATGATGTGTTTGGCTCTCAGTAAATTGCCTTCCTTTTTATTTGCATAACATATGATGATTCAAATCTATTTCCTCAGCCAGAAAGGTTTCTCTTATATTAGTTAGACTGGGTACCCCCTTATAAAGAAGGACATCCAACAGACCTTCAAAGAACTAGAAAATCAGCAAATGACAAAGATGCCAATAACATCAGTTTTGGAAGCCCATGTTTGCCCCTGGCTGGTCCTACCCTTGTTTTCATACTGTTCAAGATCCAGCAAGGGAAACAGCATCCCTTTGTGCAGGTCCTGGGCTCAAACTAAGGTCCCTCCACCTCCCTCTTGAAATGAAGAAATACTCATTCCACATAGCCACGGGTCAGCTGAGAGACAGTAAATCAAAGTGTCCCAATGATGCATAAAATTGTTAAATTGCTTCAGGAACAAGGAGAAAGTGAAGTAAAACAGGATGATATTAAATAATCAACAGCAGCAGTAAGGAAACCAGGAAAACTGCAGCATGACTAAGACCAATCTTTTCTTGCACTAACAACAATTATCTTTCACGTAAAATATGAGCTGAAGCCAGCACAATTTTTATGAACATGACCTGCTTCCTCTGGTGATATTCCTAAATTTCCTGTGAAGCTCTCCACGACTGCAACAATTCTCACAAGCCAAGACAAAGCCCTCTTCACGTAAGTGAGGATTTCTAGCTCTGCTGCAAGTGGCATTTCACCCCTGCTCTTGACACTTGCTAACCTTTGTGGTCCACAGGGAATGTTAACCTGCAAATGCAGCCTTGCACTACTACCATGCTGACTTCCATAATACAAGTCGCACTGGGGAGGTTAAGATCAGTTATCAGGAAAAATTACTTCACCAAAATGCTTGTCAAGGACTGGAACAGGATGCCTAGGAAAGTGGCTGCACTACCATCCCTGGAGGTATTTGAAAGACATGCAGATGTGTTGTGCTGAGGGACATGGTTTAGTGCTGGACTTGGCAGTGCTGGGTTAGTGGCTGGACTTGATACAGGTCTTTCCAAACCTAAATGATTCCAAAATCCATTAACAGAGCACAGTTGCTAGAGCAGTTTGCCAGGTAACCCAGCCCAGGAGTCTCCCCTCTGTCAGGACATCAGCTATCTTAGAAAAAGCAGCTTCTTGCTCTGACCGCCTTCTTTGAGTGCCATGCAGCACCTCTTCCAAGCCCTAGGACAGTCAGAAAACTGGCTACACACAAAACCATTGGCAGTATCAACCAAACACTCATTTAAACAAAAGTCACTGTTGCATTACATGGCTAGTTTGATAGCATAAATTCCAACTCTAATTGTCATCTCATGCTTCAAAAAGGTTCTCATCAGTTTCACCAAGGGATCCAAAAACAAACATCATACATTAAGTCATGCCATGGCCTTGAAATGCAAAAATGGGCAAGCAGGGCCTTGGAACACAAAGCAGACTGCAGTTGATGCAGAAAGGCAACTTTCAGACTGGAAAGAGAAATGACAAATTTTACTCATCCTGTAACAAGTAAGGTGCCAGTGGAATTACTGCTACAACAGATGAGTATAGACAGCAATAAGCCATTACCTGAAACATTATGTGTAATTCTGACCCATTCAGGGAAGATTAAATCCAACTGCAACAGGACAAAGAAAGCCTAAGCCTACACCCAGAGGAAGGGAGAGCCTACTGCTCAAAGAAAAGCAGCAAGCCAAGACAAAATGCTAATAGCCTGCTGAAACAAAGCAGAGAAGAAACAGTCTCTATCTCTCTCTTTAAAATGAGAGCAGAAGAGAAGAGCTATTTTAACTAACAATATTATGATAAGTACAAATGGGTACAAATTAGTCATGATTAATTTTGGCTTAAAGGCTGAATAATGTTCACAGACTCATTACTAGAATGAGACTCAGAAACTGCCTTCAGAGATCTCTTTTCCTTACAAGTTTAACTTGTAGCTTGCTAAATTTTTAAGTACCCTTTGCTTTTCTGCACGAGCAGGAGTAGAATATGACTTGAGAGATGTCACCAATTCTAAGCCACAAACACTTGTAAAAACTTTCAAATCACTATTCTTAGTTTCCTATGAAACAGTGGAGCTCGACTCAAGTGCTTTAAACTTGTTATATAACAACCAATCCCCAAATTTTATTATACAACGGCTCAAATCCCAGGCTGGCTTAGCTGCTCTGCATCAGACTCAAGATCTGTTTGCTTCACTGTAAATACAATTTTAGTTTATATTCTCACAAGTCAGACATTCCACAGTACTAAAAAAGAACAGAGTACCTGCTAAAAGTACATGCTGTTTTCCTTCCAGAAGTGTTCAAATAAAAGCTTACAAAGGCATTGTAACAAAGTTATAATACTGCTCACCCTAAGAATTTATTATGAAGCTGACAACACATTTTTGAAGCTCCAGTTCTTCAGACAAAGCAACAATTTCAAAAAAAGATGTATATTTTCTTCTTTTGATATTTTTAAACTCCTAAATGTGCAAAAAAGAAGCCTGACAACACAAAATGTCCAGTGAAAAAAAAACCCCATATTTCTTTTTATCTTTCACAGTTTCTAAAATAAGTGAGTCTTATGTGATGTCACATGCAAGTCAATATTTATTAGCACCTTCTAATTCCAAACACATCTGAAGTATTAAAAGAAGTGTTACTAAATGTTCTCTCAAAGTAAGGAGGTGGGAGAAGAACCCAGATGAGACAGACACTGGATGTCAAGCTTCAACAAATTCTGCTGTTCACAGAAAACATGATTCCTAAGGATTCTAATTACAACATTTAGTCATCATCTTTGTTCCACTGTCACAGAACTAAAAACAGTGCTACACTCCCTTCACACAAAAGCTCTCAAGAATCTGTCCTCAGATCAGTAATGTAGCTGGGTAAGAACTCAGTCAGAACTGATATTTTACATACCATGTTAGTATTAAACTAAAGCATTTGAGAATCATTAAACATGCCAAAAAGAGTAAAATTAGACATCCGTCTTCCTCAGTACTTTGTCACCTTTCACTACATGCAAAGATTGCCAGGAAACCATAACATGCCCCCAGACATGAGGAGGGTTTGGTCTTTCTCATGGGAAACTGCTTTCACTGTTAGTGTGGAAGGGACATGACAACACCCATAACCTGAGGAACCTACACCAAACTATGGTTCATTGCCACACAGCTGGTTCAGGATCTCTTCAGGCAAGCTCATTGTTTGTTCCTTAACAGGGGAAGGTGTTGAAGAGGGTAAATCCTGGTGTCACCCAGTTTTGGCTTCTGCCTCATTGAGTCTCTCTGGCTGCTGCAGGCTGCAGAGACCACAGTCATCCTCAGACTGGCTGTGAAAGAGCCTTTACAGCCTTCTTCCATCCCTTCCACTGGCAGAGGGAAGAGAGACCTGATAATCAATGGTGAGACACTGTCATCACCCAGGGCACGGAAGGCCCAGTGTGTGAGAAGGACCAGTTACTCTCTAGAGGAGCCTCCTCCACCAAGGTCAACTCAGGTAAAGACCACTCACCACGAGCAGCTCCCTTCTCCCTTGCCATGGGGGCTGAGCCTGCTGCTGTGCCTCTGTGTCTCCCTCTGCCACCCTCCAGCCCAGGTGAAAGCCATGGGGACAGTGCAGATGCAGAGATGAGCAGGCCTGCTGCAGAGGCTCTCCCTTTCACAGGAGTTCTGTTAAGTAAGAGCACATCCAAAGGACGGTTCAACTCTGCTTGCTCACTCCACAAAACTGCTCTTTTGCCCTTTGGTAAAGATGAACGTCCTACAGTCACACTATTGCTAGATCCAACACAGAGGACATCATCTTTTGTGATAACAGCCTGCACTTGTTACAACAGGAAACATAAAATCCTAGGAATGCCTCCAAGGCAGACCTAAAGAGCAAAAACAACCAGAGAAGCCAGCTGCTTATTGTTCTGTAGTTTTCTGTTCCATCCCTGGCAGCCTCAAGGCTGTTTTAACTCACACAAACTGGATATGGTGTTTAAAGGACACAACTCAGGCAGGAGACAGCCAGAGCACAGCACTGTCCACCTCAGATCTGCACTGTCACTTTCACCATTTCCATCACTGAAAGCATCTCCTATGACACCCAGCAACTTCCTCTTCAGAGCCAAGACAAAAATTAATGCTATCAGGTACTTCTGTTGACCTAACCAGGCACCAATAAACAAATTACATGGAAAACTGGTAAAAAGAAAAAAACAACAAAAAAAAAAACCCAAAACCTTCATAGCTCCCTCAACTAAACAAAACAAAAATCCCAAACAAAACCTAAGCCTAAGCCAAGTCCTTGCTAGCCAAAGGAAGCATATGCAAGCAAAGTACTTGCAAACCTGCTAAAACTGAATGAAAAAAACTAATCAACATAACACATTTCAGCAAGCGACTTGGTTGCTTCAAAAGCTAGGACTTCTACATAGGAAACTGTCCAAGCCAAAATCCTGAAGCTCTATTTAGAGCCTGGTTAACTACTTCAGCTTTCTACAGCCTTGAAGAATTCTCCTGCTTTGCGAACTGTGAAATAGCATTTGCTGCACTATTCCAGGTGGATAGACTTTAATGACTTTCTTCCACGTGATTAAATCAGAAGACGAGGAATCAATCATTTGGGCTTGTACATTCTGCATATTTTTGTACAACTCTTCTCACCATTCGGTCTCTCTGCTCTCCCATCTACCACAAATTACGCTCATGGCATGCTGAACATGCAGTTTTTAGTGCCTGCTTAAATCCTCAGAAGTGAAATTGCAGATCACAAAACAGATACCCAGTATAGCAGGCAGTGCACAGATCTGCAGACAACAAGATATGAGCAGCCAAACATTCAGTTAAGGTTCTAAAAGAGGCAGGATTCACAAATGTTTACCATGGCGGATGAATGGGGCAAAGATAAGGAAAAATACAACTCTTCAACTAGCTTGATATGAAACATATTGATTCAATTAGCACAGTAACTGTTAACTCCACCAAGTAAACAGATGGTTGAAGAAAATCAAAGTTCAAATGATTGAAGAAAAAAACCCCAAACAAATCACTTATTTAAACTGAGTTATAGATTTAGCTCAGCCCATAACTGATTCAGACATCTGAAATCAGGTCTCTAACCCAGTTGAAACCTTTCCTGAAACTGATAAATTTCAATACTTACTTTATTTTTCTTACACCCTTCTCCAACTCAGATGTCTGCATCAAACAGATGTCTTAAAAGAATAAGTTATGGGCATTTTTAAATATAAAAGTTACTCAATACTCCAAACCTGAAGTTAGTCATCATAAGACAAAAGCCATGGCAGAGCTGTAAAAAGAAGAGCTTCTCTGCAATTTATATCAAACTACATTCTTCCTAGACTGTCACAGAGTAGAAGACATAAGCCTCAGCTCTCCAGAGAAACTGAAATGGATATGGCTCATATGCAAACCAAATCATCCTAGTTCCTCCTAACATCACCACGCTCTTAACGCATTGACGTTAATTTGGATAGTCCAGAACACACTGTAACAAAGTCTGGCATGCAGCCTTGACTTTTTAAGTACAACAACAAATAATTTTATTAGCTATTTGTACAGACGACAGGGTATAATACTGCTGGTTAACTCAGTAGCATATTCACATAATCAATATAAACAGTATGATTATTATCATCATCAATTTGATTCATTTCCATAGGAAGTTCATTTTGCTCCTTTTATAACATTAATTGATAGAAGGGTGGAAAAAATCTATTTAACAGAATTAAAATAACACCATTCCAGACGGAAAAAAATTCTCCTGTTCGCTTCAAACAGCAACATCAAAAGAATAGCAAGAAACCAATTCAAAGTGCATAGTGAATTATTAATTCAACTCCAGGAAAATTTAACCACATTATTACAAGTCAGAAGCCTGGAAGCATAACCAGAAGTAAAGTCAACTATAGCTCAAGAAATATTGCTTCAAGTTTCTCCTTCTATCCCTACACCTGCTTTTGGCTCCATGCCTCTCGTGCTCTCAATACCTGCTTTCTTGGCATCTTTGGTATTTGCACTGTGTTCCCTCCTTCCTTCACCAATCCTGTCACACATGGCCCTGAGTTGTACTGCTGTTCTCTTCCAAAGGCACATGCTGCAGCAGCTCAGAGCATGGAGAAAGCAATCCTGCTGCTTGCACCTTTTCCATCAATACTGGGGGACCTTGCTGCCCAAGAGGAATGAGGCCAAATCCTTGCTGCCTGTCAGCCAAGTTAATGATTCTCATAATGCACAGAAACTGAATTACAGTCATAGACAGAGCAGAGACACCTCCCCAAGACCAGCCAGGCTTCTCCTGCCAAGTTCAAGCAGCACAAACTCTTCAAATCTTTTTAGGTAAATCACTGCAGAAAGACAACAACTTATCCCAAATCCCGCTGAAATGGTAGCTGACATTTCCTAAAAGCATTCAGCCTGAGTCACAGTATTTGGAAAACTTGTGCCCAAGTGGCTGAAGGTAACAAAATTTAAGACCCTGTTTCCTGCTCCTTTAATTCAGAGTGGATGTCTACAATAGCAGAGGGCTCAGCTTTCACCATTGGACAAAAAGAGCATCTCGTAAAGATTACTCTTTGTGCTTCTTGTTCATCTCTGTGCAAGAACTAATGTTTTTGACATCACTAAGCCAACTGGAATTTGACTAAGTGGGAAAGCCTAGTACTCACTTCAGTCATAGAAAATTAAATTTAGGGTGAAGTTTTACACTCTTGAGGAATATGGGCGGAAAAGAAATTATTCCCTTCCCACACACACCCTAAATAAGTTAGCCACATTTCCTTTCAGTAAGCAACTTCATTTGAAGCATTTAAAGAACAACAAACCCAAGCAGCAGTAAAACATAAGAACATACAACAGGTAAGCTTCACAACATCGGGTTTTCCACAACTTCTTCCCAAGCTTCTCACAAACTATAACCAGACATTATTCACCAGTTTCTAAAGGCATGAAATATACAAATGTAAACCTGAAAAACTAAAGAAAATGTTTGAACAGCATTCACAGCTGTATTACAGCCTCCAAGGCAACAACAGCCTCAGTTTATTCACCTAAATAGAAGTTAAAATGTTTTTATCATTGTAAACCAGTAAGAACTAATTTCCTTAGAAAGAGAACTGAATACTAAAAGTCAGACCAAATGTGACTTTTAAATCACTAACGCCAATCGTGTTTTTAAACTGCTGCATTTAAATATAATCTGCCCTGAGGCAGGCAGTTGCAACTCAAAAACAATCAGTTTCAGACAGCATACATGACAGGTACATAAAATCTCCCATGACATTTGTACTTACTTTATACCCCTATGATAAAAATACAGCATCCACAGTAAAATAACAAGACTGAGCAGAAAAAATCCAGTATTCATGCAAATTAATAATTTTAGTAAGTTTGCAAGTAAAACAACTGTTACTTACTGCTATTTCTCTGCATGCAGACATGGAAATTCCAGTACCTTCTATCTGTTTTAAAGCGTAATCTTTATCATCTTTTCTGTGAAGAGAAAAAGAAATTTGTTTTGTTTTTTTTTTTTAATTGCACCATAAATTCAAAGTGAGCTGTTCAGTACCATTCAGACATCAGTTTCTACTTAATGCAAATTATGCATCTTATTTTCTTTTCATTCTTTATTAGTTAAATGCCTGGATATCCAGCTAAACTGTAAGCAAACCACAACACTCTGATAAAGTTAAATAATAAGTTTGCTCTCATTAGATTGACATCACTTAAAAACTTGTTTTTCTAAATGCAATGATTAACACTTCCATTTCTTCCTTCTCTTATCAAAAAGAAAACACAGCAAACAATTAGCACTAGAAATAAGCCTAGCTGGGGCTTTATCTCACATAAATGTATTACTCTAGGACACAGTAAGTCTCGCCCATATTTTAATGAATTCTTGACCAGCCCAGAACTAATATCACATTAAAGGACCTTTTCTTTCTCCAAGGTACCAAACTGCAATTGAAACTGCCAAGATTAATTAAAATCTCCACCAGATGTTAGAGCAATGTGAAGAATCCAGAAGTGGATTCCAGTGGAAGGTGTCCCTGTCCCTGACAGGGGAGCTAGAACTGGATGATCCTGAAGGCCCCTGCCAATCCAAACCATTTTATGAGTCTGTGACAAAGTTTGCTTAGGTTCAAATGTATATAACACTCCTAAAAGCAATACTGTGACCTTTCTGTACTTCAACCAGTATATACCTTAGAGTCACTTACTGAAAATGCAAGCCTGTTAGTAACTCCAACTACCAAAAGCAAAATCAGGAAGAGATAGAATTTAGTATCTTCTTTTGCTGCAGTTTTTCTCATTCTCAGCCTCAAAGACTCAAAATTTTTAAGAGCTGGAGTGCTTGTCATTCCCACTTCTGGGCAGGCATCCACAGTGCTCCTGGGGGGCATGACACTTAACAGCATTGCTTCAATATTTAGAGTACTTTTATAGCCTCAAACCTCCAAGTTACATAAGAAGCCTTATTCATTTTTAATGACTCCAGCTTTCACAGCCATGAAGAGCCATCCTAAAAAAATGAAATTCAACCATCCTTAAGGCACATAAAACTAAGCTGTAGATAAGGACTGAGAACCAATCTACTTGTTTCTTCCAGTTCTCACCATTTGTAAAACTTTGAATTGCTTTATTCCTACCTAAAGCACACACTTTTCCCTATTAATCACCACCTAGGGAATGGAGAAAAAAGTGAAATTAACGGGCAATATCTGAACACAGATAATGAGGAGAATGAACTAACAGCAAGCAGACAAGAGAAGACTTCAGTAAGGGGCCAATTACATGGATGCAGTGAGATAAAAGACAAGAAAATACACAGCATTTGACACAAAAAAAAAGAAAAAAAAGAAGAGGGAAGGCAACGATAGAAGCATTAAGAAGCTTCCATGTAATAAACCCCTAAAATTTCCTGCCTGGAAAAGAAAGAGACAATGCTGAGCACAAAGTCTTGTGGCCAAAACAAGGTGTTACACAATGCCCCAGAGTACATACCTCTACACAACTCAGAGGAAAACAAGCTGCATGAAGCCATTATGATACTAAGCACAAAACTCAACTGTGCAACTCATGATGTAAGATTATTACAGGGATCAAAAGCATAAACAGATTTAAGATCAAATTACACAATTTGATCTTTTGATGATCTTTGGTAATTTGATTTTAAGATTAAATTAACGCAAACTCATGGTGGATAAGGAAGTTATGGACCACTCCACAAGCAGCTTCTGAATATAACCCCAAGCTGCTTTACAGCACAGAGATTTCGAATGCTGCTGATAGAAAGAGGGGGAAATTTTCACAGCTAAAAATTGTTTTATCCTCTACCCGCCTTAGCAAGCAATGGCTATCCAGCTGTCACTCAACAGAAATATGAAGCAGAACAAATTGGACTATAGGTTATTCTCACTGCCCTACATGTTTATCTACTTCATTTTGAGGTGTTTGGAGAGATCTCTATTTCAAGAGAAGCACTTCCACACAGTTGCTGTTACATGCATTACCACCACTGTCAGGACAGGGAGCAAAGTGGGACGGACTAAAGGTTCTTCTCATTGCCCTGTTGCTCATCTGCTTAGATTTCAAGGTCTTTGAAGGACAAGTCAGTGTTAACATGAGGTTAACATGAGGTTATGAGGTACCATAAATCTAGCCATATTACAACAATGAAGCCTGCCATACACTTAAGATGGTACAACTACTTTTAATTGGTCAAATTTCTGCCAAATTAAATCTGGACTAAAATTCTCCATACCAGATGGCAGACCTTCTCTAGGAATTTTTAGGGGGAAAAACCCTCAGCTGTTTCCTAGAACAAAACTGGAAGAACACTCTTTCAGCTGTGTATGTTAACTCTTTTACAATCAGGGCTTTAACGCTGAAATTCAACAGGGTGGCTCAAAGAACACACCATTTGGTCTCCTCAAAGCAATCAATGAAGTCCTTGAAAAAATTAATCTTCTCATTTAAAGGCCATTTTAAGAGCTGAAATCAAAAGCTTCAAAGCCCAATCTTGCTCTGCCCTCACAGTGACCCAGGGCTGTGGGGAATGAACTGTTGTTCCCTTGCTTTGCTCTGCCCAGCTGCTGCATGTGGGAACCCAGACCAAGTGACCTCTGCTGGGTCCTCAGCCTACCCATGCAGTCTAGAAGAAATATAAGCATGGCAAAAAGAAGGAAAATAAATTAAGTTCAGTTCACATTTTTTAGCACCATGCTGCACTCCACTCCAGAATGAGGAAAAAAATAACCAAAGACTTCTAAGACTTAAATTCTCTGAATTGTGCTGGTGCAGTTGAGATACAAAGCAATAAACCAATTCCTAACCCACTCCTAACATGTTCTACTCTGAGGCTGCTAAAATACCATGATTACCCAACTAAACCCAATACCAGCTTTTCTATTTACAAGAGTAGGAATATCCTACTTTTACTTTTAAGCCAAGTGATATTTTTATTGAAAAACTTAGTGTAATTCTTTGAGAGCAAAGGAAATTGGGGGAATACTTTTTAAAGGGAGCGGTAAGAGTCTGCAGGAGTGCCAAACACCATGACCAAGCTTATTTTACAAAAGTTAAAAAAATATTTTGCCAATAGTCTGTTTAGAATCATAATGCAGCCCAAGGCTTCTCCATGATTTTGGGACATGGGCAATTTCCTTCTCTGAAAATAAAGAGATGTTTGAAGATAAAGAGACATTCAAAGACAAAACAGGAAAAAAAAAAGCAGTAAGTAAAAAGAAAAAAAGTTGAAAGAAGTCCCATTTATAAACATCTTCCACAGCCAACTGTGAGTAACAAAATGGGCCACTTAGCAGGCTGTACTTTAAGGGCACAATAAGACTCAATTCAACTGAATTTCTTCCTTCTAACAGAGAGCTCATGTTGGGAAAAATCTGTTTTCTTTCCCTGTTGCCTAGAATTTAAACATTAAGTAACTTCAGAAGCTCCTCCACCTACCAGTAGGCTTAGAGAAGCTGGTCAATCTGCAAACTTATTTTCCTACCAATTTATTCTTACTTTCCTGCACTGAAATAGGTTGGTATCTTCAACTCTGTGGTGCTCCCCAGCAGTAACATGCAGCATGAGAGCAGCAAGAATAAGAAAACTCACTTTGTACACTGCTGCTGACAACAGCAGTACTTATTGTAGGAATGAGCAAACTACATAACCTTGTGGAAAATCCTCAGAGGGACAACACTAACATCAGAGGTGTAAACTTGAAAAAAAGGTTACCCTCAACACCACGTCCAACAGATTTTAATGACAACAGCAAAAAAAACCCTACTAAAGTACCATTAAAAAGTATAAAAGATGTTGCACCTAAAAAAAATCTGTACATAAGAAAGGAGGCCTATTACATAAAAGGCAGATTCTAAAAAAATGAATTGTTATTTCATCTCACATACCAAAAATGCTGTAGAAATGTATTGACATAACCCTACAATATACCCTTTATTCAGATCATAAGAACGGTTCAAAATTCATCTTAGTAATAAATATAGCAGAATAAAGTACCAAAGTCTTTAAATCAGGGATGATCATGGTAAATTCATGTTACAGTTAAAAATCTCAAATTCAAAATTAACTGGTCACAATGTAGGATTAGTTGTGTCTACATCTCCTAAAGAAGGAGATGTAAATCTGACTGCAGTTAAACATGTGAAGGAAATAGCCACTTGAGTTTTCAACTACCAAAGGGAACTATAAATGCACTATCTCTTCTACAGAAAACTAAGGAATCTCTTAACTGTTTATGACTCTTATTCCCTAAAAATATAAAAAAACCTGATAATGAAAAATAAGCCTACTAATAAAACATGTGTAGTTTTTTTTTTTTTTAATTTCTACATGTTAAATTATGAAAATCAAACACAACAGCAAAGTATAACATTTAGGAGACTTGGAATTTTCATTTTGTGGCATCATTCCCTATCTCTTCTCCCAAGTCACACCAGTGGAAATTTTTGGTTTTGTTTTTAAATAAATTAGAATCCCCCTAGTCATACAAGAGATGCAATGAAGTTTACAGGAAGCAGTAATTCAGTTCCTGGGAAGTGTATAAATGCACAAATGCAGTTTTTGAAAGATTTAATCCTTTTATACTAAATGCCCCTAATACAACCACAGCAAACACTTAAATACAAACCATAAGAAGACATAATTTTCTAGAAAGCACAGCAAGATGAGGACAGACTTGGTACCCACTCAAATGATGACTTGCAAAAATAGATTTATCTATTTCCCACAGCTATTATCAACACCACATCTGTGCACTAAATAATCTTGTCAGAATAAGTTATTTATACCAGTAGTTCTAATTGTTTTGCATTTTGTACCTATTAACTACCATCCCAGTGTGTTGGAGAACCAAGGGGCAAAGAACACAAGAGGCTCAGGTTCTCAGTGCCTTCTTGGCATCGGTTTTCACATCACAATACACTTTCACAACTACACATTCTCAACACTGGTGGCACAGTCCTGGTGAAAGGAAGTAGAGGAAAACCAAATTAGGGACAATGTCAACAAACTGGAGACACTCGAGTCCACGGGACCAGGTGGGCTGCATTTAAGGGTGCTGGCAAATGTCATTGCAAAGCCACTCTGTCATTTGCAAAAGGTCACACTGCACACTGGCAGATTCCTGATCATTGGAAAAGGGCAAATATCGGGACCTCTCTGAGAAGGGAAAAAGGGCAAATATCACTGACCTCTCTGGTTCAGTGATATTATAGGCCAACCAGCCGAATCTCAGTCTACAAAAAGGTTACGCAGCAAACCCTCCTTGGAAACTTTAAGGAAAGCAGACGACTGGGAACAACTAGCAAGGATTTTCCAATGATAAGTTGTGTCTCATCAACGTGAGTGTCCCATACAATGAGAGGACAGTGAAAAAGCACGGGATGTTACCTTGACCTTAGCAAAGCTTGCGACATGATCTCATCATACATGCAGGGCCAAATGAGAGAGCCTGGACGGCACGCAGCTGCATGGGGCTGAGCTGCTGAGGTTAATCCTCAACAAGCACATAAACTGCCTTTAAAACTGAAGAATGCAATAAAATTTAAATTTACATTGTCACAACAGCGGAGAATGAGAAATGTTGCAAATTGTAAAGACGTTTAAATGTATGGAACCCAGCAGTTATCACTGCATACATTTCAACGTACAATGCTGACCAGGTATAACTCTGCAGAATGAGATAGAACAGTTCTGTGAAGATAGAGGGTAACAGTCAAATAGCAAAAATTATGTGCATCAGCAGAAAATAAATTGTACAGGAAAAAATGGATACTGGCTACTAGCTACTAGTAGCTGAGAAGTCACACTATAAGCACCTGAATTCCCAGAAACACATTTAGGTCAAAACTTTTGTCACGCTAATTAGCACACACAGTAAATCTCATCACTGACCCTGTACCTTCAGGTAATCCTAAAATAAAGAACAAAATCCTATAAATCATTCTCTCAAAAATATCTGAGCTAACAATGATGCAATGACAACCACTTCATCTTCTTGTAATTTCCTTTTTACAAAACCTGCTGGTTTTCACATATCAAAATGTTTTCCAATTATGTTGACAAAAAGAACTGAAAAATACCAAGAAGTTTTGCACAATGGCTTGCTTTGAGTCAATGAGTTCCTGCTGAAACAACCCCTTTTTCATACACACACACTCCTGTCCTTTGCACTAGAGCCCAGGCACTCATTTCTGATGGAGATGAGCTTGTTCTGACCTTATTCAGAAAGGTATTTCCAGATTTTTCTCTGGTACACTTTCTGCCCCATTAGTACACTGAAGTGGCCTGCTGAGTGCTCAGATGAACACCAGACTTAGCTAAAAATGAAAAGCAGACACAGCAGAAGTACAGCAGTTCCTGTCCACATTTAAGATGATGTTAGATTAGCTTCTAACCAGTACTTTTTTTTTCCACATCAGCTGGATGCAGTACATTCACATTTGCCAGCTAAGTGCAGCACCCCCTGCAGAAGTAATTATGATCACTGGAAAAATTCACCATCGCTAAAGACACCTATTTTTCAAAATACGGAAACAATATAAACTAAAATTATGTTCTTCTCTTATAGAGGTTTAAGAAGGACTTGAAAGTTATTTTACTTTTACTGATGCTCTATGCATATTATGAATATAAATTCCCAAAAATTTATTATTCTAAAAAATACTTAATTTTACAAGAGTCATTCATGGGTTTTGTCTTGTGAGCACATTTCAGTTAAATTGGCTAAAGTAAGTTGGAAGAAATCAAATCAGAAGATAAATATTAGCTCAAATTACTGCTTCTTCATTTGACTGAACTTAAAAACATTTTGAAAAATGCAGTAGTTCTATAACATGCATTAAACCTACAGGAAACAGGTTAACATTATCTTCTCTATTATAAACTGTGTTCCACACAACCAAAGCATGACTATATTTAAAAGTTCAGATTTATTCAAGCCTGGAGTATTTAAAAGTATTTACAACCAGCTTAAAGTTTATCCCATCATAAATTCTAGCTTGTTCTTTTCAAGGAAGAAATCTGCCAAAACTGAGATAAAATCCCAGATTTTGTCATGAAAGCCTCTTATATAATAATATATGAGAAAGGATTATGAATAATACAACCCAGTCAGAAAATCTGTGAATCTGAACTATTGTTTTAAGCATTTCAGCTAAAAAGAGCAGTTTACAACTCTTCTCTCCTCTACAAAGAGAGCATGAAAATAAAGAACATCTCTTTCCAGGAAGAGAAGGGAATAAAGTGCAGCTGGTACTAGTTAATCAGTAGATGAGATTAAATTCAGTTCATAAAGTAGTGTGACTTCTTTCATATTTTTCCTTGCCACTAAAAGCAGTATCTTCCACCCATTCTAATACAGATGCCAGCATTAGGACCTCTTTAAATTGTCACACACTCAAGGGTGCTCACTCCCAAAGGGGAGATTTCAGACTGCTTCCCCATTTATACAGAAATAAATATTATTTACTTCTTCAACTTCAAATGTGAGTTACACAAAAAATATGAATAAAAATGCATGGAAACATGTTAAAAATAAACAAAAACCAACCAAACAAAAATTAACAAAAAAAGGTGGTGTTCAACTGTCTAGAATCCGCTAGAGCTGAATGAAGTCTCCAAACAATACAGCATCTCTGCAAAACTTGTACATTGCAAAACTCAGAAAAATTGACAGAAATTTCATATTTCATTTTAATTTTACCCTGCTGTTCTCTTCTTTCTCTTCTTTTTTTTCTGGAAATGTAACAAAAATAAATGCCTTAATGCTAGGCAGTGAATATCTTGCAAGTTTGTCAATAATTTCTAGCTGAATTAAAAATTTAACTTAAGGTCTAGCAGAAAAATCTTATTTAAAATGTAAACATTAAACAATCCAGCAGAAGAAAAAAATTAAGACTTCTCTCTAAGGCAAAATTCCAATAAATTTGCATGGTAAGGGTTGGGTTTTTTCCCCTTTTGAAGACATGCACATGATACACAGAAAATGCGGAGGCAAAAGACAGCATATGCAAAAGCAGGGAAAAAAGACAGTTTGTGCTCTTCATTGTTGCCATCAGCCCCCTGCTGCCCCCCCCCCCCCCCATATAGCTTATCCTCAAAGTAATGCTTCAGAATGAGTCTAGTCAACACTTTAACATGCAATTTTTAGACTGTTTGCTTTAAAAAAAAGCAAAAAGAAAAACCTTTACTAAAGGATAGAAGCATATAAGGTGCACAGTTTTTCACTGAAGCTGGTTTCATGGACTCGGATTTGATTTTACAAGATGTCATATGAAAATAAAAGACCATATTACTCACCTCAATGCTAACACAAATAAATTAGTCCAGGGGAAAATGCATTAACAGAACTGAATTTATTAAAGGTCCAGCTAAGGCATCAATATTTTTTCCATTCCCAAAATACTTAGGAAGACATGGCAAGATCGCTGGGCCAGAACAGCATCATTATTTTTAACAGATAGCAAGGTTCATGCTGAGAATACTTTCTACTTCAAAATAAATCCTCCAATAATCAGAGCTTTTAATGGGTAAAGAAAAAGTATTTTCCAAAGCTGGAGGAAAAACCATCAACAGCAAGACAATAAATACAAGGGCTTCTGTGATGGTTGATGTGGTAAACGGCAATTACTGATTCCCTTTTTTCCTTTTGTTCTTAGATTTTATTTTTTTTTAATTAACAACTTTTGCCACAACATGTAGTTTGGCAGGAAGTTCAAAGCAACCAAGCAAATTCAATGATGCACTGTAAATGTGGTTCTTCTGATCTAAGAATTTGCTGCAGTCAAAAGGAAAGTCTTCTCTCAACATCTCTGCCTTGCTGCTCCCAGCCAAAAAATTCCCTTCCTTTATGCCAGCTGTGATCTGTGCCACACTCCATGACAGAACTCACTTCCTGCATTTTCCTAAGAGTTATCTACTTCTGAAAAAGAATTTAACTAATGTTAAGTAAGTTCACTAACATAGGTTAACTAATTCTGTCCATTTACAGCAGGGTACAAGGAGTATCAAAACCAGCATTAACAAAGTATGTGGTGAGAGCAAAAGACAGCAAAGGAATGAGTAAAGGACAGAGACAGAGATGGAGGAGAAAAAGCAAGATACCACTCGCTTCACACCCTGCTTTCTAGTGGTAATACCACAGGAAGTATGGCTGTCCATAACTCAAAAAACAGAAAAAAAAGAAAAAAAAAAAACCCAACAAAAAAGACCATCTCGCCATAGCCCTGCAACTAGCTCCATCACAAAATTTCTGCAGGGAGAGAATCCCTGGGATTTGGTTCTCTTTTCGTCTCTTAATACACAAAACTGTAATTTGACAGCCAGCCTAAAACCTAGGTTTAAATCCACACAATTATGAAGATCACTCCTATGAGATTAGCTGATGGGCAGCAGACCCCTGCTCCAGACTCAAAGCTCCATGGTGCTTTACTAAAGGTCATGGCAGTCTTACCAGTACTTTTATAGGAAACAAAACAACAAGTGCCTACACAAATTATCTCTAAAGGAAAAGACTGCTGTAATTCATCTGCACTTTCCTTCTCTTCTTCAGATTGCTCTTAACTCACCTCAGTACTTGTACCATTTCAGAAACTAGAAGCTGCATAAAGACAGCACAGCATTTCAAAGCATCAACTACAAACTGGGTTAAAGCACAGGTCTGTACTCCGGAAAGCCATAATTTCATTGGGTAATTTCTATTTTTGGCCCATTTTTCTTCAGTAGTCAAATCTATGACATTACTTGGTTTACACAGAAGAAGCAACATTATTTGCTGCTTTTAAAAAAAGCCTAACAGTCACAAACTCACTACTGCAGGAGCTACAAGTCTACAGATTATATTAGCTTATTTATTTGCCCTTAAGAGAATTCTCTTTCAGAAATGTATCCAGTCACTGAACAACTGTTTCTTCTCAATGACACTCAAGATTTCAGAGACTTTGCCCATCCCGTGCTCTCACAGACAAAAGAATCCTTGTCCATGGGAATAAATGAAGTTTTCACACAGACACTGCTCCACATTCCCGAGTTGTTGCCGGTTCTGTGATGAAGGAATTAGAAGCACCTACAATACTGAAAATAAGACTTAAACCAACAATGGCACTGTGTTTTGTGCTCCACTCCATTGCTATTGAGTTCTGTGATTCTC